>NC_072402.2:67075000-67700000 GCF_028858775.2 Pan troglodytes
AGCCTTGCTGTTTCTGACTAGTTTAGTTAACTAACGGTCCTGGATGAATAACCCGATTTCTACCCTTTACCCACCTGTCAGGCTGCTGATAAATAAAGGACTTGCATTCATTTATTATACATTTCATGACCCAAATGTAATCTACCATTAATTCCATCTACTTCTAATACATGCCACAATAAAATGCCACTGAATTTCTAGGGGAAAGTTACAGTTTTAAAGATACTGCTCATAAACATGATTTTACTTACCCAAATTCTATTTAGTCTCCAGGAAATAATATACTAATCTCTTTTCTCCTTTTTTTTTCCAAAAAAAATTAAAAAATTATCAAATTGTTAAACAGAAAATTTAAGGCCCTTTCTCTTTTATATTAAGTCACTTTACTCATTTTTAATTGTAATATTAAATTAGTAATTTCATCCATATTTTATGATACAACATGACATGAGCTTGGTTCTATAATGTAATATTTCCATCAAAAATGTAAATGAAGGTAGTAAACAAAACCTCTGTGAATTTTTTAACCTAATAAGATACCCTAAACCTTCAGTCAGTTGTATTAAAAGTAATAATTGGAATAATTATATAATTACTAATAAATAATTAGTTATCTTTTTTTGTAAATTTCTTACACAGAGGGGCAGAAAATTCCTTCATTTATTTCATGTAATTCCATTTCATTCATTTCATCCATTCAAAATCAAATCATTGAATGTGATTAGATGTCATTGTTCTAAGTACTAGAAGCACAGCAGTGAATAAAGCCTTATGGTCTTACATTCTTCTGTGGGAAACAGATAATCTACAAATGAAGCAAAATATTGAGTATGTCACTTGGTGTCAAGTGCAGAACAGAAAAATAAAGCAGAGAAGGGAGATAGGAAGCAATAAGAGGGGTTGGTTTTTATGTAAAATGATAACTGAGACGATCACTTAAAGTACACACCTGTTTAAGGTGAGAGAAAAACTTTGCAAGTAGAAGGAGCAGCATGTGCTATGTGATGACATTGACATGTGCCCACTGAGTTTGAAGAAAAACAAGCAGGTCTGTGTTGTGGGAGCAGAGTTTGGGGGAAAGGGAAGTAGTCAATGGGATCAGAGAGGTCACAGGGGTTAGCACATTGTGAGGACCGTGGCTTTTAATGGGGCCATCATTCCCTTAGAGGATTGAGATAAGAGGAATGACCTGGCCTGGCTTTTGTCATAAAAGATTCACTGTAGCTATAGAGTTTGAGTTTAGATTATAGGGAGGCAAAGTAGACAGAAGTGGTCAGGTTCAAAATGTAGAAAAAGCAGGAATTGCTGACAGATTGAATTTAAGGTAGACATGAAGCAGAGAAATAAAAGACAAAGTCATGATTTTTTACCTGAACAGGTAAAACGTACATTAGATTTATAGTTGATATTTTAAAATGATTAATTTAAAACCAGAAATAAGTGGAGAAATTCTTTTGAAAACACGTGCTACTGAATAATATTCTTAGAGAACACATTAAAATTTGTGTATATATATGTAGTTACTATTTTATACATACACATAACAAAATACATAATTTTGATTAATATGAATATACAGCAAGATAAAACAATTAATTGATTGATCTGTGGATCATTTGATGTGGAAAAGAGATGCCAGCTTTGACAAAGAAATTTATTAAACATATATTGGGAAATTGTACCAGTTGAGGTCCTAGCAAGAAAAAGATGGCTCACTCAATGAATTTAATTGAAGATATTTTAATGAAAGGGCTATTTACAGAGATATGGATAAAGTTAAGGGGACCAACAAATATGGTGAAGCAGCAACATGGAAACTAGCCAGAGCTGGTGCCCCATTCAGTAATAATTTCCTCCGCCTTGCCATTAGGAGTGGTAATGGCAGGGCAGAGGAAATTATTACTGAATGGGGTACAAGCTGTAGCCATTGAGAAGACTATAGGAGCTGTGGACATAGAGGAAAGTAGCCAGGAACAGAACCATGGTGAAGAAGGGAGGAAGTGGGACAAGGGAAATAAAAAACCTGTTCTTTTTCTCCTGTCCTTCTGTTTCTTTCTGGTCCCTCCTATCGGCCTAGGGTAGTCACAATACATAAGATCCACGGTAATGCAGTCCATGGTGTTCAGCCAAGAGGGAAGAAAGGGGTAGAAATTGAATATACAGTGACAAATTAAGAACATATAGCACAGAATTTCACATAATTTAAGGAAGATCTGAAGGTCAACACAAATGAGGAAGGCTCTATGAAATACCAGTAAAATAAACTACAGATTGTATGTCTATGTTGTTATCACAGAAAACTCAGCTGCAACCACCCGTTTTCTCACTTTGTCTGTGCTGAAAAGCTCAGATTCTGGGAGAATAACCTTCATGACCTGGCTTGAATCAAGGACTCACATTTGTCAGGGGAAGGTGCTGGAAGGACCCAGTAATTGGAGCCCAATTCTAATCAAGTGGAGTTAGTTAGGAAGGGAGTGTGTTTCAAAGAAAGGGGTTATATAATATTTAATAATCAACGTAAGGCTCTCTCCGGCAACATTGAAATATTTATATATTAACAAATAAAAATCAGGTAAGTTTCTCTAAATGGATACCAATATTTCAGAATATAGGAATGTTGTTTAATTCACTTCTCAATTGCAATAAAGTCAAAGCTTGATATTTGTTTTTTTGAGATTTTCTCTCCCTTTTTGTCTGACCAAAACCTTTATGCCTAATTCCAGGTTTTTAAAACTGTTTTTATGATTTGAAAAGTTTATGAAAGTCTTAAGAAGAGAAGAAGAATGGATCAGTATACAATAATTGTCACTGCTGGGGAGAAACAAAACAACAGATAAACAGTTTGAACTGTGGAGTTTTGTAAATCGCTAAGGTAAAAATAATTATAAAGAGGAAACCCCTTTAACCCAATTTATGCATCTTAATTCACTCAGAGACAATAATAATAATAATCTCATTTATAATCGTGTGTAATTTCATTTCCAGAATTTCACTGAATTTCTTGCTAAAGAGGTGGAGAAAATCAGCTTTGGGACTCCAAGTTGATAATGGCCTCTTTGTTGGTGACAATATCCTCCCCCTCTTTCTGAGACAACTAGTCATGAGATTTGGCTTTGGAAGTGTAAGGTTAAAAAGGGACACAATTTTAAGAAGGAAATTAAAATTCATCAGTTCAGTATTGGCAAATTATTAACCCTTTTTCGTGTTGCTTATGCATTAATTGATCTGGTGATCAGACATGTAAAAATTTTTGATGTGAAGAAATGAGAGTTTGAAAATATATGTATACTTCTTACTAAAATAGAAAATACAGCACTTCAGTAAGGAGCACAGGAAACTTTGGAGCCAAGAGACTCATGATAAGAGGTAGCTCTGTCACATGAAAGCTATGTAAAATTTTTGTGTTAATAAGCTCTCTATCCTAGAGTGTAAAAAGGAGACAATATTGGCCTTACAAACATGTGGTGAGGTTTAAGTGAGACATCTATGGAGCACAGAGCACAGGACTCAGCACAGTGCTATCATTAGATACTATAGAATGAATATTACTCACACTCTAAGGTAAAAAACACAAGTCAATAATTATAAGAACCAACTTTACTCACACTTTAAGGTAAATGATGCACGTTAACAATTATAATTCACTATGATAATCATGCAGTAATAATATGCATAGTGATATACATATATACTCTAGGGGTACAGAGGAGGGAATTCTAGATGAAGCTGGAGGATTCCTGGAAGAGGTTCATTCATTCATTTATTCATTCAACAAGTATTTATAGAATCCCTACTTTGTTCCAGGCTTATAAGATTCAGTGTTAAATCCTATAGGGAAGGTCATTGCTCTTGTGGTGCCTTCTGCTGTATCAGAAAAAAGTAAAAAATAAATATACAAGTTCATTTAGGAAAGAAGCACTAAATGGAAATAAAACAGATAAAAACATAATGAGGAGAAGGAAGTGAGGAAGGTTAAATTGAAGAGCATGTCAGTTATATATTTTTCTCTCTACAGATCCACTCTTCATCCTTTGCCTTGTCCTAGACATACGAACAAACCTCTGAGCTATGGGGCTTCTATTGGGTTTGTCCAGAAGGAAACCCCAGCAAGAAGTTGGAGGGAGGGGAACGAATGAAGAGAAGTTTTCCACCTTGAGATTAAAATCTGTGCCTAATCATGTTAAGCTAGATAGAAGTTCATTAGGGAATCTTTTATTCTAGTGCTCTATAACTGTTATGGTCATTAAAATAATGCAACAGATGTTAAAAAGGAATTCAACAAGATTTAAAAATTATACTTAATTAAAATGCACACACATATACACGCACACACTTCTTACCTCTTATAGTGCTATTCTTTAAGATATAATCTGTATTTATATCTTCAAATATCTCTGCTTCAAACAAATAGAATAATACTTAATGTTAAGATAGTAGAATTATTCTGAGACTATTCATTATAAGACAAATTAATATTTTTCAAATGTAAACCAATAAAATTTAAGAGGGTAACAAAATAAAAATATATAATTCATAGAAAGATAAAATATATTTCTTATCTGTGCATGATAGAATTACACATCAATTAAACAAAAAAAATAAAAATAAGATACTGCAAAGCATAGAATTTTTCCCCTTTTCTGTTCAGTTGCTAAACTGCAGGCTTTAAAGAGTGTCTGTATATAGTAGGTATCTAATGAACATTTATTTTTATTTTATTTTTTTGAGAAGGAGTCTGGCTCACTCTGTCTCCCAAGCTGAAGTGCAGTGGCATGATTTCAGCCCACTGAAGGCTCTGCCTCCCGGGTTCAAGCGATGCTCCTGCCTCAGCCTCCTGAGTAGCTGGGACTACAGGTGCCCACCACCACGCCAGGTAAATTTTTTATATTTTTAGTAGAGACGGGGTTTCACCGTGTTAGCCAGGACGGTCTTAATCTCCTGACCTCGTGATCCTCCTGCCTTGGCCTTCCAAAGTGCTGGGATTACAGGCGTGAGCTACTGCACCAGGACGAATATTTGTAGAAAGTATGAATGAATGAAGATAATTTAGTAAAATACTTAGTTATAAGACTAAAATATAAAAGAAACCCTGAAATTTTATTTTATAAAAAATAACCCTCACAAAATTAGAATTTACACCAGATGCAAATATGTTCATAATAGTGACCAATACAAAAATACTTTCAAGAAAGCATCATAGTGTAACTAGAAAATATTTAATAATTATATTACTAAGAAATAGAAATTCTATTAAGAAAAAATGAAACAATAATTAATTAAATGAGAAGTCATAGCAAGGGGTAAATCAAGAAGGAAAACAGAACATTCATTCACCTCCACTTCAGAATTAAGTTCCATAAAATAACAGAAATGATACATTTTAAAGAAATAGTACAAACCCCTGAGAAAAATAATAACAATTTCCCCGCACCTGTAATTTCAAGACCTCCTAGGAACAGAGAAAGTAAATGTTATGAAATTTTTGAAAAAAAAATGTAATAAAAAACAAAATAATAAAAACAGGAAAAATCCTATAAGAAAAAAGCACTGCAAAGGTAAATCTTTTCCAGAGGGTAACATTACTTCATATTCAATGAACAGATGAAAAAAGTTGCATAGAGGCACTCTGGGGCAATTTTCAAAGCATTTACTTGAAAACTGGGTTCAGAATAGCTGGACTCATTGGGCCTTTGAGAAATTAATAAAACACAAAGCAAAAAAAAATGTTTGACTTGGCCAACAAAATTAAAGATTGGTTATTTTTAAAAAGACAAAGGAAATGGATAAGCTCATTCCATTCTCTTTAAAAAGACAAAGAGAAAAGAAACAACATTGGAAACCATCATTCTCAGCAAACTATCGCAAGGACAAAAAACCAAACACCACATGTTCTCGCTCATAGGTGGGAACTGAACAATGAGAATACTTGGACTTATTAATGGGAACATCACACACTGGGGCCTGTCGTGGGGTGGGGGGAAGGGGGAGGGATAGCATTAGGAGATATACCTGATGTAAATGATGAGTTAATGGATGCAGCACACAAACATGGCACATGTATACATATGTAACAAACCTGCACGTTGTGCACATGTTCCCTAGAACTTAAAGTATAATAAAAAATAAAATAAAATAAAATTAATTAAAAATTAAAAAAACAACATTGGGAATAAGATGAACAAAGATGAAGAGAGGGGAGTTTTGTTGTTGCTGTTAAAGAGAATATAGTATACAAATTTACACTCACTGTTTAAGAGCTTGGAAAATTGGGGAATTTTCTGATGTAATATAC
The DNA here is from genome assembly GCF_028858775.2 of Pan troglodytes. Lineage (NCBI taxonomy): Eukaryota > Metazoa > Chordata > Mammalia > Primates > Hominidae > Pan > Pan troglodytes. Next base: position 67,081,293 of record NC_072402.2, read on the forward strand.
AGTATCAAACAATTCAATAGCACTATCAGATAGCCCAACAATTGTAGAATAATGAAAAAGCTGGCAAAGATACTCAAATGAACACATTTATGTGTTTCTAAACATAAACTAAACTTTGACAGCTATATCACTTACATGGAATAAACAGTTATAGAGCACAGAAGAAAATAAAGCTTTCAGATCTCAGTCTGTGAAAAGCCAGCATAACCAAAGCTGGACAAAAATAGCAGATAATAAAAATATGACCATCAGCATTATCATCATCTAACAGCATATCGAATTAATATGATAGTCTAATGTGATTATATAAGATTTATGCCTGTAAAGAAAATATTAATCATGTTTATTATAATCTATTACATTAGCAGATTAAAAGAGAAAAAACAATCATCTTGACATATGTAAAATTATTAATAATATGTATCAATTTGTTTTCTCATTAAAACACTTCTTAACAAGCAAGAAGAAATCTACCTTAATATGACGAAGGCTACCTTACTAGTAACCTATAGCAAATGCCATAAAATCAGAAGAGTTACTATTACATATCCTTATAACAGTGTCAGCTAACATTATAACTATTACTATTCAGCATTTAATTGAAATTGTTTGCCAGAGTAGTATGTCAAGAAATGTGTATTATAAAAATTGTTAAGAAAGAGAACAAACATATAGTTGATAGATGACATGATTATTTACTGACACTACCAAAGAGAATAAACTAAAATACCGTATTAGATACAGTTTAATAATTCCCTACTACAGCCATATGCAAGGACAAAGTCAGTAGTAAAAAAATAATTTTTCTATAACCAAAAATAGCCAGTTGGAAATCACAATGATAAAATGTCTCTTTTTTAAAAAGTCAGAACACATATCAAATACCTAGCAACAAATCTGAACGAAAAATTTCCAAGACTTATATTAAAAAACTATACAATAGGCTGGGCATGGTGGCTCATGCTTGTAATCTCAGCACTTTGGGAGGCCTCGGTGGGCGGATCACGAGGTCAGGAGATCAAGACCATCCTGGCTAACACAGTGAAACCAGGTCTCTACTAAAAATACAAATAATTAGCCGGGTGTGGTGGTGGGCACCCGTGGTCCTCGGGAGGCTGAGGCAAGAGAATGGCGTGAACCTGGGAGGCAGAGCTTGCAGTGAGCCGAGATTGTACAACTGCACTCCAGCCTGGGTGACAGACCGAGACTCCATCGCAAAAAAAAAAATTAAAAAATAGAATAAATAAATAAATAAATAAAAAATAACTATGCAATAGATTACCTTGTATTTAGATACATTGGTAAGATAGGTAGAGAGACAGATAAATGGAGAGATTTACATATTAAGATGTACTAATTTAAGGTTATGACTATGTTAATTATTTATCAATTAATGCATAAATTTAATGTAATTCCAAACAAAATTCCAGCTAGATTGTTTAAAATAATTTGACAAACTTATTCTCAAATTAATATGAAGGAGAAAATAGGAATCCAAGAATTTTAGCTGTGTGCAGTGGCTCACGCCTATAAACCCGTAACTTTGGGAGGCCAAGGTGGGAGGATTGCTTTGGCTCAGGAGTTTAAGACCAGTCTGGGAAATACAGGGCAGGGCAACACCATCTCTGAAAAAAAAAAAAAAAAGAAGAGAGAGAGAGAGAATAGTCAAATAATTGTGGGAATATTTTAAACAGACATGGAAAGTAAAGTCAGCTTTCATTGACTCAAATTTATCAGTCTTTTATATATGGCTTCTTTTCATTCTTTGCAAGGAATTCATTACTCTAAAATTACATGCATGGTGAAAGTTTTATATGTAAAATATATTGAAAATAAAACATACATATGTATCATATATGATCATATAGTAAAAGTAGGTAACTCACAAATGAATAACTATAAGAAACTCAATGAACATGTGAAATCTGTTTATTCTTATTAATAATTGTGAAAATGAAATTAAAACTCCAATGGCCTATCATTTTTTTCTTGCTCATTTTAAATTGGAAAAAGTTGTTAATATCTGATTTTGGGGCAAGCGTATGAAACAGGTAATCTCATGTGGTCTAAGAAGAAATATATATTCCTACAGTCTTTGGAGGGCAATTTGATAGTTACTACCAAAAGCAAATTTACCCATGAATTGAGTAATTATCTTTACCTCCAATATTTTTTCTCCATATCTATATTCATAACTACACAGAGATATAATAAGGATATTAATTGTAACACAGTTTGTTTTAGCACAAAAGAATAAAACCTCAAATGTGCATTAGTAATGGAGATTTTAAGTAAATTATGGTATATCCATTCTACAAAACAAATGCAGGCATTAAAGAAAAGGATGCTATAAATTATCTCGTGCTAATATCTTCAAGATATACTTTGAAACCTTAAATCCAAATGCTGGTACAATAAATATATTAAGAGATTAGTTATGTAAAATAATAGAAATCAATATATGCATGTTAGAGTCAAGAAAGATAGGCATGTGCCAGCAAAATGAAGATGAGTTGATGGACTACTTTAAGGTTTTTCTTTTTAAATCTTGTATTCTTCAAATGTTTGACAATAATATGTATCATTTAGCGCTGATACAAGAAGGAAGAAATAGGGAAAAAATATCCATTTTGCTTTTGAATAGAGACTCAATATTGAAAGATGATAGTTCTTCCTAAAATGTCTCTATGTGCAATGCAAATGAAATGCCTTAACTACAAAGACAAGTGCCAAAATTTGTCAAAAATAATTCTACATGTATATGAAAAAAATAATCATGTTTAATATGTATGTATGCAGACACATGAAGAGAAATACAGATGTTGGGATTGGGCCACCATATATTAAAACTATTAAAATTGTATAGTATTGTTAGTCTTTATATAGGCAGGTCAATGGAAAAAATTCTGAAAAGTAAATATCTATCAATCTTTTAAAGTGGCATAGTCTTTTCCAGTGTTTGCTTTTATAAACATTTACCTATCATGATTTTTAGTATTTACATTATAATACTAAATCATCTTAAATTCACTTTAGGAAATGACATGATATTATATTCTACCTTCCTTTTCCCTGGAATAGTTAACCATCCTAGGACCATTTGCTATACAACATATCCTTTGCTCATTGATGTGGAAGGACAATTTGGAGCTCTGATTAACACTAAAGTGTGTTTCTGGTATTTATTTATTTATTTAGAGACAGGGTCTCACTCTGTCACCCAGGTTGGCATGCAGTGACGCGATCTTGGCTCACTGCAACCTCAGCCTACTGGGTTTAAACTATTCTCATGCCTCAGCCCCCCGAGTAGCTGGGATTACAGGAGCACGCCACCACGCATGGCTCATTTTTTTGTATTTTTAGTAGAGACGGGGTTTCACCATGTTGGCCAGGCTGGTCTTGAACTCCTGACCTCAAGTGATCTGCCTGCCTCAGCCTCCCAAAGTGCTGGGATTTACAGGCGTGAGCCACTGCACCCGGCCTGGTTTTGACTCTTTTGCATTGCCTTATCTGTCTCTTTCTCTGCTCAGTGCTACCCTAAGCAATTCTAATACTTTGGACATTTTTTCATTGTTTTCATTTTTAAGCCATAGCTTATGAACTGTTAAAAATGATTTATTAATCCAGTTAAACTTTAAAAACATTTTGTTGCTTTTGTCCGCATGGAGAAAACTAATAACACTTTTTTTTGTTGTTTGTTTTAAAGTAAGTAAGTTGCTTTATTGGTTACCAGGAATGACTGTATATTGCTGGTGAGTTGTTTGGTTTGCTTTCTTTTTTTTCTTTTTTTTAAGTTTTACTTTAAGTTCTGGGATACATGTGCAGAAGGTTCAGGTTGTTACATAGGTACACATGTGCCATGGTGGTTTGCTGCACCTATCAACCTGTCATCTAGGTTTTAAGCCCCTCATGCATTAAGTATTTGTCCTAATGCTCTCCCTCCCCTTGCCTTCCAACCCTCAACAGGCCCTGTTGTGTAATGTTCCCCTCCCTGTGTCCATGGAATCACCAAATTTTGTTTGAAACTTAAAATCAATTTTGGAAGGAGCACCATATTTATAATATTGAGACTTTATGGACAAAGTATATAGCTAATTTATTTATATGTTTTTTATGTCTTTTATCAAAATAAAGTATCTTAAACTATGGATCTCAGACATTTCTTGTTAAATTTATTATTGTGTAGTTTTCATTTTTAGTTGCAATTGTGAAAAAAATCATTGTTCTCTATATTGCCTTACTGGTTATTGCTGATGCTTAGGAAAAATGTTAATTTTTGCATGTTTACTAAAGTAACCAAAAGTTGATACCAACTTCCCAACTTCTATTATTAGTTATGATGATTATCCAGTTGATTATTTTGGGTTTTCAGGAGACAATATTATCAATTAAAAATATCATGCGTTGCAGAAATGGTGGATATGAGCGTATTGTTCTGACTTTAACAGCTTTAATGTTTCATATTAAGCATGATGTTGATGTGGCTTTCCAGATAGATAATCAGATTTGCCTGTGCACAAGACACAGAAAGACTGTGAGGTTGTCAATGAGGAAGTTTTTTTTTCACTGTTCCTTACCACTGCCTTCTTCAACAGATGTTCTTATTTTATTTCCTTACACGTGTAATATGTTTGTAACATATTACTCTGTCCTACTAAGAGGGTCAAAATGTCTTATCCCTTAAATCTTTAAGTTTCACTGAGATTTTCCAATAAACCATCAAACTTCAAGTCACCGATCTATCTTTTTTGTTCCATTTCACGTGTGCTAGTATCTGCTGCATGGAGATTTTATTTTAGATGCATATTAATCTTCTGCTGCTGCCTTGCAATTTGATCTTAAGCAGAGTATTAAAGGAGACAGGGAACATTTCAGAAGATGCACAATTCTTGTATATATTGAACAGCACCCATTACAACTACTGACGAGACATTCTCCTGAAATTAATTCATAATTGATATTCTCTAATGAGTCCTCAGAAATCAGATTCCTGTAAAATACTAGGCATTTTGACATCATGAACATCTAATGACACAGAGTCAACATGATGGTAGTCTTATTTCTAAGATGTCTTTGAAATAAACACTCGCATTTAGCTCGCTAGATTTTAGCTTGAGATAGTTTATCAACAAACCGATACAAAGACAAGATAAGAAGAGATTATTCTGAAGTTTCAAGATTCTCTCTGTCTCTTCTTCTATCACTGATTCCATTCTTTTATTGCTTTCACTTTGTCTCAATCTTCTTGAGAGTTCATTCTTCCTCCAAAGAAAACTTAAATTTCATATTCTAAACAACTTTAAATCAACACTCTGAAAAGTAAATAAACATGACTTTTTATATTGCTGACAACTTTAAGTTAATGCATTGATATAATATACACATTCTCAAATTTTTAAGAAAATGTATTTTTTGAGGTTTTGAATAAATAAAATACGGCCTAGAAGCTATACTTGGAACAACCAATGACTTGTGATCTTTTAAAGACATTTCTTAGTTCTATTTTGAGATCTTGTTTTTCAGTGATTCTGTCATATCAGTTTAGTACAAACCTTGAAACTCAGAAAAACTTTTACTAAAATAACTGCCTGGTCATGAGTAAGATTAAGTTGCAATAGAACAAACAGAGAGATTGGCTAAAAGAAAAGCAAAACTTACTTAAACTCAGCATAACATTTTAGATGGTATATTTTTACATTATTATAAAATTTAAAATTTATGTTAAAATATACATTGTCACACTCATGACTGAAAATAGAGGGATTGAGGAAGCATGCAGAATGGGAGAAAAGTAGGGAAACATCTTTAGTCTAATAAAGAAAAGCTGCCTGAGTAATCGGGTCTTTCTTAGGCAGAACTGTGCTTTGGGCAATGTTTGTTTTTATCCATTCCCGTGGCTTCCTTCTGCCCTCAGCACCTGGTATCCTTATCTGACCTCTTGGCTTTCCAAAGAAGAGAAAGGTCTCTATTTTGACAGATCAGAGCTCTATATTTTCATATTTTTCCTATCTCTTACCATTAAAATTTGGCCCTCCATATTTATTCTTAGGGTTCTGGTATATGATTAGTTGAAAACAGATGGTGCCTGAGTCAGGACATAGCTCCGTGAAAAAAGGAGATTTAGCACAGGCTATGGTAAGGAGAATGGTAAGGAAATCTTACAGAATTGCAACTGAGTTAGGCCTAATGGCTCCTTTCTGCTTCCCTCTGCTCTTTTCTCTGTTCTCTGCTTCCTTTCTCAGCCTCTGTTAACCCCTCAGGAAGGCATCCAATTGTCTTCCTTTGTCTTTATCCTTGCTTCCTTCATTGTTAATTGGCTTCATCACTGTTTAATTTTTCAGAAAAACACCTTGATTAGCCCCACTCATTTTTTTTTTTCCTCATGATAGCTCACTAGTTGCCAGCCTGACATACACATTCCCTCCTTGAGTGCCTGCCCCTTCTCCATAAAATGTGGCTACAGCTGACAGGAACCCAGGGGATCTGGGACTCTTGGCAGGGCAAGATTTCCTTTGAAGAGGCTATGGGCAGGGAGGCAATGCTTGTATCTGAAACAGATGTTTTGGGACATTCGGGAGTCTTGAAGCTCTTCAGACGCCGGGGCTGCCCTGCTGAGTGACTGGTGGGTTTGGCAGCACATTTTGCTTCCTTTAGCTAATCCAGTGGGTTTCAGAGACGCAGAGAGAATAAGAGGAAACGGATAATGCTTTCCTCAGCATCAGTACTACACTTGTAAGTTTCCCTTAAGAATGTTCCCCCCTTCTGAAATGGTAATGACATTCTGACGAGAGATTCCAAGACGTCTTAACTTCCTAGCGTGGTGTCGTTAAACACTGACCGACACACACATCCCTTAATGTGTTTTATTGATTATGTAACTTATCTAAAAAGATAGGTCAGCTCAGGCGAGGCCTCCCTCACACACTTTTCTTTCAATATTGGTGGCTGATAGATCTGCTTGCATGTGTATTGATACGAATGGCCTTGGAAAGAAAGAAATCCCGTCCCCTGTCTTAAAAACTCTGCAAGAATTAACAAGGATAAGTGTAAGGAGGTCAGTTGTCTGTCCCCAGGTGCAGAACCTTAATCTGAAAAGCCCCAAGCAGCTGGTTACCTAGGATTACACAGACCTGGTAGCTTTTGCCCTCTGCCTCTCTTTCTAGTACACACACGCACGCGCACGCACAGGCACACTTTCCCTGATACTTTTGACATTTATTTTCCATTGTCAAACTTTACTTTCTTTTGGACATTTGGTTTTGCACTTGAATTGTTGGCATGCATAGTCAGCTTGTCCCCTTTTCTCCATCTGTAACGTTATTCAAACAGGCGTTCAGACAATGTCTTCATGAGTTTAAGATGTTTGTTTCTTTTGGACCAACACACACTCGCTAGTTCAGTCTTGCTCTCTCCCCTCTCTCCCCTGTCTTTCATGCAAACATATACCGAGTCCTTCTCCACGTGTACCAATGAATGTCTCCTCCGAGGGCTCTTGAGTTCAATGTCACGCTGGGCAGAAGTAGAGCAAGAGTAACGAGCATGTGTGGAGAGCGGACGGGGAGAGACCCTTTCTGGCCAACAGAGGGCAGCCGAGGGGAGGCGCTGGGGCGCGAGGGCTGAGCCGAGCTGAGCCTCGCCTAGCTCCGGCAGCCTCAGCTTCAGCACCAGCCGCACCGGAGCCCGGACCGCAGCCACTAAGGGCAGCGGCGGCGGCGGGAGCCAGGCGCGCAGCTAGCAGCGGCGCGGTCGGGAAGCAGCAGCCGCCGCCGCCGCCGCCGCCGCGACGGGCAGCTGGGCTCGCCGGCAGCCGGCTCGGGCCCCTACCCTCTCGGCTACGTGTCTCCGGCGCCGGGCGGCCGGCGAGTCTGGAGCCCGCGCCGTCGCCGGCCGCGTCCTCCGGGCATGGAAGGAGGCGGCAAGCCCAACTCTTCGTCTAACAGCCGGGACGATGGCAACAGCGTCTTCCCCGCCAAGGCGTCCGCGACGGGCGCGGGGCCGGCCGCGGCCGAGAAGCGCCTGGGCACACCGCCGGGGGGCGGCGGGGCCGGCGCGAAGGAGCACGGCAACTCCGTGTGCTTCAAGGTGGACGGCGGCGGCGGCGGCGGCGGCGGCGAGGAGCCGGCGGGGGGCTTCGAAGACGCCGAGGGGCCCCGGCGGCAGTACGGCTTCATGCAGAGGCAGTTCACCTCCATGCTGCAGCCCGGGGTCAACAAATTCTCCCTCCGCATGTTTGGGAGCCAGAAGGCGGTGGAAAAGGAGCAGGAAAGGGTTAAAACTGCAGGCTTCTGGATTATCCACCCTTACAGTGATTTCAGGTGAGGGCTCCCGGTCGCCGCCTCACCCTCCCTTCAGGCGCGCCCTCAAACGCGCTTCCCCGCCCTTGGGTGGGGGGCGTCCCGGGGACTTGGAGGGCGGGCGGGGGGTGGCGCTGCCGGCGGCGTCGGCTCGGGCTAAGCAGGCTCCACTCGGCGCCTCCGGGTAGTTTCCACCCAGGAGGGGCTCGGAGGATGTGCTCCTGTTGCCCGGGAATCCCGGACGGGCTCTCCTCCTTGGCCTCCTGAACTTCGGGGACAGATCAGGGAAGGATGGAGGCCACGGTCACCCTCCTGGGAGGAGGCGAAGTTGTACCAGGGAAACTTTTACTTCAGAGACGAGAGCGTGAGGAAGCGGGAAGCCACCCTTCCTCGCGCGGCTCCCTCAAGTGTGGTCTCAACCAGGAGGGAAAAGGAGGCTTCTGGGGCTCAGAAGAAGACTGGGTAACCGGAGACAGCGATTCACAAGCCCGAGCAGTTCCTGCCGCGCTCGCCCCTGGGGAGTGTGTTTAGTCTGTTTTTCTTTATAGGCGCTGGGTATCCTCGCTGTGTTTACTCAGAAACAGCGGCCGGCAGGCAAGAGAAGGGCAATTTGCACTTGGATAGTCCCTGACGTGAGGTCTCACCAAAGCCAGGCGCTTCCAGGCAGGGCAGGAGCGTGGCAGGAAGACTCTAGTTCCTGAAACAGAGAGAGGGGGCGTTGACAGAGCCCCTTTCTGAAATAGAGCGGCACCCTTTCTTGACCTTGACTGCAAGTCTATTTCAAAAATCTTTTTCACGTCCCCCAGCTCGGGAAGAAGGACAGGAAAGCTGTCAGCAGGAAAACTCCGCTTTGGAGAATTAAAATTAAGACGTTTTCTGATCTTACTTGTCGCCCAAGTATTCGTTCGGTGATAAGCATGTTTAGAGATTGTCAAATGAAGGTCGTGTAGTAGATCCTCTTATTAGCGTGTGCACGATTATCTTAGCTCCTGAACAAGGCTGGACTTCCCATTTTAAAATCCAGAACTAGTAACTCCTAATAACTCAGGGTGATATTTATTTATTTGGCCGAACTCGTTCGAAAAGAAAAGAAGAATCAACTAAAGGAGTATGTGCATATACTAAGCATTCTTTATAGGATAAATATAGCAATGTAAAGCAGCCTTGGAGTTAGTTTAGAAACTAAGGGAAATTGTCACCAACTACGTGCCTTAACGGGAGCTGTCCACAGTTCTGAATGACATTAGCTGTGAAAAATCCACAGTCCCGCCACACAAAGGCTCAGAGTGACGGTCTTTGCCTTCTTTGAGATATTTATCTTCTCAGAAATCAGTAGCCTCCGTGATCTATGCATAGAGTGAATGGATTTTAGAAAGTGTATAATTTTAAGGTACTTATTTGTAAAAACACACAGCAAAGTCCAAAGGAGAACTTATAAAACCTAATGACGTTTATAGTCTAGAGAACATTGAGTTTGATTGAAAGAACGTTCATTAAAAAATTTTAAAAAAAGAAAATGTTCATATTAAAAAGATGTAATAAATAATCAAACCTGTTTCCTCCAGTAGGAAGATAGGGAAGCAAACTTATAAATGACCCTGTTCTAAGATGTATAAGGTTGTCATGTTCTTTAGAGTTTTAAAGGTGGGAATCAAGTATAGAATATTATCTTTTCCTCAGTCCCCAATGGAAATATATTTCACCTCATTTTAAAATTTTTAAATGAAAATAATTTACATGAAAAAAGTCTCCAGTCTTAATAGCAAAAATAAATGTGGTATTTCCAGAAATGTACCAGGTTCAATATTAACGTGCAAAAATGCTGAACTTTTAACATTTAATTTCACTCAATAAAATGATTACATATGATGCTTTTATTTCTTCAGCAATGTGAAAAGGACTATCCCTTATCAAAATGATACCACACATCAAGTAATTAAACTTTTTCCCTCTTGCTAAATAAAAACATAGGGCCACTTTTCAGGAATTAGAATAGCATGCGAAAGTCTTTTGAATGAATGGAATTACAGGATTCTCCTTATTTTCCCAAGGAAATCTTCTGAGACAAAATATCTCTTTAATAAAAACATTGTTACTGAACAAAGGAACAAATTGAAATCAGGTGATGATTTAATTTTATTATCCATTTCAAAGAAATGGGAAATGATTAAAAACTGAGCTAATACTCTAAATTCCAGTGTGGAGTAGTTTGGAATATTTGACTTTTCCCTTGTATAAATGGAAAAAAGAAAATGGCAGGCACAAATTAAGCAATTATCATTATTTAGATCTTTTTAAACTGAAAGATATCTGAAAAAATAGATTTTAAAACATAATTACAATATACACTGGTGTTCTAAAACAAACTGGAAAAATAATCATGTACTTGTTTACATTCAGAATATATTTACATCTTATTATTTCATTTTTTTTGTATGATCTCAAAACCAATATAAGATTTTCTAAAATCTATAACGTCAAGATAATGTAATGAAAGAACAAAAATAGGAAAGACAAAATTCTAGCAGTAGTTTTTTTCTACAGGGAAAGGAATGTGTGAGTAATTTTCAACAGATACTAGAAATTTTTGCGGTCATGATCTAGCCTTTACTTTAGGCCCTTTCCTGAAGGATTATTTCAGGGAGGTGCTTTACTACAATTCCTAAAATGTCAAACTTAAGTTCATTAATCATTTAACAACTGAGCGAGTGACACTTAAGAGTAATTTCTATGAAGAGTGGGGAGTTATTACAAATGAAGATATCCAGAGGATTCTTTTCCTTGACACTTTTAATAAATCTTTACATGGCCAGAGAAGTTTACTATGTTCTTACTCCAGGGCATGTCGTGATTAACACTGTTTCTAGTTTCCCTGCTCACGATAATTTTTAAGACTGATAGCTTTCTACTTTACTTACCTCAAGGGACAAGGCTGTGCTCCCACTGAGACTTTCAGAGAGCTAGCTAGTGCCGCTTTTCCCCACCAGAGCCCAAGAGTGCTATTGCTGTGTCTGGCAGGTAGTTTTCTCTACCCCTGGCGTAAGTAGGGCAGAGGTGCTGTATTTACCTTTTTCCTCAGCAGAGGATGACGATAGAAACCTTCAGAGAGTAAAAAGCAGTCCAATAGTATAGGTACTGTTTGAAACAACTGGGTGGAAGCTACAGAATTTAGTAAACACAACAAGCTCATGTTTTTGTTTATGCTGTGGTATATAAGCACCCAAACTAGGGAAAATAGGGATAGTTACTTAAAAACAAATGTAGCTCGATTTTTCTGTAGTGACAGTATGGTCTTAGTCTTATTGAATTTCATGTGAACAACACACAGACACATTTAATTTGGAGGTTAAATATGATTTTTAAAAATTCATGGTGATTTTATATTAATTAGCTAGAATTTTACTAAGGTTTAAAAGTGATGCTTGGCAAGCATTGTGCTTCCATAGCCAATTGATAGTTATGATATAATCATTTAAATAGATTGAAAGAATATTTAGAATACTTTTGTGGATGATTTTTATTATGCAAGCAATTTATCTTGGAAGAATTTATCACCAGACTATTTGCCATTTTAGGGATTCTGTCATTATTTTGTTCCATCATGCTTACACAAAGGGACTTTTAAAAAGAATGCTCCTTTCCATATGTATTGCCAGCCAACATCTTGCTCCTCATAACGGAGGCAGTTTTGTATCTTGACTTCTTATTTTTTTCAATTTCTTTTCATCATTAGTATGAGTGTGTGAAAAGCTTATTTTGTTGTAAGTACTCAAGGACTCTAGAGATGGGAGTTACTTCCTGAAGATACCGTCACTTCCGTTCTTCCATCTCTGCTTTGAATTGCAGCCACAACTGTATGATATCAGAGATCACTGATGTGTTCATTAGGGAAGGGAGGCTTCACCCATATTATACAGTTCATAATAGAACATTTGCTTCCAGGAGCTTCTCACAAGAAAACAATTCAACCTTCTAGGGTTTAAAGACGAATTAGCCTACTGTTATGTTATCTTTGTGCTGAACACACTCTGTATCTGCCAGCAATGCTTATTTTATTTGCTTTTCATATCAACATAGCCAAAATTAACCATAAGAATTTATTTTTTTCTATGTTAGGTGAACCTTTTTGTGCTTTAAGTTCAATTACATTTTTCTTAGTGGCTCTAGCAACTGTTAGACACAACATGAAATTTCTTCAAAGATTTAAACGTGTGAATTTATTTAGTTACTTTTTCTTAGTATACATGTAAGTTATGCAACTTTAAATTTTAGCAAATGTTTCACTGTTGCATTTAGTAGATATTATGATTTATACTATTAAAATATTATAAGATAGTTTTCATTTTTTTCTGAGCAACTTTCCCTTTAAACCTCCTTCGGGGTATGATTATAAATTGAGAATCAGTAAAGAGGTACACTTTACTAATCATATTTAATTTTGTGGACTTGGGTTTATGAACGTGCCTGTTGAATAATGAAAGAAATTTAAATGCACTGGAAAGATATATTACTTATTATTTGTATCATAGGTTCATTTAAGAAAATTATATTCAACTATATCTGCTTGATCAAAAACCACAAACCAAAACAACATCACCACCACAAAGCAAGATAAATAGTATTTGTAATTCTGCATTATTATACTCAATGCACCTATGTCCTATAGTGAGCAGGAAACCAGCAGAATGCATTTAGTATGATTTTCAGGTGATAATCTTATCATTCTGAATATAATTCTTGTGTTTAGCAGATAATTCACTTCATTATTTAGAAACAACAATTGGGCTCTGGAAAAGAACTTTCAAATAGAGTCTCTCTCTTGTAAGTACAGTGCAAATTATTGCAGATCATTAGCACTACATGAAGAGTACTGAGCATTTGCAGGGTCTGTGACAAATTTTCATTTTATCATTTTGTGTAAAGGAGTAACACTATGAATTAGGCTGACACTATATATTTTAGTTGTAGAAATAGTGATAATAAAGAAAAAAGTCTGCATGCACTATGAAAATTATATTTTCTCTAGGTACTTTTCTTCTAAAAATAATTTTCTTTGTGAAGGCATCTGGATGTACAACTTACCATTAGTTTTACAGGAAAAAAAAATCAGGATTCCTGGTGCATCCTGGAATTTTATGTTTTTGCAAAATAAACCTTCATGGCTCTGTTAATTCTATTTGTATATATATGCTACGGAAACTATTCGAGGGACTTTGTAGAAGAATATATATAGAAGTAAAGAATATATATAGAAGTTGATTATTTTTGAGTTGAGTGTTTATCTGACACATTTCACCCAACTTTGATAGGATTGATTTCATGACTCTTTCAAGTTATGTTAGTTAATTTTCTCATAGTATTTTTCTATTTTGTCTAATAGTTGACCACGCAGTTAAAGCAAGGAAGCAACATTACTCATGCTTTAAATTTACAACTTATAATTTTATTTATATAACCCTAATTTTATTTTCAGGTCACTAGCTGTAACTCTAAAAACAGAAGGCTAATTTTACATACATACAAAGTTAGTAAATATTTATAAATTTTAGACTATCAGCTTTGTTGTATACAGTTATTCAGTATTTTTAAAAAAGTGCCGCAACAAACATCTTTGCACCTTACTCTTCATTGTTTTGGCTAAAGTTCAGGGAATGGAATGACTGCCTATGAACATTCTAGAGATTCTATACATATTGATTTGACCAATTAATACTGCCTCCAGTTTACAGATTTCTTAAAATGACACGAATAACGTAGGTTCTCCAAGGTTGACATTCCTGTTATGATATTTACAGGCTGTTTTAGGACAGAAAATGTAACCTGTCCTCCATTTCATTCAACATAGAGTGACAAGAGTGATCTTTAAAAAGCAAATCTAATAATATTGTTATGCTCTTTAAAACCCTTTAGTAACTTCCCATTACTGTTAGACTACATTGGACAAACTTTCTATGAGCTTCAAGACCCTGCATAATTTCAGCCGATATATGCAGCCTCATCACATGCCACTCATTCCAGCTCTGTGTTCCAGCCACTTGGGTAAATTTTTAGCTCCTAGAACAACCTGAGTTCTCTCCTGCAACTAAGATTTTAATGTGACATTACCCCCAAGCTTGAAATACTCTTTTCACTTTTTATCACTCCACATAACTAGTTTCTACTCATCTTTTAGATTTCCATTTAATCATTGTGCACACACTTATTTTTCTAGCTAGGCTTTCTGTTCAGCAGAATTTATAATTATTTTTATATGTGTCCTTTCCCTGGAATTTAAGCCATGCTACCTTATGAATCTTACTCAGTTTTACATTCCCAATGTTGTAAAAATGCACATAATAGACTTTTCTTGCCAAACTTTCTTAGAGGCTTCATTTTTTTTTCTTCAACTTTTATTTTAACTTCAGGGGTAAATGTGTGGGATGTGCAGGTTTGTTAAATAGGTAAACATGTGCCATGGTAGTTTGCTGCACAGATCACCCCATCACCTAATTATTACATACAGATATGGTTTATTTTTAACAGCTTTTTTGAGACAAAATTCATATACCATACGATTCACCCATTTAAAGTAAGCAATTCAATATTTTCTAGTAAGTTCACAGTTATGCAGCCATCACCACAATCAATTTTAGAATATTTTGTCATCCTAAGGAGAAACCCCATATGCATTAGCACTCACTTTCTCTCCTCTCCCGCCCTCCCGCTCAGCCTTAAGCAACCACTAATCCTCTCTCTGTCTCTGTAGATTTTTGCTTATTCTGAATATTTTATATCAGTGAAGTCATGCAATATATAGTATTTTTTTATTGGCTTCTTTCACTTAGCATGATGTTTTTTCAAGGTTCATTCATGCTGTTACCTGTGTCAGTACTTTATTCATTTCCTTGCTGAATAACATTCCATTTTATGGATATACTACCTTTAATTTATTCATTTATCAGTTGATGGACATCTGAGTTGTTTCTGCTTTTTGGTTATTGTAAATACTGCTGATATGAATATTCTCGTACAAGTTTTTGCACAGAGATGTTTTCATTTCTCTTTGGAATGAAATTTCTAGGTCATCATAACAGACCTGTAATAAATATTTATTGACTGAATGGACAAAGAATTATTCTCCAACCAGGTCATGAGAACATTTAATCTTAGAGTTAATAAATTCAGATGAAAGCAATGAAAGCTCTTATTTTTTCCTACAGTAATACCTGGCATCTCCTTCCCACTGGCACCTGCAAGTATGTGCCCCAACTATTACATTTCCCTGCCCAATACACAGATGAATAAATGAAACTGCAGAGAAGTTATGTAGCGTGAACATGGTGACATAGATAGATAGTAAGAACTGGGCCAGGAATTCAGTTCTTGTGAATATTAATTTTGTCACTTCAACTCTTTTACATAATAAGAAACAAGGCTGCCAGTATAAATAATTCTCCAAACCTTCTGGGAAACGTGATGGATTGAACCTAATCATTTATACTTCCTCCCTCTTGAAGTCACTCCAAAATAATATGAAAAAGCACAGACACATTGGTAAGTAGAAGAAAGAGGAGACATCAGAGAATATAGATCTCAAGAACATTTGTAAAATAGGAAGTTAATGGACAAATTATTCCACTTCCACAATCCTTCACCCATTGAAATCCAGAAGAATTCAGGACTTGGAAATGCCAGTTATGAAATAGTTCCAGGAAAGCCAGACTGAAAACAGAATTAAGTAAGGGTTTCCTTAGTGAATACAGAACTCCCTGTGCTCACATTAGGATGCTTGGAGCCAGGCCAATTTTTCTCAGTCGGGAAACTGGAGAAAATACCTCCAAAGGGAGACATTTCAAAGTCTTCAGACAAAAAATCATGTTTATTGCCTAATCACTCTGCAAAAATTCCCGCATGTGTACATTGAGGCTGTAATTATATTTTTGGTATGGCATTGGTTAATATGGAACTGAAAGCAAAAGATAACCAGACATTTGAGAAAAGTCTCATGAGGGAAGACTAAATCAAGCAGAGAAAGACTAAATCAAACAGCCAAAGAAGGTCCAGAGGGATGGCATAAGGAGAAATGACAGTATTATAAAAAATACTCCACAAATGATATCTTCATAAATATTTTATCTGCACAATAAGAACACGTTGCTATGAAAAAAATAGTAAGAAATTTAAAAAACAGCTCTTGGATGAAATGTGTTAGCAGATAAAGTCTAGGAAGCCTGTCAGAATTAGAACAAAAAGACAAAAGGGAATAGGAAATATAAGAAAATATAGCAAAACCAAGAACTAATTTATAAGGTCAAAATCTACCATAAGGTATTCTAGAATGATAAAAAAGAGTGAAAATGGACATATGGAATTAATAGAGACATTTTTGATAAAATTTTCCAGATAGCAGCAACTGAAATGTCTGTTCTGAGGAACTTATGGAATACTTAGCATCGTGAAAGAAAAAGACTGTCCAAGGATCATTACACAGAAGCTTTACAACACCATTGAATAAGCAACAAACAAACAAATGACTAAGACTTTTCAAAGAAAAAGTTACATATCAAGAAGTGGGAATAATACTTTAAGGTAAATGACGATGTAACAAAGTCTGCAAAATTCTGAGAGAAAGTAATCTCCATAAGAAATCCATACCTTGCCATAATACAAAATTTAAATAAAGATATTCAGAAATTAAGAACTCTAGTATTAACTACCCATGTACCCTTTCTTAGAAAGTTATTAAATGACATGTTCCTGCAAAACAAGAAATTACACCAAACAACATGAAGACATAGAAGCTAGGAAATGGGCTGTAACACAGAGAAACCTGAAGTCCCAGGAGTACTCCAAAATAGCTAGCCTTGAAAGAAACCAGTCCAGACTGGGGCGGGAAAGCAAAGCGTTCTGGAGGAAGGCCTTCAGGGTAGGAAAAACAAATAGATGGATATCAGCATTTGATAAATAATGTTACTAGGTGTTCCTGAGATCATTTGGAACAATATATTGATGACTTTCATATTTTGTAGAGTACATTGGAGACCAGTAAATAAACAAAAGACCTTTATTAACTCCAGAATGATCTAAAGGTGTCTAAAAAAGGGAAAAGAATCACAGTTCCTTGCTTGGTTCAACAGTACCTAATGGTTATTTGGTCATAATAATGTAAACAAGTTGACTGTTTTAAATAAAGATTGTGGTGCAATTATTCTAGGTTGGTGGGAGGGCAGGAGAAACGTAAATGTGGTTTGGGTGATGTCAGAAAGCTAAGTCCTTGTCTTCCACAGTTGGCAGCTAATGAATAGTATTTAAAATTGATAAATTAATTTGTCTTTGAAATATGAACTAAACACTAAAAGAAACAATTATGGTGGTTGAATTTGGAAAGTGATATGTAGGGTAAAAGGAAAAGGGAGAGGCTTATATGTTCTCCTTATAATCCTTGATGCTGTTTTGCTTAAAAAAAAAAAAAGACTATGGGCATATATTATTTTGAGGTAACAATATTAGGAACTGTTTGGGTCAGAATCTGAGCTTCACCACCTTAGTAACTGGACCTTAATTTTCTCAATTATAATAGGAAAAAAATATATATATATGTAAAATTCATGGGGTATATAGTATATATAGTGTGTATATATACTGTATATGCTATATAAACATTTCTATATATGTAGTGCTTAGAAGTTATGCTCTGCATTTAATGCTATTTAAGAGTTATTTGTATGAGTGTAAAATTAAAACAGAATTAAGGCATGTTAGTTGTTTGAAAAATTAAATATTCTCTAAGTACATACTCTAACCGTTTCCATAATTCCTGAAGAAAAAAATATATGAAGGAACGGCCATGTAAATGGTGTGCTGCTATTTCCTTTTTACCTTCATGCAATCCCTGGCAGCAGAAGCCCTGATGTGCAATGCCATATTTTATATATGCTGTGTGAAATTTGTCTAGTCATGAGGCAGTTAGCACTGGAAAACTTTTTTTTTTTTTTGAGATGGAGTTTCGTTCTTGTTGCCCAGTCTGGAGTGCAATGGCACGATGTTGGCTCACCACAACCTCTGCCTCCTGTGTTCAAGCGATTCTCCTGCCTCAGCCTCCCAAGTAGCTGGGATTACAGGCATGTGCCACCACGCCCAGCTAATTTTGTATTTTTGTTAGAGATGGGTTTCTCCATGTTGGTCAGGCTGATCTCAAATTCCTGACCTCGGGTGATCCGCCCGGCTCGGCCTCCTAAAGTGCTGATGTTACAGGCATGAGACACTGCTTCCGGACGGAAAACTTTTAATATATCCTGTTTCTGCAAAATTTTCCAGTTTAATCTCTTTAGTTGGTATAGAATGCTACCGTATTGAACATTTGGAAATAGCTTTTACGGAAAATTATAATGGCATTCATTGGGTTGCATGTGCTACTTTCTGTTCATCTTTATTTTCATCAGAAAATGGCATAGTTAAACCATTTGGGATGTTATTTCAAATCAGTTAAGTATTATATATGAGGCAAATAAGATGAGTTATAACCTGATACATCTTTCATTTTCTTTTTTATTGTCATGTTTAACAGTCTAAAAATTGTTATTTAGAAATATAATTATTTCTAGTTAGGAACGTAAAAGAATTTGAGAAATACTATAAATTTGACAGAATTAAAAGAAATCTTTGTGATATCATTTCTAGAGCAGTTGTCACTTACACCCTTGCAGAATGATTTAGCCTTATTTTATTAAAAAGACAATGCACCTTATTAAAATTTACACTACCTAGGTTGTTTGAGGAACATAAGCAGAGACTGAAAAAATGAATATAGAAAGTTACTTGATTAGTTTTTTGTTTATTTGTTTTTTGAGACAGAGTCTTGCTTTGTTACACAGGGTGGAGTGCAGTGGCATGATCGCGGCTCACTGCAACCTCCGCCTACTGGGTTCAAGCAATTCTCTTTCCTCAGCTTCCAGAGTAACTGGAATTACAGGCATGCACCACCACACCTAGCTAGTTTTTGTATTTTTAGTAGAGATGGGGTTTTACCATGTTGGTCAAGCTGGTCTTGAGCTCCTGACCTCAAGCAATCCACCCACCTTGGCCTACCAAAGTGCTGGGTTTACAGGCGTGAGCCACCGTGCCTGGCCTATTTGATTAGTTTTTAAAGGGAGAACAACTGTTCCTTATTTTTCCTATAGAAGAGTCATTCTTTGTTTAAATAGTATTTTTTAAAAGTTGTCTCTTTTTCTAAACAATAAATTTGATATTTACCCTGAATATCCATGTAAGTGAATTAGAATGAAAAGTTTGGACACCTGTATTTTCTGTGATCTGGATATATATCTAATGTATAAAAAGCAGAAATACATGCTAGAAGCACCAAATTATGGTTGAATAAGTATTGCACAATATAAATAATCCCATAATTCTATTGGCTATAATTACTGATTATACTAATCATTCATGATTAGCCATTTGTGTTAGTGATTCTAGGCTTGAAGACTCATATAATACTTCACAAATCACATTAAAGCTATTGACCCTCTGACCCATGCATTTATTTACAATATTTTGCCTGTAATTTCAAAGATTTGTAGTTTCCTTGAAGCACATTTATTTTTGGAACCCAAATTAAGACTTCCTGAACTATCTAATATTGTCATGAAGAAATAGAGACACTAAAAACAGTGTATGGACGATTCAAAGATAGAGAGTTTTGCTTGGGCAAGCTACTTAAGAATTATAGCTGAAGCGGGACCAGGCACGGTGGCTCATGCCTGTAATCCTAGCACTTTGGGAGGCTGAGGCGGGCAGCTCTCTTGAGCTCAGGAGTTTCAGACCAGCCTGGGCAACATGGTGAGACCCCGTCTCTACAAAATATACAAAAATTAGGCAGGCATGGAGATGCATGCCTGTAGTCCCAGCAACTTGGGAGGCTGGGGTGGGAAGATCACTTGATCCCAGCAGGTTGAGGCTTCAGTGAGCCAAGATGACACCACTGCACTCCATCCAGGCTAAATGACAAAGTGAAACCCTGTGTCAAAAAAAAAAAAAAACATATATGTGTGTGTGTGTGTGTGGGTATATATATATATATTTAACTGGCTAGAAAGAGTTTCCTTGAGAGGGAGAGAATTCTCTATAAACAACTGGTTTAGTTTTGAGGCTAGCTACGTGGTGAGCAGGAATTGAAGAGAGACTTGTTCTGGATAGGTCAGGCAATACAATAAGGCACACAATTCTAACTAGAAATATACTTGGGTGAAAGGAACCTAAATTATTTTTTGCGAACATTAAGGAGTTGATTGAACCAACAGATAAATTATGGAGTTAACTTCTAAGTTCAGTAAGATGGCTGCTTCTAAGATAAATATATTAAGGTATATCAGTAACTTTCCTATATATCAACAATGATTGGAATCTATAAAAGAAAAGAAAATCACTGACTAAAAAAACTAAAAACATAAGCTATATACCCTAATTTGGAATTAGAAAAATGATGTTAATGAAATAATTGCGTAAAATCCATTTTTATTATTTTTTAGCAAAGTTAAATCCAAAGTTAGGTTTAAATTTATAAATGGTAAAAAAAATAAAAAAATAAATTTATAAATGGTAAAAATAACTGAAATCAGAAATCCTAGAAAAATATTAGTGAATTATTTAATAATAAAGCTATGGAGGGGGAGCTTGCCACCATATGACACTAAAGACTGTAAATTATTCTAACCTTTCTAAAGGTCAGCTTGATACTTTATATTTTACAAATATTGAAAATGTATAGGGTAGTAAGTTATTGTAAAGAAAAAATATGACAAGATTGCAAAGACATGAGAACAAAGATGATTCCTGTGGTATTTTTCATAATAGCACAAAATTATAAACAAATATAATCTCATTAAAATTTCAACATATTTTAAACTCCAGGTTATCATCTATTTCTCATATATCTGCCTTTTTTTTCATAGAACATGTCACAATTTACACAATTTATCATACTTAATGTTTCGTTTCTTTACTTCGAGTATTGTTTATCACCCCCTCCATCTGGAATTTAAGGCCCACTAAGATGAGGTGCTTTTTTTTGTTGGTTTGTTTTTTTACTGTTTGAATTACTGCACTCCCAGGCTCCCAAAGCTAGAAGTAAGCAGGGTATAAAGTAGGCACTTAATAAATTTGAAAAAATAAAGAGACTTTTAGCAATATTATGCTTAACTTTGGTTTTTATATATAATTTCCAACAACCTTTTACCCTATGTGCCCTATAAAAAACAATAATTTAGTGTAGACATTTAATCTGCATTTTATTCCTTCACAGAAACATGCATTTGGAAATAAGAGTTGAAGCCATTACAATTAAATAAATGCATATTTCTATGAGCTCTATTTACTATAATGCTTGGTTTTATGTAGTTTTTAAAATTGGGATATATATATATGTGTATATATATATATATGTGTATATATATATGTGTATATATATATATATATATATATATGATATCTTGTTGTCTTAGTCCTTTTGAGCTGCTATAAGAAAATACCATAGACTGTGTGGATTATAAACAACAGAAATTTATTTCTGATGATTCTGTAGGCTGGAAAGTGTAAGATCAAGATGCTGGTTGATTTGCTGTCTGGTGTGAGTCTGCACTTGTCACAAATGGCTGTCTTTTCACTATAACCTAGCAGGGTAGAAGGGGTGAGGGATCTCTTTTAGGAGGGCACCAAACCCATTCATGAGGGCTCTATCCTCATGACCTAATCACCTCCCAAAGGCCCCTCCTCCCAACACCACTATCATGTGGGTTAGGACTTCAACACATGAATTTTAGGGAGACATAAACATTCTATCTATTGTATTTGGCATGGCCCTTCTTTCACAGCCCTATAAAAACTATTTAAATGTCATTGCCTTTAGAATCAGTGCTGTCTTAATCAAAATAAAGTTGAGAATGTATCCCTTTGGGCAATGACATTTAGAAATAATTACATTACTTTTAGGTATGTATCATTTATTTTCTGTTCCACTTTGCCAAATTGTGCTATTTGATTTAACAGTGCACCTTTAAAACCTTATTGTACAGGAATGGAAAGGTAACATTATGTCCCTCTTGGTTTAATTAATAAAATATTGAGTCAATATTTTGAAAAAGGATTTTTTTAAATTTTAACTTTTTGGTGACCAGGATTTTTTTTTATCGTGTTTACCAAATTTACAGTGAAGAAATAATATTCCAGTGAAAAACGTCCTGAGTGAGCAGTGTTAAATTAGCCCTTGTGTAAATAGAAAATATATCATAGATCTTAGTAAAGGAAATTGAAGTTGACATGATTTTCAAAAGCAAAAAGAACTTGAGTCTGAAACGATGCAAAACTAAGATGTCAGCTTAGTTTTTGCATATAAAAGACAGAGCAAGATCAAAATCCAAACAAACAAACAAACAAAAAATCATGGGCAACTTTACAGGAAAACTATCCCCAGCAACCTGAAAGATAAGTGACACAAACCTTCAACAACTGCAAGACCTGTTTTTGCACTATGTGTTGGAGGAAGGAAGCAGTGGTAAGCAAGGGTGTCTGACAAAGCTGAGAATATGGGAGACTCCCACGCAGCCAACAGGAATGGGATGGAACAGCAGCTGAAACTGGGATGGAATTTGCACAATTGGTCTGCCTTAATTTGAAGAGGAGAAATGTGTGATCCCAGTTCTTGGGCAGGCAATGTATCTGAAGAGCCTGGAAAAACTTGACATACCAGATATTAAGGAGGTTATCAAAGACTACCAGGGTAATAGCAAAAAGAATCAGGATCCCACTTGAAGAAGCCAAAGATAAGCTTCAAAAAGGGTAAGAATTTCTATGATTTCAAACCCATCAGATGTTTAAATTTGAGTTCATAATGATGTAAAAAATGATTACCTACCTTCACCTAATACATGAAGAGATAATATAATTAGAAAAGCATAATTTTACCAACCCTATTTAATTAATGAGCCTCACAATAAAAAGGAAGGGGAAAAAGGAAGAGGTCTTAATTTTGAAAAGGAAAGATCAAGGCTATAATTAAAGGACAGTACAATATTATTATTTATCTTTCTGTTTTACTCACAGATCTTATTTGTATTTCCAACAAAACTCTAATAATACTGAGGCAAAAAAACTTAATGCAACTTTATGCAGGGAAAATATCCCAGACATAGTCTCAGAAGGATCAGAATCTTAACTCTTTTTATTGGATTTGAATGGATTTTCCCTCTCTTCTGAAGAGTGAAAACTTTCATGGCTACCAACATTTTGGGATGCAAATCTTTTTATTATTTGGTTCATGTAGTTCAAATAGAAAGGAGGTATTATGTAATGGAATTGAGGAAGCCTAATAAATTCAAATCATAAATAATCAATACTTTTTTAGTATAAATTTTATAAAATAGCAATTCTTTATTTGTTCATTGTTACACTGTTGTGATTCCAGAAAGCGTAAAGCATTTTCAGGCTTGTTTTGAAAGTCAGTCAAATGTAGAATTATTTTAGAATTGCACGTCTTCTAAGTGTACAAAGAGAAAAATCCACTGGAAAACAGCAAAATAATTTAGTTGACTGCAATGTGGCACTGCTTTTACATTTCTTTCCTATGTAAAATAAAACTGATATATATTCCTTCTGTATCAACAAATCATGTTGGAAAGAGAGAGAAAAGCTCTTAACCTACTTTCCTATTTTCAATTTTTAACTTTATCATGCTTGTTAATTGCCTGGGTGTCCTTTAACCATCTAGTTCCATGATTCTTTCCCAGAGGCTTGGTTTAATTTTAATAGTGCAGTGTATTCAGCCCTAATTATGAGAGCTCACTGCAGGCAAACAGCAAGAGATAGTAATGACCAAAATGTGTTCTTAAATCAGTGTCACAGCAACAACAGGCCCATTGCTATAGACATTTACGAAATACAGCCATGTAAGGCAATATTTAGAAGCTAGTGACATTTGAAAATAGCATTTCTCCCAAGAAACAATTTTATTAAATGTGATTTTTAAAATATCTACTTTTTGTATTGAAAGTACAATTTTTTATCAATTAAAGCCAGTCCAACACTCACATATTTAAATTCTTTCATAATCAATAACTAGACTTGAGATGGTTCCATGACTTCACCTGAGTTAGAATGTTCACAAAATATGCTGTGTGACTAGAAATACTATCATTTTTATTGAAATGCATGCTTCTATGTTGTTTTAAATGCCCAAAATAAGTAGAGATTTTAAGCATTCTCCATCATAGTTATTTTTACATTTATTTAGCTGGGGGACGATTTCCTGCTGAAATGTTTTTTTAACTGGTCACACAGGGGAAAGGCAACACAGTCAGTGAGATATTCTACAAAAAGTGTTCCAAATGCAGTATTAGCTGCTAAGTTCTAACTAGGTGCCAGGTGCTAGTCCAGGTGTCTTTATTTCTGTTACCTCACTGAGTCCTTAGAGCAACCCTATGACAGGTACTGTTTGTTTCCTATTTCAGCTTAGAAAACTGAACTATGGAAAAGTTAGGCAGTTATAATGATAGCTTATAAATGGAGAAACTAACATTTGAACACAGAGACCTGGCTCAGAGCCCAATATCTTAACCACTATGCTTTGTCCCAGAGGTATTCAGTCATATGCTGATCCAATGACTTAGTCATTTTCTCAGACTTTTAAATTTATACACTTTTAGGAACTATACATATTTTTTGTTCTGGGTATATGAATTCTAGTTATTTAGGTGATATTCTCCAGTGGGAAATGGTGCCTTTTTAGTCAAAGATTGGCTACAATTTTCTGGGAGCTTCATTTGTAGTTCATCATGTTGGATTAGATCCTATGTGTTAAAACCTAACTACTTCAGATGCTCATTTGTTTTTGCAAAATGTTAAATATTTGACAGTAAAGAGTTAAGGGCAAATCTTGGAAATAGAAATGTTCTTATTCAGGAAGACATGTAAAAAAGAAACAAAACTTCTTTAGACTGTACTTAAGTTTAATACTCCAGAAAACTACAAGAACCAATGAAAACATTCTTCCTAAAAATACTTTTAATTTCCTTTCATTATGTGTTTCTGTATCCTTTTGAATGGTGGTGCTTAAGTACCAAAATGAACAGACTATTTAAATGAAAATAGCAAAGAAGAGCTGTACTCACGATGAAGTCATTGGGAGGCACATGAAAATAGAAGGAGGCTCTAAAACTTTAGCCAAAAATATTGAGGAGAGACACAGTTATTATACAAAAAGGTCAGTGTTTGTCATTAGGTTACAATCTACCACTATATAAATGTTATGTATTAGCTTATAAATTGGAGTTTATTATAATAATAATGGATTACAATTGCTTGGTAAAATTTAGGAGAGTTGTTATTAGACTTTGAGTCTGCTAAAGAAAAGGCAACTGAGAAAAGCAAGAAACAATGCATACGGTTTCAGATGGCAGATGCCCAAGAAATTCCTCCATTAACTATGGTACTGTTGTACCTCTGAGACTGTTCCTTCTGGTTTCTTGTGGTCTGATAGCAGGATATTTCACCTAAGGGAATCACTGCATCCAAAATAATTATTTCATAAGTAGCCATCACTTATTTGGACTGTAGAGCTATGTAAATAATCCGAGGAAGCCGAACCCCAAACAGAATTAGAAAGAAACAGATGTACTGGAGAATTTGGGAAAATGCTACTAAAACTTCTCTGTTTAACATTATAGTGTGTGTGTGTGTGTGTGTGTGTGTGTGTGTGTATGTATGTGTGTGTGTATGTGTTTAATCTTTGGAAAGATGAGGTAGGTATCACCAGTCTTCAAGATCAGACTATGCTGTAATAATGAATAATTTAAAAATACATTTCATTTATCCTCCTAACTTGAGTAAATTTAAATGTAAATTCTTTCTCTATAAGAAACATGCTCAAAACATTTTAATGTAAATTAAAACAAACCCTTGGCTCTCAGTTATGTTTGCTACTTCCATGGTTTACGTTTGACCTTCCCAGACTTTAAGAAAGGGGAACTTAGATTTACTCGCTCTCTTTCTCTCTCTTGCTTGTCATTACTCTTTAATCCTGTATTACCATTTCTGTAACCCTTTCATTCCTACCTTGAAGAAATAAACAAAACAGAACAACAAAATGAAATTAAACAAGCCAAATAAGTAAACAGTAAATGTCATTTAACCTCCTTCTTTTTAAATATAACACACACTTCCTAGAATTTATTTAATTTAACCCCTTAGTGGCACTTAATACCCCTTTTGGAGGTCTCTGTTTCTTTTCTCTTTGGATTGTTTTCCTACATGTCTGCACACTGCTTCTCAAATTTCCCCCAAGGCTCCAGCCCTTTTGCATTTAGTTTTCGCCTTTAGACAAGGCTCTACACATAGGCAATTTGCTTCAATACAGGTTCTTGATCACCTAGTATGTGCCAGCCACTGCTCAACCAGAGTAGAGCAGTGAAGAAGTCAGATATCACTCTATTTTTTTGTGAACTTCCAATCTTGTGAGGAAGACATGCAGAAAACAAGTAATGAGAGGTTATCACTGATAACAAAGGAAGACTACAGGGTAATATGTCGCAGGGTAGAGCTAGGGGTTTAATCTAATCCAAGGGGTTAGGAAAGCCTCCATGAAGATGTGGGAGTTGAACTTAGAATTCAAAGACAAATAGGAATTAGCCACATGTTTCAGGCATCTGTGAAGACAGAACTGAATACTTGGCAAGTTAAAGTTATAATGAAGCAACTGCTGAAAAAAATTTTGAATCATTTCCCACCAGTATTAGTTGGATTATATGATATATGGATTGCTAGTAGATAGATAGATTGATGGCTAGATGATAGCTGATCGACAGATGGTAGGTAATAATTAACTACCTCTCAGGGATAATACTGCATGTCCATTTCTTCTATAATGTGTCATCACAACCTTTGCCCATTTTTCCTCTGTTATGATTGTATTTGAATATATTTCCATTCAAGGTTGAGATTTCCCACAAATCTTTCAACATGTAAATGACCATTCCTTTACTTTGCATTCTCTTAGAACTTATTTATAATTCATATCTCATTATCTTGAGACTGCAAATATTCTCTGGTTATTTTAGACCTTCTATTCTTTCCTCTATTTTATTTCAGATTCCTTCCAGAGCATTTATGTCTTCTACCTCCTTTTGATTTAGTTTCCTTCCATTATCATTTATCTGAATGGCCTAAGTGTCTTGTTCCAAGACATGCTCCAAACATATCTTGCTCTGAACATGTTAAAAATTTTTCTCCTGATTTTCTTGTACAGAAATACAAATAAAAAATATTTTAATAGTATAATTATGGATATACTTTACTTAATATGATCTCTAATGTATCTGATTGACCAATAAAAATATAAGGTGTATATAGATTTGCTTATGCATATGTGTGTGTATTTGTCTAGTGCAAGTTATGTCTATATTCTTTATGTACTTATAAGACACATATTACAATATGGTTGATTTCCTGAAGATGTCATAGGCAGTATTCGTGATGAAAAAGCAGGTCATACTGGAAAAGCTTAAGTGACAAAGT
Organism: Pan troglodytes; assembly: GCF_028858775.2. Lineage (NCBI taxonomy): Eukaryota > Metazoa > Chordata > Mammalia > Primates > Hominidae > Pan > Pan troglodytes. The sequence goes on from NC_072402.2 coordinate 67,109,126, forward strand.
ATATGTGAAAATTTGAAGTAAAGTGATATCTCAAAAATAAATATGAGAATAAAGCTTGTTTATATGAAGTTCAACCATATAAAAATATGCATACACATACATGCACTCACATCCTTTATAAATCATGTGAAGCAGGGATGCATGCACACAACTGCAATGGACAGTTCCATATTTGTCTTGATCTAATCAATGACCAACAGGACTGAGTCTTGGAAAAGTTGTGAAATGTGATAATCCTTAGTTTGCTCACCAACCTTTTCTTACAGCATTTCTCTTTTCACTCTTGAGCTTATCTTATATTAAAACAGAAAAGGACCTGACATCAACCATTTATTCATGCTATTTAGATTGAAGTATATTCACACTGAAATGACTTTATTGAACTTTTATACTTTAAGTTTTTATGTCTAATGGTATAACATAATTGTTCACAATGGAAGGAAATGAACAAACTGCTTGGATGCAAGTGGGTGATGGGAGCTATAGAGATGGCCTTGAAATCATATTAGCTTTACTTGGCTCTTTGTGAAGCTAAAGGTGATTTAATACTTTGGAATGGTCCAGGGAATGGTCAAAAGGTACTGTCCAGTTTGAAAAAATGGGGCAGATGTTGAAGAACATAAATTTGTCTTGCTATCTTTGGCATAATTGTGTGATTTTTTTCTCTACTAGTTCAGCATGCCTGTGTGTATAGAGAGAATTTAGATGATAGGCTCAAACCACATTTGGGTTTTGGCTTTTGGATGTGTTTGAATCAAGGATCACTAGTGACTCAGTGGGGCTAGAGAATGAGTGTTCTGGATAATTCCCATTATGAGATCCAGTGTGTTTAGGGAAGGAACAGCCAACAAAGGTTTGTATGGGTAATAGATATAATGTGACTAGCAGACAGAATGAGAGAAAGGACTTGGCTGGCCTAGGATATCTTAAGGGACAAAAGTTGATCTCATGCCACATCTGAATTGGGGGCCAAGCTACTATCAGACTCGATGTAAGATGGGTTCTACACATTATCTGTAGGTATGTGACAGTATGCTTCTTGCAGGATATATGTGATAAAATTCAGAGTAGTAGTGAGAACACTGGTTCCATCAGGGTCATCAAGTCATATTTTCTGGGAAACCATATTGCCACTTATATATATTTTCTAAGTAGCAATAGTTGGGAATCCTGAAGTTATGTGCCACCTACATACAATATATAGTAAGTACTTATATATGCATGCATATCTTATTATTTTTATTTTAAATAGTTAAAATTTTTTATAGAGATATTGTCTTGTTATATTGGCCAGGCTGGCCTAGAACTCCTGGTTTCCTTCCAGCAATCCTCCTACCTTAGCCTTCCAAAGTGTTAGGATTACACGAGTGAGCCACTACACCCAGCCCATGCATATCTTATTGAAAATGCATTTATTCTATATTTTCTTATTTTAAATTCCACAAATATTGTTTATTGTACTCTAAAATGTATTAATAAAACATTCAGCATTTGTGACATTGAAAAATCTTGTCAACTGATAACATTGGCTTTCAATTTATCTATAATGACTAAAAATACGGTTAATATTAAATTAAGTCTAAGTTGTAGAAGAGGACACAAATTTTCTTAAGTTGTATCTAATAAATGGCATTATATTAATACTTGTGTAATTAACAAAATAAATATTCTCTTTCATTCTTGCAAAACTTTGTTAGAGTTCATAACATAAGCTTAACATAAAATTATTAACAAATACTGTGTATATGTAGATAGAAGATCTGTATAAGATCAATCACAGAAGATTCCTAGAATGAATGTTTTCCTCTTTTTATTCATTATCCTTTTATTTAGCGATTTTGATAGCTGCCTTCTCAGAGAGTTCTGTGGCACTTAAAATATAGACTTCTAAGTTCTCCTCATAAAATTGTTTTAAATTATTAAGTTTTAACTAGAGAAAGTTTAGGATTATAGTTATTTATCCCAAAGAGCTAATTTATATAATTCATAGAAAGCAACTTAAGGCATATATGTGATATATCTATATATATATATACACATATATATCAACTAAAAGCCAATGAAAATTAGCATTTTAATATTAACTTTTAAAACATAACTATCCCATGGAAAGCTGAGTATAATAACTAAAAGGTTTTCACTTAATGCCGTGGTATGGTCTTTTGTCAAAGAGAAAAATTTATTTTGCCTTAAACATTACACAAGAGATTTTACTTAACATACGTAATTAACAATGGGAAATTATTTAGGGGCACATAATTTCATACTTGAAATCACGTTTCATGAAATAAATTAGTATTAGAATTTCATACTTGAAATCATGATTCATGAAATAAGTTAGTACTAGAATGATTCTGCTGTGCCTTTCTTTTGGTAGAGAGCATATGGTCAATTTTGTGACCTTTGATTAAGGGGTCTATTTTAAAATGTCTTATCAGTTAATTGTAGCTATAGAAAACTTTATTTGAAGACAAATACATTTCTTTATCACCTCTAACCCCCACTTGTGATACTGATATAAGCAAAGAATTGTATTACTCAAAAAAGCCACTAATGAGTAGGGATGCTTGGGTGGAATTTGAAAAGATAATCTAAAGAGCTTCTAGTGGCCAAAGATGGAACAAATTGAACAACTGAATAATAAACTAGGATTGAGTTATAAACCCAAAGTATAATGTAAGTATCCATGAGATCATACTGATATAAAAAGTATTGAATCAATAAATAAATGGTGTGGGGGGACTCAAATAATTTATGTAGCTATTATACCCTCAGGGAAGTGGGCCATTAATGTGCATTCCTTACCTGTAGGCTGTCAATAGTAATTTCTTTCAAATAATGATTTGAGAAACTGGACTAACGTTACAGTTAAGTGATCAAAATTAACAGTCATAAGTCATGTTGATAGTATATACACTTGACATGATGTAATCTTTGCCTCTGTGCTATTCCTCTGCAATACCCATAACCTCAGTCTAATCATGAGAAAAACACCAGATAAATCCTAATTTTTAAGGTCACTTTACAAAGTATATGACGAGTACCCCCCAAACTGTGAAAGTGATCAAGAAGAAAAATAATCTGAGAAAACTGTCATATGAAGCAGAACTAAGGAGTCATGCTAACTAAATTGTAATGTGGTACCCTGGACAGCATGCTGGAACAGAGAATGGACATTAGATAAAAAGTACGAACATGTGAATAAAGTATGGACTTCAGTTAATAATAATGTATAAACATTTGTTCAATATTTATAACTGATGTAATATGTAAAAATAGAGAAATTAGGTGTGAGATATATGGGAACTCTGTTATTTTCTGTAAACGTGAGACTATTCTAAAGCAAAGGTTTATTTAAAAAAAAAGATAAAACAACCTTTTAGCAGCGAAAGACTCAGGGCAGAATTAATTAACAAGGACTCAGAGAACATAGGTAAAGCTACAAGCCTCTCCAATTAAAAAAAATTGAATCTTTTGCATAACATTTTTTTCTTATTTTTTGTGACATAATTTGCATTTCTGAATTATTAAATATGGCAACCGTCTGTTTCAAACACAGACAACAAGCAAGTCTTTTCAGGCAAAATCTACTTTAGTCAGTTTTTTTTTTTTTTTTTACTTAATTCGCTAAGGACTTTTTAATTTTTTGATAGAATTCAGTTCCTTTATTGCAAACTGGGTTGATAATATACGTACTGATAGCCTGAGAATAAACATTTGTAATACAACTATAAATACTAGGAAGTACTTAACGTAGACAAGTGGCATCTAGAAACATCCTTCTGTCTATTCAAGCTCACTGAGGCCTAAAGAAGCTTTTACTATCATTTCTAGCTTTTGAAGCTTATTATTATTAACAATAACTTTAAAAAACAAAATTCTGTACGAGTATAATATGATTTCTAGTATTTTCTGCATAAATATGCTAATAATTAAGACAGCCTTTGTTTATGCACAGTAGATATTTGATTTAGTAACATGTTCACATTTTGCTTTAGGCACAAGCCTAGTAGTCCATTGTTCCCATGGTGTTTTTTGACTGGTCAAGTACATTGCAATAGTCAAATCAATTTATACATGTAGGTGCAGTGTTGAATAATTTATATTCCACAACATCCTCTGTCTCTTTCTTTCCTCTCTGCCACCCCCGTTTCCCCATGACATTGTTGAAATTCAGGAAAGAAAGAATTTCAAAATGCAGATTTTAACTAAAGGATTTAATACTTTTCTTGGCGTAAATATCTTTCTTATGTGAATTATAAACTTTAAACCAATTGAGAAGAAACCCTATTATCTGCAAACTTACATTTAGTGACTTTGTAAAGATAAAGTCCTTAAATATAACAATAACAGATTTTTGACAGTCCTAACTCAATTTAAATTAGTGGTAACTTAGAACAGAACCATGTCAGACTTATAAAATATACAGTCTTAATATTTAACTATTGTTTATATTGGAACAATTTACATAGCATTTTACTAGTGAACTATAAATAGTTATACAACTATTGAAATTGATCTTTTTTCTAAATTCTACCTTCATATTTTTTTATCTGACAAGTAATCATCAAAGGACTGCTAGTCATCAAAGTGATAAGTCCTCACTTATCAAAATTTACTCAGCATGTAAGTATTGAATTGCAACTATATGTAACCATGTATTAGGTGCTGAAATAGATTCAAACAAGAGTAAGGCATGAATCTTACTCTTAAGGATCTTACAGTCTAGTGGGAGTGTGGGGATGGGGTGAAGCGATTATCTATAGCTATATATATACAGTACTATATATAGTACTTTAATAATATATAATAGCAGATAATCTAATGCATACTGAACATGATTTGCTGGTAATAAACATTAGGGTTAATAGGACAGAGTAATTACTTCAAGCTGGAAAGTTCTGGAGAACTAGTGAAGGGATATGACATTTGAGCTGGACCTTAATGACCGGTGGGATTTGGGTAATGGAGTTTGGAGAGAACAGGCCTTTCACATACAGGATAGAACATCGATGATAACAGAATAGTAGGCAAGGGTGATGGGGCTATTAAGGAAGGCATATGGAAAATAAACTTGTTTTCTCTAAAATAACTGAGGAATTGATTTGAGTTTACTGATTAATAATGCATTTAGTGTTTTGCCACTTTTCAAGGAATTAAAGCTCTTGGTGTTATATTAAAAATAATTTGATTGTATAAAATGTACTTTAGGGCTATTACTTTTTTCTGTTATCCATATGTATCAGTAACTATAATAAAGTAACCAAGATTTATGAATATTTGTTTGAATCTGTTTTGTAAAATGTGCTGTTTGCTTCACATTTTTAGTAAAAACTGATCTTAGATGATATTGTGGATAAATTAACTTTAATTTATTGCATGGTAGAATTATGTTAGTCTATGTGTTGGCCCTGTCCTTTGAAAAATATGCATTGAAAGAAGGATTTAATCATTTCCTATAAAAGATATGACTTTTTCCCAGTAGACAGATCCTAAAGCAATAAAGTTCATGTTGGATATAGATCGAATATTAGAGAAATGTATGTTTGCATGTTACAGCAGAGTAAATTGAGACTTCGTTAGATTAAAATAGTGTAGGGGCATGACAATTTAAGAAATTATTCCTGTTAAAAAATGCATGGTCCAAAATTATATCATATTTTCTAATTGAGGATGATTCTTAATGACCTCCAGCTTGGGAACTAAAATGCCTACATCCCTTAAGGAAAATGCACTGCTATGTTTATAGGCTCCTTTGGTAGCAATATTTTAAAGAAGCATAGGGCCAGAAGTTGGAATTAAAATTCTCTCCTAGCTTCAGATATTTAACTGCAAAACATATGAAATGGGTTGGATTTAGAATGTGGCGATTAACTTTTTTCATTATTGAAGAAAAATGAAAAGCTCCAGTAAAGCGTTATTTGGAGATGCAGTTTTTTGGGTTTTTTTCGTTTGTTTGTTTGTTTCACTTTGTTCCTAAATTTGCCTTTCCTTCTTTTTCTTCTGTCTGTGTGGCAGATACATAACATCTATGATTGAAAGCAAATTTCTCCATTTTGGTGAATGTCTAATTTTTTCTCTTCATCTATGACTACATTTTCCACATTTTTACTCTTCATATTTATTTTTTATTAAGAGTTTCCATACTATCAGTCTTAAAATGTAATCTGGTTTTTCCTAATCTTGAGAAGGAGGAAACAACTTTACACCTCCCTTCATTCCAATTACAGAGGGGGATGGGAAACACCATAAACTCATCTAAATAAATAAAATAATAATCAAATTTCACTTATTCTAAAATGTTTTCTATGACTTTCCTATCTTTGACTTTCATTTGTTAACAGCCCATTTCATTAACACATAGTCTATAATATGTATCTCCACACAAACTGTTGTTCACTGTTTGCAATTTGTTCTTCAGTACAACCTCATTACCATTGCTTTCATAATGCTAACCTATCTTTGCATGATCAATCTAAAAGTTTGTTCTTTATCTACATTTCTCTCAGAGAAATTTTCAAATCAGTCTCATTTGCTGCTCCATCTTCCTGTTGGAACGAACTTGGCTCATGACCACCATTTTGGATCTTTTCTTCCTTCTATGTATAGTTTCCCCTTTGGAGGACTCATGTTCCTCTATAGGTTCAGTTCTCAAATCTATACAATTCCTAAAGCTGTTTCCTTGGTCCTGGCATCACTTCTGAGTTTTAGAATATTACAGTTCCAACTGTCTTCTGCCATGTGAATGTGAAACATGTTAAAGTCATTATCTCCAAAATTGAACTTATGATCTCCCCCACATCTACTCTCAAAATGTTCACATTATCATTTCCTAGCTTCTCTGGCATAAGACCTGAGAGTTATATTTGACTCCTTCAACTTCCTCTCTTCAAGTACAGGCAATTCCATATCTTACTAATTTTTCTCTCACAAAGATTCCTGACTCCATGTCTTTTTCTTTGCCTTCCCCAAGTTAGTTTTTTATATTAAATTTCTTTAAAGTTGCTCTAACTCTCTCAATTTCTTGCTCTGACACATGGTTAATTTCTACAAACTAAAACTTTTAGATTCGAGAAAACTATTGGAACTTTTCTGGGTTCACTTTCTATAAGGAATGAGATAGAGACCTAGAGCAGGAGGAATTTTCTCAAGATTTTAAGATCTAGGTATACTAAATATGAGAAGTTCAGCCCTTCTACATTCATTCTAATCTTCTTTCAACTATGCCATAGTACTATTCTTCAGCAGTTTTTCCCCCAACGCCAAAGAATTTGCTTTGGTCAATAATAAACATGAATACAGCTGACAACAAGATACTAGTGGACCACGATTTTGGCTTAAGTGCAGAATTTTTTTTTATAAAATTGTTTTAAGGGAAAGAGCAATTAATTTGGAAAATAGCAAAGCGGAAAACAAGCATCATGCTTATTACATCAAGTTCTTGTCACAGAATGTAACACTTGCTTATCTCCTAACATCCATAAAGGTCAGAATTTAGAAATGGCTATCATCTAAATCCAAATTATGAATGTATCACATAGGAATCTTATGCATTTTCAGTAATACGTATCTGTAGTGGAGCTAGAGATAAACATATAATTTTGCATGTGTGACTGTATCAGTCCGTTTTCACACTGCTTTAAAGATACTACCTGAGACTGGGTAATTTATGAAGAAAAGAAATTTAATTGACTCACAATTCCACATGGCTAGGGAGGCTTCAGGAAACTTATAATCATGGCGGAAGGTGAAGAGGAGGCCAAACACTTCTTATGTGGTGGCAGGAGAGAGAGATTGAGGGAGGAGGTGCTACACTTTTAAACCATCAGATCTTGTGAGAACTTCCTATTATGAGAACAGCAGAGGGGAAAGTGCCCCCATGATCCAATCACCTCCCACCAAATCCCTCCTTCCACACACGGGGATTACAATTTGAGATGAGATTTGGGTGGGAACACAGAGCCAAACCATATCAGTAGCTATCTATTTTGATAATAAATACAGATTATTTTTCATTAAGCTACTCTTAGGCATATAAGGAAATTGTGCTATTATTTGTGGCATAAAAAAGGTTGATTTTGGGATGTATAAAATACAAAATCAAAATAAATCTGATGCATGACATTACATAGGAAAGAGCCCTGGGTTAGCTACCAGAAAATCTGCCTCCAAATCTTAGATGCCATTAACCAGTCAAGTGATCTTGGCCAAGTCACATACCATTTTAATTGTTTTAGATTTTTCATCTGTAAACATAGAATGAACAACACATTTTTATATGTCTCATAGAACTGGTGAGAAAATGCAATGAAAATTAATACTGTGAAAATACTTTATGAATAGGAGTTATTTTTTTAGCAACTGGGAACATGGCTATTGTCTGAAGAACTACAATGTCATAGTAGCTTGACAACCAAGTTGAAACATAACAAGAGAGCTATAAAGCTTAATCACCTTACTAATGTTAGTTGTGTTTATTCGTAAGATTTCATCAAGTTTTAATTCAAAGTATTCTAGAATGTTTGAGTTTATAACTTGCAGACATTTAGATTGATCCTAGGCATGATTTTCTTTCAATGCATGTTTTAAAATTCACTGTAAATTTGTTAATGTCAGCAGCCTTTGCTAATATTTTCCCAAACCTATAGTACATCTGACACAGTACTAGTACTTAAAATGTTTTTCAACTCATTACTTTTCTTGGAACTTCTTGGAATTATAGTTTTCAGTGTGATGGGGGTTGTAAGTCTTAAGTACCTTTATTTTTTTTAAGTCTGATATATAATTTTTACTCAAAGAATGAATAGTATAGGAAACTAATAGATTTCCCTTGGATATTTGTTTTGCAGCAAACAATTATGAGACTGGGAGCTTCTACCCACCAGGACCAGCATGGGTCTCTGGAGAGAGGTTGTAGGCCAGAGAATAATCCTTGAACTCTGACCTCATGAGAAACCACTAGGTGACTTTAGGGGCTCCTGATCATTGAAAGTATGCCCACAATCATTCTTACTATGTCCCTATGTGGCTTATTTCTTGAAAGCAGGTGAGGTTTGTAGGACCAGTGAGCCCAGCCTGAGTTCCATGGCTCTTCCTCTTCCTCTTACTATACTGATCAAACTAAGTTCTCACTTTACCTTCAAGGATGTGTGGAATATGTCATGTTTTTTCATAGCTTTAATCTAGCCAAGTTTTAGATATTTCACTTTTTAAATCTTCTCTTAGACATTAGGCTTTCCATTTCCTTAATCATTCCCACCCCCCTGATTTTTTCTGGATATCTTCCAATTTGTCTGCATTTTCATGATATTGAGGTGCCCCAAACAGTAAAATATTCAAGGAACAGACACATATAGACTGATTCTATGACGCAGTGTCTTTATTTATTAAAGCTGTGGTATTTATCCACTCATTTATTCAATTTATTTAGGGAGTTCACTGTAGTTGCATACACTGTGTTAGATAGACAATGGTGATATAATATAATGGGAAGTAGAGATAGATGTGATCCCTGGCCATGTTACATTTACTGTAGTTGGAGAAATAAACCTTTAAAAACAATTGTCCACATACATACAAAAATACAAAATATTTTATGTATATGAAGGAAAAGACATGATTCAGGGAATGTATTACTAGGCCACCTGACCAAGTCTGAGAGTAATTTATTCAGTCTATGAATGCTCATTTGGGTTTATTATGTACATATTGTGGTTGTGGCCTTTCTTTATATGTAACAGAACAATGACACGGTTGTTGCCTAATATAGAAGTATCAAGGGGTAGCTTATGAGAATTTATGCCCAAACAAATGTTTTTGTAATCTTATATGAAGTATGAATAAATATCTTTAGGACACATTGCTGTGTTTCATTGACTAGTAATTTAAACTCTAAGCAAAAACAGCATGCTGGCTAAGGAAACAGTTTTACTTCAAATCCTCCTAAACTACTTTTTTATATTCCCGGTTTGCCACCCCCTCATTTTCACCTAAATAGATATTCTAGAGGCACCATTGCTTGTCCTGGGATTAGATTTAACACATTCTAAGATTCATAGGCTACACAAGTTCAGCAGAAAGAGTACAATGACTGTGGCTCAGAGACCGTGGGATTATGCTGGAGGAGTTGGTAAGCTCAATTGGGCATGGAGAATGTCAAGAAGAGAAGTTGTGGGGAGAGTATTACAAGTACTTACAGGGAGCGGTTGTGCAGAAGACATTTTAAAAAGGAGGTGTGAAGCTGAGTAAATAGACTAGCTTGTCTAAAGCTCCTTGATCAGGTTGAGGATTAGTGAGAGAAAAGGTCAGAGAAATTAGAGAGATTAGGTAGAAATGTAAATTAAGACATTTACATCAATTTTAAATTGCCAAGAGTTTTGGCACAGTTTAATTCTCATAAACATATTCTATAGGTTGGTATTTCTCTTTTAATCTTTTCTGTTATTATGTGACACCATATGGGTTTTGAAATAATGACTTTTGAGTTAGTAATCTGCAAACACAACAAAACTATTATTTTAAGAATTGCTATTTTTGATGCATTTATAAGATCCATTCTTGAGTCTTTACTTTTTTTTCCAAGTATCTCTCTGGTACCAAAAAGAGTCTGAGATTTTATTTCTTCACAAGTTTTCTGTTTTTGTTGTTTGCTTTTTAAGCTGTTGAAGAAACCAGATACACAGTCTGTCACTTAAATTACCCAAAGGTAAAAGCCATATCTTTTTTTAAAATTTTATTATTATTATACTTTAAGTTTTAGGGTACATGTGCACAATGTGCAGGTTAGTTACATATGTATACATGTGCCATGCTGGTGTGCTGCACCCATTAACTCGTCATTTAGCATTAGGTATATCTCCTAATGCTATCCCTCCCCCCTCCCCCCACCCCACAACAGTCCCCAGAGTGTGATGCGCCCCTTCCTGTGTCCATGTGTTCTCATTGTTCAATTCCCACCTATGAGTGAGAACATGCGGTGTTTGGTTTTTTGTCCTTGTGATAATTTACTGAGAGTGATGATTTCCAGTTTCATCCATGTCCCTACAAAGTACATGAACTCATCATTTTTTATGGCTACATAGTATTCCACAGTGAATATGTGCCACATTTTCTTAATCCAGTCTATCATTGTTGGACATTTGGGTTGGTTCCAAGTCTTTGCTATTGTGAATAGTGCCACAATAGCATACGTGTGCATGTGTCTTTATAGCAGCATGATTTATAGTCCTTTGGGTATATACCCAGTAATGGGATGGCTGGGTCAAATGGTATTTCTAGTTCTAGATCCCTGAGGAATCGCCACACTGACTTCCACAATGGTTGAACTAGTTTACAGTCCCACCAACAGTGTAAAAGTGTTCCTATTTCTCCACATCCTCTCCAGCACCTGTTGTTTCCTGACTTTTTAATGATTGCCATTCTAACTGGTGTGAGATGTTATCTCATTGTGGTTTTGATTTGCATTTCTCTGATGGCCAGTGATGATGAGCATTTTTTCATGTGTTTTTTGGCTGCATAAATGTCTTCTTTTGAGAAGTGTCTGTTCATGTCCTTCACCCACTTTTTGATGGGGTTATTTGTTTTTTTCTCATAAATTTGTTTGAGTTCATTGTAGATTCTGGATATTAGCCCTTTGTCAGATGAGTAGGTTGTGAAAATTTTCTCCCATTTTGTAGGTTGCTTGTTCACTCTGATGGTAGTTTCTTTTGCTATGCAGAAGCTCTTTAGTTTAATGAGATCCCTTTTGTCAATTTTGGCTTTTGTTGCCATTGCTTTTGGTGTTTTAGACATGAAGTCCTTGCCCATGCCTATGTCCTGAATGGTAATGCCTAGGTTTTCTTCTAGGGATTTTATGGTTTTAGGTCTAACGTTTAAGTCTTTAATCCATCTTGAATTAAATTTTGTGTATGGTGTAAGGAAGGGATCCAGTTTCAGCTTTCTACATATGGCTAGCCAGTTTTCCCAGCACCATTTATTAAATAGGGAATCCTTTCCCCATTGTTTGTTTTTCTCAGGTTTGTCAAAGATCAGGTAGTTGTAGATATGTGGCGTTATTTCTGAGGGCTCTGTTCTGTTCCATTGATCTATCTGTTTTGGTACCAGTACCATGCTGTTTTGGTTACTGTAGCCTTGTAGTGTAGTTTGAAGTCAGGTAGCGTGATGCCTCTGGCTTTGTTCTTTTGGCTTAGGATTGACTTGGCGATGCGGGCTCTTTTTTGGTTCCATATGAACTTTAAAGTAGTTTTTTCCAATTCTGTGAAGAAAGTTATTGGTAGCTTGATGGGGATGGCATTGAATCTATAAATTACCTTGGGCAGTATGGCCATTTTCATGTTATTGATTCTTCCTACCCATGAGCATGGAATGTTCTTCCATTTCTTTGTATCCTCTTTTATTTCATTGAGCAGTGGTTTGTAGTTCTCCTTAAAGAGGTCCTTCATGTCCCTTGTAAGTTGGATTCCTAGGTATTTTATTCTCTTTGAAGCAATTGTGAATGGGAGTTCACTCATGATTTAACTCTCTGGTTGAAGCCATATCTTTAAAAAGTGAGCCAAAATGTGCAAATTACAAAACGTTTTTGCAGAACTTAGTAAATTTATAAATAATTTAAAAATTTCCTCTAAGTTACTGGCCTACATAAAAAAAGCAAGTGCAACATCTGCCTATTAATGGGATTCTGTTATCTATTGAGCAACATCATATCATCCATATGTGTATTTTCTGTTGAAGCAAAAAAGATTTAATAAGTACCACTAAATTATGAAGGAAAGGATGAAAGAAGATAGAACAAAAACAATTCTTGTTATACCTATGCAGAAACATACATACATGAGTTCTTTGTGGGTACTGTAGTGAATTGGAGTGGATATTCATTGAATTTATTTGTAAGTGATGGAAAATTTCTCACTATACTGGCAGATCTGCTTAAAGTACGCTGTAGGATTGGTGTGAATTGCTCAGAAAATTAAAGAAACTCAGTCTTTAATTCTTTAATATTCCACAGCAAATGTTGGTCTGCCCACACACCCTCGATATTTGTTACAGACCTGGAAACATATGCTCCTGGTAGAATCATTTTCTTCCTTGACACATCACCCATTCTGCTCCATCAGATAATACGCAGCTGCCAGTGGGTGAAAACTTCAATGCAGTATAATATCAAATAACATATTTAAACATACTGTTTTAGGGAAAAGAACATATACTAGATAGAAATCGCATTCTTATTTATCCCTGTAGGACACTAAATATGTAGAAATGAGTAGTATTTAACTTCAAAAATTTGTTGTTAACATAAATAAGTAGATGTTGATTATTTTAGAAAATCATTTTGAAGGAAAAAGATATTATGAAATTTATAATCATAAACAGAACTTAACACCTTTTAAATTGAGATTTTATTTGATCACATTCTTGGCTGTCTTTGATCATGAGCCTACATTTTAATTGGGAAAGCAAAGACTTGAAAATATATTAGGAGCAAACTCTTGGGATAGCCTTGGATTTATTTTATATTATAACATCTAAAGCATTAGCTGAAAAAGTAAATATGCCACTAGACCTTTTAACTTTTATGCAATTTAATCCCTTTATCTCCACCTTGTTTCTAGTTCTCTTGGTATTCCTCCTGGCAACCCACGGACTAGCACTATGTTTGCTGCTCAATGGATGTTTGCGGTGTTGTCATGTACACAGAAGACTTGACCACTCTCCTTTGTGTCTTTTAGGACTGCCCTTTATAAAGCCTAACCTAGAACTTGTACTATTTTATAAGACATTATTGATTTGTTCATGTTTTCTTGAGGATTAGGCTGTATCTAATTCTCTTTGGAGGCATAGTGGCAAGCCCAGGAAGCAGCACATATTTGTTGACAAATTAATATTTGTGCCATGATAAATATGCAACCCCAGGAACTCCTTAGCAAATGCTGTCTTTAAATTTCTTTAATACCAGAACTTACTTAAAAGGTGACCAATTGATTATCTCTTTTGGAAACCCAGAGTACCTATGGTGTGCAATTTATGAACATGTCTTAAATTCTCTTTTAGTCATATTTAACTTCTTCATATTAGGCATATTAGGTCTTCATTTTTGAGGGGCTCCTTGAAGGCAGTATTTGCATATAGTTTGTGTATGCATTTCTCACAGTACTTAGAACAATACCTGCTGTGTACATATTTTTTGAAATTATTATAATGTAACTATTTGGAGAGAGTATTTGGTACTACATTTGACTCTTGCTTCCCAAGTGTTTTTTTGCATTTAGAGCATCTGAACTGACTTTGGTCAATGCACCAGTGAGATATCTTTGTGGGCTAAGGCAGAAATATTTCAGAAATCCCTTTTGAAACAGGTGATCTCATAGCTCCTCTGTTTAGAAGTTGCATGCTACTATATGGGCATAAGGACAGGGGAGCTATCACTTTGAGCCTCTGGGAATGTAGGCAAACTCTCAGTGGCTTCTATATCAAAAGACATAGAGACCAAAGGCCAGACATTGAGCTGTACCTATAGCATCATAGCCTATTCCCCTTCTCTTGTGAAAAGAGTTGTGTAAACCACCTGCTCAGATAGGTGACTGATAAGAATAGGTGGAAGTATTGTCATTGCTTCTCTAATAAGTGTACGATTTTTAAAAAGACTTTTCTTAAATTCTTAAATTATTTATCTGAATATGGTGGAGAGAGTGCAAGTACAGAAATTGGTCTTGGGTTCAAAATCAATTTGTATAATTTTCTGATTACAAGAAATTAAGAAGCGTCCTTAACTAGATGGTTTCAGTTTTCCTCTTTTCAAACTTAGACAAGGTTGCGTACCTCTTTGGTTGTTTGAGTATCAAACAAGACCAAGTCTTTAAAGTGTCTATTAGCTAATAAATATTTTATTTATTAGTTAATACTTTATTTAACATTTAATACTTTATTGCCCTAATGCCGCCTCCTTAATATTCAGTAAGACAAATTGTTATATCCAGAAATCAGAATCATTAACACATTCCAAAGCTTCCATAAAATGTGAACATTTTAAAGACTGAAGGGCACAGTTACGTGTTTGATTTTGTGCTGTCCATCACACCTGCAAACTGGAACAATAATCCAAATGATATGTATGGCATTGTCATCTTATGTATTAATAAAGAGCATAAAGATTCTTTGACATCTGTAGAGTAACAAGAAACACAGGGAGGTGACTTATATTATCAGCAAGACGAAAAATAAACTGGATGATTTGAAAATATGCAATGTGGTGGGAGGATTACAATAGCAATGAGGGAAAAATCTATCTGAAATTAAAACTCCAAACTTGAATAAACTTTAACTTAGCCATGTAATTAGACAGAAAATAATTCAATCACTATTTTCTTTTCATAATTTCACAGTGGTTAGATGAAAGTATATCAGTAAATATAAAACTGTCTGTAACTCACAGTCATTCAGCTGAGCTTCAAAATAAAATGTCTTCAATACATGTGTCATGGGACTATCTTATCGGTAAGATAACCAAATGTCAGTATTCTCTTTGTCCTTCTTTAGAAACAGCTAAAACATAGACCTCAGTTTACTGAATTGTATACTAGAGTGAATGGTACTAGAATACATTTTTGTTGAGAACGACATGACCACTGGCAGTATTTTTGCTTTCCTTAAAGGAATAAATTGTCAAGAGTTAGAAGCAGGAAATAAAATTTAAAAACCACTCAGTGGTCCATCAAATGAAAATACTTAGAAGTTAAGGAGTAGTTTTAGATTAAACTTCTAGAAGAGCTCTAAATTTAAACACCAGGAGCTATTTTATACATTATTCTAAATAATTTAAATTAAGGATTTTTTAAATGGAAAATCTACATGTCATTATAAAGATAGAATGCTACAGGATAGATGTTCTTAATACCCTGGGAGTTCTGCTCCGGTCTGTATCCTTTAATAAAAGCTATAGACTTACAGAAATATAATTCATGGGTTATATTTAGGGAGGAACAGATGTTTGGATTCTGCAAAGTGAAACTTGTGGCCTTCATTTGAAGTGATTTTGAATGATGCAATATAAGTCCCCTTGAATGATATCTTTGTTCTTGTTGTCTAAAGCAAGAAGATTAAAATAGTTTATTAAAAACGTGCATCATAATTCTACCATTTGAGGAGAAATAAAGGCTTATACCTGATTAATTTTGAAATCATCCAAAAGAACAAATGATTGTATTTATTTATTTATTTATTTATTATTATTATACTTTAAGTTTTAGGGTACATGTGCACAATGTGCAGGTTAGTTACATATGTATACATTTGACATGCTGGTGCGCTGCACCCACTAACTCGTCATCTAGCATTAGGTATATCTCCCAATGCTATCCGTCCCCTCTCCCCCCACCCCACAATAGTCCCCAGAGTGTGATGTTCCCCTTCCTGTGTCCATGTGTTCTCATTGTTCAAATCCCACCTATGATCGTATTTATTTTTAACTAGAATTGTGTAATGCTATAATAAACCCTCATTAACACAGATACTAATTTGGAATTTGATCATTGGGAAATCAGCAGTATATATACTATTTGCTAGGCAATTTAAAATCATTAACACAGATACTAATTTGGAATTTGATCATTGGGAAATCAGCATTATATATACTATTTGCTAGGCAATTTAAGTATAAAGATGATTGTAATTTAATTTGGCTAGGAATAAGGGCTAAAACAGTATTTTTGGAGACTGTTTATTAAGCAGTCTTTATCAAATTATTGTTGACATCATATTATGGCAGAGTATTCACTGTTCAGTAGTAGATGTGCTCAGATGCTGAAAATCATGTAGAGAAATTACGATAGGCATTTGGGACAAGAGGAGATCAACTCCAACTGGGATAGAGATCAGGTGAAAGGGAGTTCTGTGAAGGAACTGGAATTTATTTGACTGTTGAAGTAGTGTAAGGCAATGTAGAGGTTGAGTTTGGGTTTAGGAAAAGGAAATCCCAGTTGTCATTTTGGGGTGGGGGATGGCAGAGATGATGACTCTGAAAAAGAGTCTTTTTAATTTAGCTTGGGACTGTGTATGTGAAAAAATTCCAGGTACCGAATTGGGACATACTTAAGAGGATTTTGAATGGTTACATTTCATTTTGTAAGCAATAGGAAAGTCTAGTGGATATAAATAGGAGGCAATTTACTAGGGCAGGTAGAAACAGGAAAATTAGAAAACATAATAATGACATAAGAACTTCATCCAGGATGATGACAATGGAACAAAATGAAAAGCTGAATTTGAAAAATATTGTATTAGGGAAGATATAGAGCTGGGCAAGTAATCAAATGCCAGAGCTGGGCAGAGAGAAGAGTCAGGGACATTTCTGAAGTTTTATGCATAGTGGATGGATGAAAGAAAAAAAGCTATGCTATAATAAACAGAAATAAAAATATCAGGTGAATTATTTTGAGACTAGAAGATTAGTTAGTCTAGATTTAAGTCTGGTGAGATGACTATTCTATCAGGAAATTTGGAAGCCACTAACTGTACAGGATATATAGTTGTTTGTAACTATATATCCTGCATAGTTAGCAATGCCTAACTTCATAGCAGAGGTTAAAGCTAGTGATCAATTTGAGGACCATTTACCTTAACATATTAGTTAAACCTGTGGAGGTTGGTGAGGATGAAGGAGAGAGTGAATAGAAGGAAGAAGAGTTGGGTAGAATTGAGTCATGTGTAATGTCCACATTGTTAATGGTAGAAGAGGAGTCAGATAAGAATTGAGAAAAATGAGTTTATGCTAATACAGAAATATGAGTGAGAAATTATTATAATGTAGAGTCATAGAAATCAAAGCCTTGGGAGAGTTTCAAGTAGGAGAGGTGAGCAGCTGTAGTTGTAAAATCCCACAAACAAGAGTATGTGAAGCAATATAAGATTTTTAATATTGACAGAAGGCTAACAAACAATAAAAAAATACAGTTTCAGGAGAAGGGGGAAATAGACAAAACATGTTTACTTTTGCTTGGATTGGTACACAACTTAATACTTTCATAGGTTTTAAATTTCTATTTCATTAGCTTAATTTAATAAAACATTTTCATGAGTAGCTAAAACAATGCACCACCCACCCATCTCATGTTCTCATTGGATAAATTGCTAGTTTATTGGAAGACATCTAAATGCCTTTAAATATAGTCTAACTTTGTTTTATTCATTACTTAGGCTAAACTTTCCCTCAGATAGGATCATTTTGCAAGGGTTTACTATTTTAAGAAAGTTAGCATATTTCCACTCCAAATTGCCTATGTTTGAGTTGTCTGGATTTTTAAAATATATTTCCTTCCCACCCTCCATGGATAATAAATTTGGCCTTGTGAGACGTCAAGGCATTAGACCAAGTAGCAAACCTGGCCAATGAAACTTTTTTGCAAAGTTTCTAAATACACATATTTTACAAAATATCCTTCCCAGTGTGAATCTTAGTATTAAGAGGATTGGGAAGAGGACCTAGCATTTAAGAGAAGGCACCTTATGCTAGTTTTCAAAACATATGTACCAAATCATCAGGCTATTAGATTTTAAAAATTGAATCAGTTTTAAATAAAATTTGGGACATGATTTTGAGGACTATTGTTGTTATAAAAATTAAATCTAGCTGGGTATTTATTTGCTTATTTATTTGTTTATTTATGCAGGTTGATAAGTTGTTATAAACATGCTCAATTCATGTTTCATATTTATAAAATAATTGATATCAAGAGGCCATTCTTCTAAATGCAATGGTCCAAACTTTTATATTGTGGCTAGTGATGTTAATTAATCTCCCAGAATACCACTAATTTTGAAACCAGTGACAGATCACAGAAGCAGCACACTATGGCTGTATATCAGCCAAAGAGGTGCTATATTTCATGAGAAGTTATCAAAAGCATTTATCTTTTGGGAATTCTATTTCTTTCTTTTAGAAGTGAATCTTAAGTGTGAGTTGAGGGGACAGATTTATGACATCATTTGACTTCAACTGTAGATAAAATAGGAGCGTCTGTAAATCTGGTACCGTGTCAGGAAATTAACCATAAATATTTTTATTCAATTCTGCTTAATGACAAATATTTATTTCATCACAGAGAGGGGAGAAAAGAATTTTTCATTCAATATTTAGAGAGAATATTGTAAATACAAGCACCTTTAGTAGTAGTAAAGTATGGCGATTATTTAAATCTCATTAAAGCTTTAGGTTAGAAATGTCTGACATCAGGCTGTTTCAAGTAGAGAAGATAACGTAAGCAATTGGGGCTGGGGAACCTTAAGAAGAGTGGGAAGTTCTTGTTGGAACAAGGAGGAGTTCTCCTTACCACAAGCCTTAAAGGGTTGCATGTGGGTAGAGAAAAGAAAGTATGACTGAATTTGAAATTCTTCTTGATTTAGTATCATGGACTAATCTTTACAATGCCACTTCATCTCTTCTAAAAACCTATAGGGAGAAGATACACTCTACATAAAAAATAAGTGGCCTATGAAAATTATTTTATTAGTAGTTGATATTATACTTATTAGTGATAATATATTATTTTCTTTAGCCTATTCTATATATTTCCAGTGAAAAAGGTAAAATAGTTACCTAGATTATGACTTTGCTGTAATTATAAAGATCATTAGTTTTCCAGTGAGTGTCCTCTCTGCTTTGCTGGTATTTCAGAGAAAGGAAGTTTCTACATAACAGTTTCTTTCTCCATCCCCTTCAGTTGATGGGGTTTTATTATAAGGAAGGAGAAATAAGTAAAGAGTCCTATCATTGTTGACGTTAGGCTTTGTGGAGAACTGGCACCTTATTCAGGATACCACAGAGATTCCAGTGTAAGATAGAATTCCAAAGCTATCATTTTTGTGTCGTGGCTTCTCTTCATACAGGTTCTATATGCTACACTTTGCATACACTATTGCATGTAGTCCTCACATAGAGTAACTCTAAGAGTAGTAGAAAAAAATGAAAGTTTATGGCAGCTAAATATCTTGCTCCAAATCATCCAGTTAGTGGAGCTAGGATTTTAACTGTGGTCTGCCTTCAAAGTCCAAGCAAGTTCTTTTACAAATACTTTTTCTCTGGGGCAGGATGAATAGAAGTAGGTAGATATATGATATGTAAAATCGTCTCAAATACACAACTCTTTTGTTTTTTAGATATCTAACCTAAGAGCATATTTCTAACCTCTTTGTTTCCTATTTTATTTATTTTAACATATTCTGTTGTAAAAATGAAAACCCTTAATAAGTAAAATCCAGATCTATATGCAAGACAAATAAGAAATTATTATTTACTTTGTTAATGGCTCTTTGGCTTATTATAAAAGGTTTTCTTTAAATATCCCCCATTAAAGTGTATGTTTTCATTACAAATCCAATTAATAAATATTCTTAACATTTGCTATCTTAGATGCTGTCTATCTTATAGCAGAAAATGTATAGAAGACAAGATACAGTTTTGAACTTTAAATAACTTAAATCAGTAATGATGGAAGAAACACATACAAATAGTAACAGAATTAAAAATAAATTAGGAAACATGTTGAGAATATATGCTGCTCTGAGGGTTGTAAAAAAAAAAAAACTAACAAATGAGGTGAAAGAAGGATGAATAGGAAAAGCACATGTGATTTTTAGGGCAGTGAAACTACTGGTGTATATACATGTCACTATGTATTTGCCCAAACCATAGAATGTACACCAACAGTGAATCCTAATGTAAACTGTGGGCTCTGGGTGATAATGAGATGTCAGTGTAGGTTCATCATTTGTAACAATTTTTTTTATGGTGGGGGATGTTGATAATGGGGAGGGACTATATATGTGTAGGGGCAGGAGGCATATAAGAAATCTCTGTACTCTCAGCTAAAGTTTTCCATGAACCTAAAACTACTCTAAAAATAAAGTCTACTAAAACAAAAATAAAACACACACTCACACACAAACAAACTAAGAAACTCATTGCCAGAATGGGATTTGAGGGAGAAGTAGAATGCTGTTAGGTAGAAAGATAGCTGGAATGGAAGTAATCATATCTCCTGTATGTGTACCCAGGTAGGCATGAGGGCAAAGCATGAGCAAGTGCCCTCTTGCCTGAGCTATGGGATGCTTGTCCTCAATTGTTAAAAGAGGGGGATGGAAAGGCAGGAGGAGGCCATATCCCGGAGTGCCTTGACAAACAGACTAAGTTGTTTTCGTTTAATTGAGAGAGTCAGTGCTGGTTGTTGACCTAGCAAATTGATTGTTAGGTAAGTTGCTTTGGGAGTGGTGGGACTTGATTAGAAAGAAGAGGCAGGAGACTCATGAGGAATTTCAAGCAGAAGGTGGCTCTGCCCAGACCAGAGAAATAAGAATGGAAGGAGGGGATAGATAGGAAAGATGATATGGTAATAAAATGTGCAAGACATAGAAACTGAGAGTTAAGGTAAAGAAGGAGCTTGGGTATCTAAGAGAAATTTTGAGAGTAAAGAGCTAGAAAGAAAGACTCATGGGCAATTAGGTAAGAGATTTTCATGAGGTCAATTTTTAAGAACCCATTTACTTTTTTTAAAGAAGGTATATTGCACTTCTAGAACAGGTGATGATTGTATTTTTTTATTACCTAAGGAATGAATCCATGCTAACTAAAGACAATATTATGTAAGCATATAAAAGCACCTGTGGTTTTGTCTGCAAAATAGAGTCGATGTTACTTTAAAAGGATATTATGGGGTTTAACAGAGTTTCCTACTGGTATTGAGATATCTAATGGCTTCAGACCATATTAAGTATTGCTAGCAAAAAGCTATAGTGTGATAAGCATTATTACTGTAGTAAAGAATGAATGGTGCTTTCTTTTCATCTCTATTGCTCTGAGGGATGGGATATTAGTTTTCCTTCAAAAAAAGCTTCTATCTTAATTACAGAAATGCAAAGATGTCTGTAGAAAGGAGTATTTTTCATTAGGCTGCTGGGTGCTTCCCACAAAATTGGATTTCTTGTGGTAAGTGAGGAAGGGTAAATGGGTACTGACTAGGCCACTGGCATTGTGTGCCACAATTATATGCCAGGCCCTGGGATTAGCATATATCGTCTCGTTTAATCCATAAAACCCTGTATATTTGGCTCTGTAATAATCTTCTTTGAACAGGTTAGAAAATGTAAAATAAAATCATTTAATTGACTTGTATTTAAATAAAACAGCTGGTAAGACTTTCTGAATGAGGACAGCTGCAGTGGGAATAGTAAAGTGCAAATGGATGAATACAACATACATTTAGGTGTGAGAACTAAACAGCCTTGGTGATCAATTGGATATGGGTTTGAGCAGATTTAGGGCCAGGAGTTATTTAGGATGGCTCCATGGTTTCTGGCTTGCAAATCACATATAGAGTTATTCCATTCCCTGAGATAGGGGATATGTGAGGAATATATGTGGGAGAGGAGATTATGAGTTTGAGCTTAGGCATGCTGTTTGAGATGAGTGTGAGATATGCCAGGAGAGAGATTTAACGGGCTACTGATTATGAGGATTAGGAGGCTTAGAAGATAGGAATGGACTGAAGATAAAGCTTTTGGGGTCATCAGTTACAAATTAATTATTAAAGGCATGGATAAGTGTATAATATTTCTCAAGGGCAATGCGTAGAATAGAAGATGAAAGGGCTATGTGTGACACCCAGGGGAACAACAGCCTTGAAGGGGAGGGCAGAGAGAGAAGCTTACAGAAGGGACTTGATAGGAGTGCCCAGAAGTGAAAAATCCTCAGGGTACACACAGTTTCATTTTAGAGTTTAGTAGTGCCATTTCTTTGTGAAATAGCTGTTACAATATTGCTCCTCCTCTACATCTCTCCTCTGTCCTTATTGTGTTGAATGGTATATTTTGCATTTCCTTTGTGAGAAGATATAAAACCATTTCATTTAAACTGCCAGTACATGTTGTATGACTGACATGGGTATTTGTACAGTTGTTTCAAAAATTGCAGGCAAGTTTTGACAGAAATACTGGTGAAATCTTCAAAATAACAAACACTTATCCTTTACAACATCCTGAGGCTGGAGACAGGGGAGCTAGGGCCTATTATAGTTTTTTCTTCAACTAGTACTTTTATTTCAGGGGTCATTCTTAATTACAGATGATAGTAACTTTGAAAGCTTTATACACATGTATACCTCACCAAAATGTAGCTCAAATAGTCTAAGTAGGAGTATTCATGTAAAACAAAAATATCTTGGTAAACAGACATTTTTATCATGGAAGTTTATATTGTTTATACAAAACTCCTCAAATAACATACCTATGACTAGGATAAAGTAACTCATGTTTCTGGATACATTTCACGATTATACAGTTGTGTTAGTTTATTTTTTCATTTTTGCAAGTATATACGGTAACAACTATAAATATTTGATTAATAGGAGTGTCAACAGACTGAAAGAACCCTTATAAAAATAACACTATAGTTATGTCAAGTGAATTTAGTTAAGCTATATAAACCAGCAATGAAGTTCCTGGTTTTCTCTCAATTTTAATGTAAGTTGAGATAAGAATATTTCAAAAGGTACTTAGTAGTCATAGGCATGTTCAGAATTAAATTAGAAATGTTAAAGATTTTTTTTAGCTGGGCATGGTGGCACGCCTGTAATGCCAGCTACTCGGGAGGCTGAGGCGGGAGGAGAATCACTTGAACTCGGGAGGCGGAGGTTTCAGTGAGCTGAGATCGTGCCATTTTACTCCAACCTGGGCAACAAGAATGAAACTCCGTCTCAAAAAAAAAAAAAAAAAAAGAAAGAAAGAAAGAAAGAATTTTTATGGAAAAGTAGTGGCAATATATTTGAAGTAGTTGTTCAATAAAGTAGTAATAAAAACACAAATTTTAGGTAGATTCTAGTTTCAAATATGGAGTAGAACTTGCTCAGTTCTTTTTAGCATCAGACCAAAATTAGTTTTCTTATTTCAAGCAAAAGAAAAATAAAGCATAAAATATTTGGAGTACTGCAAAACGCCAGTGTATTCTAGATTCCATGGCAAAACTAATCTGTATTCCTTGAGATAAATTTGCAGTACTAAAATTGTTAGAGTATCCTATTTATTTCTGGGTTTTTTTTCTAATCTATGATTGGTAAATTGACATCTAAAATAATTCAAAACATCTTCAAAGAGCCTTCCCAAAGGCTTTCTTACAGATCTTCTAATCTTATACTTCTTTCTAGTCTCTGTCTATATTTTGTATTAAGTATAAGGTAGGTTGCTTTTTTTGCCTCTTTACTAAATAAATGGGGGTATGAATGTTTTTGATTTTATTTGTATAATGCTTCGTATCACATAATTTTTAGAATTCCGTAATCATAATGCCTTGGTTTAAGAATATATTAATTTTACTTAGATTTAAACATATAGCCATTTAAGGAATTACATTTTTAAAAAATAAAATCATTTCTTTGTTCTTTTACTTATTGATCTCACTATATGTCAGTAATAATTTTTCATGGGGGAGATAGGCTGGTTATTTTCTATATCTTAAAATCTGATTTTTTTATTTGTTGTAGGTTTTACTGGGATTTAATAATGCTTATAATGATGGTTGGAAATCTAGTCATCATACCAGTTGGAATCACATTCTTTACAGAGCAAACAACAACACCATGGATTATTTTCAATGTGGCATCAGATACAGTTTTCCTATTGGACCTGATCATGAATTTTAGGACTGGGACTGTCAATGAAGACAGTTCTGAAATCATCCTGGACCCCAAAGTGATCAAGATGAATTATTTAAAAAGCTGGTTTGTGGTTGACTTCATCTCATCCATCCCAGTGGATTATATCTTTCTTATTGTAGAAAAAGGAATGGATTCTGAAGTTTACAAGACAGCCAGGGCACTTCGCATTGTGAGGTTTACAAAAATTCTCAGTCTCTTGCGTTTATTACGACTTTCAAGGTTAATTAGATACATACATCAATGGGAAGAGGTAAGATGCATCTTTTTCTTTTTTAAATCTATATCATGAAATTGTTAATTATGGCTGTTTTACAATGAACAACTGTGCAATGTGTAATGAGTTTTATGAAATTCAAGTAGAAAAATGTATTCGACTCCTCTTTTCCATGCATAAGTGATATATTTGTATCCCTAAAATATATGATCAAATAATGGATTTGAATGAACTGAAAAAAATAGTGATCGTTTTATGCCAATTTATTTTATTTTTAAATAAATGCACTTTAATCAGCAATTATTATCTTGATCAATACAACCCCTTTCCCACATTGGTTTTTTTTATCTAATATAAATACATCAAGTGCCATTATTTTGATAAAGATATGTAGGGTCTGATTGCTAATCTGGCACATCATTAGCTCTGTGAGATAGTGTGGTTTTTGTATCCTCTAATATTGAAGTTTCATTGAATTCATGATTGGGTAAAACAGATTGTTTCTTTATTTCCAAATTGTATATATAAAGGCTTTGATTTTAGCGTATTAATTTTGCTTATTGTTATGCCTTGCCTATAGTAACTTATTATAGTTTCTCCCTATTAGTTCATTTCATAATACTAAAAAGGAACATATTCATGAGGACATTAGTACATAGAAAACACAAAGAGTATAGTGAATAAATGGAGTGAATCTGACCAATCAGGCCCATATTTTGCTGAATAGAGCATCTGTTGTTAGGCAGTGGGTGGGACCTGAGAGGGCTCAGCCAACTGGAGTTTCCAAAGATCTGAGTTAAACCATCATCAAGCAAAGGAGTTTATATCCCTATCTTCAAAGTCTGAATATTAACCATTTTGACTTCCTTTTCTTCCTAAGTCTTTTTGTATTAATTATAACCTGAATTTTATTGTCTGCATAAACGTAAGAGTCCAAAAGACTTGTAGAATGCCTAAACCGACACTAATGAAAGTCATATAAGGTCATATACTGGCTATAGAATATTGCTTTCCTCCCTACAGAAATACTTTTTAGCATTTTCAAGATAAATTATGTTTTTAAATATGTCATAAAATGGAAGTTCTGTTTGATTTCTGTGAGGCGGTAGCAGTGTTTTTGTATGTGCTTGTCAGTGACATTTTGGTTCACAGGATTTCAGGAAATGACATGCAATAATAAAACACTGCATAATACACTGATAAAAAGGCATAAAAATGGATCATTCTTAAAATATAGATATGGGATATATTTAAAAGCAAATGAAGCACATTTGAGAAATCAGATTCATCTTGTAATTTTTCTCTATGTAGCACATTCCATCTAAAATGGAATAAATGTTCAGTTCTCAAAGCCTTTTTATGCTAATTTGAGATTAATACCAAACCAAGATGATTCTTGCTAATAATTGCTAATATTTATTGAAGGCTTATTACACATCAACTAGTATGTTTGATTCTTTACATATATTAGCTCACTGAATCTTCCTAACAACACAATGATGTAAATATAATTATTGTCATTATTTTACAGATGAGAACAATTAAATACAATAAGGTAACTCGTCCAGATTCATAGAACTAGTAAGAAGTGGAGCTGGGATTCCAAACTTGGCAATCAGACTCAGGAGCCAGTGCTCTTAACTGCAAAACTATATAGGTTCTTACTATGATATATAATGTTTTAGTTATAAATATCTTAATATTCTACCATTTTATAGATTGTCTAACGAATTATAGGGAACTTTTCTTAAGTAAGACTGTGGGCCATGCAATGCAACAGAGTTGAATAGTACCTCTTAAAACAAGGCCACGGAAAAATATTTTAACAAATATCCTGTGAGAGGAAAGTCACTGATATAAACATCCAGTCAATTAAAAATACAGTAGCAATGTGACTATTTTTAGTATCTTGTGGTTTTAGCCCAGTTACCCTAGAGAATGGCAGCAGGATGAACAGATGGCATCCTATCAGATAAAATGGCAGGCCATGTGGTCATATAAGAGTATACTCCTTAACACCAATGTCCTTTGGCTTCTGGCAGTAATTACAGGCACCTAGATCTGTGTAACATGATGTGTTTTAAAGATGCCATGATAAAATTTAGGAACATCAGCTCACTGCTATCATTATTGTAAAATGCAATTTAATATGCACTTACAGACATTTGGTAACCAAGCACATTCAGGCTAGAGTTGTGAGTTGGCAACATGTTTCTTATAAATAAATGACCTTGGTAATAAATGAACCATAAGCCCATTTAGGTGAAGAATGTTTTCTTGATTATATGATACCCCCATATAATATCATATATCATGGGTATTTAATGCCCATTAGTAATGCTGTTCAACAGGGAAGAAACAGAGTCATAATCCAGAATTTAATACAAATTAATCTTTCCATCACCTACATGTTTCTAACCATAATCTCCAAGAAACTTGAATGGCTCCAAAATGGGAAACAGGTAGAGAGACCTGATTTTTGTAAATGTCACCAGGATGTGTTTACAAGTAGAAATACAACAAATAAATCAGAAAAACTAGCTCTGTGAGCTTTTGCAATAAAAATTCAGAGGAAGATGTGAGTTCACCCACATGTCTTTGGTTCTGGGTGTTTTAGTATCAAGCTGGCTAATGCTAAATTCAGCAAATTTGGGGAAGTAATGTGTGAAGTCTGGAAGCTGCCACTGTTCTAAATGAATCATTCCTGAGGAAAGCTGCTGCCTTCTATAGGAAGCTGCTTCCATCTTCAACAATACATTCTTTTTTTCTGGACTGAATTAGTTCAACTGAAAAACAAGAAGCCCTGATGCCAGATAAATTAGAAAAATATTATGAATGAGATACAGAAGCTTTAAATTTTTGTGCTTATGTTATTATCATTACTAAAGCTGAATTAGTGGTTAATACAGGAGGAAAAAACTGATTTGAGCAACTAATTTATGAAACACATGGCGTTAAGAAGTGAGGAGGGAAGTTGTTTTCATGAACCAATTATAAGATCAATAGATTTGGGATGTAAAAATAGCTTTCTGTGACATTACACTGAAACTTTATATATATTGCCAGGTGAGGTAAAAACCAGAGACGATTTAGATAAATCAAGCCAGAAATTTCTTTTCTTGTAATAGCTAGAAAGCTGAGGTGAATCTTTCCTATTTTTATGTTTGGTTTTAAAAAACTATTATTTGAATTCAGCATTGTCGTTGTTGTTATTGTGTTTAAAGACAGTGATCCAAGCCAGACTGCTATTTCATAACCTATCACAAGGGTAACAAATTCCTTGTGATCTTCCTAAAAGAGACATACGGTGAGGAAATCCCTGGAAATTAAATGGAATATGTGACAATCACAAGCCACTGAAGAGATAAAGAGTAGATTAAGGGCTTAGTGAATAGGAGATTATTCAGTTTGTAAAGGTGAAGAGTTCCTTTACAGCTGCTGATCTCAGTCATTTTATCAACAGGAGATGACCTTCGAAATTTTTTAGAGCTTTAGGAAATATTAATTGCAAATACAAATGCTACTCTGTAATGATTATCTCTTTGTAGGACTTAATGTCATAGATAAAGCATAAATTCTTCTTAATTTTAAAAAGTGGGAAATGCATCATTATATAATAACTATGGCTTTGGAATATATAACTATAATATTTTACTTTTTATTCATCATTTCCTATCTCCCCAACCTCCTTTGTATAGAACTGGGACATATTACAATTAATTAAATACATTTTGGGACAGGAAAGAGGGCCTGTGGTTTTGATCTTTTGTATCTATAGCAATTTCAGATGAATAATGTGTCTTGAACATTTCAATGCTTGTCTTGAAACCAATATTAGATTTTTATACTGGCTTAGAGATAGTTTAATATACAAATTATGTATAACAACAGAGCAGTAATAAGGAAATTTATTCCATAGGGAGCTAATGCAGATTACAGTTTCTATCTTTGGTTAATTTTAGCATTCAAATTGGTGTAGAGTAGAAACTAACTGTTACTATAAATTGCCTATCTATAATTATACAATACATATTCTAATTACTTTTATATTTTTAAAAACACATAGGATTCTAAGACTTGCCATAAGCAAACTGCAGAGTTTTCCCAAACCTGCCCTGTATTAGAACTTAAGAGAGGCTCCCTATTACTTATCACATCAAATCTGTGTTTCCTTGCTGTGCCTTCAAGTCTCTCCAGCACATTGTTCCCTGGTCTCACCATTGTCACTTCATATTTGCACCCAACTCTTTTCTGTTTGTGTTTCAGTTTTACAGTGCTGCTTGCAGGAAATGATTCTTTCTGCTTCTATAATTTTATTCCTGCTACATCTCCAATTTGGAAAGGCTTTTTTTTTTTTTTTTCTATCACTCCTTTAAAAATCAGAGTTAAGGCCGGGTGCAGTGGATCACCTGAAGTCAGGAGTTCGAGACCAGCCTGGCCAACATGGTGAAACCCTGTCTCTACTAAAAATACAAAAAGTAGCTGGGCATGGTGGCGGGAGCCTGTAATCTCAGCTTCTCAGGAGGCTGAGGCAGGAGAACAGCTTGAACCTGGGAGGTGGAGGTTGCAGTGAGCTGAGATCATGCCATTGCACTCCAGCCTGGGCGACAAGAGTGAAACTCCATCAAAAAAAAAAAAAAAGAATCAGACTTCAACTCATTTCCAGAAGGTATTCTACATCGACACACTCTACCGTGACAGTCAATACCTTTCCAGTGAAAATTTCTACTGGCTCTACATGCGTTTGTTCATGATAATTTGGTTACTAATGCTTTATTACACACATTTTGCTTTCCTTTTGCCAGACATAGATATCATAGGGAAGAATCAGTGTCAAATTTTGCCCTTGAATCTTTTTGTGTATTAGTGCAGGGTTATAAACACAATAAATAATCAGAGCATGTTTATCCGCTAAATACTGGCAATCTCCCATGTTCTAAACCCGTTAAATAATAATAAGAGAGTATCCGTTCTTCACTCCCAAGCATTTACTGAGTAATCTGTATGTGGAGATGCTGCAAATAAGGATAGAAGACTGATGCCAGTTTTGTAAGAAAAGCAGATGTGAGCAAATAATCACAGATGGTGTGGGAAGTAGTGGCACAAATAAGGGAGTGAGCAACACAATTGCTTTGCACAAGAGGAGGCCTTGAAACATACTGAACTGAATTTTGAATCTGGAGAATGGATTACCAGGCTGAACAAGTGGACCAGGGAGAAGAGTGTGTTCCAGAAGACACGAGATACAAGCAGCCTAGGGCAGTAGATGCAGATTCCCAGATTGAGTTTGGAGGTGTAGACCAGAATTTGTGCTAATGATGGACTTAATCAAAAGGTGCCGTTGATACATTTTAGGCAGGAGATTTACATTTTAGAGTGCTACAGAATGAAGGGGGTTGGAGGCCACCGTGGATAGAGCTAACACCCCCAGTTAGAAGAGAGGTTTATCACTTCCTTGCATTTTTTTGTATGCAGTCGGTGTCAAACACAGTACTTTTTTAGATAGCTAAAAAAAGGTTTATCTTTGCCAAGTACTCTTGCTGTCAAAAAATGTTTGTATCAGTTAATGAAATATGATAAGGCCTTCTATGAAGTCTATTTGCAGTGTTTTACAATTTTAAATATCAATTATATTGGAGGTTTCAATTTTTATGATGGTATGGAATGGATTCTATACCAGAAATTAGTGTATATTTCAACTGCGACATTATTTTCTAGGTAATCTAGGGAAAATCACATAAAGTGACTTATTTATGCCCATGAACGATCAAACAGTTGTGAAGTTCAAATGAAATGAAGCATGTGGAAGTTATCTGAAATATTTAAACTGATATTTCTGTAATATTTATAAATATATGATGACATCTTTCTGAAATTAGCACATCTACTAACACCAACATTATTGCATGTGTGTGAATTGCCTGATATTTTCTGCAAGCAAATATTGATTCTGCTAAAGACCACTAGGTGTCCTCTATTGGTTATGTTACTTTAAGGTTCTATCTTCTAAAATGCCGCACTGTTTTCTTTGAAGTTATTCATTTACACTCTCCTAGAATCATCCATTTGCTTGGCTAGTTCATTTCTTGAAAAAAAGAAAAAGATGACTACGGATATTCGTATATGTAAAATGATTTCTAACTATACTTTCTTCTCCAATTAAACAGAGTTTTAAGTTCCTTCTCTAAACAATTATTAGTATTGTGAGATAATTGTTTTCAATATTATATTATTTACTTTTTAATGTGATAGCTTAACAGATATGCTGAAGTTTTAATGTACAATGTAATGAGTTCTATTTGGAAATGAGATGTTAAGTCAAGGCAACTGCTATGTCGCCCAGGCTGGAGGGTAGTTGGTTCCATCTCGGCTCACTGCAACCTCTGCCTCCTGGGTTCAAGTGATTCTCCTGTCTCAGCCTCCTGAGTAGCTGGGATTACAGGTGTCCCCAACATGCCTGGCTAATTTTTGTATTTGTAGTAGAGACAGGGTTTCACCATGTTGGCCAGGCTGGTCTTGAACTCCTGACCTCAGGTGATCTGCCCACCTTGGCCTCCCAAAGTGGTGGGATTACAGGCGTGAGCCTCTGCGCCCAGCCCCAAGACAACTAAAAAGTTTTAACAGGGTGTGCGTGGTGTATATATACATATGTTAGAGGTAAGGCTTAATTTTATGAATGCTCTTTGGTCAGTGCCCCATGGCAGATCTGTATCATCTCAGTGCTTTTGACATGGTAATCTCAGTTAAATGTCAGAATATAAGATCTGATTTGAAATGTTCATGCTTCCCATTTTAAGATTAAAACATTCAGCCTTCTTAATGCCCAATCCTTGTCCCAATCTGTTTACTTGTTTTGCAGGTTTTTCTATAATTCCATGGCTATATGTTGATACTAATCAGATTGATATCCAAGTTTCTAAATTATATACCCAGTTGCCTCAATATCCACATGACTCAGTGACATCTACAAAGGTATCTCATGAGTTCCTCAAGCTCAGTAGGTTCATTTTTTCTTTAAATCTTCTCCTTTTCCCTTATTTCCTGTTGCTCAAGTCAGAAATCTAAAAAGTGTTCTTCTCCTTCTCTTTTAATTTCTAAGAAATAACCAAGTCCTACTGATTCTACTACTTCCCAATTGTGGTTGGAATCCTGTAACTTCTTCACTTGATCCCCTTATCACCATCCTAGTCCAAGCCAATTTGTGTCTCATTTGGATTTCTATTCTCGATTCATAACTATTTTAAAATTCACCCTTGCTTGCCTTCTCAGGAACTCAAAAGTGGTAGTTTTGAAGAGTAACTATTACCATATTACCCACCTGCTGAAAATATTTCTGTAACGTTTCATTACTGTCAATATACAATGCAATATTCAAGGCCCTTTGAAATTTGTTTCTGGCCAAACTCTCTCAACCTGAGAAACTCTTTGCTCATATTCTTTAACTATGTTGAACCTCTTTAATTTGCCAAATACCACATTTCAAATCCTATGTTTCATGTTCATGAAAATATGTGTTCATGTTTTCTAGAACTTTTTTCCTTTCAACAGTTTCAGATTATCCATCTCATTTTATTTACGCATTGCTTCTTTCAGGTAGAATTAACTAATCTCTCAGACACAATTAGTTCCATCTATAATGGATCTGGTATAGCTTCTTGTGCTTCTGCTTTGTAACATTCATCAATTTGTAATCTCTCTAAATCTGTGCCTTTACAATTACATATTAGATTCCAAAAGGGCAGATATCATAGCTCTCCTGCATCTTCAGTTCCTAGCATAGTGTCAGGGAAATAACTGGGCTCTAAAGCACTTGCTAAATGATTTCAGTTATTCCCTCAATGGAATTTCAATTCAGTAGGAAAAGAAAACATGTAAATAGACAAACCGATAAATAAAACAACAATGTCTTGAATCCAGTATTACAAGCATTTATAGTGTAAACAACAAAACCAAGAGAAAGGTATTGTATATGAGTGTGTGGTAGGGAGTAGAAGAGAGGTTCTAGGGAAAGCACACTAAATATGGCCACTTTCATACCTAAGTGTGAAACTATATGACCTTCCAAGTGGCAAAGTCTGGGAAATCTTCCAAGGGAATTTAGAAATCATGGAAAAATTAATCAACTTCCTCATTGACAGTATGGGGATATTGATGATTTTCTGTCCAATCTCATAGAATCTAAGGTTCAAATGAGATGTTATTGTTGAACATACACGTTGAAACTAAAAAGTTTATTGAAATTTAAGTTATATTATGAATGTTTCTATGAATTTAAAATATAAAAATCTCAAAATGAGTTTAATTGTTATCCCTTTATTGTGCTTATTGCCCTGTCAGATATTGAAAGAATTATAAATACTATTATGCATTACTCTTTTTTTAGAGATAGGGTCTTGCTCTTTTGCTCAGGCTAAAGTGCAGTGGTGGGATTATATAGCTCACTGCAACCTTGAACTCCTAAGCTCAAGGGATCTTCCCACACAATTGGGATTACAGGTGCATGCCACCACTCCTGGCTAATTTAAAATTTTTTTCTTTTGTACAGACAGGGTCTTGCTATATTGTTCTGCTGGTCTGGAACTCCTGGCCTCAAGCTATCCTCCCACCTCAGCCTCCCAAAACACTTCAATTACAAGCACGAGCCAGTGTGCCTGACCCTTATTATGCATTACTTATCCCCAAAATATACCAACTGAAGAACTGAAGCAGCAGATGAATCAGGCTAATTTAGGACAAAGCACATTTAGCCTTACATTTGTCCAGTTTCCGAATAGATGTCTTAGTTTTTCCTTTCTTTGTGCGTGCAGATACCATATATATTATGGCTACTGCTATTTTAGACTCATTTGTGTGCTATTAGAGTGAAAGTTGCTAATACTATTGGTTTATCAAAGTTGGAGACAAAATTTGTGATGTGCTTCTGGTTTAAACTTGAAGTCTGGTTTAATTGCCAGAGTGTTTTATAATAAGCATGGGTTACTTTAATTATCCTAGTAATTATCTCAGTTGAACGAGTCACTTTAGTTGGTCTTGTATATAGTGCCCCTATCTGCAAATAAGAAAGGTGTGATGATACATGATGGACATTGGAAAGGGGTACAGTGACATCCAAGCATATTTGATTGTTACAAATAACTAGGTGAACTCAAACTAATCTCTGATGAAAATGTTAAATATACTTATCTAATGAAAAAGGGAAAGTACATGCTTTTTTACTATCATTTTCTAATAAACCAGTCTTTCACTTTAGTCTGATTCAATGTCAAAGGTGTTTTTACTAATTTAAAATTTGGAAAACAAGATTATGCCTGCTTTATTTCAAAAGAGTGATTGATTTAAATATAAACATACTTTTTGAAGTATATCACCAATTGTCACAGAAAGTCAATTTATGAGGCACTGTAACTGTATTATGAAAGCTCAAGAGTAAATAAAATTAGAGCCCTTCAGTTGCAACAGGTAATGGCTGAGAAAGACCTGCTTTGACTTCTTTTTCTGTCTTGCTGATGTGTGCAATTTAGATTTTGTATCAGATGAGTCGTGTCTTAGTGTGAAAAGGAAATACATTTGGTTGGTTATATAATTCTGGTGGCTATTTTGAGTTAAGTCTGCCATTTAGACCATTTTTTAAGGCAGCTAAATTCTTTTTCTTATTACATTTTAAAGTGAAAGTAGACATTGAGTAAGGAAGGATTCTGGAGACTGGTCCCAGGGCTCCAGATAATTTGAAGCAGCTGCAAAATAAAGGAATGGTAGCTATTTTGATACAATCCTATCTAAGTCAGGAGTAGTGGGATCAGAAAGGGTTTCCCATTGAGATTGTTTATAGGTGGGAATTTTTACAATAATTATTTCAATTTGCTCTTTTTGTTGTTTTTGTGGTGATGTGAGTTGAGAATGGGGGAATTCAGAATTCTGAAATGAGAATCAGGAGTATCTTGTGCAAGTCATTTTCAGACATTTTTCTCATATTTAAAAAATGTGAATGATAATCAAATGGAAAATTCATATGAAAGTGCTTTGTGAACTCTAAAATTGAAAGTCTGAAGAGCATATTTATATAAGATATAATTAGCTTGTCAAGTTAATTCACTGATTCTTTCACAGAATCTATGAAAGAATGAAATTTTTTTCTTCCTCAATATTCTGGATCGTAGCTGAGATTAAAATAGTAGAATCTGGATTGTGGTAAAATGTGCTTTTAAATTTAGAATCCAGGAACTATAACTACCTAACAGTACCTAGCAGTAATGCTTGGGAGATCAACTAGCTTTGTGAGTGTGACAGTTTCTTAGTGTGGGAAGTGGTTCTTCATTGTGTGAAAATATTCATTTTGGATGATACTAAGGAGAAGGATAAATGTTCAGAACAACTCCTTTCAGTTAACTGGCAATGAATCACAAGCATTCGAATTCATAGCTTTTAACAATCTGGTACAATTAAAACATATTTTCTCATTTTTATCTAGACTGAAATTGAGAGAAATGTAGCTCTAGATAATCTTTAATCTAGTAAAGATCACTCCTCTTTCTTCTCCTGACACATATTTGTTGTAGAAGCGAGACAACTTTGTAATAACAGTGATTACCAAGGAGTGCCAGTAATTACCAATGTGTTGGGAAAGAGTTATTGAAGAACTTCTAGATTTGTAATATTTTAGGCTCACATAAACACTGACTTTAGAATAATATTAGATGATGTATAGATTGCAAGGTAGTAGATGCATTCACTCTCTTGACTGCTAGGTTATGAGTAATGGATTCTTGAAGTTCTAAGTGACCAGTTTTCTGCTCTCAAACATTTCTTGGGAATTGTGATATTAATAACTAAAATTTCACTATTAGGAATGATTAATTTATGTTTCAAGATCTTTGTCATCTTCAAGAGTATCATAGAAGATATGAAATATACTTTAAGCTATTACTAGGTAACATGTTAGCAGGCTGTTGGTTGACAGGTAGCTGAGAGTAATTCTTTATACAGAAAGGATAGGTGTATGAATGTGAGTGTCACAATCTGAGGGAGAGAATGTTCATTTGTATGAGCAGAAGGTTCATCTAGAATGTGATAAGTTTAGATTGACTGGCAGAGGAGAAAGGAGGGCACCAGTAAGCAATAAAAATTTTTAAAAATTCACAGTTTTGCTGAAGTCTTCCTGCTGCCCTATTACCCGGATTTGCCTAATGTCAAAGATGATTGTTTTATTGTTTCTAAGTGTTATTGGGAACTTAACCAACTAAATCCTTCACCCTTCTCATTTAGTTGAATCATTATTTCATATATTTCAGAAATTTTCAATGGCTTGAAATTAGGTAAGCTTATGACTTCAGGTGAAAAAAATTTTTAGTGAGCACATGTCGTGGTAAAATGCTGCAATTTTTGAAGAACTCTGTTTAGTACTACATTTCTTAGATATGTGATTTTATACAACCTGTTAAACATTGCATATGTAATTATATACTAGCTATACGAAATAAAAATGAGAGACTTTCATGTGAAGATTTCATATCTTTATAATATCAAATATAGAACTTAATCATATATTAATTGGCCATATGTATACCATATGCTGAGCTGTGCTATCTGATATAAAGATGAATAGTAACCCCTGCTAAAAGAGAATTTGTATTTTTGTGGAGGAATTAGAAAAGGAAATAAATAATCGTAACAAATATGTATGAATTCTCATGTATTGTGAATTATTGAATAGAATATTTCGAGAATGGCTCTAAAGCCACATTTTGGCTCCACTGGAAAGACCTCCACTATCTATTTAGAAAGGCTTCTAAGAGAGCAGGAGTGGGGAATAGTGATGTTTTGGCCAGATGATTACAATCCTTTGATTAGTCAATTGAAATAAAAAAGGGCTGTTACATACCATGCTTTACTAAAAGGTGAGATTTCCTGAGTTTAAAAAAAATATTTAAAATAATATTAATATGCTTTTGAGATTGCAAAATAACTTCCTTATGCTAGAATATAATATGAGACATTCATTTGCATTCAAATCATACACATTTTTGAAAGATCCTTAAATGGTTTTTTTGTTGTTTTTAGGGAGAAATAACAATATATTTTAATTTTATAGGCAGTCTTAAAAACTCTGCATTTAGTCAGAGAACTTAACAAAAAGTGAACCTAGTTCCTCTCTCTCTCTTTTTCTTGTAGTATGGATGCCCTTGTAGGAGACTCTTAACCAGGAAATTTTCACAATTACTAAATAAACAATTAGAAATATCTAACAGATTATCAAGAAACTGCTGCATTCAGGCACTTGCATGACCAACAGCAAATCAGTTATCCTGTAGTTCTGAAAACACTTACCTTATTCAAAATGCTTCACTTGTCTTCACATTTTCCATGAGTATATTATTCATTTACTTGTACCCCCCAGCTTCTATTTCAGCATGGAGTCACTTCCAACACCTGTGTCTGTTGTGGCTATTGTCAGAGAATCCATGTATTGATAGATTCTGTTTGAAAAACCAATGCATTCTTTCCACCAAAAACTGTTGTAAAATATCTCTTCAGTTGTAGGACTGTTTATTGATGGTGTTTTTATTGTCATTGCTGTTGTTACTCTTGTTTGGGGGAGAAATAGCAGGCAGTGAAATTAACCAGAATTTCGGGTTAGATAATAATACCTATTTTCTAATAAGTGAGAGGTCAAAGGATCCCAGCTGTAATTCATACTCTTAGGAAATCAATTCCTGTCTCTGTGTTCCAAGAAAAACAATTCTTGCTAATACTATGAATTTTTAAAACCACTTTTACCTTTATGGAAGCAGAATTTTTTCCTCATCCTCCTCTTTTGTCACATTTCTCACCAGAAGATTTGCTAACAGTGTGTCAGCAAAATATCTATTAGTCATTTTTTTTATAATTGGGAGAAAATAAATATAATTGCCTTATCAGGAAACAGACACACACACACACACACACACACACACACACACACACACACACACAATGGAACATTAGCATTGGATCAAGGAAGTCCTATATCAGAGACTCAGGCTGCTATAAATTCCATTGTACCTTGAACTGAAGAATGGAGTATTGAGGTTGAGGAAACCAGTATGATCGACCCCTTAGTTGGAGAACCATTAATTTTATGTTTTTATTAATTGCTATATCATTCATTTTCTGCCTCTCAAAACTGCAAAGACCCACAACATTTGTATAAAAAATAAAAGCAATTAAGGAGATGACTAAATTCAAGATAGAACATTTCCAAATTGGCAAAGTATCTTACTCAACTTGCAAGACCAAATGTATCAGATTAATTATTTTCCTTTCTACCCAGTATAAATCTCTGGATGATAATTTATTTTGTTCAGTTATTATTTGACATGAAAAGCAAATGCTTCAGCTTAAGAACTACAACTTAAATTTGTTATAATTTTACAATAGTTATTCTAGAAACATATTCTCCTAAATTATATGATTTTTAAAAGTTCATTTCTTTCCAAAGAAACAATCAAAATAGTTTCCTCATAGCTCTGTCGTGCAAAGAATGTTATTGTTACAGACTTGAGCCTACAAAATAATACAAAGATTTCATAGAATTTGGGAGAGAGTTTCCTTGGAGTGTTTTCCCAGAGTTTTTAGAAATCTTGATCCACATGCTCCAGTATGTAGTCTGTGAGTTGTCAATAGTTTCCTGAAGACAATTTTTTTTTCAATATTGGGAATGTTATCATGCAGGCAAAAATATCTTAGTAGCTTCTCACAGCAAATGATAATATGTCACTCCCACTACATAACCATCATAGGTGGGCTAGCGGTCCTGCTTCTTGTCATCTCATACCTGGATGTAGACTGACTAAGCAGCTCCATCATGACCACTGCCAGTCATTTTGACAGGGAGATAGATAGCTCTGTAGGGTTTTAAACAATCAGACTCAGAAGTGATATATTTCACTTCTTATAACTTTTTGGCCAAAATGTCACATGGCCTCAACCAACTGCAAGAAAGTCAAGAAGAACAGTCCTACCAAGTAACTGGGAGTCAGAGAACTGAAGCAATTTGCTTAATAGCATTACTTCAGTAGTTGGACTTGCTGAGAGATGGAGACAGGGTATGTCTTGAACGGATCACCAAGTAGGCCTGTGACTAACTTATATTACCTTTGTAACTGTTCAAAATAAAATCACCAACCAGGTTGATCTCTTTGATTTTCTCTCATGGATGTTTTTGGTCCCAGACAACCATCTAGCTAGCTAATGAGGTCATAGTGGAGGAAATGTGATCTATGTTTTTATAATATAGCTCCTGTATGACCCATTAATTGATTATTCATTTTTTTCTTTTTTGAATAAATATATATTGGACTCATATGCTATGCATATACATTACAACAATACACAAAAATTAATTTCTTAAATAGCCTAAAGTCTAGTCATATGAGTAAAAGACAAATAAATAAAAAATTTAAAAAAAACAATTCTCTTTGAGGATGTATCACAGCTTTAGAGGCTAAGGAAGGCTCCAGGGAGGAAGTGATACCTGAACTAAGACTTATAAGAAGACTAGGACTTATCAAGAAAGCCAAAGAAATACATTCTAGCCAAGGTAAATTCCTTAAGTAAAAAGACATGTAAGGGATTTTTCAAGA
The DNA here is from genome assembly GCF_028858775.2 of Pan troglodytes. Lineage (NCBI taxonomy): Eukaryota > Metazoa > Chordata > Mammalia > Primates > Hominidae > Pan > Pan troglodytes. The sequence continues at coordinate 67,148,653 of NC_072402.2, forward strand.
AACTTAAGTCCTCATAGCTTAGGTATACAGAGATGAGGTTTGAAAGATAAGTTGGTATTTTGAAAGTCAAATTAAAGAGTATAGACTTTGTCCCTGAGGACAATAAGAAATCTTTGAAAGGTTTTAGGCAACACCATGATATTTTTAGCAAACACATTGTTTACTGTGGAGCCACATGCTATTCTAAGCTCTTAAAAATATTAATTTGATTAGGCCCCATAGTGACTCTATGAAGTAGGTAGTATCATTGTCACCATAAAAAAGTGAAGAAATTGAGGCACAGAGAGATTAACAATTTCCCCATATTGCATAGCTAGTAAATTATAGTGCCAGGATATAAATCCATACTCTGTTGTTCAAAATCTTGAATAGACCTTGCTCCCTCTCTGCTTAAATATGACTGAAACTAGTATATACCAGTTTTGGAAAAGAGGCAGGTAAGATTTGAGGCAGGGTCCCTATTGATTGGCGTGTGCTATAATTTGAACAAGAGTGGAAGCATTAGGGGGCCGATGATGGTGCTACCATATGATCTCCCTCCCAAGCTCACAAGGTGCTTAGAAAGCTGATAGACACTCTTTTAGGTATTAGCAGGAGCTGGCACTTACCCTGGGGGACTCCCTCAGAGCAGCCTCTGGGGTATATCAATTATAAATTAATCTTTATTTTACTTACTTTTTGTAAGTGAACTCAACCTTAATAGGAATTTAAATTACTCCATTAATGGAAGTACCAATTTTCAGGTTTCAAAACATTAGATTTAGTGTGAGTTTAATAATTTATTAATTGTGGATGAATATTAGCATAATTTAATTTCCTAACTTTCACACTTAAGAGAATTACAATTCTTAAGATTTAGTTTTTTGTCTAAACCAATAGGGAGCATGTCTTATAAATGTATGATATAATAAGAGTAATTTTTTTATAAGGAAAACTTACTGACTTGAAATTTTGAGAACACTTGAAATACAAGCAATAAAACCCAGATCTTAAGTGTTACTCACAATATGTACATTTTGCTTATAACGTGTTACTTTTGTTTGGACTTTGTTTTTTAAAGAATTCAGACTTAGAAAGTACTTACAAATTAACTACTTTAGGATTCTTTGGCTACCAATAAATTATATTACTATCATATATTTAATTATCTTTGAGTTTTACACCTTACTCTGATTTATGGAGAATCACTTCATTGCCAAGAATATGGTCTGTCTCAGTGAATGTTCTATATTCACTCAAGAAAATATGTTTTTCTGCTATTATTTATTAGAATGTTCTGTAATAGTCAATTAGGTCAAATTTACTCAATTAACAATGTTGTTCAAATCTTCCATATCCTTACTGATTTTATGACTGCTTGGTCTCACAGTTCTTGAGAAAAGGATATTAATATACTAAACAATGATTTTGCCTTTCTCCATTTCCCCTTTCAGTTCTATCAGTTTTTATTGTAGATACTTTGAAGCTATGCTGTTAATTTCATACATAGTTAGGGTTGTTATATCCTCTCGGTGAATTGCTGCCTTTATCCCTATAAAATGACTCTCTTTACCTCTGATGTCTACTTTGTTGGATATTAATATTGCCACTGTACTTTAATAATTGCGTAATATGTTTTTTAATAATTTCTTTTATTTTCTTTTTCTTTTTTTTTATTTTTTATTTTGAGTTGAAGTTTCACTCTTGTTGCCCAGGCTGGAGTACAATGACATGATCTCACCTAGCTCACTGCGACCTCCGCCTCCTGAGTTGAAGTGATTCGCCTGCCTCAGCCTCATAGCTGGGATTACAGGCACCCACCAGCATGCCCGACTAATTTTTTGTAGTTTTAGAAGAGACAGGGTTTCACCATGTTGGCCAGGCTGGTCTCGAACTCCTGACAGGTGACCCACCGCCTTGGCTTCCTAAGGTGCTAGAATCACACACGTGAGCCACTGCACCCAGCCTCATATTTTATTTTCAATGTGTGTGTTTCAAGTGAGCTTTTTGTAGATAATATATAGTTGAGTCTTGTTTTTATTTATCAAACCTGAAAATCTGTTCCTTTTAATTGTAATACTAAAATCATTTATATTTTAATGTTTTTGTTCTCTACTAATAAGCATTTTATCCTGAATTGTATACTTATTAATATGCTTCTATTCACCAAAGTTTTTACAAAGATTCAGAAAAGTTTTTTCCAACTTTTTAGCAGTTTTTGTTCTATCTTTTCCTTTGTGATTTTTTTAAGTAGGTGATTTTTTGAGAGCTTTATGAAAGAGTTTACAACCTAGATAATAAAACAATAATAGTAATGAGTATTCTCAGTAAGCAGGGCCAGGGCCTGCATTATTCAGGTTTAGGCTTTTGATGGTGTGGGAACATGTGAGCCATGTGAAATAGTGATGTTAGGGAGACACTAATGCGTTCACTTTTTTACTCCAGTCACTCTCTACCTTGAGAGGACCAATTTTTATCACACCAAGAGAAGTAAAGAACAATGTATGAAAATACAAGTTGCTTGGCAATTTATTGTTTGCTTATGCCACCAATGTTCCAGTGCTCTCTGTAGACAGAAGTGTTCAAAAAGCTGCTAGTTTTTGAGTTCTCTACTCTGGTGTGGAAATCCATTATTATTTATTTGCATCTATGCTTTTGTAGAATTCACGAATAAAATTTGATATATTTAAATAAAGGTATCTAAAATTTCACAAAGAAACTAAGAGTATTGTTGACACTTTGGTTGTAAATGGCTTATGGGGGTGATTATTTTTCCAATAAATGCCACATTTATGATTATGTTATAACATTTTTCTTGTACACAAGCTCATGGATAATGCCCTGCCACTTAAGTAAAGTAAATATATGTTTATTTCCATTCATGTCTATTTTCCCTGAAGTTAAACATAGTATTCACAGGTAAAACTATATATGATAGACTCTTATCTTGACTCTACCCTGAAATGGGGATTTTAGATTTTATTTTATAAAGAAGGAAATTATTTTCTTCTCACAGCGTATATGTGGTGCAAAGTAGACATGATAGGTATTATTTTGACAAAAAGTGACTTAAAAATTTGCCATCTACTGTTATTTCAGGGTTGTGTTACAGCAGAAATGTAGGATGCCATAATCAACTGTTGATGACAGTCTCTTTTGCTTCCCCAGATCAGTGAAAAATAAAATCACCATGGTTGCACCTCGTCCATAATGGAGCATTTGGAGTGATGGCTCAGTATAATGCAAATCATAATAAGGATGAGGGAGAACACTATACATCTTTCTCACATGATGCAAACTGATCCCATGCAATCATATCCAGATTATTTTGGAGAAAAAATGACATGTGTGACTTAGTAAGAGGCAACATTCCTGCTATTCAGATGTGAAGCCTTCTAGTGACTTGGTGTGATAAATGGCTGATTTTGCAGGTTCTATATTTCAATGTCAGTTACCAAAAAGAAAACTGTCATCTAGACAGAAAGAACAAGATGAATCAGAATTACCAGAATTACAGAATTGTATTTCTTCCTGCCTGAAGGCATAGTCATCTTATTTGGCATCAGCCCTTAAGAGTTTGACTTTGAGAAATATATTTGGAACAGAAGTGCAGGAAAATGAATGGACCCAGTTATATATATATGTACACACACATACATATATATATACATGTTATATATACATATATATGGCATGTTTGTATATATATATGGCATATATATATAGGCGTGTGTGTATATATATATATGGCGTGTATATATATGGTAATCATATACATATGTATGTCACATACATATATAAGTATATGAAACTATTACCTTCTCTGTGAGGTTTTTTTATTTTTATTTTTAATTGGATCTTATAACTGTCTGCGTCCTCCAAATGAAACCTTCTGATAACTTAGAATTAACTTGACCAGGGCCCTGAATGATTCCCTGCTGACCCTTTCAAACTCAGCTTGTATTGTTTTCCCCTTTTGCAGACTATTCACTAGCTTTATTAGACTTATTTCTGTTTTTTGATGCTTGGTCCTTCCTTAGGAATTTTTACATTGGTTGTTTTCTCTGCCTCCCCAATCTTAGCTCAGATCTTAACCTTCACAAATAGATATTTCCTGAACACCTTTAGCTAAAGTTGCTACTCCTTTACATTTACCTTCACATCATGAGTCTTTGTTTGTTGGCATTTAGAATGGTTTTATTTATGTGTTTACTGCTTTGCTACTCTGTCTCTAGTAGGATGCTGGCTGGTTCATAATTGATTAGTACACAATTCTCAGTGCTTAGATATTACCTGCCACATGGTGAGCACTCAGGAGTGATTGTTGAAGGATGTTTCCCAGGAGCAGCACATTGCTGAGCATAGTATTTCAGTGATTTCCACGTCAATATTCAGAAGAGCTGGTCTAAATAGTTATATAATTATTTTCAACAAAGAAGCATTATTAGATGTTTATTTGTAATTGAAATCAATAGTCTTTCACAATTATAAAATTGATAAGTGACAGCAAAGTGGTGTGATTGACATACACATGATTTGGGTTGAAATTTTCTTTCTGCTTCTAATGAGCTTTGTCATCATGAGAAGTGTATATTTTCCTATCTATACAGTAGGGTTAAGAATAGATAACTCATAGGAATGTTGTAAAGACTGAAGGAGCTACTATCTCTGTAAAGAGTCCAAGGCAAGACCTGAACACAATTCCTGGCACATAAAATAATTGTTATGAATTGTGAGCACAAAAATTTTGCCTGTATCATCCCAAATTTTCTTCATGTTGTTGTAAATGTGCCTTCTATGTAAACAAGGTCAGAGATTTAATATTAGAGAATGATGAAAATAGTGTCCTAATAAGACAATGAATTTTTTTTTTTGGTTTTGGTTTTGGTGTTTGCAATAAAATAATACATTTTACTAAGTACCCTATGCCAAAGCTTAGCTCATTACAATTTTGAGATTTTATTTTATTTGCACTGAATTGATCTATTTTATTAACACATTACTGTTCTATGTTTTTCATATCCCTTTTAGACTTTGAAAAAAAAAGCTGTAGGGTTTTCTTTCTTTTTTAAAAGTTTTCTCTTTCCCAGGTGAGAGTGCTTTTTATTCTATAATTTTATAGGTTAAAATATAAATTAGAGCTCTTCATGTTTTTTTTCCCATCTCTTACCTAATCAAGAACAATAGCATCTATAATATGTGAAGGTACTAGGCACAGTTGGTATTGGTATGAGGTATCAGGAAGATATGGACAATGAGGCAAGCCTGGGGACTGGGGTGCCCTACCTTATCTTTGCAAATACTCTAGGAAATGGCAAACTGACACAATTGTACATATTGTACATGAAGATTAATAGTTTTGTTTTGTTTTGTTTTGTTTTGTTTTGAGACAGAGTCTCGCTCTGTCACCCAGGCTGGAGTGCAATGGCATGGTCTCAGCTCATTGCAACCCCTGCCTCCAAGGTTCAAGAGATTATCCCACCTCAGTCTCCCAAGTAGCTGAGACTACAGGTGCCTGCCACCATACCCGGCTAATTTTTGTATTTTTAGTAGAGATGGGGTTTCACTATGTTGGCTCCCAAAGAGCTGGGGTTACAGGCATGAGCCACTACGCCCAGCCAGATGAATTTTTTTAATACCAACATGTAGCCTTGCTTTAACAGCTACACACTATTAGATCAATCAATTTTATGAGGAAAACTAAGAGAAATATTTTGAACAGGAGCCTGAGGACAGAAGAGGGTGCATATGCCTTCTCATTATCTCAGAAAGCCACAGATTCATGGCAAGAAGAGGCCTTGCCTTCCCCTAGAGTTATTCCCAGCCTCATTACTTACCACAGTTGACCTAAGGTACCATCTAGACTTGTTCCCTTGTGCCCTACATCCCTGCTTGCCTCCATAAACACAAGAGGGCCCAGGCTGCTAGATGTTTCTCATTCCCAAATGGCTCCATACATCCATGATTCTGACCCCATCTAATGCCCCTCTCCAGCCCCATCCTTCACACTTTCCACTAGGTCCTGTGGGTTTTGAGGTCTCTATCAATAGAATCCCTCTGTCTTCCAATTCTTCTTTAAATATCCCACTCACTTTTTTTTTCGGTTAAACCAAAACCCAGTGACACTAGAGGGGCAATGCTTCACCTGTAGCCCTTGCAAGTGGTGACTTTCTCTTTTCCTCTGCTCATTCTCAGGGTATGCAAGTGAAATAGGTGCATTCCTAGATCCTCACTGTCAATTGTAGTCCATTCTATTCCACTGATTACTTAACTACTCTTTCTCACTGTTTCCATCTCTAATGCATTGGCTCTATTTTCAAAATAAATCTGGAGTCTGACCACTTCTAACCAGCTATATACCCTTACTATTGTATGGAGCCACCATAATCTCTTGCGTGGGTTATTGTAACCCTCCTAAGTGTTTTATTACTTCTACACTTGCCATACTTGGGCTTGTGTTTCATACAGCAGCCAGAACATTTCTTTGAGAGCCTAAGCCAAATCATAGCATTTCACAGTTTCAAATGTTCCAATGGCCTCTAATCAATCAAGAGGCCCATAAGGTCCTGCATTATCTGACTTGGCTACCTCTATGACCTCACCTTGTATTACAGAGTCCTTGTTTATTTCCTCTAGCCACACTATCTCCCTGCACTACGTGGAACTTGCCAAGAGTGCCCTTGACTCATGGTTTTTATATGAGTTCTTAACTCTGCCAGGAATATGCTTTCACCAGGTATCTTCTCATCTTTCACTTCTTTCAAATCTCTATCAAATGTCAAATTATCATTGAGATCTTCCGTGACTACTTTATATAAAGCAATAATCCTCTCTTCATCATTACTCATCCATCCTGCTGTGTTCTATTTTTTGTTCATAGCATTTATCACTTCATGTAGTATACATTTGTTTCTCTTTCTCTCTTCCAGAATGAGAGCTCTAGGAACATGAGATTTTGTTTCATTATTGTGTTGTCCTCTTTGCCTAAAACAACGTAAAGGAGTTAGTAAATTTACAGTCATTATTTGTTGAATGAATAGTTAAATGATCTCATCGCACTTTTGAATTATAATAGTTAGGATTCTTTACTTCAAACATGAGGAGATGTTTCTCTACCTGAAAGAAGAACTGCCTTTTTACCCAGCTGCAGAAATAATAGAAGATGGGAAAAGAATTGAGGATACTATTATTATAGTACTTGAGATTAAAGTTTCTTGAGAATCTCATGTCTAAATCAAACAAAGGGTATTAGATAACCTATTTATGAAAGTCTCAGAGATGGAAGTGATGTGAGGGGAAGCTAAGACATGAAGAGACAAAGTGAACTTGTCTAAAAATAATGGAACTGATTAGTGGCAGGCAGGATTGCATCTCTGACTCATTAGTCTCTCTCCAGGAATCATTCATTCAGCAATGAATATTTACTGAGTGCCTGCTTGTTCAGTGTTAAGGAGAAAGACACAGTTCTCCTCTTATGGATCCTACAATTTAACATAAGACATGATATTAAAAACATTAAAATTAAACACATATATTCTTGGGCTATGAAGGAGGAGACGGTATTTGAAAAGTGGTGTATTATGAAAGGAGACTGACACAGTCTGAAGAATAAATTAAATCTTTGGCTAGGTGTAATCATGAAGCTGTTGGAGTTTTGAGTGATGAGTGGGGAGTTGAGAAGAGAAAGAGGAAGGAGATATGTTCCAGGCAAAAGGACAAGACACTAGTTCCTGCTGCAGGAAGGAGTGGAGTGCCATCACTTAATGGAAGAAAGGCCTAGTTGTCCTTTGATAAATACCAGACTCCTGCTTCGGTATCATTATTGTTCTATCGACTACTTACGAAAGCATAATAGGTATAAATTGTATAACCTTATATACAATTTGACCATGAATAAACGGTTTACTCTTTTAATTTCAGAAATGGGTTTTCCATTAGCTGAAAAGTCTAACTTCAGTCCTGGTGTTCATGTTGATGGGCTTCTTTTTATCTCTTTTTCTTTCATGTTGATGGGTTCCTTTTTATCTCTTTTTCTTTTTTTCAAAGAAACCCCTCCCTGGCAATCTGTTTCCTTGCAGCTCATCCTTTCTCATCCAGCTAGCTTCCTATTTTTATTGCTGAGTCATCCAATCAGCTTTAATTGTCTCTCTCTCTCCAGCTGGCTCTGTCTTTTTGGAGAAAAAATTCTGCTACAGGTGCATTTTTTAAAATTAGGAAAATGTGAGTGTCTAAATATGGGCACAGCTAGACTTTAATGGTGAATTTTGAAATTATAAAAGATGATTAGTACCTTTTATCTTTCATTATGGTGAGCAACAGTTTTTAAAGCATTCATCCCATCCACAAACTGACCCATAGCACTCAGAAAAATCTTTTTTAAAACAATTCCTTTCACATGGCTTGTATTTGTTGCTTAATTATTTACTTTCTTTTCTTTTTAGAAAGTTTAGATCCATTTAAAATTGGGTCCCCTTTTTTTTTTTTTGAGACGAAGTCTCCCTCTGTCGCCCAGGCTGGAGTGCAGTGGCGCGATCTCGGCCTCCTGGGTTCACGCCATTCTCCTGCCTCAGCCTCCCGCGTAGCTGAGACTACAGGCGCCCGCCACCACGTCTGGCTAATTTTTTTGTATTTTTTAGTAGAGACGGGGTTTCACCGTGTTAGCCAGGATGGTCTCGATCTCCTGACCTCGTGATCTGCCTGCCTCAGCCTCCCAAGAAAAAGAATTAATCTTAAGATACACTATTGGTCGTCTACAGTTGTTCCTAATTAGTGGATTTCACTAAATGATAAGTAAAACAATTTTTTTTCTGCTTAGGTTATTCAAATGTTAATACTCAAATGCTTATATTAGGTTAAACTATTTATTAAAAAATCCACTTATATTGCCAAATAATATATTTTGATTCTTGTTGGCAAAATCAAAGATTCAAACTACTAGATTCGTTATGTTTTTTGGGTGAAAGGTTTGTATTTATGTGGTATTCAAAATGTTTCCAGAATGCTTTATTTATCAAATATTTAATTCCCACTTACTGTAGTCATATAGACCTAGTTCTACAAATTACGTTTTACTAATTGTCCTCTGAATGTAAACTGAATATCCTCATGTTTTTGGGTTCATAAATAAATAATAAAGCTCCATTAGATTTTTTATCCCCCATGCTTTACAATTATTCAGGACACCTTTTCCTGATAGAGTACTACAGAAAAATAGAATTTAATTCAGTGTGATAACATGAGGTGAAATAAGGCAAACATGAGGAATCAGGAGATTTCTATGTTCAGCTTTGTCACTATCTCATTAAATGAGCTCAAAAAAGCATTTAACCTTCCAAGCCTGACTTTTCACTTCTGGAGGAAAAAAAAAAAAAGGTGGAACAATTATGAGAATTACCTAACAAGAATTTTCAGAAATTGGAAGTGTGAGTTTCCAGTTTCTGGAATAAAGATTGCTAGAAGCAAGAACTCTTTGAATACATCATTATCTTGAACTGAAATCACCCTTTTAGATTGAAGAAGTATTTCCTAGTTATAGAGAAAACAAACACATTTACACCTCTCTCAATGTCTGTCCTCAACCCAGAATCATTGTTTGAGTTGAGAAGGCTGGTGAAAAAGAGACTGGTTTCTAATCTGGTTCTGACATTAAGTTTCTCTGTGACTTTGGTTTACATCTGTGATCTCAGTTTCCTTATCTGAATAATCAGAGGATTGGATTATGTACTGTGTATTGTCTAATCCAGTTTTAACTAGGATTGATGTATCCCAACCATCTGGAAGGATGCCTGGCACATAAGAGATGCTCAATAAATAATAGATTGAATGAATGAATAGATCCTTAAAGTACCTTCATTTGGTTTGTTAGATAGGGTACTGTAGACTTGTCAGATACAGGGACTGCAAGGATACTTGTAAAGGAGCAATATTATGGGGATGAAGTTTGAATGCACTAATGATTTTCTCTCACTTGCTCAAACATGAAGTGGAGGGGGAGGCTATTGGAATTTTGCTGAGATTTGCTTGGTCATTTTTTGTATTTATGTTCCTATCCTCCCTCCCTTTCGACTGTAAATGAATTTACATAACAGAACTGGCTTTGATAATAATAATCATTATATATATATATATATATTTTAAAATTTCCTCACATAGTTTAGTGCCATAATGCTCTCCATATTTGTCTTCTGATACTAGTCAGAAAATTTTAAAAAATTAATTTGAAAATAATTTTAGATTTATAGAATAGTAAAATATTATATAGGGTACTTACATAACTTTCACTCAGCTTCTGAAAATGTTAACATCTTACATAAATATAGTATATTTCTCAAATCTAAGAAATTAGATTGGGTATATTGTACAACACTAGCTACACTACAGAGTTTATATTTCACCAGTTTTTCCACCAATGTCCTTTCCCTATTGTAGGATTAAATATACATACCACATCACTATTAGTTGTCATGCTTCTTTAGGAATATATGATGTTTCTTAGTCTTTCCTTGTTTTTTGCCACCTTGACACCTTGAAGAGTACTGGGCAAGTATTTTGTAGAATTTGTTCTTTTACAATGTTTTCTTATGGTTAGACGTGCATTATTCACTTAGGAAAAATGCTGCTTAGATGAAGTGCTCTTCTCATTGTATCTAACTAGGGTTACATAACATCAACATAACTTATCACTGGTGATATTAACCTTCATCACTTGATTAAGGTGATGTTTACCAGATTTCTCCACTGTAAAGATACTATTTTTCCTTTTCCATACTCTGTTCATTAGAAGAAAGTCACTAAGTACAGTTTATACTCAAGGAGAGAGAAATTAATCTCTACCACCTGAGAGAGGAATATCAAAGAATTTGTGGGCCTGAGTTCAAATCACCACATTAATAAATAAGTATTTTGGGGAAGTTATATTTAGGCTATGCAAATATCCTGTTTGTCCTTAAAGTTTAGTCCACTAATTTTAACATTCTTCAATGGAGCTTGGCTGTAGCAAATATTACTGGGGTATTCTAGTGGTGATTTTTTTTCTATCTCCCTCATTTCTTCTATCTCCCTCATTTATTCTGCATTTATTATTTGAAATTCTTCTATAAATGAAATCTTCCCCAGCTAATTCATTCATTCATTCATTTACATCAGCGTAGATTCATATTTATTCAGTTCCTATTCGATACTATTGTCATTTATTTTGTTTCTCAAATTGATCTAGCTTTAGCTAATTCTTTTGTTAGGATACCGTATATTTTTTAGCACTTCCTTATTTTCTGGCACTACACAATGTTCGATTCACCGTGTATTCTCTCTTCCCCAGTTTGAATCTGCAATTTTTCTAGGGATCCATAGTTATTTTTGTTGAAGAACAGTATTTAGAATTGTGATGTGGGTGCCAGATATGCTCATTGCTACCAGGGTATAGAAGTGTCACTGCTTCTAGGCCCTCCCAAGACAATGGAAGCAATTTTAAATGAGATTAGTGCCTGTGTATGAAAATATTTCTTAGGAGGCTTGGTTTCTACTTCTTCTCATTACTTCTACTACTTTAGGAGTTTGATGTGACTGATTATAGATTCCTCACTTAAGAAAAAAATCAATTTTTCTACCAGTTAAGTGCTAAAACCATTTTCAAAGCAAATACCAGGAAGGAATAAGATTTCACTACTACTAAAATAGTAATTACTCTCAAAATGATAATTTCACCCTAGATTGCTGTTTCAGACTTTCATGTTTAACTCCCCACCGAATGCTCCTACCTGTAAGTCTGCATGGTGCTTCAAACCCAATATGTTAAAAAGTGAACTCTTTATATCCCATCTAGATTGCTGTCTCTCCTTTTTTTTTATTTTATTTTTTGATCAGTCTCAACTGCAGCACCATTCATCTAGCCATTTAAGTTAGACTCTCTATCAGCTCACCTATACAATCAATTATTAAGTCCTGATTATTTTACTTCCTAAATATAATATGGAATTTGTTCTTTCAAAATGTTTTCTCATGATTAGACTTGAGTCATTAATGTTTAGAAAGAATACTACAGACCATCTTGCTCTAGCTCATAACTTCATTGCCTTCCTTACATTGGGTGAATTGCACGTGTTCTCTAACTGCTCTTTGTTTATGTTAGCCTTCTATTTTTCAAATCCGTTATTCTCACTGCTCTAGCAAATATCTTGCTATGCTACTTCTCTGTTTAAAGCCTCTCAAATGACTTCCCATTGTTTACAGAAATCAATCTAGCTCCTTAAAATATCATACAAAGCATTCTAAACCTCTATGTTCCCACAATCACTATAGGCTTCTAGTTCAGGTATAAGCTATTTCCATTTTGTAATGCCTCTGTGCTTCTGCTTATCACATCCTCTTAGCAGGAGGAATACCTCCGTGTCCCTTTCTTTAGTATTCATCCCCACCCCTCACCACAACACACACCCGTATCTTCCAGGATTCCTTCCCTGACTTCATTTTGTAAGCTTGTTTAGTAGATTTTCAGTGCAACAATGGCTTCCTGCACTTATGTCACTATTAGTATTATTGATTGCTTATAACATGGCAAGAAATCTACTAAGTGCATTAGCTACTTTATCTTTTTCATCATTCCTAAACTATTATATCTGAATTTCCCATCTGTGTTCTGCCTCTTCTAGTATAATGAGCTCCTGAGAAAATGCATCAGAGCTTACCCTTTGTTATTTCACCAGAGACAACAGTTTCTGACAGATAGTAAGTCTACAATATACTTTTGTAGCAAATGAATGAGTAGACTCTGGAACAGGTTGGGTTGGGGAGGGAAAAGCTATAGTCTCATTGGAATGTCTTTTTTAAAATTAATTTATATTCCTAGAAATTGGTAATGCTTGCTGCTAGGAAGATGTTGATGAGAACTAGTAAAACAACTAATAATGGTTACTCCTTAGTAAATATTTACAATATGAAAACATTTCTCCTAAATTTGTCATCTGCATTTTCTCAAGTAACCTTCACAAAACACTACAAATTAGATTTTCTCTCAATTTTACAAAAGGAAATTAAGGCTGTGGCAGAAATTGTTAAGAGGTTCCTCTAGAGTTCACCATACCATTTTGTTCACTCTACCTAAAAAGTGGGAAATGAAGTGGCAGGGCCAAGTTCATGCCAATGGAATATGAATGGAAATAGCATGCTTTATTTAAACTTCACCACACTTTCTCTTCCATTCTCCTTTCCGTTCTCTGACTTAACCCATGGTCACCACTCGTGGAAGACAGTGGAACCACAGATGGAAGGAACTTGAGTCCTGGAATTTCTGCTTGGAGAAGAGACAGTTGTCCATGAGGTACATCCGTTGGACTTTAAATGAACATGATTAACTTGTGTTTTAAAAACCTGAGATACTAGTGTTTAGTTGTTGAACTCCTAGCATCACCCTAACTAATGCAGAGGTTGACAGACATTATTAACTTGTCCAAGGTCACACATTTCTAACATTTCTATAAAACATGTGCAAGCAATTGAAAGCTGGTTTGGTCTGACTTTATAGCTTGTGTTCTATTAACTTATATGGCAGCCGTTAGTAAGTATAAATATATATTTTTTTCTGTTTTTCAAAATTTGATTTAGGGCTTGCCAAGTATTTTTGAAATCACTGCTCCCACCTCTAGCTCCTGCTAAAAGTTTGCCATTATAAATGATAACAACATTTCCACAGACTTGCCTTTGTCACAGGCATCTTTAAGACTACAATAAATGCTGAGGTATTTAGGACACATTTGCGGGATAAGTAGAGTAAGCAACATTTCTAGGTTTTTGATTGTGTTTGGAAGCATGGTTGTATGTTTATGGTAATATAGTTACTTTATTTTGATTAAAAAATCGAAGGAAAAATGGAGCTATTTTTCCTATTTTCTTTTCCCATTTGGATGTATCACACATATATTTCAATCAACCAAGTTTGTTTTTTATTTAATGGAAGAGCCAAAGGATATTTTTTCATTAACTTCTCTTTCTTCTTTTCCTGGATCTTCAATGTAATGTAAAACAAAGATTATGGTTTTATCAATGTAAAAGACTTAAATTCTGTGGCCAACTTCCAACATTACTGAATATATCACTTTGAAAGTGTTCTTTAAACGCTGAGAAAATCTTATTTTCTGTAAAGTAAAAATAATAATATCTTACTCATAGAAGATTAAATAGAATAAACTATTTAATTATAGTTCTTAACATACAGGAGCCAAATCAGTACATGATATTAGTGTTTATTGTCCTTGTGACTATTGTTGTTATTTTAATTTTTTACTATTTTAGGCGCATTCTCAGCCCTTAAAATACCCTTAACTTTTCTCAAACTTCAAATTGAGCATCTGATAAGTTTTTCTACTTTTCCATTATTCGTTTCCTGAAAGTTGGGTGATCTCATAGATTATAAGTGCTCCATGTATTATCACGTTATGCCCACAGTTTGGCATTGCATTGTGAGGATTTATCTGAGAAGTTATTCCCAGTTTATTCTTTCCTGTTAAATGTAAAATGTGTATGAACTGCCAGTCTTCCAATACTTGGCCATAAAAGCCTTTGGAGGAAAAAAAATGCCATCTTTTTTTTTTTTTTTTCAAGAAAAACGTTGTTATATACCAAATACCTCTTTTAGTCATTTTCATTTGCATACTTCCTGGGTATGTAAAATTATTTAGCATAGTGCTTTTAAAAATGTCTTTATAGACGTTCTTTTATTTTAGTTCATGATTTGCTGAAGTCATTTTGGAAAAATAATTTTGGTGTTTTGAGTTGAATAACTGTTGCATTTCAAGCCATTTTGCAAGTCATCACCATAGAAGATTCGTTTGTAATCAGAATTTCTTGAGGACGGAAATGAGATCAGGCCATCATACTCTTCCTTCATCTTTCTTCTGATCAGAGAAGAGCCAAGACATAGATAATTGAAAATAGTAATTAACCTCAAACCACGTGTATTTGGCTTTAAAGTTAGTTTCATGATTTTGAGAAACAGCTGTACTTTTTAAATTAGATATATTCAGAAAATCATTAATATAACTTTATTCTTTAAGCTTATAACAAATTTTATCAAGAGGCTTCAGGCGAGAATTGTGAGAAGAGGCTAGAATGATCCACTGAGAATGCTTTCAATCAACCGTTTTATTCTGTAGGCTTGCAATTAAACACTACATTCTGTACCCACGCTAGCATCTCTATGAAGTTTCAGTGTGTTTTCAATAAGCCTTTCTGCAATTGAGGCATAAAACATATCCCAGTATTGTTTCTGGCTTTGGTTTATATTTGGAATAAGATATTAAATGTCCAGAGCAAAACATATAGCCATCTGCGTAAAATGAATGTTTATACTTTACTTCTCTGAGGTCACTTTTTCTCTCACTCTCTATTCCCAAAAGATCATGATTCACTATATTGAGATGCCTAGAATTATCAGGTCAGAGTGCTTAATTTGCAAAGATTTCTGTTAAACAATAAATGTAAATGTGATTGTTTTATGTGAATAAATACTTGACTACTCATTGTTATTTATATCATCTTGCTTAGAATGAAAGCAGTGAAATCTGGTTACAGGAAATGATGTTTTGTTTTGTTTTGTTTTGTTTTTAGCTCAGAAACTCATCAATTGAGATATAGAGACAATTTCCAGCTTTGGAAAATTAAAAACAAATTAACGAAGTTGAATTACGTTTTTTTTTTTCCTCTGTGGTTTTGAAATATATTCCACTCTCCACCTGTGAATATGCAGTTTCCAACTAAATGAACCAATAGATGAATTTCCAAATTTGAATTTCAAATTATTGGGAGTTGGGTGGGGTGACATAATCTGGAGTGTGAAATATGGAAGTGGGGTAACAGAAAATTGAAAATTCAAAAACATATGAGCACAAATGAAATTCTTTTGCAGTACTGCTTATATGTATCAAATTTTGCTGCTTTAGCTTCTTTTCTGTTTTCATGCAGCTCATTTAATATTAAAACGATTTAAGGAAATAGGCAGAGGAGAAATCATTAGAGAAAAGAGGAGAAGCCACAGGGATAGTTCACAAATTGGATAATCAGTCCCTAAATAAGTGAGAGATGAATATATTTGAAAGATTTATCAATAGCAAAAAAGCCTGAGGTAACTTTAAACCACAACCATTGTCAATGTGAAGAAGTGATCTATTTCAAGTTTTTGCTTTCTTTTTGTGTCTCCTTTGGCAGCTTTTGTGAATGAATATCATGACCTGCCACCAGCATTACAAAATACAGAGAACTCTAGTTTGTATTCAGACATGGATATTACAAGTGTATTTCTACTTTTTAACTGAAGTTTATCACTGATGTCATTAATATGATGGATTTATGTTTTCCTAGGAAATTAGGAGACAGATGGATAAATAGTTATGTATAACAGGAATTAATAAGTGGGGGAATTCATCATCTTCCAGGATACAAATGAAAATATAGACTTCTGATCCGCAAGATAAGATATTGAGGGAGGAACTTTTGGAAAATCGCAGTTTGGGTTACTAAAGGATTCTTGATTGTCATGGATGAGTATCACATGAACAACAGATGTCCATTGTTACTAACTGCCTTAGCCATACAGGAAAAACAGTATTTGGGGAGCCATTGGTACATCATTTTTCCGGACCTGCTATACATAACAAGAATAAACCTAAGGCTAAATAGCTATGTTTTAAAAATGATTACTGGACTTATTTTATTACAGTAACCATTTCTCCCTACACTTGAATTTGGAGTGCTCATAAGAAGGCAGATTATCTGCAATACCCTGAATCATAATTGAGACTATTTCTACCACAGAGTATAAAACATACTAATTTGGTGATGACTGTTGATATGGCAAATTTTTTTTTCTAATTTTACTGAAGAATTTTTAATAAAAATAAAATTACATTAAAGAATTCCTTCCACATTTTCTTAATCCAGTCGATCATTGTTGGACATTTGGGTTGGTTCCAAGTCTTTGCTATTGTGAATAATGCCACAATAAACATACGTGTGCATGTGTCTTTATAGCAGTATGATTTATAGTCCTTTGGGTATATACCCAGTAATGGGATGGCTGGGTCAAATGGTATTTCCAGTTCTAGATCCCTGAGGAATCGCCACACTGACTTCCACAATGGTTGAACTAGTTTACAGTCCCACCAACAGTGTAAAAGTGTTCCTATTTCTCCACATCCTCTCCAGCACCTGTTGTTTCCTGACTTTTTAATGATTGCCATTCTAACTGGTGTGAGATGGTATCTCATTGTGGTTTTGATTTGCATTTCTCTGATGTGGCACATATACACCATGGAATACTATGCAGCCATAAAAAATGATGAGTTCATGTCCTTTGTAGGGACATGGATGAAATTGGAAAACATCATTCTCAGTAAACTATCGCAAGAACAAAAAACCAAACACCGCATATTCTCACTCATAGGTGGGAATTGAACAATGAGATCACATGGACACAGGAAGGGGAATATCACACTCTGGGGACTGTTGTGGGGTGGGGGGAGGGGGGAGGGATAGCACTGGGAGATATACCTAATGCTAGATGACGAGTTAGTGGGTGCAGTGCACCAGCATGGCACATGTATACATATGTAACTAACCTGCACAATGTGCACATGTACCCTAAAACTTAAAGTATAATAATAAAAAAAAGAATTCCTTCCTCCAACCTTTGTATTGTAAATAATTAACTATTTGAAAATCATCATAGGGATAGCTGCCAGTTGAGGATAGCTTAAAATATAAATATGCATCTTCCGATATTTAGTTTCCCTTTGTTTCTCTGGAACACACACTTTGTTTCTCTGGAATACAATAATTAGGAGAGCTAAGTACCTCTCCTTGTGAGGTCATTTCCATTTAGCTTTTTGAAAACAGAATGGGGCAAAGTGATCTATAATAAAGAAGAATGGCTACTATACTTTTCAGTGACATCAGCTGGTATCCTTTGGCTTTGAGACATGTACTCTTCACTTTCAGGGTTCATCAGTGTAGCAGGAAGGTTGAGTAAATGCATACAAACCAAAAGAAGTATAAGGAAACAAAATAACATGATCTGATACAAGTCAATGGAATCCAAATTACGAACACTTGGGCCTCAGGAAACCAATATTTAATGGTATCACTTCATAATATTTGGGATTGCATAAAAAAGTATGTAGTTACCTTTTAAAATAATAAAATGATTTCAATATTAATCAATATGTGTTGGCTGTCATTATAAATGTGCTTTCTTTTATGCTAGGCACTGGAAATGGAAATTGTTGTAATACACAAACCTTGCCTCCAAGAGACTTAGTGCCTATGAAGTCAGAAACTTAGAATAATTTTTATAGGTTGAAAGATAAATGAATAATACAGATAATAATTGCCATTAAAGTTTGGAAGACACTTAAAATCAAAGATGATTTTCTGGAGGAATTAGGACTTGATCTAGTACTTGAAAATAGAAACACTTCTTGGGTAAGTAGACTTGAGAAAATTAAATCAAGACTCCAGAAATAACATAGAAACTCCAGAAAATTAAATCAAGACTGCAGAAATAACATATTGACTACTGGGAGATCAGTTATCACCCTTGTGAGTGTGACGGGTTTGTTACTCTGTATGTCAAAGGTTTTAAACTTGGAATAGGATTCAAATATTTCATAAACTCTGAAAACTTGTTTGTAAATATTTGTGTTTTTGGGCAACATACATATTTATAAGAAGCACTTCAGATCTATAATTTTTTTTCAGCTTCCCAAAGAGGTGTAACTTCTCCCAAAGATTAAAATTCTCTGCTGTATATTAAGATTTGTCTCCAATGTAGTTACTTTTTCCATGATAATTTTCTTAAAATTGACTGTCCAAGTTGTTGCATGTTTTATGCTAAAATAGAATAATTTTAGCAAAGATAGTCTTCCTAGCCTACAAAACTGTTAACTGAATTTTTTTTTTCATTTTGAAAATTTTATTTATTTTTTTTATTTTTTAATTTTTTTATTATACTTTAAGTTTTAGGGTACATGTGCACATTGTGCAGGTTAGTTACAAGAAAGAATCATATTTGAATATCTTCTCTATAGCATGCTACTGTAGTGGTACAATATATGCATTATAAGACTTCATGGCTCTTATTTAAATGTCAGGTTGTGATAAAACTAATAAATATTTATTATGTTATTAAGAATGTAATGGTAGGGGCCAGGCACCGTGGCTCATGCACGTAATCCCAGAACTTTGGGAGACTGAAGCGAGCAAGTCACTTGAGCTCAGGAGTTGAAGACCAGCCTGAGCAACATAGCAAATCTCTGTCTCCACAAAAAATACAAACATTAGCCAAACATGGTGGTGGGCGCCTGTAATCCCAGCTACTCAGGAGGCTGAGGCAGAAGAATTGCTTGAACCCGGGAGGTGGAGATTGCAATGAGCCAAGATTGTGTCACTGCTCTCCAGCCTGGACAACAGAGCTAGACTCCGTCTCAAAAAAAAAAAAAGAAAAAGAAAAAGATAAAAAAAAAAGAAAAATCTCATCTCTACAAAAAATACAAAAAGTTAGGCAGGTGTGGTGGTGCGTCCCTGTTGTCCCAGCTACTTGGGGGGCTGAGGCAGGAGGATGGCTTGAACCCGGGAGGTTGAGGCTGCAGTGACCCAAGATCATGCCAGTGCTCTGCAGCCTTGGTGACAGAGTGAGTCTCTGTCAAAAAAAAAAAAAAATAATAATTTAATAGTAGGACTTAAATTTCAGTGGACAAACATAGGTCACAATTCAAAATATTCATTGAATTTCTTAATTGTCTTTTACAAGTTGTATTTTATTATTATTAAACAAATCCAAAATAAAGCCAGAGTTTTTGAACAGACATACTTCTCTTTTAGATTGTTCTAGATAAAAAGAGTCTTAAGGAATTTTCCAACTATTCTAAATTTCATAGTAATTGTTTTATGGACATGCCTTTTATTTATGCAGAAGTAATTTGACTATTACAAAACATAGTAAGTGTGCAATTTAAAGAATATTTTAAGTTTTCTTTATCCATCTAGTATTTTCTTCGTTCTCCACTAAGCTGTTAAGCTAATTATGGGATACAAAAGCACAGATTAATATCTTAAGTAATAAAAATTATATCATTAAATCTAATAATTAAGAAAAATATTTCACCATAAGATGTCTGGCATTTGAATATATATATTAATCATATATACATATATACTTTTCAATATATTTAAAATATATATAGATTATATATGATATTCTATATTTAAAAAGATATAAAGGTACACACATACCACAATATATAAATGTATATTCTTGAAATATATAAAACTGAAATACTTTCAGTCTTCATTTCAGAAAACAGTATTAATTTCAGCACGAAGTTTTATTTTTCGATTTTAGACTCTATTCTTTCTGTATCCACAGTTGTATTTATTGTTATGCAGACATATGACTTTATATTTTCACAGATAGTTCTATAGGGAGGTATTTACTTCAATGTCCTTTGTTGAATGTTTCTTACATTCTCATGGCTATTTTCTGCTAGAATATATAATCCACAGGAAAAAGGGTTCAAGTTAAAGAGGGATTAAATTCTGGAAAGGACATTTATATATAAAAATCACACCTCTTTTAAGTATACCCTCTATATTACTGCTAAGCTCTTCTATAACACAAACCTTATCCTCTCAGTTCCTTATTTAAACTGTGTTCATGAGTTACTATCTTCTGCGGGATGCAATCATGACCTATTAGCATCATACACAAGACGCTTCTTGATCTGACCTCAATTTATCCTGGCATCAATTTTTGCTGACATCTAATGCCAAGGTCTTTTATATCAGCTTCACACAATTACTCAACATTCCTCAAAAGAGCCATGCCATTTCATCAGGTTGGTCACACCTCCTGTGAAATTTCACTCATCCCCTCAGGCAGGGTTAGTTGGTTCTTCCTCTTTGCTTCTCCTGCATGTTATAACACTATGATAACTTCCTTAAATTTTGTTTACAAGTCTGTCTTCACCTTTAAACTGAAACATCTTGGAGGGCAAGGGCTGCCTCATTTACCTGTGCATTTCTTGGAATGAATATATAGTATGGCACAGAGACTCCATCATGGTTTATATAATACATTCACACCAGTCAAGGTAGAAATGATGTTGTAGCTATTATAGTTGGATTCTTTTTAAGGTTTTATGGTCAAAATTACTATAGAATCTAATAGAGAATATTAAGATATGCCCAGAGACTTATACACATTGTTCAATTTATCCTACTATTGTGAGACAGCAACCATATCGACAGTATTTTGAGCATTAATATTCCCCATAATCCAGCATGACAAAGGGAAAAAATGCAACAGTTGGAGAGTTGCTGTTTGTTTTTATTGAAATATTTTATTTTACAACAGAGCTGTAATTGTTAAATTATCTATCTTATTGTTGATGGGCATTTATATTACCCCAGATTTTGCTGTCGTTGTTGTGCAAACTTTATTTTACATGTCTTCTTGTGTACATTTCTAAGATTTTTCTCTAGGGAGTATACCTAAGAGTAGAATTGCAAGTTACAAGATATGGGCAGTTTCAGCTTTACAAAATGATGCCAAATTGCTTTCCAAGAAATCGATACAGTATTCTCCCATCAGCAGAGGAGAGAGAGTTACTGTTGCCTCATGTCCTCTCAAACACATAATACTGTCTTCTTTTCATTTTTGCCACTCTGACTTGAAATAGTATCAGGTTTTGGTTTGAATTTGCATTTCCCTGATTACAAAGAAGGTAAAGCATGTTTTCAGGTTGTGAGTCATTTAAATTTCTTAAATGTCTTTTGCCATTTTTTTCTTCTACTGATTCATAGGAGTCACTTATAAGACACATTTATACAGTTTGGAAATATCTTTAACTAGTTTGCAGCTTGCATTTGTACTTTTTTCTTTGTACTTAATTTTGTCTTTTGATGTACTGAAGTTTTTGATTTGATAGTAGTCAGTTTATTAATATTTTCCATTATTAATATGTGCTTTTAAAAATGTATTTTCTACCCTGAATCATAAAGATTTTGAAGAATTTTTAATTTAAAATATACCTTTCATGATGGGTTATGTCATTTTCCATCAAAATTGATTTTCATATACTGTGTAAACATTTCTTAAATGCATATCTTAATTTTATGACTTTATCTTTTCTTCCACTGATCTTTGTAAGTGTGCTAACACCAAACTAACTTAATTACTGTAGCCTTATATTAAGCATTTAAAGCTAAGAAGGCAAATTTTCCTGCTCAATTCCTCTCTTTTAGAACTATCTTAGCTATTTTCATCACCATATAAAGAAGTAGTTCTTCATCAGTTCACACAGACATCACACACACACACACACACACACACACACACACACATATACACCCATCCCACCCATTTGGAACTTTGATTAAAATTGTAATGAATTTATTGATACATTAGGGAAAAATTGATGTCTTTACAATATTGAATTTTCTTAGTTATGAACATGGTATGTGTTCTATTGATTTAGGTATTGCTTATTATCATTTTTGAATAAAATTTTACAATTTTCTAAATACAGTTTGCACATTTTGTTAGATATATTCCAAAATATTTAATACTGAAGTTCTTATTTTAAATAGTATCTTATTTTAACTTTCACTTCTAAATATTTGTTGCTTGTATGTAGAAATGCAGTTGATTTTTGTTAATTGGTTTTAAATCCAGCAACATTACTAAATTCCCTTATTAATTCTAATAATGTGTTTTTATATTCTTTTGGGCTCCCATTATATATAATCAGATCTGTGGCTAATTAGAGTTTTGTTTCTTTATGACCAGTATTATTATTTATTTTAATGTCTGTTGCACAGGCTAGGATCTCAGGTATAATGTTGAGTAGAGAAGGTGACAGCAGGTATTCTTTCTTGTTTCTCATTTTAAAGACAATGCTTTAAAATTTTCACCCATCAATATTATCCCTGTTGCTTTTGCCAATAATTTTTATTAAAGGCAGTAAGTTGCATTTCCCTGATTCTATTCTTAGTTTTCTAAGAGCTTTCACCATCCATCAGCTGTTTGTTTGTATTGAATACCCTTTCTGTATTTATCAAGATGACTCTCTCTCTCTAGATATATCTGGATCTATCTATCTGTCTATCTATCTATCTATCTATCTATCTATCTATCTATCTATCTAATGATATTGTGATCTATTTATCTATATCCCAATATCATTTAGTTTTAATCTAAAATGTCTTAAACTAATTAAATAAGGAAATTTCTAGTGTTGAGACAAACTTGTATTTTACATTCCTGGAATAAATCCAACTTGGTCTTGATGTCTTATGCTTCTTTTATTAACCATTTTGGTGTGCTATTATTTTTAGTATATTTGCAAAAATTTGAGATTTCTTTTATCAAAATGACCTCTTCTGGTTTTGGAATCAAGACTATAAGAACCACATAAAATAGACTATCCTTCTTGTTCTATTCTCTTAAAAAAGGTATTTTTAAATTAAATGCCTTTCTTCCTTGATAATGTCCCATTTTTCATTTGATATTTTTGAAAATTTTTTAATAATAATTCAGTTTTCAAATTGTTATTTAAATCATGTTATTTCTACTTTAGTCATGTTTAATGATGTATATTATTTTCCAAAATATGTCTTTACCTAAGTTTCAAATTTGAAGGCATAACAGTGTTCATGGCTTATTTCATATGGTAATTTTAATACCTACTCCTAATCATATTTTTTTAACTTTCTTTGAACTTACTCTTCTGTTCCTTTTCTAACATCTTAAATCAGATGCTTAGTTTATTAATTTCTCATATTTTTTCTAATGTGAGCCTTAAAGATTGTCTTTCTCTACATACCACTTTAATACATTATAGAAGTTTCATATATAGCATTTTTATCATTCCTTAGTTTTAAATCTATTATCTGAATATTTAGTTTATCCTCCTTAACTTTACATGCATATTTAGATGCATTCGTGATGACTGTTTTGTTATTTCTATTATGAGAGCTTTTAAAACTTATTGTACTTTAGTGGGGTTTGTTTGTTTGTTTGTTTGTTTATTTATTTTCATTTTTTTACCTTTCGGGATTGAGTCTTTCTTTCCAAAGCCAGGCCTAGATAGATGGTGTGCTTTTGTGGGATGGGTTTTAATCCGGTTTATGTGCTGGAGTTGTGACTTTTGTCCTGTACTTTGAGATATTGAGGGTTCTTTGATCCAACTTTCCACCTGCTTGAAAGCCCTGTGCTTCCCCCAACTCCAGCTTTTTCACTAAGGATAAATACTCCTTTCAAAAATATTCTAAGCCCCTAGAGCTTAGCATATTTCCTCAGGATAAATGCCAGCCCCTAAGTTTACCATTGTGAAATCATATTCTCTTTTTTTTCCTATTTTTAATTATTTTTTCTTTTTTTGTTTTACATCAGCTTAGACATGATATACATATATATGCACCCCTACCCCACACACAATCTGTTCTGTACCAGGTGGAGTTTCTGTATACACGCACTTTGTTATACTGTCTAAAACAAAAATCGTTTGTTCTTTTTCTATTTTTCACTAGGTTTAACGCAAAGGAAAATGTTTTAAGGTATAAAAGTGAGAGAAATTTTCTGGCAATGGTTGCTTAAGTAGTATAAGAGTCATGGTGTTCTTGATGGTGGAACCGTAAACTGAAAGAGTTGGCTGACTTAACATTTCCAACCCTGCCTGGGGAATATTTGACAAAGTTTGAGGTGAAAGTTTGTGTTAAAAAATTAAAGGATGTGAAGCTAATATTTCCCATCAAGTATGCTTACCTTTGAATTTTAATTTTGCTTATAAGTTTCATTATTCACACACAAGTCAGAAATGTTAATTTAGCTCTTTCTTTAGATGTATTAATTTCTCTCACAAAATGTCTTTTCAAACTTATTTTTTAATCTTCACAGGTGAGTTAATTTTCTTTAATTTGTAATCATTTTTAAACAATATTACCAGAGTGATACATCTACTCTTTAAAATTGTAAATATAATTATGCTAAGAGAAAAATGAAAGTCCTCATTCAGATGAGGACTGACTCCAATAGTTTCATTCACCAGATAACAACTGTTAATTGATTTATCTACATTCTTCCAGTCTCTTTGGCTATGTACTCATGTACAATATACAAAAACTTTATAAAGTCTGCACAATTTTTTTTTAATTTTGATAATGCTGTCCACATTACTCTGACACTAGTTTTCTTCAGTTAAGAATATATTATGGACATCTTACCATTAGTCTGAGAACTACCTTAATATTTTAAGTAATGGTGCAGAAATTTATTGTGTTTCTACACCACATAATAAATGATTATTTAACTCATTGGCATTTAGATTGACTCTAATTCATTGCTATTAGAAACAATGCTACAAAATTATTCTCCCGCATAACTAATTAATTTTACAATTCTTTTTGAAGAATAAGTTCTAGAAAAACAATTCTAGAGTTAAAGACATGAATGTTTTTAATTTTGAAGATATATGATTAAAATTACATATTAAGTTGTTAGATAGTAGGTTAGATTCACAAATAAAGGTACCCATTTAATTTTAAGCATCTACACACTTCAAACACTGGTCTCAAAAATATACTAGTAAGCAAATATTTGGCTTGCTTTTATTGCCTGTTTGATTTAGGTTATATGCTCAAACAGGAAGACTTTATACTTCTTCATTTTCAATGGCTTTTAATAAGCCTTCAGTATGTAAAATCTGCAATGTTAATAGCAGATAATATACCTGAAAATATAGCAAAGCAAAATAAAGATTTGCATATTTGCTGAGATGTGGCTAACTCCTCTTATTACTCTGCCTGCTCCCCACCAGCAAAATAGTATTATCTGATAAATTTTAACTAAAGTAAATCACTGTTTAGATGCGGTCTTTGGGTAACTTTCTAACTATAAAGCCATATTCCTCTTTGCTTACATTTGTGAATTAAGTATGAAAGTCATTTTGTACCTATTTTATCATATTTTGAAGTTGTGTCTTTAATTTTGTTGTTACTGCTCTTTCAATTATCTGTACATGCCTTATCTGAGAAAGTTGTCTATTTACATTTTGTTGCCAGTTCTTACAGCTAAAGCATTCATTAGCTCAAGTGAATCATTTTTTTAAAAAGGTTGATATATTTAGCTTCTGTGAGCCTATGACATGTAATTTATCTCCCTTTATTATTAATACATTTTGAACAATCATTTATCAGCAGACCACAGAACAGTAGTTCATAGACGCTTTGTCACCTGTATGGCTGGCTCCCTAATTTCTAACAATACCATTATTTATTAGTAAGACCTTTTTAGTGTGTCAAAAGCACAGACTTTCTTTCATGTTCCTAACTGGAAAGTTGAATAATGGCATTACAAGCAGAATCGTTAAGAGTGTGTAAGCGCCACCCAGACTGCAGACTGCTTTTGCTGTAATCTTGGCACTGCCACTTGCTGGCGGTATCACTTTAGACACTGGTAATTTGCTTATCTTTTCTGGGTAGCCACATCTATAAAACAAAAACAAAAGTCTTATCTATCTCACAGAGTTGTTGTAAAGATCAAGGAAGTGTTTGGTCTGACCACTTAGAAAATTAGTGGCAGCTGGGTTATTTCTACTTGTCATTCTGTCAATTCTGTATGGAAAGTATATTTCAAAAATCACTTCCACTTGAGTTTTGAATTCATTTGAATAATTTTGTGAAACATCATTTTAGGGCTCATTTCTTGTAAGGTTTGATTGGCTAAGTTTTTGTGTTATATTATCTACTCATGATCTACTTTTCTTTGAATGTGAAGAAGCTATTCAAAAGCTATTTTTGAAAATGGAAATAAACCTATTCAATAATAAACACCGTATTTTGTCATACTGATCAAAAGGAAAACCAGGAGCCATTCTGTTTCTCTAAGAATGCTTAACATTGTAGCTTCAAACAGTAACTAATATGGAAATTTTATCATACAATTAGTCATATTTTAAAAATCTATATTGGGGCATGTTTTCAATAACTGGCAAAGTTTCATTTTGTGTTATGCTATTCTGCTGGGCATGACACGCCACAGTTGATTACTGTTTTAATGGTTTTTCTGGCAGTAAAGATTTTGTAGGCAAGAATTGCAGCTATGAATTGGATACAGGAAGCCTTGTATCTGATTTTCCCTATAACAAATTCAACCATTCAATGCTATGTTTAGAGTCCATTTTAAATATTCTGTAGAAAGAGCATAAAATAAATATTAAATTAAAAAAGCTCCCTGCAAGATACGCCATCATCCACTTTCATCCAATATTCATCTGTAAAAATTAGATGCCAGATTACATAATCTTTTAACAAACACTGCAGGCAAATTGTCTTGCTTCTATTTATCACTAGATAGCAGCATTTTATGATTTTTTAATGTAATTTATTCAGAGAAGTGATGGAAACATACTGGCAATTGTTCTAGCCATTAGAACATCTACGATCCATATATATCTTAAGGTATATACTTGAAGGGATGTCTGAGAACGGAAGAAAATTGGTTGGAAAAGATATGCTTGGCAATACTAAAACAGCAAATGGATTCAGACTGCCTCAGATATTATAACAGTGTACACTTGGGTTATCACCTACAATATTATAGGTTGTGTTTTCCTGCCTTCCTAAACTCCTAAAATGATGAAAAGTAGGGAACAATATGCCACTTATATCGAACTATAAGAAATAATTAGTTGAAAGATATTCAACCATGTTTTTAAAATTTCATACTTTACTGTATAACCACTGTAACTGTTTTTCCCTGTGGAATTGGGCAGATATTTGATTGGATTAGTTTACTTTTGTTGATATTATGTGGGTTCAGATTGCTTCTGATCACTAGAAATAATGAGCTTAAGCACACATCTACTTTCACTGATTATTAAGAATAGAAGTGAAATCTGATCACAAAAGAACCTAAATTTTTTGCCACTATATCAAAACTGTGTACATGTGTATTCGCTGGAGTTTTAACAAACACTTGGAGAAGGTGCCTCTCAAGCACTTGAATCTGAAGAGTGGATTGCAAAGTTATAAATAAGTGTTCTATCTTAATCACAGGAAAAATAAAGACACATTCTGTCACTTTTTCTTGGTCAGCAATCATAGAAGTACCCAATAAGAAGCAGCAATATTCTCAACTATTTTAGATAAATGGAAGATGAGAAAGGCACATGTATTAGTTTACTAGGCTACAAGAAAATACCACAGACTGAGTGTCTTAAACGACAGGAATTTATATTCTCACTGTTTTGGAGGCTAAAAGTTCAAGATAAAGATGTCGGCCAGTTTTGTCTCTTTTGAAGCCTCTTCCCTTGGCTTATGGAAGGCTTCTCGCTGTGTCCTCACATGGTCTTTCCTCTGTGTGCACATCCATGGCGTCTCTTTGTGTGTCCAAATGACCTCTTCTTATAAGTATACTGGTCATATTGGATTAGGGCCTATGGTAACAATTTCATTTTAATTTAGTTACTTCTTCAAAGACCTTATCTCCACATACAGGTACATTCTGATGTACTGGGGGAGTATTAGTCCATTCTCATGCCGCTAGGAAGAAATACCTGAGACTGGGTAAGTTATAAAGGAAGGTGGTTTAATTGCTCATAGTTTTGCATGGCTTGGGAGGACTCAGGAAACTTACAATCATGGCAGAAGGCCCCTCTTCACAGGGTGGCAAGAGAGAGAATGAATGCCCAGTGAAGCAGGAAGCCCCTTATAAAACCATCAGATCTTGTGAGATCTAACACACTATCACAAGAACAGGCTTGGGGGAAACCACCCCCATGATTCAATTATCTCCACCTGGTCTCTCCCACAACACTGCGGATTATGGGAGCTAAAATTCAAGATGAGATTTGGGTGGGGATACAGCCCAACCATATTAGGAGATTAGGACTTCAACATATGAATTTTGGGAGGACACAATCCAGCCCATAAGGGCACACTTTCCATTCTTTCTCACTTAATATTTGGAAAATATAGATGCATTGTCAGAACGTATAAATGCTTTCTTTAGCCCTTTTAAACAAACAAAAATAGTGCAGTAGTTAGAATGCCTGAATACAATAATCATGAATAACTGGAGCTCAGACAGTGTTTCTAAAGGACTCTGGGCAGCCAAAACAAATATCAAAAACTCCGTGTACAAAAGATCATGTGCTTTCCTCACAGGAACACATCTTAGGCCCTTACTCCAATCTGATTTATTTAAAGTTTATACATGTTTGTAACAAAAATTATGATTTGATTTCCTAGATTTTAGCTGTCATCTCCTAGCTTCTGATTTTACAGGTGAGAAACACAGGCCCCAAAGGTCAATGGCAGAATCCACAGTAAAACTTTCCTTCCTAGTTGTATAACCGGAGCTTTCAGATGGGCTGCTTGCTGATGATTTGGGATTGTCTTCTAGCATCTGAGCCTCAGTAGAATCTATTCATTATTGGAAAAGGATGTTGAAATTACCGTGTGACAAAACACTTCATTAGATTTTTTTTGTTCCAAACCATAAAAGAAACACCTACTCATTAAGACAAGTCAAATGACATAGACACACAACAAAATCCAGATGCGCCCACCTACTCTCCAAGGTGGACTACCCAATTTGAGTCTTCACCTGTCCTCTAATTTGCAGAAGCATTTTCCATTTTCAGCTTTTTCTGATGGTTGGCTAGAGACTAGAAAACATAAATAGGAAAAAATATATATATTCTTCCAAACTTTTACTCAATCTCCCCTATCCTTTATATTTCAATCCTATAGGAGAGAAGTAAAGTGATTGAGCTTCAGTTTTTGGATTCTTCCCACCCAACTTCTGACTGTTTTTCTTCACAGACAACAGTTTTTGCTATTTAAAGTTTAGCCTTTCTGCAAAACCATGTTTAAATACTATTTTTGCAGGAAGTGCTTCCTAACTTCTCTAACCCATATAGAAGTTAGGAGTCCCCAATAACAGTCACTGGCTGGAATACTTATTTGACATTCATCTTGTGTATGTATGCCTTTTTCTTAAATTGGTCGCAGACCTCATGACAGAAAGGGGTTTGTTCAACATCTCTATGAATTGGCCATTTCTCAGATCAGGAATTGCCAGTGAAGTGCATTTTTGTCTCCTCCAACTGTTTCCAGTGTGATAGCTTTGAAGTGAGATGTTGTTAAGATCTCTCCTTGCAGATGAGCTGGCCTGAGAATTTTTGGAGGGATCTACTAATGGCTAGTATACTGGTAGTATAATTTTACATGCAAAAGAATATTTTCACAGGTTCTGAAGTTCTTACAGCAACTAAAAATTTTATCACATATGAAAATTCCAATGACTCTACAATGTTTCCATTATTAAATACTGGGAACATATTAGGATTTTAAGAGAATATGAGTGATTAACATATTTTGATCCAGGGTATATATGATTTCTGGTAAAAAGAGAGAAAGTAGGAAAAATATTTTGGGGTCAATTAATCAAATATTTTACTCAGAACTCATCTGTTTCTTTCTGCCTTGTTGCTGTTTTGATGAGGTTATTGAGAGATAAAGTGCATGTGTGTGTGCGCGTGAGAGAGAGAGAGAGAGAGAATGGAAGCAAGCCAAAAATTGGGAAATTATGCCTAAAACTATAATTACTTTTATAGAGCAAGTCAGGAAAAAATGACAAGACCACACATCTAAACACATTACAGTGATTTTTCCTTGCTAGCTTGATAGTGCTTTTAGTCTTTAGCCTGCTGAAGCCAATAGGTGCTGAGTTATGAACAGGCCTAGGCAAATGGTAATGTTTTACTTTTCCTTCTAAGCTTGTTGTCTCTGTGTGGTCTTGATGAGAAAGAAGAAACTTCCATGTTAAGAACTGCAGTGAATTCAGTTTCACATTTATTTCAGTGAAATAGCATAGGATAAAAAAAGATGGAAAAAAAAAAACAGAAAATGCTACTCTAGTGTGCAATGTGTGGTCATCTTGCAGAGACAACTTAATTGATAACACAGCCACTTATCCATGGCAAACATCACGAGTCTAAATATCACACAACTTTTTTTCACAATAGTAAAAAGCAACTCTAGACTATTATTTTTCTAACTAAGAAGTATCAGATACTGACAGAACTTTTAACTGTTTTAAAGCCCAAACTTACAGTGATTATCT
This sequence comes from Pan troglodytes, assembly GCF_028858775.2. Classification (NCBI taxonomy): domain Eukaryota; kingdom Metazoa; phylum Chordata; class Mammalia; order Primates; family Hominidae; genus Pan; species Pan troglodytes. The sequence goes on from NC_072402.2 coordinate 67,179,803, forward strand.
TTTGTTTTTTTAAGTGGTAGCCTCAGCAGTTTTTATCTGAAAGAGGTGACTTTATCTTTTTAAATTATACTTTAAGTTCTAGGGTAAATGTGCACAATGTGCAGGTTTGTTACATGGGTTTGCTGCACCCATCAACTCGTCATTTTCATTAGGTATTTCTCCTAATGCTATCCCTCCCCCAGCCCCCACCCCCTGACATGCCTTGCTGTGTGATGTTCCCTGCCATGTGTCCAAGTGTTCTTATTGTTCAATTCCCACCTATGAGTGAGAACATGTGGTGTTTGGCTTTCCATCCTTGTGATAGTTTGCTGAGAATGATGGTTTCCAGCTTCATCCATGTCCCTGCAAAGGACATCAACTCATCCTTTTTTATGGCTGCATAGTATTCCATGGTGTACACATGCCACATTTTCTTACTCCAGTCTAGCATTGATGGATATTTGTGTTGGTTCCAAGTCTTTGTTATTGTGAATAGTCCCGCAATAAACATACATGTGCATGTGTCTTTATAGTGATTTATAATCCTTTGGGTATGTACCCAATAAAGGGATCACTGGGTCAAATGGTATTTCTAGTTCTAGATCCTTGAGGAACCGCCACACTGTGCTCCCCAATGGTTGAACTAATTTATACTCCCACCAACAGTGTAAAAGCATTCCTATTTCTCCACATCCTCTCCAGCATCTGTTGTTTCCTGACTTTTTAATGATCGCCATTCTAACTAGTGTGAGATGGTATCTCATTGTGGTTTTGATTTGCATTTCTCTGATGACCAGTGATGATGAGCATTTGTTCAGGTGTCTGTTGGCTACATAAATGTCTTCTTTTGAGAAGTGTCTGTTCATATCTTTTGCCCACTTTTTGGTGGGGTTGGTTTTTTCTTGTAAATTTGTTTGAGTTCTTTGTAGATTCTGGATATTAGCACTTTGTCAGATAGGCAGATTGCAAAAATTTTCTTCCATTCTGTAGGTTGCCTGTTCACTGTGATGGTAATTTCTTTTGCCATGCAGAAGCTCTTCAGTTTAATTAGATCCCATTTGTCTATTTTGGCTTTTGTCACCATTGCTTTTGGTGTTTTAGTAATGAAGTCTTTGCCCATGCGTATGTCCTGAATGGTACTACCTAGGTTTTCTTTAAGGGTTTTTTATGGTTTTAGGTCTAACATTTAAGTCTTTAATCCATCTTGAATTAATTTTTATATAAGGTGTAAGGAAGGGGTCCAGTTTCAGCTTTCTACATATGGCTAGCCAGTTTTCCCAGCACCATTTATTAAATAGGGAATCCTTTCCCCATTTCTTGTTTTTGTCAGGTTTGTTGAAGATCAGATGATTGTAGATGCGTGGTCTTATTTCGGAGGCCTCTGTTGTGTTCCATTGGTCTATATATCTATTTTGGTACCAGTACCATGCTGTTTTGGTTGCTGTAGCCTTGTAGTATAGTTTGAAGTCGAGTATCGTCATGCCTCCAGCTTTGTTCTTTTCTCTTAGGATTGTCGTGGCAATGCAGGCTCTTTTTTGGTTCCATATGAGCTTTAAAGTAGTTTTTTTCCAATTCTGTGAACAAAGTCATTGGTAGCTTGATGGGGATGGCATTGAATCTAGAAATTATCTTGGGCAGTATGGCCATTTTCACGATGTTGATTCTGCCTATCCATGAGCATGGAATGTTCTTCCATTTGTTTGTGTCCTCTTTTATTTTGTTGAGCAGTGGTTTGTAGTTCTCCTTGAAGAGGTCCTTCACAGCCCTTGTAAGTTAGATTCCTAGGTATTTTATTCTCTTTGTAGCAGTTGTGAATGGGAGTTCACTCATGATTTGGCTCTCTGTCTGTTATTGCTGTATAGTAATGCTTGTGTTTTTGCACACTGATTTTGTGTCCTGAGACTTCGCTGAAGTTGCTTATCAGCCTAAGGAGGTTTTGGGCTGAGATGACGGAGTTTTCTAAATATACGGTCATGTCATCTGCAAACAGGGACAATTTGACTTCCTGTTTTCCTAATTGAATCCCCTTTCTTTCTTTCTCTTGCCTGATTGTCCTGGCCAGAACTTCCAACACTGTGTTGAATAGGAGTGGTGAGAGAGGGCATCCTTGTCTTGTGCCAGTTTTCAAAGGGAATGCTTTCAGTTTTTGCCCATTTAGTATGATATTGGCTGTGGGTTTGTCATAAATAGCTCTTATTAATTTGAGATATATTCTATCAATACCTAGTTTATTGAGAGTTTTTAGCATGAAGGGCTATTGAATTTTGTCAAAGGCGTTTTCTGCATCTATTGAGATAATCATGTGTTTTTTGTCTTTGGATCTGTTTACATGATGGATTACGTTTATTGATTTGCGTAAGTTGAACCAGCCTTGCATCCCAGGGATGAAGTTGACTTGATTGTGGTGGATAAGCTTTTTGATGTGCTGCTGGATTCTGTTTGCCAGTATTTTATTGAGGATTTTTGCATCAATGTTGATAAGGGATATTGGTCTAAAAAATTCTCTTTTTTTGTTGTGTCTCTGGCAGGCTTTGGTATCAGGATGATGCTGGCCTCATTAAATGAGTTAGGGAGCATTCCCTCTTTTTCTACTGAGTGGAATAGTTTCAGAAGGAATGGTAGCAGCTCCTCTTTGTAAGAGGTAACTTTATCTTTTAAGGTAAACAAATAATGAAGCAGATAAATGTAATGTTTATTTTGAGGGAAATATTAAACACCTATTCTTTCTTTAGTTCCTTGCCTTTTCACTTAAGATATTCTTCTAATTTTATTTTGGATAATACAAAAGTTCTAGAGCTATTCTAATTTAGTTTATTCAGTCAGCAACTGTTCCTTTAGTATGTAATTCTGATGTAAATTATGGACTGTTTGCCATGAAAAAATGTGCATAGCTTAACACAGAACTTTGCACATAATTTCATGATTCATGGACAACTTCAACCCCACCTAGGGATCCTAGTTTAAAAACTCTAACTAAGTGGCAATTTGACAGGGAGAAATTACAGCTTCACCTAGACAATCCATGTTCTAATTCCCTGTTCCAATACAATAACAGCTGGAGTTTTGCTGCTTGCCCCTGTGTGTTTCATGCCTTTCTCCCTGTGCATGATTATGTACACAAACTGTTATTCATTGACATTCCTATTTGATCAGCTGAATTTCTCTTGAATGGGAAGTCAGATTAAATAAATTATAGATTTCAGTCTTTGTGAAAGTCATTGTCACTATGTGTATTTACTGTGATAGAGCAATTTAGAATAACTATTTTTTAAATTATCTACTATGTGCAAGTCCCTGTTCATGCACTGCCTTTTTTAATTGCCTCAATAATCTCAATGAGGCAAATACCATTACAGAAGCTTCTCAACTTACAGTTAGGTTATGTCCTGATAAACCTATTGCAAGTCAAAAATATCGTAAGTCCGGGCTGGGCGTGGTGGCTCATGCCTGTAATCCCAGCACTTTGGGAGGCCAAGGCGGGTGGATCACAAGGTCAGGAGATAGAGACCATCCTAGCTAACATGGTGAAACCCTGTCTCTACTAAAAATACAAAAAAAATTAGCCGGGTGTGGTTGTGGTCCCCTGTAGTCCCACCTACTTGGGAGGCTGAGGCAGGAGAATGTCATGAACCCAGGAGGAGGAGTTTTCAGTGAGCCTAGATCGTGCCACTGCACTCCAGCCTGGGTGACAGAGCGAGACTCCGTCAAATAAAAAAAAAAAAATCATAGGTCCAAAGTACAGTTAACACTCTGATAAACTCATTATAAAGTAAAAAAAAAAAGTCATATGTTGAACCATCATAATTCAGGGAATAGCTATATCATCCACAAGATACTGAGACACAGAATGACATTTGGTTGTTTGGTTTTTTTTTAATTGTTTCATATAGAGTCAAATAAAAATTGTAAAGTCATATAGCTCCTTAAGGGGAAGAGCCAGCATAGTATGCTGGACCACAGGATTTCAAAGTCTCTATTCATTTAACTAAATTATACCTTAAATATATCTTGAGACTATAGAATGACTTACTGAAATTTAAATATGGAATCACCAAGAAATAAAACATATTTTAGCAAAATGAGACAAAACAATTGAAGCTCCACAGCTTCAATATAGCCTGATGTGGTGGCATGCACCTGTAATTCCAGCTACTCAGGAGGCTGAGGCAGGAGAATTGCTTGAACCCAGGAGGTGGAAGTTGCAGTGAGCTGAGATTGTGCCACTACACTTCAGCCTGGGCAACAGAGCAAGGCTCTGTCTTTAAATAAATAAACAGGGTGTTTGAGCATCAAATTCTTAATTTGCATATATTTTGATTGTCTTCAGAGCTACCAACTTGGCCAGAATCCAAGTGAGGTAACCCAGCTGGGAAACACAGCCCTGAGGATTGAATTTCTTCTTGTGCATGACTGGTCTTGACAGCTTAGATGTTAGAGGGCTTCAGGCTTTTAGCTTTTAGAAGTTTATACACTGTATATATCTGCATTTCAATTTCTATTGTTCTCTATTACTTGGAAAAAAATATCCTGCCTTTTTGCTGTATTACCTGTTTTACCATTTGTCTTTCTTTTCCTGGATAAAATCATTCCACATCCATAACTTTCCATGACAGAGGTTCCCACAAGTATTTCACCATCACATCTGCCCTGAGCTCCAATTTCAGATTACTCTTAGATGTTTTAACTCAAACACTCCACAGGCCAGAATTTCCAAGTAACTTTCCTTGTCATGACTAATTAATTTCATTCTTTATACCTACACTGATAGAATTTCTGTACTGTCACCATAATCTAAATAACAGAAGGTAGTAGGGGGAGGTTATTTAGGGATGAAGAAAGTGATGAATTTGGTTAATGTCAGATGTGGGTTACTTAAGGAGACATCTCCTTATGCAGTTATGGTAAAAATCTGGATATTGTACTAGAATTGTGGTTTTGAGAAATAGAAAATCTAAGAATGAAAAATGTATCTATTTTTAATGAATTTTTTTATTTGTGATAATCTGGAAGATTCCCTTTCCCTCGTGACATTGCTGACTGTGATATTCAATAACCTAAAAATCAGGGAATGCTTTGGTTAGAATTTTCCATAGCAGTCATTCAGTTCAATGATTTTACTTTTCATTTGAGAAAGCTAGGATCCAGAAAAGTGTGGTAACATTTTGAACATTTTGAGCAAGGACTGCTTTTCAGGGCTCTTTTCATTCAGTAGAGAGGTTGGGAAAGCCTCAGTGGGTAATTTCACTAGCATTTCTATTATCTGTGATTGATTCAGCAAGACTATTACCTCTTCCTTCATCTCAGAGAGAGGATACTAGAGGCACTAATTTATCTGAAATTAAAGTAGAATCATTACATCATGATACCTTGATGTAATATTGGCATCTGAAAAAGCAATGGAAAATAATGGTACTATCATCATCAAACAGAAAGAACACTTTTTTCCCTCTGAGCCCTGAGAGGCTGAGGCACTTGGGGAGACATGAAACTTTCATTCCGCTAAGGGAAACCATTTAGTAAATTGCCACTGAAAGGCTCTTAAGGGTCCCTTAAGAGGTCTGCAAGTCTTAATGTGCTCTCAAAGTGTCTGACCTAGGCCCAGAGAAGAACAGCAGTACTCTAAATTTAAAAATCAGGAATAGACTGGGCATGGTGGCTGACGCCTGTAATCCCAGCACTTTGGGAGGCTGAAGCAGGTGGATCATTTGAAGTCAGGAGTTTGGGACTAGCCTGACCAACATGGTGAAACTCTTATCTCTACTAAAAATACAAAACAATAGCCAGATGTGGTGGCATGCACCTGTAATTCCAGCTACTCAGGAGACTGAGGCAGGAGAATTGCTTGAACCGGGGAGGTGGAAGTTGCAGTGAGCTGAGATTGTGCCACTGCACTCCAGCCTGGGCAAAAGAGCAAGACTCTGTCTTTAAATAAATAAATAAATAAATAAAATTCAATAATAATAATAATAATAATAATGAAAATAGCTACCCTGCTGTAGCCATTTAAAAGTCCAGAACACATTGTTTTTGCTTCTCTGCTTGTTCATATTGGCAGTAAGAAGGTTAAATGAGGTTCCTTGTCTGTCTGTTAAACATGTGGATATTCCCATTGGAACTCTGCCCAGGTGTTATAGAAATTTACCAGCTTCACTGTCTTGCTAAATATGGCCTACCATCAGGGATAAGAGGTTACAATTTGTAGTTTCCTAATATAAATGTAGCACACTGTGTCCTGCATCTTACATGTGGGTGTGTGTGTGTGTGTGTGTGTGAGAGAGAGAGAGAGAGAGAGAGGGAGAGAGAGAGAGAGAGAGAGAGAGAGAGAGAGAATATACCTCTACCTTTGTCTCTGGATTTCTCTGCTAGTGTGCATGTTTGTGTGTGTCTGTGTGTGTGTGTGTGTGTGCGTGCGTGCATGCGCGCGTGCAACTGTAAGGACTAACAAAGTCATTATTCTGAAAATAAGAAAAGGTATGTACAGAATATAGGAAAAACATTTCTGTTTGGTGACCCAAATGATTTAGAGAGGAAGGGATTTGTAATTTCCAAATTAGTTATCCTTTTGGAAAAATAAACAAGTAGATATTTTATTAAACAATATTTTAAAATAAAAATATTTGGGCACATTACTGGCTATTGTATTTTCATAAAATTTCCAAAATGAAAACAACGTGGTTCATGTTATTTTTAAAAATGAAGTAACCAGTATTTTCTCACATTTCCTAAGTGAAGTTATCTAGGCAAACAGTAAGATAACTTTTCATTGCTTCTAAATCTTCAATGGTTTGGTTCTTGTACTTATGTTAAAAAAGACATTACCTAGGGTGGTTTATAAGGCCTTATTCTGTGAATATGTTTATGTAAATACATATCCCTCTAAACTATTCAAATAATTGATTGTTTGGATTCGTACAGTGATGTTAAAACTAACAACATTTCTTTACATAAGTTCATAAGTACTGATTGCAGTTCAAGGAGCTCAAAAACAGTCCAAGAAACAAATTCATTCAAGGAAAAGAAAGATTCTTAAGCAAACCTAATATTTTTCATTTAGAACATATGATATAATGAAATAAGATTCAGAAAAGGCCTAGAAATGTATAAATATGATAATACATAGATTAATTGAAAATCAATAGCTAATTAGTATCATCTATTATTTGTTTTCTTTCTCTAATATAGTTCCCATGAAAAATAAAATATTATGCTAATATCAAAAGCCAATCAAATAATGAGCTCCCTATTAGTGTTCCATGGTTAGTCTCATTCTCCAAATATCTTTAATCATTTACACATACACTTAAAGATTCCTTTATTCTTGGTTTATTTTCATTATGAACTCTGCATACTTTAAGATTTCCAATATTTAAAACAATTGATTAGAGGACTAACACTACCTGACTTCAAAACTTACTATAAAGCTAAAATAATTAATACAGTATGGTAGAGGCCAAAGAAGAGAGAAATAGATCAATCTGGTAGAATACAGAGCCCAGAAATAGACCTACGTAGAGTCAAGTAATTTTTGACAAAGGAGTATAGGTAACACAATGGAGAAAAAAATAATCTTTTCAACAAATGGTGCTGGAACAAATGGACATCCATGTGGCAAAAAAAAAAATCTATCTAAACACAGATTTTACACTTTTCGTGAAAATTAACTCAAAGTGGATCACGGAGCTAAATGTAAAATACAAAACGATAAAACTCCTAGAAGAAAACATAGGAGAAAACCTAGATAATCTTGGATTCAGTGATACTCTTTAGATGCCACACCAAAGGCACAGTCTATGAAATAAACAATTGATAACCTGGGCTTCATTAAAATTTAAAAATTCTGCTCTGTGAAAGACAATGTCAAGAGAATAAGAGAATGAGAAGACAAGCCAGAGACTGAAAGAAATGCATCAAAAGATACATCTGATAGAGGCCTGTTATCCAAAATATATCAAGAATAATGTACAAAGTACTCAACAATAAGAAAGTCTTTGCTTTAATCTGATTTTAAAAATGGGCCAAAGACCTTAACAAACACTTCACCAAAAAGATGTACAGAGAGCAAATAAGCATATGAAAAAGATGCTTCATGTCATAAGTCCTCAGGGAAATGCAAACTAAAACAGCAGTGAGATACCACTATACATCTATGAGAATGACCAAAAATCTAGAACACTGACAACATCAGATACTGAAGAGGATGCAGAGCAACAGGAACTCTCATTCATTGCTGGTAGGAATGCAAAATGGCACAGCCACTTTGGAAGACAACAAGTAGTTCCTTAAAAAACTAAACATTCTTACCAAAGGATCCAGCAATCCTATCCCTTGGTATTTACCCAAAAGAATTAAAAACTTACATTAGTGCAAAAATCTGCACACAAATGTTTATAACAGCTATATTCGTAACTGCCAAAACTTAGAAGGAAATAGAACGTCCTTCAGTAGGTGAATGGATAAATAAACTGATTGATCCAGACAATGGAATATTATTCAGCACTAAAAAGAAACTAGGCCAAACACAGTGAATCATGCCTGCAATCTCAGTGCTTTGAGAGGCCAAGGTGGGAGGATTGCTTGAAGCTAGCCCCATCTCTACTAATTAAAAAAAAAAAAAATTAGCCAGTCATGATGGCACATGCCTGTAGTCCCAGTTGCTCGAGAGACTGAGGTGGGAGGATTGTTTGAGCCCAGGCGTTTGGGGCTGCAGTGAGCTATGATTGTGCCACTGCACTCCAGCCTGGGTGACAGAGCAAGACCTTATCTGTGAAAAACAAACAAACCAACCAATACAATGTAACTAGCTATCAAGCCATGAATATGTATGGAGGAAGAGTAAATGCATATTACTTAGTGAAAGAAGCCAATCTGAAAAGGCTACATACCTTGTGATTCCAACTATATGACATTCTGGAAAGGTGAAACTATGGAGACAGTAAAAAGATCAGTGGTTTCCACAGGTTTGTGGGAGGGAGGGATGAATAGGCAGAGACTAGATGATTATTAGGGCAGGAAACTACTCTGTATAATACTAAAGGGGTCATTATACACTTGTCCAAACCCATAGAAGGTACAAGAGTGACCCCTAATGTAAACCATGGACTTTGGGTAATAACAAAGTGTCAATGTAGATTCATCAACTGTAACTACACCAAAGCCACAATCTATGAAATAAACAATTGATAACCTCACAAACATTCCACTGCAGCATAGGATGTTGATGTTGGAGGAAGCTATGTGTGTGTGAGGGCAGTGGGTAGATGGGAAATCTCTGTATTTTCTGCTCAATATTGCTATGAACCTAAATTAGTCTTTAAAAAGTCTATGAAACATTTTTGGACTGTTTTCCTGATGTATTATTCTACCTAATATGAAAGGAAATTTAGCTAATGTATTTTATGGAATGAACTTTTAACCAGAGATGTGATAAAAGTGGTTGGAAATTAACTAGCATTAAATAAACAATTCATTTAGAATATAACTGAAACTACAGACACTACCCTGAGATTTAGAATTGTAGAGTCTGAAAAAATACACCAGTACAATAAATTTTTGCATCTATACCTGAAAATTGAAAGGAAAAATATGTATAAGTGGAGTAATTATCATAGTCATCCAATTGATATCTTGCCTTGATGACTGATTGACATTTTCTAAATAGACTAGGTAGTGTCAAGGATAAGGAAGCTGCAGTGTATCAAAAGATGTGCCCAATGTTCCCATGAGCCTGAAAATTTATAGATCAGGGAGATGTCACCTTTAGACAACTTGTCTAACTGTCACATTATTAAAGGAACTTAATTAACTATTAAGCAATGTTCTCTTCTAATTATTGATTCCTGTGACCATCAGATAAATAAAAATTATTAAATGAAATGCTAGCATCTATTGAAATATTACTATTGGCCATTAAAAACATGTATTGCCATTCACATGGAATTATAGAACTCTCTAGAAAGCACATATAGGACAAGGCAAACTATACTCTTTTGGAGTTTAAAATTTGATCATTGGTCGTAATTTTGTTCATAATCAACCAACATGCAAAAGCCCTAATTTCCTGTACCTCTTTCATAACAAAGACCTTAACAGAGTCAATTCTCCACACATGGGCTATGACCTTTACTTGTCACCCCAAAAGCTACACCTGCACTAATGGCTTCAGCCATCTCATACAACTCTAAACTTGACTCACTAAACCTGATCTTTTTCTCTATGTAAGACTTCAAACCTGGAATCCTCCTTTTACAGCCAGTTTTCTAGCCCCTATATCACATTATTTCTTCCCTACTGCTGCAAACCCCACAACTGATTTTTTAATCATATTCTCTTTTAATGACACCCATTGCTCCTTCTCTTTCAATCACACCTACTCACACAGTGTATTATGCTGAAAACAGCTTCTGAGGCTGATTCTTACAGTCTATCTCCAATTGCTGCTGTTACACTAGAGAGGGAATCTTCTTTTGGTTTAAGGTTACCCTCTCTCTTTTATCTTTTCTAGGAATTTATTCTCATTTCTGTAACATAAAGCTCTCTCTCAGAACCACTGTTGTCTTGTCTTTACATACACACAAGCTTGATTTCCTCTACCTTAAAATAAAATAAAACAAAACAAAATCATAATCTCTTCTTTCTGCACATAAACTGTCTTTCAAGCTACTGCCTTGTCTAACTGTTATAACCAAACTATTTTTATCAGGTGTGAGATAAATGAGATAATTCACAGGAGAGCTCAGCATGCCCAGCAAGTGGTAAACTTTCAGGGTAATGTTCATCATTGCTTATATGACATTCTTATTCGTTACTGTTAGCAGTAATAGAGAAAAGCAGAGGTTTCTGGGTGCTGACAGGTATGAAGGCCTCATCTAGCCTGGTGAGTAGTTGGTGAAGTCCTCCTGGAGGGGGTGACTCCTAACTTGAAGAATGAGTTAGTAGTAGTTAAAAGATAAAGAGTTTGTAAAGGGATTTCTGGGTCTTTTAAAATTATCATAATGCCTGGTGGGGCAGGAGGTGAGTAGGGTGTCGGCATTTAGAGGAGGGGGTCAGGAATTCTAGCTATCCTGCAACTTAGGCAGTGCTGCACAAGTAAAGATTACCTAGGATTTGGCATACACAGCATTTTGAAGTAAAGGAATTGCTGCACAAATGATGAGATTCTATAACATTTTGTTTGGAATTTAAACAAGTGTTGTTCGAAATTACACAATATCCACTCCATTCTCAGTATTCGAGTGGCCAATGCAATATAACTTTCAGTCTGAAGTACTCACTGTGATTCTACCTATGGGGACAAACTTATTAATTCATTGTGTCTTCTAGTGTAGTCTTGCCGGAATATAAATGTACATTATTATATTATCTTGACTTCCCTGCTATTTATCTTATCTATAGGGGATTATATATTTTTTGAATTTATGTGTATAGGCAGGTTTTATATTGTCATAGTTCAAGATACTATAACAACTTGGTATAAAGAAAAGTAATGCTGGTACTTTGGTGGCACATAAACGACAGAAATGTATCTGTCACAATTCTGAAGATTTGATGTCTGAGATCAGGGTGCCCTCATGGTCAGGTTCTGATGAGGGCCCTTTTCTGGGTTGTAGACTGCCATCTTTTATCTGCATTCTCATATAAAAGAAAGAGAAGGAGAAAGAGAGCTCTCTGTGAACTCATTAATAAGGACATTAATCCTACGTGGGAAAGCTCAAACCTCATGAACTAATTACATCCTAAAGGTCCCACCTCCAAATTCTGTTTCACTGGGGATTAAATTTCAATGTATGAAATTTAGTAGGCACAAGTATTCAGTTAATGACATATGTTCTGTGTCTTTAATTTTAATTAATAAACATGGTGTTAATATTTCTTTCTTTTTTTTATTATACTTTAAGTTCTAGGGTACATGTACACAACGTGCAGGTTTGTTACATATGTATACATGTGCCATGTTGGTGTGCTGCACCCATTAACTCGTCATTTACATTAGGTATATCTCCTAATGCTATCCCTCCCCCCTCCCCCTACCCCACAACAGGCCCCAGTGTGTGATGTTCCTCTTCCTGTGTCCAAGTGATCTCATTGTTCAATTCCCACCTGTGAGTGAGAACATGCAGTGTTTGGTTTTTTGCCCTTGCGATAGTTTGCTGAGAATTATGGTTTCCAGCTTCATCCATGTCCCTACAAAGGACATGAACTCATCCTTTTTTGTGGCTGCACAGTATTCCATGGTGTATATGTGCCACATTTTCTTAATCCAATCAATCATTGATGGGCATTTGGGTTGGTTCCAAGTCTTTGCTGTTGTGAAGAGTGCCACAATAAACATACGTGTGCATGTGTCTTTATGGCAGCATGATTTATAATCCTTTGGGTATATACCCAGTAATGGGATGGCTGGGTCAAATGGTATTTCTAGTTCTAGATCCTTGAGGAATTGCCACACTGTCTTCCACAATGGTTGAACTAGTTTACGGTCCCACCAACAGTGTAAAAGTGTTCCTTGTTCTCCACATCCTCTCCAGCACCTGTTGTTTCCTGACTTTTTTAGAAGCATTGATCTGACAGGTTTGAAAATAACTTGGTTATGTAGTCTTAAAGATATAATGGAATGATTATAGCCAACCTTGGTTAGTGATGGCCCACAGAATTGAGGTGCATATTTTTTGACTCTGGAATTGATTTTTAAAACATAGGAGTATTTCAAAAGGTTTATTAAGATAGTCTATTACATACAGCAAAACCACATAAACTTGGGGAATCACAAATATTTATTAATTTAGTCTCTGGTGCTAAGAGACTAAATAATGGCGCTAAGAGACTAAATGATGATTCTAGGCTTGTATATTCATTTTCTATTGCTGCTGCAACAGATTGCCACAAATTTGGTGGCTTAAAACAACAATAGGAGGGAGGAGCCAAGATGGCCGAATAGGAACAGCTGCACTCTACAGCTCCCAGCCTGAGCGACACAGAAGACGAGTGATTTCTGCATTTCCAACTGAGGTACCGGGTTCATCTTACTGGGGAGTGTCAGACAGTGGGTGCAGGACAGTGGGTGCATGCACTGAGTGTGACCTGAAGTAGGGCGAGGCATCGCCTCACCTGGGAAGCGCAAGGGGTCAGGGAATTCCCTTTCCTAGTCACAGAAAGGGGTAACAGATGGCGCCTGGAAAATCAGGTCACTTCCACCCTAATACTGTGCTTTTCCAATGGTCTTAGCAAATGGCACACCAGGAGATTTTATCCTGTGCCTGGCTCAGAGGGTCCTACACCACAGAGCCTTACTCATTGTTAGCACAGCAATCTGAGATCAAACTGCAAGGCGGCAGCGAGGTTGGGGGATGGGTGCCCACCATTGCCGAGGCTTGAGTAGGTAAACAAAGTGGCCAGGAAGCTCGAACTGGGTGGAGCCCAGCTGCGGCTCAAGGAGGCCTGCCTGCCTCTGTAGACTCCACTGTGGGCAGAGCATAGCCAAACAAAAGGCAGCAGAAACCTCTGCAGACTTAAATGTCCCTGTCTGACAGCTTCGAAGAGAGTAGTGGTTCTCCCAGCATGCAGCTGAAGATCTGAGAACAGACAGCCTGCCTCCTGAAGTGGGTCCCTGACCCCCGAGTAGCCTAACTGGGAGGCACCCACCAGTAGGGGCAGACTGACACCTCACACGGCTGGGTACTCCTCTGAGACAAAACTTCCAGAGGAACGATCAGGCAGCAACATTTGCTGTTCACCAATATCCGCTGTTCTGCAGCCTCCGCTGCTGATACCCAGGCAAACAGGGTCTGAAGTGGACCTCCAGCAAACTCCAACAGACCTGCAGCTGAGGGTCCTGACTGTTAGAAGGAATACTAACAAATAGAAAGGACATCCACACCAAAACCCCATCTGTACATCACCATCATGAAAGACCACAGGTAGATAAAACGATGAAGATGGGGAAAAAACAGAGCAGAAAAACTAGAAACTCTAAAAATCAGAGTGCCTCTCCTCCTCCAAAGGAAAGCAGCTCCTCACCAGCAACGGAACAAAGCTGGACGGAGAATGACTTTGATAAGTTGAGAGAAGGCTTCAGATGATCAAACTACTCTGAGCTAAAGGAGGAAGTTCGAACCCCTGGCAAAGAAGTTAAAAACCTTGAAAAAAGATTAGACGAATGGCTAACTAGAATAATCAATGCAGAGAAGTCCTTAAAGGACCTGATGGAGCTGAAAACCATGGCACGAGAACTACATGACCAATGCACAAGCCTCAGTAGCCGATTTGATCAACTGGAAGAAAGAGTATCAGTGATGGAAGATCAAATGAATGAAATGAAGTGAGAAGAGAAGTTTAGAGAAAAAAGAATAAAAAGAAATGAACAAAGCCTCCAAGAAATATGGGACTATGTGAAAAGGCCAAATCTACGTCTGATTGGTGTACCTGAAAGTGACGGGGAGAATGCAACCAAGTTGGAAAACACTCTGCAGGATATTATCCAGGAGAACTTCCCCAACATAGCAAGGCAGGCCAACATTCAAATTCAGGAAATACAGAGAATGCCCCAATGATACTGCTCGAGAAGAGCAACTCCAAGACACATAATTGTCGGATTCACCAAAGTTGAAATGAAGGAAAAATGTTAAGGGCAGCCAGAGAGAAATGTCGGGTTACCCACAAAGGGAAGCCCATCAGACTAACAGCTGATCTCTTGGCAGAAACTCTACAAGCCAGAAGAGAGTGGGGGCCAATATTCAAACTTCTTAAAGAAAAGAATTTTCAACCCAGAATTTCATATCCAGCCAAACTAAGCTTCATAAGTGAAGGAGAAATAAAATCCTTCACAGACAAGCAAATGCTGAGAGATTTTGTCACCACCAGGCCTGCCCTAAAAGAGCTCCAGAAGGAAGCACTAAACATGGAAAGGAACAACCAGTATCAGCCACTGCAAAAACATGCCAAATTGTAAAGACCATCGAGGCTAGGAAGAAACTGCATCAACTAAGGAGCAAAATAACCAGCTAACATTATAATGACAGGATCAAATTCACACATAACAATATTAACCTTAAATGTAAATGGGCTAAATGCTCCAATTAAAAGACACAGACTGGCAAATTGGATAAAGAGTCAAGACCCATCAGTGTGCTGTATTCAGGAAACCCATCTCACGTGCAGAGACACACATAGGCTCAAAATAAAGGGATGGAGGAAGATCTACCAAGCAGATGGAAAACAAAAAAAGGCAGAGGTTGCAATCCTAGTCTGTGATAAAACAGACTTTAAACTAACAAAGATCAAAAGAGACAAAGAAGGCCATTACATAATGGTAAAGGGATCAATTCAACAAGAAGAGCTAACTATCCTAAATATATATGCACCCAATACAGGAGCACCCAGATTCATAAACCAAGTCCTTAGAGACCCACAAAAAGACTTAGACTCCCACACAATAATAATGGGAGACTTTAACACCCCACTATCAACATTAAACAGATCAACGAGACAGAAAGTTAACAAGGATATCCAGGAATTGAACTCAGCTCTGCACCAAGCGGACCTAATAGACATCTACAGAACTCTCCACCCCAAATCAACAGAATATACATTCTTTTTAGCACCACACCACACCTATTCCAAAATTGACCACATAGTTGGAGGTAAAGCTCTCCTCAGCAAATGTAAAAGAACAGAAATTATAACAAACTGTTTCTCAGACCACAGATTTTGCAATCAAACTAGAACTCAGGATTAAGAAACTCACTCAAAACTGCCAACTACATGGAAACTGAACAACCTGTTCCTGAATGACTGCTGGGTACATAATGAAATGAAGTCAGAAATAAAGATGTTCTTTGAAACCAATAAGAACAAAGACACAACATACCAGAATCTCTGGGACACATTCAGAGCAGTATGTAGAGGGAAATTTATAGCACTAAATGCCCACAAGACAAAGCAGGAAACATCTAAAATTGACACCCAACATCACAATTAAAAGAACTAGAGAAGCAAGAGCAAGCACATTCAAAAGCTAGTAGAAGGCAATAAATAACTAAGATCATAGCAGAACTGAAGAAAATAGAGACACAAAAAACCCTTCAAAAACTCAATCAATCCAGAAGCTGGTTTTTTGAAAAGATCAACAAAACTGATGCACTGCTAGCAAGACTAATAAAGAAGAAAAGAGAGAAGAATCAAATAGATGTAATAAAAAATGATAAAGGGGATGTCACCACTGATCCCACAGAAATACAAACTACCATCAGAGAATACTACAAAATTAATTCAAGATGGATTAAAGACTTAAATGTTAGACCTAATACCACAAAAACCCTAGAAGAAAACCGAGGCAATACCATTCAGGACATAGGCATGGGCAAGGACTTCATGTGTAAAACACCAAAAGCAATGGCAACAAAAGCCAAAATTGACAAATGGGATCTAATTAAACTAAAGAGCTTCTGCACAGCAAAAGAAACTGCCATCAGAGTGAACAGGCAACCTACAGAATGGGAGAAAATTTTTACAATCTACTCATCTGACAAAGGGCTAATATCCAGAATCTACAAAGAACTCAAAGAAATTTACAAGAAAAAAACAAACAACCCCATCAAAAAGTGGGTGAAGGATACAAACAGACACTTCTCAGCCAAAAGACACATGAACAAATGCTCATCATCACTGGTCATCAGAGAAATGCAAATCAAAACCACAATGAGATACCATCTCACACCAGTTAGAATGGCAATCATTAAAAAGTCAGGAAACAACAGGTGCTGGAGATGATGTGGAGAAATAGGAACACTTTTACACTGTTGGTGGGACTGTAAAGTAGTTCAACCATTGTGGAAGTCAGTGTGGCGATTGCTCAAGGATCTAGAACTAGAAATACCATTTGACCCAGCCATCCCATTACTGGGTAGATACCCAAAGGGTTATAAAACATGCTGCTATAAAGACACATGCACATGTATGTTCACTGTGGCACTATTCACAATAGCAAAGACTTGGAACCAACTCAAATGTCCAACAATGATAGACTGGTTAAGAAAATGTGGCACATACACACCGTGGAATACTATGCAGCCATAAAAAGGATGAGTTCATGTCCTTTGTAGGGACATTGATGAAGCTGGAAGCCATCATTCTCAGCAAACTATCGCGAGGACAAAAAACCGAACACCGCATGTTCTCACTCATAGTGGGAATTGAACAATGAGAACACATGGCCACAGGAAGAGGAACATAACACACCAGGGCCTGTTGTGGGGTGGGCAGAGGGGAGAGGAATAGCATTATGAGATATACCTAATATTAAATGACGAGTTAATGGGTGCAGCACACCTACATGGCACATGTATACACATGTAACAAACCTGCAGGTTGTGCACATGTACCCTAAAACTTATAATAAACAAAACAAAACAAAAAAACAACAAATCTTATAGCTCTGTAGATCAGAAGTCTGATATGGTTCTCACTGGGTTAAATCAAGATGTAGGCAGGCTGCATTTTTTTCTGGAATCTGCAGTGGGGGAGTTGTTTCATTGCCTTTTCCAGGTACTAGAGGACACCACATTCCTTGGCTTGTGACCCCCAGGAGAAATTTAAATTCTCCTCACTTTGAATCACTCTGATCTAATTCTAGTCACAGCTCTTCTGATTCTCCTCTTCTGCCTTCCTTGTTCACATTTAAGGTCCTTTGTGACTACAATGGGCCCTTATGGACAATCCAAGGTAATCTCCCTATTTTAAGGCCTGTTGATTTTCAACCGTAATTACCTCAACAACCTTAATTTCCTTTTGCCATGTAATCTAATATTTTCCTAGGTCCAGGGAGTAGGACATAGGAACCTTTCAGGGCAATATATTCAGCCTTCTGAATAGGTTGAATCCTTGAAGGTCTCAGCGGGACTGTCGCTTTGAATAGGCGACTCCAGTATATATCTTTCAATTAATATTCCAGAGGAATGTGGTGGAAGGATATTGCATCTAAATGGCAGGCATATTTTGACACTTTGACCATCCGAAAGGAGTTAACATGTCAACATTTAGAGGTTTATCATCTCCTATAAATCAGTCTTTTACCAGGAAGAGAAATTCTCACATAATCTATTCCATTGTTGCACTGCTTAAAAAACAGAAACAAAAGACAAAGACCATCATCTTTTCTTTTTCTCTCTTTTTATATAGATGTGTATTTCAGAGATTACTTATTACTTTTAATTTATTATTCAGCTTGATGTGCTATACCTTCCCTTCCTCCAAACTATGAAAATATATAAATATTTCTGTATCTAATATCTAAACCTTAGATTGAAATGTTAACAATTAAAAACCCAATTATAAATCAGCATTTATTCACTTTTTTGTTTGGCTCTTTTTAATTTTTGTAAGCTCTCACTACTACTATATTCTCTCCTTGATAATTTCAGTCTTTGTTTTTTAAGTATTAGGATCTTTGCGAGACCATGGTAGATACTTGCAGGAGACGAAAATATGACCAAAGGGAAAAGGTGAAGAGGTTCATTTACTGTGTGTCTCAAGAGACAAGGCATGGAGATTGGCCTTGAGCTGTGTTGGTGAGGTTCAATTTATGAGGCAGTTTACAATCTGGAACTTGATGATGACTGTAGGAAAAATAAGACTTTGTACCTACAGCTTGGTATAAAGGAAACAATACTGATCTGAGTCAGCTATTAAGAGTTTATCTGACTACCAATAAGATTACCTTTCCGTTTGTCATTTGTAAACTTTGAGAATTTGACTAAATTTTTAGGATTTAAGTTTAAAAATCTGTAGCTTCGTGCCTTACATTTGTTATTTATTCAATAGTTCTGTGTATATTTAATTATTATACTTGATTTTATAAACAGATACTTATATGTTAATACAAATAATAAAGTTTGGTTTAAAAACATTACTTTTGATATGAGAGGTTGTTTTAGGAAATTTGAAAATGTCATGAGATAACGATGACATTTGCACAAAATTAATTGTAGATACTGATTAATCCCATCCAGGTGAGTGAAAGCCAGTATAGTAGACATATAACAGGTATTGCTTTTAATTTATTATATTATTTTTGCATATATTTCCTCCAGTCTGAGAATACTAAAAATATATTACTTCCCTTTGCTCTTCTTTCTAGAGCAAAAGTGCCTGATTTGAATTTTAGTCATATTACATTTTAACTGTGTAACTTTGGCCGTTTGTTAATTGCTCTATGCCTTCATTTTTTTTCATCTGTAAAATGGGAATATTAATATTATGTATTTTATAAAGTGTTATGAGAACTAAGTGGGTTAGTAAATGTAAAGCACTTAGAATATAGCACTGACAAAGTGAATGCTCCGTACTGTTGAGCTATGATGATTCAGGAGTCATGCAATCTCTAAAATTGGCTTAAAGACAGTGTGACACTGTAGATGTTTGCCTCACCACCTCCCACTCTTATCTAATGCTTCCTGGAAACACTGGCATATAGTTTTGAACACACTGGAGAGGAGTTGACTAGGTGCATTTTTTTTTTCTCCATAGCAACAGAAAATAAACAATATGTGCTGCATGTTGAGTCAGAAGGCTCCACATATTTCACTGTCAAGCCTGAATCTAATGCCAGTTCATATTCACTTCCAAGAAGAGACCGCCTAATCACTGCCTGGAATATGTTTCCAGCCTGGTGTTGACATCCCTAATACCCTCATTTGAGACCCTTTAGATAGACCTCTGTCTTACTAAGTTGGCCTCCCATTAGACCCCAATTATCCCATTTTGGCTTCTCAGGACACTGTGGTGGGTCATCTAAAAAGAGAACTAGAGTAAACATTAGCAATGGCAACAACTAAACCTTTTCTTACCATCCCTGTGACAAAAATATCCTTCCTCTCAGTTGTTTAATTTTGCTTAACTCTGCTGTCATCAATCATAGTAAGCTAGGTTTGTAAGTCTCATCACTACTGTGAGTTCTAAGCATGTGTTCAAAAACCATGAATTACAGATGGCATACAAAAGAATAGTGACACTGCTTCCAACCACCCTACTCTCTGGTTAATGCGATTTTGAAAATTACTAATATTAATATCAACTTAGGCAACAATATCATTTTCTTAATTTTTTTCTTCAAATTCAGTTCAAAGAACAGATGCATTGCTTCGTGTTTCTAAGTACATTTAAGGAAATAAAACCTCAAGTATAAGAAAAGCTACTTCATGTGATAAGTTTTATAATGTCAGAAAAGTTCTTATAAAGCTCATTTTATAATTTGCATATATTTCTTTATATAGGTGTTAAAATAACTAGAACTTTATGCTACCTAGATTTTTTAATGATATATTTATCCTGCAATGGATTATTATTTAAGGACTGGAGGCCAAATGTTTTGTAAAATTGGGAATTATTTAATACATAAATAATCACAAATTTATGCTAGGCCTATAATTTTATATTTCTTACATTCCTATAAAAATATGTTTTAAGTTACAAGATGTTTTTCAAATTGAATACATGATAATTTGTGAAACTAGTTTTATGTACATTTAGACAAATACAATATGACATAGCACAGCTAATTCCCCATTTTGACATATTAAAATCATACCCTACCACCAACACCCAGCACTGATGTCAGCCCTCTATTAAGCTTTCTGGATCATTCTAATCAGAAGATTTTCGTCTTGTTCTAATTTCTAGCAATTGATGCATATGTAATTCATGATGCTATTAATATTATTTCCATGTGTTTTTTCCACCTATTAAATTGTAATAACCTTGAAAACAAGAATAATTTTATTCAGCTCCAACAATATTCTGATTGTACTAGCAGGTTAATAATATTTATTGATTAAATGCCTTTGTAGTGAGAGTAATTGTTAGCAAATAGCTAACTCCAACCCTTCCAAAATAAAGATATACATTCAGGTAGAGAATATAAACTTGGTGAATGTAGGTCATTCATTTGGTACAGAGACATCAAAAACATTTATAAAAAGAATGCTTTAAGTTTGCATAGAGGGTTAAAAGCCTTAGCATACCTCCTGGGGAAGGGGAAAATAAAAGATTAGGTTCAGGATGATTCACAAATTTGAAAGGTGGGCTGATTGAGAAATTGGGATGAATTGGTTCAAAAAGGCCTATCTCCAAAATACTGCTGGTTTGGTTCCAGAACACCAGAATCAAGTTAATATCACCATAAAGAGAGTCACGCAAATATTTTGGTTTATCAGTGCATATAAATGTTATGTTTACACTATACTGTAGTCTGTTAAGTGTGCAATAGCAGTATCTCTACAAAATGTACATACTTTAATTAAAAAATGCTTTATTGCTAAAGTATGCTAACAAGATCATCTGAGCCTTCAACTAGTGATACTTTTTGCTGGTGGGAGGTCTTGCTTTGATGTTGATGACTGCTGTCTGACCAGAAGGGTGGTTGCTGTAAGTTGGGGTGACTGTGGCAATTTGTTAGAATAGGACAACAAGGAAGTTGGCCACATCAATTTACTCTTCCTTCAGAAAAATTTATCTGTAGCTTATGATGCTATTTCATGGCATTTTACACATGGTAGAACTTCTAAATGAAGTCAGTCTTCTTAAACACGCCTCTGCTTCTGCTTCATTAAGTAAGTTTATGTAATAGTCCAAATCTTTTGTTGCCAGTTCAACAATATTCATAGCATCTTTATCAGGTGTAGATTCCATCTCAAGAAACCACTTCACTTATCTATAAGCAACTTCTCATTCATTCAACTTTTGTCATGAGATTGCAGCAATGTAGTCACTTCTTGAGGTGCCACTTCTAATTCTAGTTCTTTTATTATTTCCAGCACATCTGCAGTTACTTCTTCCATTGAATTCTTGAATCCGGCAAGGTCATCCATGGTGGTTAGAATCAACTTCTTCCAAATTTCTTTTAATGTTTATATTTTGACCTCCTCCCATCAATCAACAGTGTTCTTAATGACATCTAGGATGGTGAATCCTAGGTTTACCATTTATTTTGCCCAGATTTATCAGAGGAATCACCATCTATGGCAGCTATACTTCATAAATATATAAAAATATATTTCTTAAATCATAGCACTTGAAAGTTGAAAATACTCTTTGAAGCATGGGCTGCAGAATGGATGCTGTGTTAGCAGTCATGAAAACAGCATTAAATTAATCTCCTTGTACATCTTCATCAGAGCTCTTATGTGAGTGACTTGGTGCATTGTCAATGAGCGGTGATATTTTGAAAGAAATCTTTTTTTCTGAGCAGTAGGTCTCAAGAGTGGGCTTAAAGTATTTGGTAAACTATGTTGTAAACAAATGTGCTGACATCCAAGCTTTGTTATTTTATTTATAGAGCACAGGCAGAGTAGATTGAGCTTATTTCCTTTTTTTTAATTATACTTTAAGTTTTAGGGTACATGTGCGCAACGTGCAGGTTTGTTACATATGTATACATGTGCCATGTTGGTGTGCTGCACCCATTAACTCGTCATTTAGCATTAGGTATATCTTCTAATGCTATCCCTCCCCGCCTCCACCACAACAGTCCCTGGTGTGTGATGTTCCCCTTCCTGTGTCCATGTGTTTCATTGTTCAGTTCCCAATTATGAGTGAGAACATGTGGTGTTTGGTTTTTTGTCCTTGCAATAGTTTGCTGAGAATAAGGACCTTAGAATTTTCAGGATAGTCAATGAACATTGGCTTCAACTTAAAGTCACCAGCTACATTAGCTCCTAAAAAGAGAGTCAGCCTGTTCTTTGAAGATTTTAACAGGCATTGATTTTTCATCTTTAGCTATTAAATTCCTAGATGGCATTTTCCTCCAATAGAAGGATGTTTGGTCTACATTGAAAATATGTTGTTTAGTGTAGCCACCTTCGTTCACCTTCATGAATTATCTTAGCTATACCTGAATAACTTGCTGAAGCTTCTACCTTACCAGTTGCTGCATCACCTTGCACTTTTCTGTTCTGGACATTACTTCTTTCCTTAGATCTTATGAACCAAACTCTGCTGGCTTCAAACTTTTCTTCTGTAGCTTCCTCATTTCTCTCAGCCTTCACTGAATTGAACGGAGTAACTGCCTTGGTCTGGATTAGGACTTGGCTTAGGGAATGTTGTGGGTGATTTGATCTTCTATCCAGACCACTCAAACTTTCTCCACATCAACAACAAGGCTGTTTCTCTTTCTTATCACTCCTGTGTTCACTGAAGTAGCTTTTTTAATTTCCTTCAAGAACTTTTCCTTTGCATTCACAACTTGGCTAACTGTTTGGCATAAGAAACGTAGCTTTTGGTCTGTTTTGGCCTTCAACATGCCTTTGTCACTAAGCTCAATCATTTCTAACTTTTGATTTAACGTGAGAGATGTGTGACTCTTTCACTTGAACACTTAGAGGCCATTGTGGAGTCATTAATTGGACTAATTACAATATTTTTATGTCTCAGGGAATAAGGAGTCCTTAAGGAAGGGAGAGAGATGGAGAAACAGCTGAGCTGACTGAGGGAGCAGTCAGAACACACACTTATTGATGAAGTTTGTCATCTTACATGGCATGGTTCATGGCACCCCAAAGCAGTTACATTAGAAACATCAAAGATCACTGATCACAGATCACCATAACAGATATAATAATAATGAAAAAGTTTGAAATATTATGAATATTACCAAAATGTGACACCTGAAAGTGTCATGTGAGCACATACTATTGTAAAAATGGCACCAATAGACTTGGTTGATGCAGAGTTGCAAAAATCTTAAATTTGTAAAAATTACTTTATCTGAGAAGCACAATATCATTAAGCCCAATAAACCAAGATATTCCTGAAAACTGTTCCAAATTTAATAGCTATATAGCCTCATGGTATTGTGGATAGGATAGGAAAAATAAAATTTTATGATTCATATGCTTCCCTTTTACCATATTCAATGGGCACATTACATTTTATGATCAGTTGTAAGCAAGTTTTATTTTGTATATGCTATTGGGAATCTACTTATCTTACATTTATTAATTTTTACAAATTATACAATTATAAGGGCAAATTCAGTGTATTTTTCTCATAAAATAAATCATTTTTTGTTCAGAAAGCTTATATAATGGTTTTTAAGAAACAAATTCTAAAAATACATCTTATAATATAACTACTTTTTTTCAGAAACCTCTCTTAATCATTTTAAAAATACTACTGCGAATGTAATTTCCCAAGGCCAAATGTCAGCAGTCAGTAATAATAGGTATCTTAAATCAATCATCTCAATATTTTCAACCCTCATAGATTTTTTTTAAGTATATAGTGAATGGGATGGCATTAGGGGAGCAATTTTCAAGTCTATTTCTGGAAGACATTATTCATGGTAATAGCACATAAGACCATTTTGTCCCCTTCTGTTTGTTTTGGTTCACTGACCAAAGGACAACATTTATAAAGTAAATGTACAAAAAAGTAAGAAAAGGATAGTGTTACAGTGTTTTTTAACAATTTTTGGGGGGGTGTTATTGGAAAACCCTCCTCAGGAAAATAAATAAATGAAGTGAATTCACAGTTGTATTTGCACTAGACACTATTAGCAATGGGATTTTGGTAGCAGAAAATGCAGTTTCCCTAATGAGACAATACCTTAGTCAGCCTGGGGATTGAATTAGAAGAGGACTTTCATAATGATGTTCAGATTTTTGAACTGCAGCGGTGCCTATGTTCTTACTAAGTTGTTTGGGGAAGAAGAGCAGAAAAGAGTAATAGATTTCGAAGAAAATGATGAGTTTAATTTTAAATGTGTTTAAGCTGAGGTCCTTTGAAGAAATTTGAATAGAGACTTTTATATGCATAGATAATATTCTATTATGTACATAGAAATTTCTTAAAACAAGTAAGTTTCTATCATCAACCTTCCAAGCATGAATTTCTGTATGCCAAAAATATTTTGCGCAGCAAAGCAAAACAAATGCTAATGCAGGTGTTTGCTCAAATGTTATGTTTCAATAGATCCTTTCCTGACGACCTTAAAAAAAATGAAATATTCCTCCCTACCCACACACTTCCTATTCTACATTTTCTGCATCTTTTCTCCATATCACAAATCACAATGACATTTAATATATTGAACTTATTTTTTATCTCTTTTTCCCTATTCACAGCACTACAAAGTCCCTCCATCAAGGCAAGGGCTTGTGTTCAGTGCTGTATCCTCAATAGCTAAATTGGTGCCAGTATGTGCTCACAATTTTGTTAAACAAATTAATGAATACAGAGTCAATCATTAGTTCCTGAAATTCTGTATCACCAATCTTTTATGTATGGTAAGACCATTTTACCATTAAAAGAGAAGAAACATATTTCCCCAATTTAGAAAAGTAATATGATTATGTCACTCTTAATCTTGGCTATAGACCAGGCTAAAATGCAACAGTTGTATGTCCACATATACAAAAACACAGCCACACTTCTTTTTATCTTTTTTAAAAATCATTTATAGATATTTTCCAAGTGTGTGAATCCTTAATATTATTAGCCCTGAGCAGATTGCACTATATCCAGGTTAATTCTCTTTAAAGTACTTTGAGCATTCCTGAAAGAATGAAGTTTTATGGTTAAGTAATGGACTAAGCATAAAGATACCAAATAAGGAGAACATGAAAGGACAATGAGAAGTGCTTCTCATGAGTCTGATGCAATTTCTGTAATTTACTTTATTAGATATTTCATTCCTCAGGGTTAAGGTCTGATTTAAAATCCTTTAGAATGAAAATGCTTCTTGAAGGGTATATATTTTTTATTTATCCTTTGGCATTAATAAGTTATCAAAGCAATTTCCACAGTGGAGGCTGAAAGGAGGATAACAATAGATATAATGTGTACAAATGAATGGAGAGAAGAGTGGAAGATAAATCACTACTTAGAAACCATCAGGCTCTCTATTATGATTGGATCTAACACCACAGTGTCTAAAGAGAAAGGACATGGAATGCTTTCAAATGCATTTATAAACAAAATATCAATGGTCATAACTCATAGTGACTTTTAAAATATTTATTATTATTATTTTTGAGATGGAATTTCACTCGTGTTGCCCAGGCTGGAGTGCAATGGCGTGATCTCAGCTCACTGCAACCTCTGCCTCCCAGGTTGAGGCAATTCTCCTGCCTCAGCCTCCCAAATAGGTGGGATTACAGGCATGTGCCACCATGCCTGGCTAATTTTTTGTATTTAGTAGAGACGGGGTTTCACCATGTTAGTCAGGCTCGTCTCAAACTACTGACTTCAGGTGATCCATCTGCCCTGGCCTCCCAAAGTGCTGGGATTACAGGCATGAGACACCGCGTCTGTCCTCATATTGACTTTAAAATAAAGACATTTGTAAAAATCTGTAGTAAATATCCTGAGTAGAACAGGTATGGAGCTAATTAATATCATAACTCAAAATTCCCATGAAGCATCCAGGTTCTTTGATGACATCTTTCATCCCCACCATTCTTAGCTTGTCTATTTTGGCGTTTCATCTATCTTGCCCCAAGTCACAGTATGGTATAGCAACTCCAGTTTGCGTGTCCAGATAATAAAATATCCAGAAGAAAAGAGAAAAACAGCGTGTTCTCTGATTCTCTTTTTAAGAGTCAGAAAACATCTCCAAGAAAAAACCATGAAACTTAACCCTACATACCCAATTTTACACCAATAATTGTCAGGGGGAATGGGATTACTGGGTTTGTTTACTAATCTGGATTTACGTGAATCACATGGGTACTAGTGAACACACCAATGTAGTCATCATCTGTATGTCATTAGGAAGGAAAGAGGAAGGGACCATAATGGGACAATCTATTATGCCTGCTAGAGGAACCAAAAAGAGTTTTAGAAACTAAGCATATTTAATTAAACCAATGTAGACATGGAAGAAGTCAAAAATGGGAAACAGCATGAATTGTCCCTTGTACAATTTTTTCAACAGTACAATCATATCAGATATTAAATTATCAAGTGAGCAATATTGTCCATAATCCTCATAAGTATTTATTTTAATAGTATGAAATATGAGCATGATAGAAAAGAAAAATATACTTGTCACAGGAGCAAATTGTCACAAAAGAATTTTAAATTCCGCAGCAGGTTTTTACATGTGAAATTTCTTTGTATATTTGTGTTAGAAACATCTAATTCTAGAATGAGGGTAATAATAAGGAATTAGTACTCTATTTATCTACTTATCCATATTACTGAAAGTTTTAATCTTTTTAAAAGTAAGGCACTAACAATGTTAGGTGTGTTTTGTTTACTTTTTTAGATTTTGTTTTTAGACTAGATCAACTATCCAGTTTAAAAATTAGGTTGGATACAATGTAGGTATAAAAGTCAAATGATCTGAGTAATGTTTTAGATATTGAGTATTAAAGATATTTAGCTCCCGATTCTGCGTCCTCTGTGTAAACCAGGAAAGCAACAAAATAGCTGGTCTTATCAGTGTCTTAATTATTGCTTTGCTGAAGTTTCTCTCCTAGCTGGTAAGGTAGTATGGTGGTGAAAAGATTATTGCCAAAAGACTGTTAATAATCAATTGGCCTGCCTAATAAACATGGAGATGATAAGGTGAAAAAAGAAATGTGTCAGTAGATTCCATGTTCCAGATGATATGGACTCTAGAAAAATGTGTAATAAAAGAAACATAAGCAGAGGCATCAGAAGAATCTACATGAGAATTTAAAGATGCAATAAAAATACCTTAGAAGTAGGGGAAATAGAAAAAGAAAGCGAGAGAGGAACAAAGGAAGAGAAGAAGGAAGAAAGAGAATATCAGATTAAATTAAATATCGATAAAAGATGTTCATGGTGACATAATTAAAAAGAAAATATAGCTTTGGTAATTAAAAATAGCAATAGGAATTCTTGTGTACACTAACATTTCATGACATTAATTTTAGATAATCCGGCAAATACCTACAAATTTTTTACTGCAGTCATTTGGTAGCTTTTAGTCAAATCTGTCTGGAAGATTTGTGCTTAAGCTAGGTTATCCCATCAAGTTAAATATCTAAGTCATTTCCTGTATGTTAAAATATACTAGCATGAGAAGTTATGTTATATTCTTGGCACCAAATCATAGGATGATGATGATGAGGATAAGGATGATGATGATGATGATGATAATAATGATGCCCACATAATCTACTTGTAAAAATATAGATTAATTAAAATTGTACTTACTAATTTTAAACTTTAAACTATTTTAAGACTTTAGATATAAACTTATATCCTGAATGTTAAAAAAATGGATGTTTGAATTTTGTAAAAACAGATAAAGACTGGGAATATTAAATAAATCTTGTATTAGTTGAGAACTATATAGTGAGCAGTTTTTATTTCTTTTGTAATATTAATAACCAAAACAGTAATTGAGATTAAATTAAATTAATTAATTAAATAGAACTCTAAACATGGTGAAATGTTACACCCTAAAGTTCCAAAGAGTAAACTCACAGAAGTCTTGAGGTTTCAAATATCAAACAAACTTTCAGCCATATGTAACTGTCTTATTTCTGAATTTCTCAAAAGAATTTTTAAAATATAAATCTTTCTACATGGGTAAAACCTTTAATATTACATTTAGAGGAGGAAAAGTAATAATTTTTCCTTATCTACAACAAGGTTCATGGACAATTCCTTTATCACAAGAAAAGATTAATAAGAGAAAAGCAAAACATATAAAGTTTCATATGACATTGAAACCTACAGAAATGAAGAACCAGAGACCCAGGGAAAATAGTATATTTTAATGGACAATCATGTAGAAGTATGATTGGAGGACAAAAGGATATGATCTAAAGGTCATTAGCTGGAGGTAACTTAGCAAGGTCTGTCTGTTCAGATTATTTCCTGTGTCTGTATGTGACATTTCTTCCCTCTGGGTGTAGGGCAGGACACCAGTCATAAAAGGATCTCCAGGGGAGTGGGAAGGAGACTGTCAGAGAGTAACCTGTCTAGGCTTTATGACCTGCTTCAGAGAGAAAGGGGTAAGGGGAATTTCGGTTTCTGAGCCTTAGTTCAGGAGAGAAAGGGTGGAAAAAGATCAGAGACCTTTCAACTTCTGTGATTTTATCAGTTTCCTTCAGTTTAAAATACTTAGTTTGCCAAGATCCCATATTTTGATGTGTTGTTTTCTGAGCCCTTACGTACATAATTTTAAAATAAAGCTACTTAAAAAAAGAACCTAATGGTTTGAATAAGTAAACAATTCTTCCATTGTCATGACACTTCTAAGATTTTAAAGCACACTTTAAAATATAACGAGTGTTAATTTTTTTTTGCTTACCAATTTAATGGATAACAATAAAAATGATTGATTTTTAAAACTAATAATAACAGTCATTAACATTTAATGAAATTCTACTCTGTGCTGGGAAATCTTCTACTTTACACATATTAAATAATTTAATTTTCACAATAACTGAGTTAAACACTGTTAGTATGCCCATTAAATGATGAAGAAACTAAGGCACAGAGCGTTATTCTGGGACCAGTTCTATTTCATTCCAATTTATTATGCTTTTTTTTCAAATTTTGCACTTTACATTCCTAAAAATTGATGTGATCAGAAAATTTAACCAAGGTCTTGTAGCTTTTCTGAATCATCTAAAGAAGATTAATTGTATTAATGAGACAGTCTTCTTTATTAAGGTAGAGAGTCTACAAATTATTAAATATTTTTAAGGATAAAACTTTGAGCTAAGGGTAATTTATGGATTTTTTAATCTGATGATCGTAACACTTGCTCAAGAAAGAGAAAATACTCTTAATATTATTTTTTAAATATATGATTACAGATGTTACTGATGACTAAAATAGTGAAAATAGCCAATACAAAAACAAAACAAAAATCCTGGCTGCACGTGAGTAGAGTGGAAAGACCTGTTATATATGAAGCTAATACCTGTTTTATGTCTTTACTAACACTATAATTTTGAGCAAGTTCTTAGTGAAAACTTTAATTACCATAGATAGCGGTGTGTGTGTATGTGTGTGTGTGTGTGTGTGTACTTTACATATGAAAGTAAGATAGAGGTGTTATGCATTTTACAAGCAAAAGGCACATCCTTTAAGAATCATGTCAAGGAGGCTGAATCCAAAATCCAGGTGTGTTTTAAAAACTTTCCAGGGACAGTTAAAATGGCCATTCAAGTGAAGGGTCAGAGTTAGAACTTAATTTTACCCTCATTTGGTTGGCAGGCACTGTGTTAGATGAGGACTATTGTTTGGTCAATATTTTCCAAAGGGCACTTTTTGAAATTCAATCTAAAAGCTATGTTTTTCATGCCACCATGTTTTTGAACTGTATATAACTCTGTGTGTGTGTGTGTGTGTGTGTGTGTGTGTGTGTGTGTGTAGCCTAAAATGCCCTCTCCTTTTCACCATCTGGGTTTAGTTAACCTGTGTTAATCTTTAAGATTTAGTTCTGCATGTCAACATTTAGCTCTGTAAGCAGCTCAGTGCTATTCACTTTCAGCTCTGTACTCCTGCAGCTCCTTCCTTTTTTATGGATATTCCTCACTGCATTTTTACCCTGTAAGAAAGTTGCTTGTTTCCTACCAGTCACCCCATTCCTTTACATGGAAAAGGGACATTCTTTGTTTATTGTTGTGTTAGCAGAGCCAAGAACAATTTCTGGCACACAGTAGGTGTCAAATAATTTTTGAAGAAGAAAAGGAGGTAGAAAGACCAAAAAAAAAAAAAAAGAAAGAAAAATCTGTGATGCTGGCAGATGAATAAATTTCCATTCAATTGATATATCTTAATTCCATTCTTAGTTCATCTTAATTGTCTTACTTCTTTTGTATATTATCCATAATTTTAAAACCAATTAAGTGAAATTCCCCTATGTATTGACAACAATATTAAGTTATAAAACATTTCATGAACTTGAAGTGGACAAACTTGCAGCAACTCAATTCCTCTGGAAGGAATGCCTGTGTATTTTCTTATCCTATAACCTGTATCAGAGAGAAAGTAATAGTGAGGGGAACAGACTGACACTTTTACTTCATGTGTATGGCTCACCTAATACCGACTTGTCCTTGTTCAAAGCTTTCTGCTTTTATAAAGCTCCTATTCGTTGCACAAGAAACCGTATGAGAGTTCTTGCTTGGGCATTTTCCTCATAGGGAGGAACCCGTCCCAGAGTGCAGAAGGGCTAATCTTCCAGAAAACCATTGTGCAGGATCATTTCACTTACGTATGAGGACCTGTAGTCAAGGGAGTCTTTTATTTAGTCTGTCTCCATTTTCCTCTCATTTTATTGTTATTTTTCTTTCCTCTTTTATTTTCTCTTTGAAAAAAATTACTATCAATTTCCATTTGTGATCATTGCTTTGTGTGTTTCCCAGCATATAAACTCTCTTGATAATCTGGATTTTGATGTATAAAGCTGCAGCTGCCCTTTGATATGAGGCATTAAATGATGCAAAATTTAATATTCTAACTTAAAATTTATGGAAATATAATTGTGACCTAAATGAAAAATACTATAATCTCAAATACTGAAATAGTAAACTATCTAGTAATAAAAATATTGTGTAATGAAAAATGAGTATTTGATACTTTTAGATTACAAATGTGGGAGAGTAATGACAAGAAAGTGATATTATTTTAAATAAAATACCTTTCCTAAATTAAGTTAATTAGACCTACCTCAACCTAAAAAAGAGACAACCAGTTATAGAGTTTAAAAATGGAAATCAAATATGCATATAATTAAGGTGGTATTATACTGGGCAGTGCTAATAGAATCTCAGATTAGGAGAGATGAGAAAAATTCAGTAATTACATTGTTAGAATGATAAAATAAATTCTGTCATCTGTTGGAGACAGAATGATATTGACCTGTGATAGAACTACTCAATTTAAGAGAACCATGACTAATTAGCAGTATTCAGATTTTGTTGTTTATACACAAATCATTATACCACCATCTCAAGTTACTCTGAGAACACATTTCAATTTTATTTTGTTGCCAAAATGAGGATACTCTTCAAAGTAATTTTCTCTCAAAACTGTGTCATATTCAATTAAGTTAATCTCTAAACCATGAGAATGATATTAACAAATAGAATACTTAATTATTATTATTATTGTTGTTGTTGTTGTTTTGAGACAGGGTCTCATTCTGTTGCCCTTGCTGGGTGCAGTGGTGTGATCATGGGTCACTGCAGCTTCAACCTCCAGGGAACAAACCATCCTCCCACCTCAGCCTCCCGTGTGACACCACACCCAGCTATTTTTTTGATTTTTTTGTAGAGGTGAGGTCTCTCTATGTTGCCCAGGCTGGTCTCAAACTCCTGGGCTTAAGCGATTGTCCTTCCTCAGCCTCCCAAAATGCTGGGATTACAGGTGCAAGCCACCGTGCCAGGCATGACTGCTTAATTATTTTTACCACTCTTTTATAATATCACAATAAAGTTGACTCCTGTGCTTACAAGTTATAACTACCCAAGGGCACAGCCTTTTCCATTAAAATATTGTTTAATGGTGGAACAGGCATGATTATACATGCAAATATATTCTATAGGGAAAACTATTAGTGTGTGTTGGAGGATTTTAAGGCCACACAAGGCTACAGGGTGAGTTGAGCCTGCTATGCACTAGGAATAATGGCAGCTTAATGATGACACTTCCTCCATTCATTGCTCCCACTGGTTTCTGCAGATAGAAAAATCTATAGTTAATTTAATATCATTCCCTTAAAAGAACATTTGGGAATAGGGTGTAGATTTAGTGAGATCAAAGGAAAAATATCTACCCTGTTTATCATTACTCATGAGTTTATTGGTCATTTCCATTGGACCAGCCCTTAAATCTGACAGTTCAATTTTAATTTACCTTTTCATTGCTTTTTCTCTGATATCTTCTTCCCATGATGAATTTCAGTTTAATTTAATTTGACAAAAACACAAAGATTCTTCTGACAAGATAATTATTTTGGGCTATTTTATAAAGGTATTTTGAGTTTACAGGGAAGAGGAAAAAAAGGAAGTTGTTAACAAACACAAATGTGTAGCTCCAGTGTGCCCAACGAATCCCTTTATGCTTTTTTTCTGCTGTCATTTCTTTTCTTCCCTTCTGAGACAGATTAATAACAGACGTAATTCAGGCTGCCAGCTACTCCTTCTTTATTTGCGATTATTCCTTTTTATCATCTCATGTTCCTTACTACTGACAATTATGGAAAGCTTATGTTAATATCAGATTGTCTGTAAAATATAATTCTTTATAGAAATGAAGATAATAGGAGTATTTGCTCTTATAAAATGAGACTGGCATAAAGGATTGCATAGTTAGAGCAAAATTGTTGCTTTAATAGTCTACCCTTAAAACAGCCATGGAAACATACATTGACTTTTCTGTGTGGGCATGACACTTTTAGGAGGATAGGAGTTGTAGGTAAAAGCTTCCTACTTTGGGAGGCCGAGGCGGGCAGATCACGAGGTCAGGAGATCGAGACCATCCTGGTTAACACAGTGAAACCCCGTTTCTACTAAATTAGTCAGGCGTGGTAGTCCCAGCTACTCGGGAGGCTGAGGCAGGAGAATGGCGTGAACACAGGAGGTGGAGCTTGCAGTGAGCCGAGATGGCGCCACTGCACTCCAACCTGGGTGACAGAGCAAGACTCCGTCTCAAAAAAAAAAAAAAAAAAAAGCTTCCTAAAGGTTCACCCACATTTAATTTCCTTGTTCACATTATTTTTACTTAGTGGGAGACAAAGTTTTTGAGGTATCAGGATGGGATTAATCATTTAAATTTCCTTTGTGGAGCAGAATGAAGTGAGATTAACTCAGTGTTTTAAGTTTTCATTACTTAACAAATTACATTTTGTCAAGAAGAATTTTACGACATTTATGATTGGGTCTGAGAATGTAGATGGTAATAATTAGGCTACTAGTTTTGCTCAGGTGTCATATGTCACCTCAGTTGTAAGTTCACAGCTACAATGTTGCTCTAACCTATGGGCATAGTTGGAAGAACTAGTATCAAATCAAAATGAAACTGACATAGATAGAAATTGGAGAAGAAAGCTCTTCAAAAATAGGAAGTGGATTTATATGTAATTAATCTAAAGGGCCTGATATTTGATGGCAACCTCTGTTAAACTTCCATCTCTGTGAATTCAGAGCTACATATTTGTTACGTTACTCCCCTTTTTGGGACTCAGATTTTTCAGCTGTAAATGATCAAAATGCAGGGTTATTGGGTGAATTAGACAAAATGTTTGTAAGGCACCTTATAAAAAGTGTTGTATATGATGAATATTCATTAAATAATTGCTGTAAATTCACTAAAAAGAGGTTGAATAAATTTAACATTTTCAACATTTTATCAATGATGTGAAGTGTTGTTAGAATTGTTTCAGAAATAATTTATATTATCTTAATTTTCTGATATGAGAATACTTAACACTGTTTCCTCTCAGTGTAGGAATTCTATTGTAAGTCTTATACTTGTAAATCTTATATCACTTTCAACATATTGTTCAATTCATAAATGAAATGTTATAGGGATTCCACTATATATATTTTTTATTTTATTTTATTTATTTATTTTTTTGAGATGGAGTCTCACTTTTGTCCTCCAGGCTGGAGTGCAGTGGCATGATCTTGGCTCACTGCAACCCCCGCCTCCAAGTTCAAGTGATTCTCCTGCCTCACCCTCCCGAGTAGCTGGGATTACAGGCACCCGCCACCACACCTGGCTGATTTTTTTGTAATTTTAGTAGAGACGGGGTTTCACCATCTTGGCCAGGCTGGTCTTGAACTCCTGACCTCAGGTGATCCACCCACCTCAGCCTCCCAAAGTGCTGGGATTACAGGCGTGAGCCACCGCACCCGGCCTTCACTATATATTTTAAATTCACTACTTATATTCACTATAAAAAAGAAAGATAAATCCAGGTATGATAAATGTTAAATTTACCTTAGGTTTATTAAGGGACTGTTTCAGAAAAAAACTTCAAAATGTTTACAGTTTGTTTATATGAATTTGTTTCTACAAACAAAACTATGTTTCAGTACAGAATTCTCCAATTCAGGTTTATGCTAAATATGTCCTTTCTTCAAGTTCTAGTTTTAAATGGTCCATCACATATCCTATATATTTTGCTTAATTCAAATTAATGTTGCCTTTTATTATTCGTCCATTCTGAGAACAAAGCGTCAGTCTTGGTGTTAGGAAACCATTCAATTTACATGAAGTATCATCTATTCAAGAGGGTTTTGCGTACATTTGTTAAGCAATTTTTTTTCTGAGTGACGTGTAGAAAGAAAAAGTGGCAATTCTGGTTTTAGTCTTTCTATCACTTCCACTTTGACAATTCTCACATTCTTAATATTCTAAATCACAGGATTCATCTCAAGGAATTACCTTTGTGCCTGTTATTTTTACCCAGATATTCATTAATAGCTTCATATTGGTGTTTGTATATGTGTCTTTCTGTGTGTGCATATTTGTGTATAAAATTTACCTAAGGGTTTTTTGTTTTTTGTTTGTTTGTTTGTTTGTTTTGTAGACATGGGGTCTCACTGTGTTGGCCAAGCTGGTCTCAAACTGCTGGGCTCAAGTGATCCTCCTGTTTCAGCTTTCCAAAGTGTTAGGATTACAGGAATGAGCCACTGCACCCAGCTAGAATTTACCTAAATTTTAAATCAAGAGATTTTTCTAGGGTTTTTTCTCTGATATCATTCTGCTGTTGGGTATCAAGAGAAAGATGTTAGGAAAACACACTTTGGTAAATTGGGAAGGTATGACAGGTATACACACAAAGCATTATGAAACCACAAAATGTGTAGACAGACATACCATTCTGTTGTTAACCTTCCAGAGTTAGTGTCAAACTCCACAGGTTTAAGGACAGGGCCACCAAGAAAACTGTTATCACTTCAAATGCCAGCCACAAATTTGGGAGTCACCAGGCCACCTGTACTTCTGTTCAACTGACTAAAAATATGGTAGTTTCCCATGACCGCCCTCCAGTTGGATACTTCACTGAATGATTCACAGAGCTGAAGAGAGCACTATACTTATGATTACAGTTTTATTATAAAGAATAAAAACCAGGACCAGCCAAATGCAAAGTCTTAAACACAAAGCTTCCAAGCCCTCCCCTCATGGAATTAGAGTGCATCACCCTCCCAGCACATTGATGTGTTCACCATCCAGGGAAGTTTCCATGTCCGGAGTTAGGATTTTGTTAAGTAGGTATGATTAATCACTGGGCATGTGATTGAACTCAATCTGTAACCCTGTCCTATCCCTGGAAGTCAGGCTAACTCAAAGCCCCAATTTTCTAATCACATTATTGATCATTTCAGTGACCAGCCCCCATCCTGAGATATCTCCTTAGCATAAACTCAAGCGTAATTCAAGGGGCTCATAAATAACAAAGAGACTCGTCTTACCTGGGTTTTTTTTTTTTTCTTTTTTCTCAGGAGCCAGGGACAAAGGCCAGTCAAATTCTTTACTATGCAATGTTAAATATAAAATTAGGTATTTTATCTTAGTAATACACATTTTCTCTTTTTGCTACCCACTAAAAGTCTGATTTACAAAATATTTTAGCCTTTGAAGAATGACTTTAGAAGTCAACTTAAGTGTGCCATAATGGTATTGAACTATTTTGGTAGTAGAAGTCCTCTAAATTGATTGCATTTGTTTAAGATGAATTGGAAATTTTAATCAAATTATTCAATAAATAATATGCCAAAAAATCACACTCAGGAGGATTCAATGAATAGAAATTATTTTTTAAAAAAGTGTGCAAAGAGGAAAACATAAAGATTTCCTATAAAATTAAGTATCAACTAAACATATTAAATTACCATAGCTTAAAAGCTTTGGACTATCTTGATTTGAATGAATAACTTTCCTATATTTAAGTAAAGTTTTTTAAAAATATAAATCTGATTGGGATGAAATTAAGAAGGCATGACATTTCAGCATGTTTTCTCTTTAAAACAAATTTGTTAAAGAAAGGCACTCTAAGTAGAAACAAAGACAGAATCTGCAAAAATGTTTGAATTGCACATCCTGAATATGAAAAGTTCAGAATTTGATATTAGTTTAGCAGATACCTTAGCATTTGTAAAGAGGTTTTATTTCCTCAGTTAAAAAACTTCCACGCTATAGAGAAAAGCCAATGGAAGGTTTAAGCAGTGTCGTATTTACGAACCAGAAAATGAATCTTTAAAGAAAATATGAAAAATACTAAAAGCAATATGACTGTGTTAAGTCTTCAGATTATTACTAGATAAACAGCATTAGACTCATAGAGCAGTTGATTTAAGTGTGTGAATATATACAAATAATTTTTGTTATACTTAGTTTTTTATGAATATTAACACATTGTTTTTATTTGTTAAATATAATTGTATTTTTGAAAATAATGTGGACAGGATAATTTTTAATTTTGTTAATACAATGAAACCAACTTTTTGGTCAATGTATCACTATTTCAAAAATTATATATTTTTAAAATATTTAGGGTCTCCTTTAAATTTTCAAAATTGTCCCATTTTTAACAAAGATTTAATGGTTAATCTACTTATGAAATGCCTATTTATAATTATCTACATAATGATGAGCTATGAAATATGACCGTTTAGAAATTGTAGGCTTGTGGTAATTTTTATAAATGATGTTAAAATGGAAGTTATCTTTTTGCTTAATCACTTTCCTCTGGTTCTATATAGATATAAATTTTTAAAAATACATAAAATTTCAGTATATGACTAAGGAATTAACATATTATCAAATAACAAGAATGCATACAAACATTATATATGTATACCCTGGAGATATTGCAGGTTTGGTTCCAGACCACTGCAATAAAGCAAATATAGCAATAAAGCAAGTGACCCAATAGTTTTGGTTTTCTATAAAACCAATTTCTATCAGTTTGGTATATAAAAAAGTTACGTGTACACTATACTATAAACTATGTGCTAATATTGTCTAAAAACAACGTAATTACCCTAATTAAAAAATTCTTTATTGGTAAAAGTGCTAAGCATCATTTAAACTTTTAGCAAGTCCTGATCTTTTTGCTGGTCTAAGTTCTGCCTCAATATTGATGGCAACTGGCTTATCAGGGCAGTGTTTACCGAAGGTTGGAATGGCTGTGGCAATTTCTTAAAATAAGACAACAATGAGGTTTCCCACATCGATTGACTTTTTTTCATAAAATATTTCTCTGAAGCACATAATGTTATTTGATACATTTTACCCACAGTGGAATTTCTCTCAAAATTGAAGTCAGTATTCTCAAACACTGCCAGTGCTGCTGCTTTTGCAACTAAGTTTATGAAATATTCAAAATCTTCATGTTCTCATTTCAACAATGTTCACAGCATCTTCACTACGAGAAGATTCCATCTTAAGAAATGACTCTCTGCTCTCAAGTTGCATCATGATATTGCAGCAATTCAGTTACATCTTCAGGCTCCATTTCTAATTCTAGTTCTCTTGCTATTTCTACCACATGTGTAGTTACTTCCTCCACTAAAGTCTTGAACCCCTCACAGTCATCCATGAAAGTTGGAATACTTCTTCCAGACTTGTGTAATGTTGATATTTTGACATCCCATGAATCACAGATGTTCTTAATGACATCTTGGATGGTGAATTCTTTCCAGAAGGTTTAAAATTTATTTTGCCCAGATCCAGCAGAGGAATCACCATCTATGGCAGCTATAGACTTAGGAGATATATTTCTTAAATAATGAGACTTGAAAGTTGAAAATACTCTTTGAAGCATGGGCTGCAGAATGGATGCCTTGACATCAGTCATGAAAACAGCATTAATTTCCTTGTACATATCCATCAGAGCTCTTGGGCGACTAGATGTATTGTCAGTGAGCAGTGAGCCGTGTTAGGGAATCTTTTTTTTCTGAACAGTCGGTCTCAATGGTGGGCTTAAAATATTCAGCAAATCATAGGCTTGCTGTAGGCTGGGTGTAGGCTGGGTGTGGTGGCTCATACCTGTAATCCCAGGAGTTTTGGAGACCAAGGTGGGAGGACCATTTGAGGCCAGGAGTTTGAGACCAGCCTGAGCAATCTAGCAAGATCCCATCCCTAAAAAAAAAAAATAGCTGGATGTGGTGGTATGTACCTATAATCCTAACTACTTGGGAGGCCAAGATGGGATGACTGCAGTGATCTTATAAGCTATGATAATGCCACCACACTCTAGCCTGGGTGACAGAGCAAGATCCTGTATCTAAATAAATAAATAAATACTATAGACACAGATGTGCTGTCATCCAGGCCTATTTTTAAATTCCACTTGTAGAGCACAGGCAGAGTAGATTGAGCATAATTTTTAAGGGCCCTTTGATTTTAGGAATGAGCAATGAGCATTTGCTTAAATTTAGGTTCACCTGTTGCATAAGCTCCTAAAAAGAGAGTAAGCCTGTCCTTTGAAGATTTAAAGCCAGACATTGATTTCTCTCTACCTATCAAAGTTCTAAATGGCATATTTTTCCAATATTTCAATGTAAGCCTCTTTCATTTACATTGAAAATCTATTTTTTAGTGTAGCCACCTTCATCAATTATCTTAGCTAGATCTTTTGGATAACTTGCTGCAGTTTCTACATCAACATCTGCTGCTTTATCTTACACTTTTATGTTATAGAAACAGCCTCTTTCCTTAAACCTCACAAACCAACCTCTGCTAACGTCAGACTTTTCTTCTGCAGCATCCTCACCTCTGTCAGGCTTCACAGAATTAAAGAGAGTTAGCACCTCACTCTGGATTAGGATTTGGCTCAGGGAACATCATGGTTAGTTTGATTGTATCCAGAACACTCAAACTTTCTCCATATCAGAAATATGACTGTTTCTCTCTCTCTCTTTTTTTTTTAAATTAATTCTGTGTTCACTGGAATAGAGTTTTTGATATCCTTCAAGGATTTTTCCTTTGCATTCACAACTTGGCTCAGTGTTCGGCATAAGAGGCCCAGCTTTTGGTCTGTTTTTGCTTTCAATATGCCTTCCTCACTAAGCTCAATCATTTCTAGCTTTTGATTTACATGAGAGATATGTGACTCTACCTTTCACTTGGACACCTAGAGTCCATTGTGGAGTAATTAATTGACCTAATTTCAATATTGTTGTGTCTCAGGGAACAGGGAGGTCCAATCAGAGGGAGAGAAATGAAACAATGGCCAGTTGGTGCAGCAGTCAGAGCACACACAACATTTAACAATTAAGTTTGCTGTCTTATATGAGTGCAGTTCATGGCACCTCAAAAAAATTACATTAGTAACATCAAAGATCACTGATCACAGATCACTATAACAGATATAGTAACAAAGAAAAAGTTTGAAATATTGCAAGAATTACCAAAAAGTGACACAAAGCCATGAAGGAGCACATGCTGTTTTAAAAGTGGGACCAGTAGACTTGGTTGATGCAGGGTTGCAAAGGCCTCAATTTATTTTTAAAAAAAAAACAACAGTATCTGCCAAGTGCAATAAAGCCATGCACCATAAAATGAGGGTATTTCTGTATTCTTTACTTAGGAGCAATGATAAAGCATTTCAAGCAATTTGGAAGAAATATGTGATGAAATAAAACTTTTTCTTCTAAATTGTCTGCCCAGTAATGTAGAACAAGAAGTCAGCAGCACTACAAAAGCAGTTGACAACTGAAAATGTAAAAGCTGCAGTTGTTTCCCACTAAAAATGTACATGGCTCAGTGACGAGAACCGTTGAGAATTTTAGGTTTCCAGATCAATGTGTATTGCATTGAAGAAAACAGAATAAGAAAGAAAAAGCAAAATAAGAACAAAGACAATTAAAAAAAAAAGTTTTCAAATTCCAAATGTGAACAGCAGAGAGCTTTGGGAGGAATTGGGAAGATTTGATATTTCTGCATTAATTGTGGTTGAAACAAAAATGACACTAAATTTTCCTGTGATATTTGAAGGTTGTAAGTCTTTCAAAAGAGAAGTGAGACAGATTATTATCAAGGGATATTGAAATGACAAGAGAACGGAAATCGAAATTTTATGAAAGTCCAAAGTCATGTGTAGGTAGAAGGAAAGCTTGAGAGATTAGTCAAGCTTTAAACGTGTGATATTTCAGGTGTCAATAGGATCTCCAAAAGATGAACTCCATCTTTATGTTGGCAATTCAGGGAGGGAACTGCACTAAGAGAATAGTGTTCGCTATTCACACTGAATTATATGAGAAACAATAGGAATAAGAATTGATGGGAGAAGAAACATAGAGGGGAAAGAATATAAGGGAAAGAATCAGTTTGGGGGAACAGTGCATTAGAGAGTTTGAGAATGAACCTTTGAAAGCAGTAAGAGGCAATTAAGGCAAATGTGCTTCTTGGGGTGAGGAGACTAAAACATTCATCTTTGCATCTTCTGAGCTTGAAACATTATTAAATAGGAATGGAGAAAATGGAAGAAGGAATCTAGGAATGTAAGGATGAATGTTATAGTAGTACAATGTCATTCAAGAGATTTTGGGCTATAAAGAGAAGCTCAAGGGTATAAAGGAGTTTATGTATAGTCATGGTGAAATATGACTAATAACATGAAGGAATTAGAAAAGGACTTCAAGTTATAGGCAGAGAACAATGGCCTTATCAAGGTAATTTTAGTAGGAGAAAAGATGGGATGTTATCATAGGTTCTCACTTTTTATGCCGACATCTAGAGTTCCTTGGTAATGTATTAATAAACAGGTGAAGGATAGATTCTCCCATTTTGCGGGTTGTCTTTTTTACTTTGTTGATTGTTTCCTTTGCTGTTCAAAAGCTGTTTAACTTGATGTGATCTCATTTGTCCATTTATGCTCTGGTTGCTTGTGCTTATGGGGTATTACTCAAAAAATCTTTTCCCAGTCCAATGTCCTGGGGAGTTTCCTTAATGTTTTCTTTTAGTGGTTTTATAGTTTGAGGTCTTAGATTTAAGGGTTTAATCCATTTTGATTTGACTTTTGTATATGGTGAGAAATAGGGATCTAGTTTCATTCTTTGGCATATGGATATCCAATTTTCCCAGCACCATTTATTGAAGAGACTGTCTTTTCCTCAGTGTATCGTCTTGGCACTTTTGTTGAAAATGAGTTCACTGTAGGCATGTGGATTTATTTCTGGGTTCTTTATTCTGTTGTATTTTTCTATGTCTCTGCTTTTATGCTAGTACCATGCTGTTTTTGCTTACCATAGCTTTGTAGTATAATTTGAAGTCAGGTAATATGACTCCTCCAGTTTTGTTCTTTTTGCTCAGGATAGTTTTGGCTAGTGTCTCTGTGTATGTGTGTGCTTTCATATAAATTTTAGAATTTTTTTCTAGCTCTTTGAAGAATGTCATTGGTATTTTGGTAAAGATTGCATTGATTCTGTAGATTGCTTTGGGTAGTGTGGACATTTTAATAATATTGATGCTTTCAATCCATGACCATAGAATATATTTTTATTTTTTGGTGTCCTCTTCAATTTCTTTCATTAGTGTTTTATAGTTTATATTATAGAGATTTTTTCACTTCTTTGGTTAAATTTGTTCCTAAGTATTGTATTTTATTTGTAGCAAGTGTAAATGGGATTACTTTTTTTATTTCTTTTTCATATTGTTCACTATTGGCATATAGAAATGATACTGATTTTTGTATGTTGATTTTGTATTCTGCATCTATACTGAAATTATCAGTTCTGCTAGTTTTTTGGTGGAGTCTTTAGGTTTCTCCAAATATAAAATCATATAATCTGCAAATAAGATTAATTTGACTTCTTCCTTTCCAATCTGGATGCCCCTTATTTATTTCTTGTCTGATTGCTCTAGGAATAATTTCCTAGAATATTTTGCTTTGGGTGTGTTGCCCTAGGGGGATTTTGGAGCAGCCATATCAAAACAGCAATAAAATGTGTTTCATTAAAAGGAAATCTCTTATTTACATTTTATGCCTGAGCTCCATTCTAGTTTCTGAGCCTCCATGAATCTCAGAGAAAGCTTAATTGTCAAAGAAGTGGTGAGATGCTCCTGTATGTATTTCACCCCTTCTTCTTTAATACAGAAGAAAGTTAGAAAGATTTTCAGATCAGATAACCACATTTTAAGGTCAAATTGCCCTTAGCAAAATTTCACATACACTGATTATTCATGGGTAATTAAATAACTCCTTGCCCGATATGACTGGTTTTGTTGATTTTCTCCTGCTTGCCTTAAGTATTATCCTGAATCCCCACAGGTTGGATTAGGCTGTAGGGGGCCTAGTTAAGTAATGTGGAATAGCTTTTGTTAGTTGTTTCAACCAGGTTTTCAGATCTATCAGACATTGTTTCTGTAGTGAAGAGAGCAATTATAATAACCCTAGGTTGAGGCC
Organism: Pan troglodytes; assembly: GCF_028858775.2. Lineage (NCBI taxonomy): Eukaryota > Metazoa > Chordata > Mammalia > Primates > Hominidae > Pan > Pan troglodytes. The sequence continues at coordinate 67,223,124 of NC_072402.2, forward strand.
TTTTCTCTCAGATCTAGCCTGAACCTAAATGGATTTAGGTTCCATTTAGGAGGGATTACATTTATTTTTTCATTAAGTGCAAATACTGTGGGCAAGATGGTAATACATTTATTTAATAATAGCTTGATAGATTACATTTTATCAGGGTCATGAAAAATAGAATATTTGGATTATAAGGGAACTTAGTAGCCTTCTAATTCAACCTTCCTCCTAACCTGAGAACGTCTGTGACCTCTAATTACCCATTATGAGTACTTAATGCATGGGTAGTCACAATTTTATGAAGATACCTAATCATTATTTCAATGGGCCTATCTGTCAGTGATAATAAACAATAACTGCTTATTGAGTCATTCAAAATTTAGAACTTCATTTTGGCCTATCTGGGCTCTGCAATGAACTATCAGTGAAGGAGAAAAGGTTGAAGTCTGAAATGAGCCAGTGCTGTAGTGAGGAAAGGCCAGGAATTCCATAGCTAACTTGGATGTTGGGATTTAGTAATAATTTAATGTGTAAGAAACACAGATCTGTAACAGATCGTGAGAGAATATGACTAATAGAATCTTTCACTTTTGCCATACTTAGAGTAAGGGGCATATGTGACTTCCAGGTACAGTTGGCCCTCCCATTCATGGGTCCTGTATTTCTGGATTTCACAACTGAGAATGAAAAATATTTGAAAAAATCAATAAAAAACAGCATGCAAGAATTAAAAAACAAGTAAAAATGTAGTATAACAACTCTTTACATAGCATTTAGGTGGTATTAGGTATTATAAGTCACCTGGAGATGATTTAAGGTATATGGGCAGATGCACATAGGTTATATGCAAATACTATGTCATATTTTATGAGGAACTGTGCATAGGTTATATGCAAATACTATGCCATTTTATGTCAGTGATGAGCATCTGTGGATTTTGGTGTCTATGGGAGATGGTGGAACCAATACCCTATGGGTGGGGGATGGATACCAAGGGACAACTTTATATTATTTTGTAAGGGAAGGAAGACTTTATCATCTGAGTGATAAATTTGAGTCTATAAGGTAAACTGACAGCAGGCAGAGTAACAAGAAAAACAGTATACGCATTTATAGTGTGTCCAGGGGCATCATATGACCAAAAAATGATTACTCACAGCCTCAGTGAGATCTAGAAGCTTATATATACCCTTTTCTTAGGGGAAAAGCAAGAGAGGATGTAGCCAATCTAGGGGACAGTAAATGATTTTTGAGAAAGATGAATGGGGCCTCAGAAGAATATGTGACAGCCTGTGACAACATCTGTCTGGATGGACGTCCACCCCAGTCACCGTTCCTGTGATAGGAGTTAATCTTTCCTGATTGATGAGATTTCTGGGCAGGTGATTTAGGACAATTACATTTCTTTCCTTCAGAGGAGGCAGAGGATGTGACTTCTTTAGGTAAATAAGCAGAGTTCAGGGAAAGCCCCTTCATGCTCGTGCTTTTCCCAGGTGCTCTGAGTTTGAAGTAATCAGCATATCAAAATGGCATATTTTGAGGTGCAATTTTCTGAACTTCACTTTGATTGTGATTAATGTTATTCTTATTTTATCTGATCTCCTATTTGTGTCTCCATCTACTGTTAAAAGATTTCGTATTCCCAGTGTCTTCCTTTTATCATATACATTATGCCATGTAGAATCCATTTATCCTTATATTGAACCAAAATTTGCTTGTCTTCAACACAACTCTTAGGTACGAATTTTAATGATAAGCTTACAAAAATTTGTAATGACCCTCCTGAGATTTCACTCCTGTAAGCTAAATGCTATTTTTGAGTGGATGAGTAAAATATATACCATGTTTCTAGACTTTTCAAATTATGCTTACTGAAGCTGTTAACTCTTTAAAAGCAAAAAGCTCTTTCAGATGTTACATTTCCAGTCCAAAATCAAATGCAATGATGATAGCTTTACCATAGAAGTCTGTCCTGTTTAATGAAGGAGCAGACTTCAGGACTTTCTCTTGATGATACTTACAGATGGAAATACTAAATAAATAATACTAAAATAATATGTGGACATGATAAGTTTTTTGTTCCACAGTTGCATTATATTGCTGCATTGCAAAGGAACACTTTAAAGTCTACTCGAAATAAAATACTGTTAAATTTGTTGACTACCATATTATGCGAGTTCATGGCTGCCTGTTTTTTAAGGTATACTATGTAAACAATCATTTCATTATAAATTCACAGTTTGAGAAATGGGAAGTACATTAAAGAGGGAATGTACTGCTGCTGAAGTTAATGGAGAAGTCAGATTTAATGAAGCCTTTGCAGTTTCTGGAGATATGTGACAGATTTCGCCAAAGATGTTATTTATAGACCAGCTTTTCCCTTAGCTCAAGCTCAGATGCAAAATTTGAGGATGAATCTGCTTGTGTTAACCACTATCTCCTTCATGAATTTCTCTCAAAGAATATAAGATAATCTTGAGGTGTAATTAAAATTGTGGCAAAAATTTCTAAGAGTGGACAATTAATGGTCACTGTGTATATATTTTCAATTTATCCTGTGGCTTGGATATATTCTTTTATAAAACCAATGGCATTGTGCATCTTAATCTATTACCATTTTGGCTAATTACAAATAATAGGTTAAATTAGTTTTAAAAATAGCCAGACAGTTTTTATACCTTATATGTAATTGAACAGTAGTTAATTGATGGAAAATTTTCTTCATTATATTCAAGATTGTTTTTGTTATAAATCCTTTATAGAGTTGTTTGGAGTAATCCTCCACAATCACAAAATTGTACAGATAAAACACCAGAAAGATAATTGTTGGAAACAGGTATTACTGCTAAGTAGAATATAATATGAAAGTTTCCTTTAGCAATGAAATTTCGTATTATGATATTGATTATAATCTGAATAAACAATGCCCTTTGTGAGGCAGTATTTTACCTTCTTTTTTGAAAATAAAGAAAACTTTTATCCATCTTTAATCTTCTACCATTTTATAATTCTCCATGATTGCTCAAATATATCATGTCCTTGTTGACATTGAGAGATTTATTAGTATCTTGGGATATCATTCATTTTTGTCTAGAAACTTAAACTCTTGGATATCTTTCTCCATGTAACTAAAAAAAAAAAGGTTGGGAGATTTTATTGAAGTCCGCTTTTGTTTTCATTTGTTCATGTGCTTGATATGACATTAGATGTGCAATAGATAAGAGCATAATATATTTTTCACTCTTTCGTCATTAGTTTGCTGTCTATTAGTGCTTACTGACCAATTCTTCATTGTAATACCTAGCCAGGAAATTGGGCAGAAAATTCTCACAATCAGACATGCGTATCACTGAATATGAAGTGATTTCCCAAAATTTAGGCCAGCGAAGTAGATAGATATAATGGATTATTATAAAATGCTAATATGCATCAGAGTTTTCCTTAAGAATAGGGATAATGAGTTGTCATTTTGTGAATTATTAAGATCTGTATGCTTAAGATTATGTAATTTGGCTTTCTGTGCATGGCTTTCAAAAATAGTATGATCCGTTTTCTCTATTTCTAACAAATGCAAAATCCATAGAAATGGAAATTAGCTGCAGCTGTGATTTTATGAATGGTTTCCTAGAAACTACATTAAAGAAAACTTTAATATACAAATGAGTTTTATACTTCTCTTCTAAGCAAGTGCAGATGGGAGATTTGTGAATTTTTATTGTTGCTACCACAATGGATTAAATATGCTTTTTGAAGATGATGGTCGCATTTTCAAGTTTAAGCTAACATTTAGGTAAGTCCAAATATACGTGTTTCACAATGAAAACTAGAAATCATCTATTAAAATGAAAAACTCATCCATTACCTTTTTTTAAAAATTATACTTTAAGTTTTAGGGTACATGTGCACTGCATGCAGGTTTGTTACATATGTATACATGTGCCATATTGGTATGCTGCACCCATTAACTCGTCATTTACATTAGGTATATCTCCTAATGCTATCCCTCCCCCGTGCCCCAACCCCACAATAGGCACCGGTGTGTGATGTTCCCCTTCCTGTGTCCAAGTGTTCTCATTGTTCAATTCCCACCTATGAGTGAGAACATGTGGTGTTTGGTTTCTTGTCCTTGCGATAGTTTGCTGAGAATGATGGTTTCCAGGTCATCCATGTCCCTACAAAGGACATGAACTCATCATTTTTTATGGCTGCATAGTATTCCATGGTGTATATGTGCCAAATTTTCTTAATCCAGTCTATCATTGTTGGACATTTGGGTTAGTTCCAAGTCTTTGCTATTGTGAATAGTGCCGCAATAAACATACGTGTGCATGTGTCTTTATAGTAGCATGATTTATAATCCTTTGGGTATATACCCAGTAATGGGATGGCTGGGTCAAATGGTATTTCTAGTTCAAGATCCCTGAGGAATTGCCACACTGACTTCCACAATGGTTGAACTAGTTTACAGTCCCACCAACAGTGTAAAAGTGTTCCTATTTCTCCACATCCTCTCCAGCACCTGTTTTTTCCTGACTTTTTAATGATCGCCATTCTAACTGGTGTGAGATGGTATCTCACTGTGGTTTCGATTTGCATTTCTCTGATGGCCAGTGATGATGAGCATTTTTTCATGTGTCTGCTGGCTGCATAAATGTCTTCTTTTGAGAAGTGTCTGTTCGTATCCTTCGCCCACTTTTTGATGGGGTTGTTTGCTTTTTTCTTGTAAATTTGTTTGAGTTCTTTGTAGATTCTGAATATTAACCCTTTGTCAGATGAGTAGATTGCAAAAATTTTCTCCCATTCTGTAGGTTGCCTGTTCACTCTGATGGCAGTTTCTTTTGCTGTGCAGAAGCTCTTTAGTTTAATTAGATCCCATTTGTCAATTTTGGCTTTTGTTGCCATTGCTTTTGGTGTTTTAGACATGAAGTCCTTGCCCATGCCTATGTCCTGAATGGTATTGCCTAGGTTTTCTTCTAGGGTTTTTATGGTTTTAGGTCTAACATTTGAGTCTTTAATCCATCTTGAATTAATTTTTGTATAAGGTGTATGGAAGGGATCCAGTTTCAGCTTTCCACATATGGCTAGCCAGTTTTCCCAGCACCATTTATTAAATAGGGAATCTTTTCCCCATTTCTTGTTTTTGTCAGGTTTGTCAAAGATCAGATGATTGTAGATGTGTGGCATTATTTCTGAGGGCTCTGTTCTGTTCCATTGGTCTATATCTCTGTTTTGGTACCAGTACTATGCTGTTTTGGTTACTGTAGCCTTGTAGTATAGTTTGAAGTCAGGTAGCGTGATGCCTCTAGCTTTGTTCTTTTGTCTTAGGATTGACATGGCAATGCAGACTCTTTTTTGGTTCCATATGAACTTTAAAGTAGATTTTTCCAATTCTGTGAAGAAAGTCATTGGTAGCTTGATGGGGATGGCATTGAATCTATAAATTACCTTGGGCAGTATGGCCATTTTCATGATATTGATTCTTCCTACCTATGAGCATGGAATGTTCTTCCATTTGTTTGTATCCTCTTTTATTTCATTGAGCAGTGGTTTGTAGTTCTCCTTGAAGAGGTCCTTCATGTCCCTTGTAAGTTGGATTCCTAGGTATTTTATTCTCTTTGAAGCAATTGTGAATGGGAGTTCACTCATGATTTGGCTCTCTGTTTGTCTGTTATTGGTGTATAAGAATGCTTGTGATTTTTGTACATTGATTTTGTATCCTGAGACTTTGCTGAAGTTACCTATCAGCTTAAGGAGATTTTGAGCTGAGACAATGGGGTTTTCTATGTACACAATCATGGCATCTGCAAACAGGCACAATTTGACTTCCTCTTTTCCTAATTGAATACCCTTTACTTCCTTCTCTTGCCTGATAGCCCTGGCCAGAACTTCCAACACTATGTTGAATAGGAGTGGTGAGAGAGGGCATCCCTGTCTTTTGGCAGTTTTCAAAGGGAATGCTTCCAGTTTTTGCCCATTCAGTATGATATTGGCTGTGGGTTTGTCATAGATAGCTCTTATTATTTTGAGATACGTCCCATGAGTACCTAATTTATTGAGAGTTTTTAGCATGAAGGGCTGTTGATAAATAAGAGGTTCGTTGACTTTTTTCTTTATTCACACAAAGTTGAAACTCTTATATCATCTCTTAATCCAGATGATCATCATTTATTTCTTGTGTTAAATCTAGGCTTAGAAAACTCATTTACATAAAGTGTATTCATTGAATTCTTACTCTATATTTAGGGCATTGATTGTAGTCTTGGTGAAAAAAAAGTAAAGTAATACAGAAAGTATGTGTTTTTTTTAAGTTTATAAGTTAATTGGCAGGATAAGAAATGTGTATCAGTAGATTGTTAATAAAACCTAGGCAATTCTAGAGTTAATTATTAAAACACAATTATTAAATATCTGAATAAAGGAAATTAGCTTATGATATTTTACTACTTGAGCATGTAATATCAAAATAATCCTGTTATATCTCTGATAATGTTTTATTCTGGTCAACCAAAGGAAAAGATATGATGTATTATATCTAGAACACAAATAGTGATTTGAAAAATCATCTTGTGGCATGACAGATATGAATAGGTGATTAATAGTGTATTTACTAGTAAATATTGGATTAACATATCAATATAATCTATGAGTAAAAGGATTAATATCAGTCTGAAAGGCAATTTCTAGTGGAATGTCTCTTTTCTCTGACCTATCCATTATAGCAGTTTATATGTTTATTACATGAAGACATTGAATATTTGTTTATCAAATTCACAGATGACACACATCTCTGATGTATTAAAAAATGGCTTGACACACAGTATCAGAACCTAAAAAATTGCAGTACAAAATAATGACTTGTTAAATCAAATGAGATACATTTTAATATACATTGATATTTGTTCTGCACTTGGGCTCAAAACGTAAACTGTTAAATATAGATAAGGAATAACTCATATGAAGAAGATAGGTGAGCAGCAAATTCTACATTAAAGCTCAGCCTGAAATGAGTAGGGTGACTGCTAATTTGATCTTGCAGACTCTCTCCGCTAGTATTAAATGCATACTCCGCTAGTAGTAAATGGATACTCTCTCCACTAGTATTTTCTGTCAATACTTACTTTACTACTTTAATATAAATTGCTAACTCATATTGAATAGAGCAAAAATCAGAAATTCACCTTCAAAAATTATCTCTTCCAATGTTTTTATTATTCTAGTAGCTCCTTGTCTTTCATTGCTCAATCCAGAAATGTATGAGTTAGCCTCCTTTTCTTTACTTCTTTCATATAGTCAATGTGTCATATATATTCTGTCAATATAGTTGGAGACATATCATGAAGGATCTTTTAAAAGATTAACAATTTAGATTTTACTCAGTTGGCAATAAACAACCTATTAAAGATTTTGTCATAAGAATATTTTAGTAAAATCATTTGCATGATTAATGTGCATTCTTAAAATTGTACTAATGTAGAGAATCATAGAGACTGGTTAAAAGGTTAATGAAATAGTTCAAGTCAGAAATGAAGACTGAGAGACATAGAAGAGAGGGAAACTAAGACGATGCGGACTGAAAACATACATTTGAAAATCTGTAGAGGATTTTGGTTCACTATAAGTAATACTTTTCTAATAAGTAAAGTATTCTAATCATGAAAACAACTTGTTTCTGAAGAATTGAACTGTCATGTTACAAGATCATTTTAAATAGCATAGTATAGTTGGAATAATGATATTTAAGGTCTCTTCTGGTCTGAGAGATTATGATTCTATTATAAACAACATTGAAGACATATAGGATAGGTGCGTTTTAAATTAATAAAGCAAAATCCCCCAAGAATACAGGAAAGGAGAGAGAGACAGAGATGTAAAATATTATGGAGGAAATTTTATTTGAATTAATAAAAGTGAAATTATAAAGAAACGAAGTAATAGAACTAAGATAGGAAATGAAAAATCACTTAGGGAATCATCAGTCTTAATTTCTTTGAAGCAAAGAAAGACAGATAAGTTTTAGGAGCTGTGTCCGGAAAGTCACTTTAGGTGTCATTGTAGAATTTCTAAATGGTCCAGAATTTGGATATTACACTGTGGTAAGTGTAAATATAGAAGCTGATTATAAAGCATTTGCAACATTTAAACATCAAGGCAAATTTTTAAAACTTGCTGATTTGAAGTAGAAATGAAAAAAAGTGATATATAAAATAAATTGCAAAGAAAGTATTGAGGAAAATTCCTTTTATTATGTATCAGTAGGCCAATTGGAGTCTAAATTTAATGTGGGAAACATTAAGAAAACAGAAGAAAAGAAGAGGAATAGGTTTGGACATGAAGAATTGTTATGCATTTATTTGTAGACTTGTTGAGCTTTAAGAAGATACTGGAAATCTTGAGGAGAAAATGTCTGTCAAATAATTATAATGTAACATTGTAGGCTACAGGTGAAGTTACAAATGTAGATACAGATTTACAAATCATTTACATTGTAATGAGCTAAATTGGGTAAAGAAACCATCATTGAAGCAGAGAGTATGTATGCAATGCTTAAATGAAGATTACACGGAGCATTAAAGTATATACATATTTATTCTGAATGAAGCTAAAACACTTCTGAGGTGTCAGAGAAAATGGGGTCTATATTACAGTAGGAAGTCAAATGATATTTTACTAGCAGAGTGAAAGGGGAAGAGTGTCTCAAGAAGGAGGTGATAGTCAACACTGTCCCACATATTGTGAAGAGTTAAAAATTCAGAAGATACCTCTGATCTTTGACAAACCTGACAAAAACAAGAAATGGGGAAAAGATTCCCTATTTAATAAATGGTGCTGGGAAAACTGGCTAGCCATATGTAGAAAGCTGAAACTGGATCCCTTCCTTACACCTTACACAAAAATTAATTCAAGATGGATTAAAGACTTACATGTTAGACCTAATACCATAAAAACCCTAGAAGAAAACCTAGGCAATACCATTCAGGACATAGGCATGGGCAAGGACTTCATGACTAAAACCCCAAAAGCAATGGCAACAAAAGCCAAAATTGACAAATGGGATCTAATTAAACTAAAGAGCTTCTGCACAGCAAAAGAAACTACCATCAGAGTGAACAGGCAACCTACAGAATGGGAGAAAATTTTTACAATCTACCCATCTGACAAAGAGCTAATATCCAGAATCTACAAAGAACTTAAACAAATTTACAAGAAAAAATCAAACAACCCCATCAAAAAGTGGGCAAAAGATATGAACAGACACTTCTCAAAAGAGGACATTTATGCAGCCAACAGACACATGAAAAAATGCTCATCATCACTGGCCATCAGAGAAATGCAAATCAAAACCACAATGAGATACCATCTCACACCAGTTAGAATGGCGATCATCGAAAAGTCAGGAAACAACAGGTGCTGGAGAGGATGTGGAGAAATAGGAACACTTTTACACTGTTGGTGGGACTGTAAACTAGTTCAACCATTGTGGAAGACAGTGTGGCAATTCCTCAAGGATCTAGAACTAGAAATACCATTTGACCCAGCCATCCCATTACTGGACATATACCCAAAGGATTATAAATCATGCTACTATAAAGACACATGCACACATATGTTTACTGCGGCACTATTCACAATAGCAAAGACTTGGAACCAATCCAAATGTCCATCAGTGATAGACTGGATTAAGAAAATGTGACACATACATACCATGGAATACTATGCAGTCATGAAAAAGGATGAGTTCATGTCCTTTGTAGGGACATGGATGAGCTGGAAACCATCATTCTGAGCAAACTATCGCAAGGACAGAAAACCAAACACCACATGTTCTCACTCATAGGTGGGAATTGAACAGTGAGAACACTTGGACACTGGGTGGGGAATATCACACACTGGGGCCTGTTGTGGGATGGGGGGAGGGGGGAGGGACAGCATTAGGAGGTATACCTAATGTAAATGTAAATGACAATTTAACGGGTGCAGCACACCAACATGGCACATGTATACATATGTGACAAACCTGCACATTGTGCACATGTACCCTAGAACTTAAAGTATAATTAAAAAAAAATTCAGAAGATGCCATTTGCTTTGTCAAATGGGAGGTAACTGGTGATTTTCTAAATACGAACAAGTAGAAAACCTAAAATTCTAGAAACTCATCTTTACATAGAAAACTAACCTATTGATTTAACAAGATTCTAGAAATTTCTCTGTGATTTACTAGGTTTTTATTTCTTAAGGATAATGAAAACTAATTCATTCTGAACTTTGTACTACTTTATATTTAATAATCTGTACATACATTATTTTTTATTTAGCAAAATAAGTATATTCTAAAAAGGCATTCTTTCTATGGTACATGGATAGTACCAATACATTTTATTCCTCAGAATGCTAAGGTTCTCCAGACTCTTGGAAGCAGATAAGTATTTGATGCCCTTTGTTTTAAACAATTTCAAAATCATGGAATAATGGAAGTTGAAATTATAAGTCAGAAAATGTAGCCATACATATTTAATCTGCCCCTTTTTTTGTACCCATCTTCTCTTAATCTCTTTACAACTCACCTTCCCACCATGAGTCTTCTCTATCTGCTTTATATATTGATCATATTCGTGAAATAAAAATAATATCTAAGAATTATTTAGGCAAGAGTATTTGCATAATATGCAGTATCTCTAACTATGTCACAGAAAATAACTTAAGCCCTGGCTGGAAAGGAAATAAGCAGTATGAGCATAGAAGGACTTTTACATGTTCCTGTGTTTAGATTTTTACATAGGCTTTTAAAAATAGTGCCAGCATTTCTATTACCTCAGTGATTTAATACACATTGTATGGAAGCTGTACTTCCTTGATATTCAGCTTACCAGGACTAGGAAATTTTAATTGATTGCCATACATCTGGAGGATTATTTAGAGCTGGATTGGAAGTAAGCAAAAACAGCAAATTTATTCATTTATTTGTTTACTCATTAATTTCTTTATATAGTTATTTTTAAATGTTTATGGGTTTCAAGGTATAAGATTATATTTTCAATGGTATATATCCTAGCAAGAAGATAAAATCTTGTAACAGAATTGGAATGACAGATGAGATGTCATTTCTAAAGCAAGTCATAGTATATCATAGTTTGGAAGAAAACAAAATTCCAATGGCTTTTTCCCAATATTTTCTGGGGAGGTTTTATTTTTTTATTTTGTTTTATCTCCTTCTATGTTATAGATAGATCGTAATTAATTTTCCTAATTCTGAAAGTAAATCTTTGGTTCTTGGTACATATTAGTTTTGATTGTCATTTTCATTTTGAAATGCTTTCTTGTTAATTGACCAAATTCATTGAAGCAACAATCATTATGAATACACATATAAACTTAAAATGTTTGTCCATGCCTTATGGGTATAAAAAGAACATAAAATTAAATGCATATTACTTCTCAGAGAGGGAGAGTAAGATGTCAGTTGGCAACTTTGGGGACCATCTTCTATTCAAAATGTAATCATAGTTGGCTTTGGTTAAAAATGTTGTTATACTTTAGAATTATAACACAAAGGCATAAGTTTGCATACCTCTGTAGCTTTCTATTGTATGTGTTTATATTCAATGAAACATATTCTAAAAACAGCTTCAATCTGTCCCATATGGAACAAGTCTCCGATTGCTTGAACATACACTGACTATAGCATTTTCTTTTAAGTGATGTTAAATATTTCAGTGTAATAGCTTCTCCCAATTTTATCAAAATCTGTGATTTCAGCTAAACTCTGTTGGAAACACAAACCTAACCTAAACAGTAGAAATCCTGTCACTGGAAAGTACACAGGACAAGTCAGTCCTCGTGGGTGAATTTCACGCCTGTTGTGTGTAGTAGTTCTTAGCTATGTTTATTAGAGGGCATTTGTCCTTCAGCAACACTTTTCCTGGTCTGCTCGCTGTCACCACTGTAGTATTCATCAAAGTAACACCTTAGAAAGCACAGCAATGTTCCCAGAGAACTGCTAATCTGAAAATCTTTTTTTTTTTTAACTTTTCTTTTCCTTGGCTAAAAATAGTGCTAAAACTATGTTAACAGATATGTAAGAAGAAAAAATATGCACCAGAAAAAAAATTCTGACATACAGCAGAGTCAAATACCAGGATGTGATCAGAAATATTTACCCTTGTCCAAAATACAAAGAAAAAGCATTAATCAACTTATTGGGAAATTGCAAAAATGAGTTTGGAGCATTATGAATACTATAGAATAAAACTATATTTTATTGCCCAGTAATTGGTTATTTTGACATTGCTTGTGTGTAGTTTCAGCCTTTATATGACTGGTTAGGAAGGAAAAATGTGTGAAAGAATTTGACTGAATTTAACCTGAATTTAATGACATGTTATTTTTTCAACATTATTTGACTAAACATTTAATTCATATTTTAATTCCGGTTATCTGGCTCTTTCACTTGAGTGGAATTATAGAAAAATATATTAATTAATTAATTAATCTATGTTATGGTTAATGTAGGTTAAACATATATTGCTCAGTGTTTTATATTTTTCTGTCCACAAATATGTTTACGTTATAATGTGGCAACTCAGTAGCTTATTTCTTGTTTCAAAGTCACAACTGATCAAGGAAAAGATTTAAAGTTATTCATTATGTTTAAGCTAATTAACTTGTGGTTATTTGTTTTTATTCTGTATTTGAATTTGCATTTCATGAATTCTCTATACTTTTTCTTTTACCCATTATCTTTAGGATTTAATTACTATTTATCCCCTTCCCAAAGAAGAAGAAAAGATACATCAGTAAGCCACAGTGTTCTGTTTTTTAAGTTTTGTAAAAGAAAATATTTGAAGATCTCAAAGTTAAATGCACCACATTATGTGTTACAGATTTTGTAATTCTGTTCAGTATTTTACATGTTTTAAACCATTGCTTAATTCTCTTCCTACTGGGAATGACAGACAAAAAATAAATGATAAAGTGTGATAAGTGCAATGGTTACAAGTTCAAGATTCAATGAAAGAACACAGCAATTTAACTTAACCAAGTACAAAAGGATCATAGAAGGCATCTTTAAGGAAGGGATAATTAAACAGATTTGAGGCCAGGTAGGTTTAAACAGGGACGGGGCTAGGTGTTCTAGGAGTGTAGAAGAAGGCAGGGTAACACTATGCAGCGCATGGCAAGTCATGTTCAGGATAACTGGAGAACAGAGCTCCGGAGATCTGGTGATAATGTACAACTTGATCATCAATAATTTGCTGCATTTTTTTTCAGAATTAGGAAAGCACTTAAGGGAAAATTATAAATACAATGTGACACTGCCATCATTAGTTTCTATACATTAATTTCTATAAATATTTTGTACCATTGTACGTGGAGTACAGCCCACAAATTCTTTTTCAGTTTGTAATAGGGCAATAGTTTAGGTCTTCTCTTCTTAGATTAATATTTTTTTTCTTTTTTCTGCATGGCTAAAATCAGTCTGTGGTGAGCACTAAATAAGTTTTGTGTGTTTCATCAGGATAAGTCGGTCTCTTTGGATTTCAGTTGTATTCTATTATATAGAAGAAAGACAAATAGAATACATACTCTCACCTCATGTTATAGACATACTTTTTTCTTTGTAAATTTTAAGAACATGCGATTGAAAATGCCTACTAGAATTTAAAGGTAAATACACAGTGACTTATTTTCATCAAGGAGAACACATTGGGTATTATTATCAGATTGTTAAAATTATGATATGTAGAGTTTGAACAGCTCAATTAGAAAAAAGTAAATAAAATGCCATTAGAAAAATGCAAACAATAAAGGAAATGTGCTATTTACATATTATGAAATACATGGAAATAACAAACACAGGGTAAATTATAGAAATTCAATTATAAAAAATCTGCTAGGCATGGTGGCTCCTGCCTATAATGCCAGCACCTTAGGTGGCCAAGGCAGGTAGATCCCTTGAGTACAGAAGTTCAAGACTAGCCTGGGCAACATGGCAAAACCCTGTCTCTACAGAAAAATGTAAAAATTAGCCAGGCATGGTGTTGTATGCCTGTGGTCCCAACTACTTGGGAGGCTGAGCTGGGAGAATCACCTGAGCCTGGGGAGGTTGAGGCTGCAATGAAACATGATCATGCCACTGCACTCCAGTCTGGATAACAGAGTGAGACTCTCTCTCTCTCAAAAAAAAAAAAAAATCAGTAAAATAGTAAGACAGTATTTTTTTATTCATTTTTGCAGAAGATTATGAGATAAGAGCTGTCAAAGCTGGAGTACTTACATGGAAAAAATCACTCATACATTTTTTGTAGTTATATTTGTTGGCATAAGTCTCTGAAAAAGTCAGTAAGCAGTTGTAACTCGAGCATTAAAATTTGTATACTGCTTTAATTCAATATTTAAATTCTATCTGAATGAACAACAAAAGAGATAAATAGCACTATTTGCAAAGATGTTTTTTACAGCATTTATTATCATTATGTAAAATTGAACATAACAAAAATACCCTAAAATTGGAGATTGATTAAGTAAACTAAGGCCTATCTGGACAATGATAAACATTTTATATATATATCTCACAATTTAGAACACTGGGATTTCCTTATGCTGTTTATACAAGTAAAAAAATTACACATTTAGTTTGCCTAGAATTATGCAAAAATATGTATGTATGTATATGTGTGCATATGTGTGTGTGAAAATGATTATATTCAACTCAAATAGTGGAATTGTACATATATTTTTATATATTTAAAATAATATTAAATATTTATTTTATTAAAATATTTAAAATAATATTTTTTTAAAATATTGTTTTCTTTCTTTTCTTTTGAGACAGAGTCTCGCTCTGTCACCCAGGCTGGAGTGCAGTGGCGCAATCTCGGCTCACTGCAAGCTCCCTCTCCCGGGTTCACGCCATTCTCCTGCCTCAGCCTCCCCAGTGGCTGGGATTGCAGGTGCCCGCCACCACGCCCGGCTAATTTTTTGTGTTTTTTGTAGTAGAGACGGGGTTTCACCGTGTTAGCCAAGATGGTCTCCATCTCCTGACCTCGTGATCCGCCCACCTCGGCCTCCCAAAGTGCTGGGATTACAGGCGTGAGCCACCACACCCGGCCTTATTTAAAATATTTAATAATATTCTATTTCTACTTTAATAATATTTTCTATTATACATAATCTCATTTTAAAGTTTTAAAATAAAAAGTTTTGTAAATAACAATAGACCATATGGAAATAAGGAAGGAGAAAAGAAAGCAACTAAGCTTTATGAAAATATACTGTGTGGCAGAAGCTGTATGATTTAATACATAAAATAAGTCTAAGAAGTAGATATTATCATCCGCATTTGACAGATGAAGATATTCATGCTTAGAATCAATTTAGTAGAATATGAGATTTGTGTGACTGCTGCTAAGTTATAAATAGAAAGTATTGAACCTATGCTTTAAATCTTAAGCAGTTGATTTCTCTTTCCAAATCTGGTTCTTTAGGAAGACAAGGATGGGGAAAAATATCGATTGTTTCATTGAGAAAGGAAAGAGAGCCCACTGGTACAAAATTAACATGTGACTTAGGAATCTTATTTCACAGTACCTGAAACTTGGAAACTAGCAATTGGAGAAAATCACTCCAGGACCAGGGAATACTTTAGAATTGTTTTTGAGTACAATTTAATAAACATGATTTTTCTTTGGCTCTTGACTTGCTACAAGAAATCTTTTTTTTAAATTTGTGTGTGTGTGTTTTCTATTGGTATGTCAATTCGATAATGTACATTGATTTTATAATTTGGATGTGTCATCTGACCTCTTTATACAATTTGGGTATTTTTAATCTTACAGCTCTTTTAAAAACATTAATTGACTATTGCAAATGAAGTAGATAAACTCAGACCAAGCCTTTTTATCAGGCATTTAGAAAGAGCATGGGATATATAGTTATATCATATCCTAGTTCCTTCACTTACTTACTATGTAACCTTGGGCAAATGATTTAGATTCACGAAATTTCATTTCCTAATAAGCAAAATTATGACAAGTATTTACCTCAAGGAATTGTAGAATAAATAGTAATGTACGTAGAGACCATCTTAGATATTACTTTCTATTTAGCTGTTATACAATACATGCTTCTTATTATTATGATGATTGGATAGAGAGGATATTTTAATTTTATTTTAAATGTAATACTTAAAAGTTGAGGTCTTTGCGTCATAGCAATTAGAGGATCTCTATTTCCAACCTTAAACCCATTGCTTAATTTACTACTAAAAGTATGAATTTAATATTTCTAAATTGTATATGATAGGAATTGGAATTAGAAGATCACTTCTTAGTTTCATTTGGATTTTGAAAGCTCACCTAGAATTAGGAATACTTTAGAAATCAGTTAGTGGCATTAATAGTGATTTTGCACCCCTTTCTTAACACAGATTAACTATGCAGATTTTTTTTAACTGTTATTGCACAGAAGGAGAGTATAATCTCTACTAGGACTGTTAAATCAGTAGTACTAATTCTTCTTTCATATCACAGCCAAAGGACGGTACTTTCTGTCAAAGATCCATTGACCTTGGAGTCTACTACAAAGTCAGTAGTATCCTTTAAAATTGACATTCTCAGTTTCCTAGGTGATTCTCTGTAGGTTCTTTACATAGTTGTAGTCAAATGGCTAACAGCACAAAGAGTGATTGGGAAAAAGGGAAGGACCAGATCAAATACTCAAGTAACAAGAGAAGAAGATAGGAAGGTAACAGAGTGAATAAAAGACCTAGATACAAAAATTAGCCAGGCATGGTGGCGGGTGCCTGTAACTCCAGCTACTCGGGAAGTTGAGGCAGAAGAATTGCTTGAACCCGGGGGGCAGAGTTTGCAGTGAGCTGAGATCTCGACAATTCACTCCAGCCTGGGCAAAAGAGCGAAACTCTGTCTCAAAAAAAAAAAAAAAAAAAGACTTAGAATTGCTTTAAATTAGTGAAACAAACAGCAGTAAAACACCAACCTTTTTGCAGGAGAATCAATATCTAACATGTTTGGCAAATGTTTTCAAACGGGTATTGTTAAAAAAAAATAAACAAAATGCATAATCAGCTGTGTACCAGGATTTTCCAGAAAATAGCTTAAATAGCAATGTAAAATATTTAATAATGAAGATTTTACTTGGTAAAACTTTAGCAGATAACTATCATATAAACTGAAAGAAATATTTTTTTAAAAAATTGAGGGCAGTTGAGGTTAGTCAGAGATAAGATTTACTGGAAAAGACAGAAACTGCACCTTGTGATGTTGTTTTTTATGCCTAAGGCTGTACCCTACTACAGTCTTGAGAACAGAAAGCTGCAGCATTACCAGCCTGGGCTGTCAGAGGACATACCTTAGAACTGGAAAAAGAGCCACAAATTTAAAGGCAAATCCTTTGAGAAGGAGGGATCCTCAGAAGTGATGGAACACCCAAATCTTAGTACAAAATCTGCCTAAAACTTCATCTGACCTAGAAATTATGCATGCTGGTTGAGAAATTGTGCATCTAATTGCAGGGAAACAGGGGAAAGCAGCTGTTAGCAACTGTAATAACTGATTGGCGACTTTACCTGCTGCCAACCTTATGGGATGCTGAGCTTGGAGTTCTAGTTTAGCGAAATTGACCACCTCTTGAAATAAAATGTATTTTCAGAGAATTATAACAAAATCCAGATTTTCTTTCAATTTATTATTACTATTCATTATTCAATTAAAAATTAGTAGCTACATGAAGAAACAGGAAAATTAACCTATACTCTAGAAAACAAGCAGTTGGATAGAATGTGACAATGACATAATTAAAGTGTTTCTATTAGCACACAAGAATGTTAGAGAAGTGACATTTTCAAGGACTTAATGGGAAAAAGGAATATAATGAATACACACAGAATTTAATCTCAACAAAGAAATATAAGCCATGAAAAGAATGAAATGAAAATTCTAATGCTGAAAAATGCAGTAACTGAAATGAAAAAAGGAAAACACTGTGTGGGTTTAAAAGAAGATTGGCGGTGACAGGAAATAAAGTCAGTTGAGTTGAAGATGGAACTTTTCTCATGTGAAAGAGAAGAAAAAAATGGAAGAATAATGAGCATGGACTCACAGACAATGCAAGTGGTCTAACATAATGTAATTGGAATTCTAGAATAAGATGAGAGAGGAATTGGGGCAGAAAAAAATGTTTTAAAGGAAAAATAGATGAAAACTTCCCAGAAGACATCAATTTACAGATCCAAAAATACAGTAAACACCAAAAATAATAAATGCAAAGGAAGAAAACCAAACCATATATAGACACATCATAGTCAAACTGCTGAAATCTAAAATGAAGGAGAAAATGATGAAATTACATAGAGTGAGAGGAGAATACAAATGAAAGTGGAGTTTTCACAAGAAACAATATAATAATATCTTTAAAGTTAAAGGGATGGGGAGCAAAACTAAAAAACAACAACCAAAACACTGTCAACCAGAATTCTGTATCCATAGAAATTATCCTTAACTGGTAAAAGTGAATAAGAAATTTTTAGTTAGACAAAAACTGAGAGATTTTTTCATTAAGAGACCCTTGTTACAAGACATTGAAGACTTAAGAGTCTGAAGGAATCGGATTACCAGAAAGGCTTAAAAATAATCAGTGTATATAATGCATATAATCTGTATGTATATTTTCATATTGCAGACTATATTGTTTAACTTTATCACTGAAAAGATGATGGAAAATTCCTTGGTATTAAAAATATTTATTTGATGCAGAACAATGAACAATGAGACTTATTGAGTTATATTTGCTTCTCTATTTTATTTGTTATATTTCTGTCTTCTTTTTTGTTCGTTTCATTCTGTGTTTTTTTTGAAATGGTGTCTGGCTCTGTTCCCTAGGCTGGAGGGCAGTGGCACAATCTCAACTCACTGCAACCTCCACCTCCCAGGTTCAAGCGATTCTCCTGCCTCAGCCACCCAAGTAGCTGGGATTACAGGTACCCACCACCACACCCAGCTAATTTTTGTATTTTTTGTAAAGACGAGGTTTCACCATGTTGGCTATGCTGGTCTCGAACTCCTGACCTCAAGTGATCCGCCCACCTTGGCCTCCCAAAGTGCTGGGATTACAGGTGTGAACCACCATGCCCAGCCTGCTTCTCTATTATATTTCTCATTTGAGAAGATATCATCAAATAATATATTAAGACGTTCTCTTCCATTATATAAATTAGGGCCAAACATATTTCTTATGTTTGTATTATAAGATAGTCCCTAGTTTTATATTTCAATGTGAGAGGGTCTAAATAGCACTGATTTATTTTTTTACTTTATTTAAAAATCCTTTCCCTTATTCCAAGTGTTGTATGATTTGCATTTTTTAAAATAAAGGCATATTGCTATTGTTTTTGGTTTTATAGTGCGTGATTTAATTTCACAGCATATAAATTGTAACTCTGAGAAGAATGCTGATATTTTATTTTGGGTGGATAGAATTGCTAAGTCTTATTGTTTCAATAGCTTTCAAGTCGGGCATGTGATTAATGTATGTGCCTGTTAAAGTATGTTGTTATTCTTAAATTGGTTTTTCACATTTTTAATTTTATAGGTTGGAAGAAATGTTCCATTTGGATTAATACCTTTTTTCTCCCTCTGCTCTGAAAAGAAACTATATGCTTGTAATTAATTCACCTTGGCTATTTAGCAAATGAATTCAAAATATAAGGTTAGCAGGTTAGCTCTTCTATTATCAAAATCACTTATGCCAACCAGTTTCGCTTAACAAATTGATACAAGATGAGCCTAATGTTTATTATTTTTTTTGGCTTAGAATCTCGTATAGGCTGTTAAGCTACATTCATAAGTCTGTCTCTGTTATCTTCCTCCATAAACTTTTATCAGGCCATTGCTTAACAATTGGTCTTTGACATATTGTGCATATTATTAATAGTTATGACATTATACACTTCAGGAGCCTTTTAGGATTGCTCTAAATTTTCAGGCAGAAATGGTCTCACAGCAAACCTTCGTCAAACCCCTGTATTAATTTTTTTTTTTTTTTTTTGAGATGCAGTCTCACTCTGTTGCCCAGGCTGGAATGCATGGAATGCAATGGCGGGATCTTGGCTCATTGCAACCTCTGCCTCCCTGATTCAAGTGATTCTCGTGCCTCAGCCTCCGAGTAGCTGGGACTATAGGCGCCTGCCACCATGCCCGGCTACTTTTTGTATTTTTTGTAGAGACGGGTGTTTCACTGTGTTGGCTAGGCTGGTCTCAAAACTCCTGACCTCAGGTGATCCACCCACCTTGACCTCCCAAAGTTCTGGGATTACAGGCATGAGCCACCATACCCGGCTCAACATCTTGCAGTGCACAATATGGATATTAGGTAGTAATCAATAGGTGGCTGAAATGAGAAATCTATGCTCAGTAGAACAGGATTTTCTTATAAATCTCAAAAACTTTTAGATAATACATCTTAAAGATGGGTGCCAACATTATGCCAATCCTTGTTCTCTCTTCTCCCCTCCACTGCCCACTTAGCAGATGGCTTTGAGCCCACAGAACTGTGCCCTGCTGCACTCCACTAATGACCCTATTGTCAGGTCTCTTTGTCTTCTGGGGACAATGTCACCACTAGGAATTGTGTAGTTTACAAAACACATAAAAAGCCCTTTCCTGAGAGGTGAGAAAAAACTGAACTCCAGCTCAGGCTCTGCTGTTTATGGGAACACTTTTTTTCCTATATTTTTTAGCCTGGAGGGAGAGCCTTTCTCCAATTCTTGCTGTGCCCTCCATATGGTTTAGCTATGGGCCATTCAGTGGGCACATAGGATTTTGGTATAATAAAAACACTTTCTATTTCTTACAGAATGTTGGAGTAAATTAATGCATATATTAACTAAAGGGGTATCACCTACCTTGGAAAGGCTAGTCAGTACATATGAGACAGTCATCAGAATCCTTGACAAAGGAAGAGCTGGGCATCATCATATCACTATAGTTACAGAAACTGGAAATGACATTTATTCAAAGTGGCGGTGACACAAAGCAGGTGCCATGAACCGGCCTTATTAGGCAGCTCCCTGGAATAAGCCTAAACTCAGAGGAGAGAGAAAGGAACTGACTTGGAGTCTAAGATTTTAGTTAGATGATTTTGCTTTTATGAGTTTGTTTTTTTATGGATTGATTATATTTTTGAGTTATAGTGAACAAGTAAGAATTTTTACTTTTCTAATTAGTCCTCATTTTACAAATGTGCAATGTTTTCTACAAAAGTAAAAAGCTTTTCAGAAAAACAAACACACCATACACATCAATTGTGCTGATTTCTCCAAAGCTTACTCTGAACCTGGCATGATTCAGAATTGTGTCCTCGATGCAGTAGTTCTTTCCTCAGAGCTCGAAATCTTAGCTGTCAGAATTCCCCTGAACTCATTAAGACTCATTTGTCTCTGTCAGTGACATGTTCTCTAGAGCCAGTTCATGCCACCTCCTTTGTCTCACAGCCACTTTGAATAAGGGCAGTTTACAAGAGAAAAGAGAACCTATTCCTTGGAATGTTTTGTATCTCAAGGAATTACACAAATTTTTCTTCACAAAGTTCCATTTGCAAGGAAAAGTGCGGGTTAAGCACTGCCTAAATAAATTAAATGGTGCATAATAAAAATATCCTTTCTATAAAAAACTCAGAATACTGTACACTGGTTCAAATGAAAATAATACAGAGATTCTGACCACTGTCTTTGGCTCAAGGACAACAAGTACTGTAGGATAATCTCTTAATACTCAGTTTAGAAGTGCCTTAGTACCATATGTTGTGATATAAGTAAACATATATGAAAGTCTGATTATTTGTTTTAATTTAAGGGTAGATTTTGCCTCATTCCAAGAAGAGATGATAGATAGAATGAACACAATTAAAGCCATGCTCCATAATTATAATTTCTCTCAATTTAGATAAAAAATTGACTGTAAATGATTCTTATGTTATAATTGGCTATATTTTGCAGTAACAAATTTTTAATAGCTTAAAGGTTGGAAATCACATTCTTTTCTAAAGTTATAGTAAACTGACAAAAATGCCCACATAGAAGGCTACTAGAATGATCAATATTATCTTGAAACATTTTTGTCTGCTCAAACATAAAAGCAATAAAGTATTGTAGCTTCACATTTCTATGCTATAGAGCATGACCACAATTGTTGTAGCCTCTGTTTTGTTAAGAATAATAAGATTTGTGGTCCTTGCCTTTGAAGAGCCTACAGTCTAGTCAAGTAAATTGTATTTAACAAATCATTAATATGAGGCAAGTGCTAAAAATCATATGAACAAAGTGTTATGGAAACATAGAGGAGAGAAAGATTAATTATGATGAGGAAAAGCATCTCAGAAATGTCTTTTGTTTGGTTGGTTTATTTTTATTTTGAGACGGAGTCTTGCTCTGTCGCCCAGGCTGGAGTGCAGTGGTGCGATCTCGGCTCTCTGCAACCTCTGCCTCCCGGGTTCAAGCAATTCTCCTGCCTCAGCCTCCTGCGTAGCTGGGACCACGAGTGCACACTGCCACGCCTGGCTGTTCTTTTGCATTTTAGTAGAGACAGGGTTTCACTGTGTTGCTCAGGCTAGCCTCGAGTTCCTGTGCTCAGGCAATCCGCCCACCTTGGCCTCCCAAAGTGCTTGGATTACAGGTGTGAGCCACCGTGCCAAGCCTCAGAGATGTCATGTTGGAACATATTTGAAAAAAAAGTGTCAGAGCCTACAAAGTAAACTACAAGACAAAAATTATTCTAGCAGGCAAAAAAATCAGAATGACAGAGAATTGTATGCTTGAGGTACTGGCAAGTGTGGCTGACAGAGGGTCCATATGATGAAGAAAGGGCAAGATAAATTAAAGGGGAAGGGAAGTAGGGGATACTTATGCAACACAATGACTACTGAATTGTATTCTGAGGACAACAGAGGGTGTTCTTTAAAAACACGGGACTAGTAGAGTACCAGGATCAGATTTATGGACAAAGATAACCTTGAAGGCATTACAAAGACTCAATAATGGCAATAGCAACAGAGGAGTCTGAAGTGAGCAGAGTTCCCTATTTCAGTGGGAAGGCTATTTCAAGGCCCCAAACAAAAGCAATTAATTAAGCAATTAAGGAATGGTAGAAGGACTTATGAGAAAAGAACAGAACAAATTAGAGAAACATTTAAGAAGTAGCAATAACAGTGCCAGTTCAAAGGGAAGAGTCAATAAGAAGAAAAATTTATCAGGGATTATTCAGTTTCACTGTTGCCATAGATTATTCATGTGAAACAACTGAATTTGGAGTAGAAGTAATGATACAATTGTAAACATGACCATTATTGCTGTTTTTTTCATGTGATGATTGTGTGTGTGTGTGTGTGTGTGTGTGTGTGTGTGTGTGTGTGTTAGCATTTCTTTAATTTTACATCCAGAAACTACACCCCATATTTCTTGGCATTTATATCCAAAATTCCATTTTTAGAAAAACCTGTCTACCACCACCACCATTAGTCTTTTTGTCTATCCTTGCTTCTTTTCCCAGCTATATCCAGGATGTCTGGGTAACTCCTGTTGTTGACTTGTTATTAGCTGTGTGACCTTGGGAAAGATATGGAAATTTGTCCATTCTATCATTTATGTTACCTGTCGAATGGTTATGTTAATAATAGAACCTACCACACAGAGTCAGTGCAAAATTTAAATTTGTTAGCACACAGGAAGTGCTTAGTTTATTCACTTTTTGGAAAATGGAAATTAATTAAAGTTAAACTTTGTTATTTTGAAAGGTCCTTAGTATGAGCATGAAGAGTATTCTTTAGATCATAATTATCTTGGAAGCCAAGAACCTAAGAGGTTCATTGGCTAAAATTTTACCCCAAAATATTTGTTCTTAGAATTCATAATAGGATTCTGTAACTATGAAACATCATAAAATGCCTAATGTATACTCCTTACTAATTGTGTAATAGCCAATAGTTTTGCCACTCAAAAAAGCACCATTTATTTTTTTAAAAAAACTATATATATATATATATATATATATATATACACAATCATTTCCCCAAGCCACAAAGTGACATATTAAAAAATTTAAATTTGCTCAGGTTTACTGAAAGCTAATGTTGTGTTGCTGTTGTACAATGTCACTTAAGGCAGGCTTCTGTTTATTTTTGTTTTAGTGTGTTCAGTGCTGTATGATTTATAAAGTGTTTTCAAACATGAGTTAAGCCCATGATTTAGGAGTGGCACCTGATTTGCCTCACTGCTCTGAAAAAAAGAGCTGAGAAGCAAAAGCCTTACCTGGTTACAGATTCCGTAATCACTGGAGTCAAAACTCAACCCAAATACTCTGACTTCTAGGTCAGTCTTGCTTTGTTTGCAGCATTTTGTCCTAATTTGTCTCTATTATGTTTAACAGATTAGACATAGAAATACAGATAAGAAGAAATTAAATATGTGAAAAACAGGAAAATCCAGAAGCATGTTACATATCTAAAATAACCACAAAATACTGTAAAACTGTCACATCTATAATTTATCACCTTTGGTTTGGGATAATTTGGCAAATTTGTAGAAAATATTAAAGATAAACCCAGTTTTGAAAACAAGAGATTTATAATTGATTATTTGCAATTGATGGTGCTGTAAAATTGCAAAGTAAAACTTCATAATGAAACATCAAAAGTGATTGACAGCTGTGGGGAATACCAGATTTCCTTAAGACCTTAACTTTTGAGAAAATATTTATGTTCATCTGTTTTTAAATTCAAGTGGGTACTTTTCATTTTGTCTATTTTAATTTGGTACTCCGCCAAAGACACCATTTGGATTTGATCAAAATGACTTGGTTTCTACACACTCCTGATTTCTAGATTTTTCCAGAGTCATCATTAATTTCTAACGCCTTCCCTGCAGATTACACAATATTTCCTTATTACTTTGACATATTTTAGGTGAGCAGGAGCCTGCTTTTCAGATAAAATACATCAGACAGAATCACTATTAGAATA
Organism: Pan troglodytes; assembly: GCF_028858775.2. Taxonomy (NCBI): domain Eukaryota; kingdom Metazoa; phylum Chordata; class Mammalia; order Primates; family Hominidae; genus Pan; species Pan troglodytes. The sequence continues at coordinate 67,248,132 of NC_072402.2, forward strand.
AACCTCCACCAAGAACTCATGCTAGTTTCTACTTCTTAATTGTTTAATGAAATAATGAAAATTGGGCTTTACTTGGGCTCTGATTTGCCTTCATTATTTATTATTTACCTAATTAGGGACTAATTAGCTCATAAATATTGAAAGAATAAAGTGGTGGCATGAGGGAGGGAGACAGTGTATTCTGCTTTATTTTTAGTTAGTGCGTAGTAAAACAAAGACATGTTTAGGAAAGGTGTTCTTGGATGCATTGAACCATATAAAAACAATATGTTAATACATAACAGTGAACTTCTTTTTCTTCTTTATGCTGAATGAAAAAGGATCTTGAGAACTTTAAAAAGCATTAATGCCACTGGAATGAAGGAGGAAAATACCTGCTTTTTATTTTAAAGCTCAAAAGTAGATGCCAGTCTTTACTGTGTTTTAATTCATCATAAGAGTAGGATATTTCTTGCCACATTTGTCTCTATTAAACTTTTCAATTCCATAAAGCTAAGGGCAACTTCACTAAATTCTACTTGTCTTTACTTTCCTAATCATGCCTGTGATCTTTAATTATTTTGCCAATTAGATTTGCCTTTAGAACTTATACTTTCAATTTTAATGACATGGTCTATATTTTTCTTATGATTGAGACTCAAAATCACAAGCAAAGACATTTTGGAAGAATTATCTTGTCAGAGTTCATAGATTTTGAAGATAGTGTGGGGGTTAAGGCAAAATTTGGAAAGGGACAATTTTTGGGGATCTCTTTCTGTTTTCTCTTTTTGGAGATTTTTGCTTATATATTTTTAAGATTTATTAAGCAGCATACTTAATATGCTGCTTTGGAAGTTTACTTCATCTCCTTGAGATCTGAATTCCATATTGATAAAACTGGTATAATGAGGTCTGCTTTTCCCTCCTCTTAAGCTTTTTCAAATAACCAAAAATCAAAATGAAAAATTCTTTGTCAGAAGCGATATTAATCAAAATATGTTATCAACCAGTAAAACTCAACAATGAAAACTATTTGGTCTATAGTAATGGTGCGTACAGGCTACTAGTCAGCCCTAGGGTGAAATACTTGCTATATAACTCTTAAACACTAAATATATGAAATATAAGCTATTAGTGATATTATTCACAAGAATATTAATAGATGAATCTCAGAACAGAGAACCTTAATTTATAAGTACACATCAGTAATAGTAGGATTTAGGGAAGTTAGGTCAGACAGATGTTTGAAGGAAAAGTATTCTTCCAGAATATATTATTATATCAGATTGCTTAAAAAGTTCATCTTTTAGTCTAATAAGTTTGAGAATACTCTGAGAATAAAGATTTTCATTGCTTACCCTAAATTTACTTACAAGATTAAGACACCAGAGTAACCCTCCTTCTATTGGTAAATAAATAAATGGAACTAAAGCAAACTTATTGATTTTATTTTTAATTTAATATTTATTTTTCCCCTAGGACTATAGAGTATTCTTGGGTTTAAAAAAAAAAAAAACCCTAAATTTAGAATCAGACACAGTTTGGTTTAGATCCCATCTCCACCATTACTGACAATGTCACCTTCAGAAATTTAAACCACTAAACATTTATTGACTCTGTACTATATGCCATGCAAATGAAAATATAAAAAAATTAATACATGTTCTGTCTGCCTTCAGTCCCCTCGCATTCTATTCAGAGGGACAGATGAGAAAAGAGACATTTAAAATGTGAAGGAAGTTTCTGGGCTCAAAAGAAGAGTATCTATCTCAGTCTGTGTAGGAAAGGATGTGAATGTCAGTGTGTGAGAGAGAGACAGAGAAAGAGAGAGAAAAGAGAGAGAGAGAGAACAAGAACGATGGGCAGAGAAGGAAGGAAAGGAAAGATTTCTGATAGACAACTGAAACCCAAGTTAGTTCATAGACTTTTTAATTGGCTTCCCTTTCCTTCTTTGCAAATTGGAGGAAATAAGATGGAGCATACCTATGTGTGGCAGGAGTGATTAAGCTGATAACATGGTATAAGCTTCTGTTTAGATCCCATCTCCACCATTACTGGCCATGTCACCTTCAGAAATTTAAACCACTAAACATTTATTGACTCTGTACTATATGCCATGCAAATGAAGATATAAAAAAATTAATATAACATGTTCTGTCTGCCTTCAGTCCCCTCGCATTCTATTCAGAGAGATAGATGAGAAGAGACATTTAAAATGTGAAGGAAGTTTCTGGGCTCAAAAGAAGAGTATCTATCTCAGTCTGTGTAGGAAAGGATGTGAATGTCAGTGTGTGCGAGAGAGACAGAGAGAGACAGAGAGAGAGAGAGAGAAAGAGAGAGAAAAGAGAGAGAGAATGAGAATGATGGGCAGAGAAGGAAGGAAAGGAAAGATTTCTGATAGACGACTGAAACCCAAGTTAGTTCATAGACATTTTAATTGGCTTCCCTTTCCTTCTTTGCAAATTGGAGGAAATAAGATGGAGCATACCTCTGTGTGGCAGGGGTAATTAAGCTGATAACATGCTATCAGCTTCTGTGTCTGAGCATGGTAGCTTGGTTCAGAACAGACCAGAACCTAAAGCAAAGATTACAATATGAGGATAAGTATCTGAGAAAGAGAGCTCAAGTGGACTGGCAGTACAGGAGAGGTTGACATGAAATCCCCAGCTCTAGGCCCCAGGAGAAGGAATCTAGCTTAGTAGTTGCACTGTGTATCTGCAAGATAGGAGCAATGGAAAAACCAAAATAAGTGATATCTCTAGAAAAAAGGATTTCTCCAAACTCAAGGTTCAGAACAAGTAGTTATCCTCAGAACACTCTTTGGCTGGGTCAGTAAGCACAGAAGGGACAGGAAACTAGTTTTGAATAGAGGAAGTAGTGGGATTGGGACAGATAAGAGAAAGGTAGAGAGTGCAGGTCCTAAAAGGCACTAGACAGGTTATCAGGATGAAAAGTGCATGAAGGCCGAAGGCCAGTGGCTGAAACTGGAACCAGTGTGAAGTAAACAGTGGCCACTCACTGTTGTCTCCCAGGGAGTTTAGTTTAGGAAGGATAAAGGAGTCTCTCTTATCCTTCCTATGTAAGGTAAGCACTAGTATAGAAACTCAAAGGAGAAACTCAAATGATCTCAACAGTGGGAAACATGGTTGACAAAAACTGGGAATTAGAATCTGCTATTTTATAGTAAATTTTTTGATTCACTGAGTTAGCCGACATGTCTTAGTCAATCTGGGCTGCTCTAACAAATTACCACACAGTGGGTGGCTTATAAATAACACGCATTTATTTTTTGCAGTTGTGGAGGGTGGAAGTCTAAGATCAGGGTACCAACATGGTGAGGTTCTGGTGAGGGGCCTCTTTTGGTTTGCCGACTGCCAACTTCTCACTGTATTCTCACCTGGTGGAAAGAGAAGGGGCTAGAAAGGGTTAGCTCTCCTTCTTTTCTTATAAGGACGCTAATCCCATTATGAGGGCTCTATCACCTTGACCTAATTACTTCTCAAGGCACTCACCACCTAATGCCATTGTATTGGGTGTTAGGGCCCCAACACATGAATTTCAGGCACATAAACATGCAGTCCCTAAGAAGACCTAAACTAAATATTATAGTGAGCACTGAGGCAGAGGAGTGTAGCAGTGGACTTAAATTCTACCATATGTAGGTGACTAATTCTGTAGACTGGGGCAAATCAATTACTTTCTCTCTCATCCTCCTATTTCTCATTTGCAGAATGGAGCAATAATGTTTACTTGAACTCAGTTTGGGGTAATCATAATTTTAAACATTTAATTTGCTTTTTATTTATTTATGACTCCCTATTTTGTTCTTATTTAACATAGAATTTAAAGAAGCAATTGGATTTGTACAGACGGAATATATTAACTAGTATATAAAATAATTCTATTTATCTTCATTTTATCATTATACTTAGTTGACGTTGATATTAAACCATTTCTAAATTAAAGGCAAAATTAAATGTTACCCAGTTTTTCTTTGTACATTCATTGCAGACAAAGATAATTTTCTTTTACAAGTCTAATATCTTACAAAGAAACTATAATACTTTGTATGTTTGCTTTTTAAGTTAGGAAAAATCTTACCTTTATTAAAATTAGGATACTAAGTGTTCATTGTCTTAAATAATTTTTTTTTTCAATTTGCTAATGAAAAGATGATCAACTGGGCTTCATCCCTGGGATGTAAGGCTGGTTCAATATACGCAAATCAATAAATGTAATCCAGCATATAAACAGAACCAAAGACAAAAACCACGATTATCTCAATAGATGCAGAAAAGGCCTTTGACAAAATTCAACAGCCCTTCATGCTAAAAACTCTCAATAAATTAGGTATTGATGGGACGTATCTCAAAATAATAAGAGCTATTTATGACAAACCCACAGCCAATATCATACTGAATGGGCAAAAACTGGAAGCATTCCCTTTGAAAACTGCCACAAGACAGAGATGCCCTCTCTCACCACTCCTATTCAACATAGTGTTGGAAGTTCTGGCCAGGGCAATTGGGCAGGAGAAGGAAATAAAGGGTATTCAATTAGGAAAAGAGGAAGTCAAATTGTCCCTGTTTGCAGATGACATGATTGTATATCTAGAAAACCCCACTGTCTCAGCCCAAAATCTCCTTAAGCTGATAAGCAACTTCAGCAAAGTCTCAGGATACAAAATCAATGTACAAAAATCGCAAGCATTCTTATACACCAATAACAGACAAACAAAGAGCCAAATCATGAGTGAACTCCCATTCACAATTGCTTCAAAGAGAATAAAATACCTAGGAATCCAACTTACAAGGGACATGAAGGACCTCTTCAAGGAGAACTACAAACCACTGCCCAATGAAATAAAAGAGCATACAAATGGAAGAACATTTCATGCTCATGGATAGGAAGAATCAATATCGTGAAAATGGCCATACTGCCCAAGGTAATTTACAGATTCAATGCCATCCCCATCAAGCTACCAATGACTTTCTTCACAGAATTGGAAAAAACAACTTTAAAGTTCATATGGAACCAAAAAAGAGCCCTCATCGCCAAGTCAATCCTAAGCCAAAAGAACAAAGCTGGAGGCATCACGCTACCTGACTTCAAACTATACTACAAGGCTACAGTAACCAAAACAGCATGGTACTGGTAGCAAAACAGAGATATAGATCAATGGAACAGAACAGAGCCCTCAGAAATAACACTGCATATCTACAACTATCTGATCTTTGACAAACCTGAGAAAAACAAGCAATGGGGAAAGGATTCCCTATTTAATAAATGGTGCTGGGAAAACTGGCTAGCCATGTGTAGAAAGCTGAAACTGGATCCCTTCCTTACACCTTATACAAAAATTAATTCAAGATGGAGTAAAGACTTAAACGTTAGACCTAAAACCATAAAAACCCTAGAAGAAAACCTAGGCATTACCATTCAGGACATAGGCATGGGCAAGGACTTCCTGTCCAAAACCCCAAAAGCAATGGCAACAAAAGCCAAAATTGACAAATGGGATCTAATTAAACTAAAGAGCTTCTGCACAGCAAAAGAAACTACTATCAGAGTGAACAGGCAACCTACAAAATGGGAGAAAATTTTCGCAACCTATTCATCTGACAAAGGGCTAATATCCAGGATCTACAATGAACTCAAACAAATTTACAAGAAAAAAGCAAACAACCCCATCAAAAAGTGGGTGAAGGACATGAACAGACACTTCTCAAAAGAAGACATTTATGCAGCCAAAAAACACATGAAAAAATGCTCACCATCACTGGCCGTCAGAGAAATTCAAATCAAAACCCCAATGAGATACCATCTCACACCGGTTAGAATGGCAATCATTTAAAAAGTCAGGAAACAACAGGTGCTGGAGAGGATGTGGAGAAATAGGAACACTTTTACACTGTTGGTGGGACTGTAAACTAGTTCAACCATTGTGGAAGTCAGTGTGGCGATTCCTCAGGGATCTAGAACTAGAAATACCATCTGACCCAGCCATCTCATTACTGAGTATATACCCAAAGGACTATAAATCATGCTGCTATAAAGACACATGCACATGTTTGTTTATTGTGGCACTATTCACAATAGCAAAGACTGGGAACCAACCCAAATGTCCAACAATGATATACTGGATTAAGAAACTGTGGCACATATACACTATGGAATACTATGCAGCCATAAGAAATGATGAGTTCATGTCCTTTGTAGGAACATGGATGAAATTGGAAATCATCATTCTCAGTAAACTATCGCAAGGACAAAAAACCAAACACCGCATGTTCTCACTCATAGGTGGGAATTGAACAATGAGAACACATGGACACAGGAAGGGGAACATCACACTCTGGGGACTGTTGTGGGGTGGGGGGAGTGGGGAGGGATGGCCTTAGGAGATATACCTAATGCTAAATGACGAGTTGATGGGTGCAGCACACCAGCATGGCACATGTATACATATGTAACTAACCTGCACAATGTGCACATGTACCCTAAAACTTAAAGTATAGTAATAATAAAATTTAAAAAAAGAAAAAAAAAGATGTGAAAGCAGACTTGGACAATATATAAATAAATGACATGAGCATGTTTCAACTATTTAGGAAAACAAGCAGCAGGATGGATGTGATAGAGAAGCTGTGGTTGACCAGCCCCTGGTCTATGTTGTCAATTCAAAGCAGAGTTGTCGTTTCCAAAAGATATTTTTTGATGATTCTATTAGTGAAAAATAAAAGCTATTTTTCAGATTGATAAACAAAACAAAACAAAACAAAAAAAAAAAGAAAAGAGACTCACATTTTAAGGATTTCTACTAAGTCAGAGTATCTTTTGGGTAAAACTGCAGGCAATTTAAGCAAGATTAATTTTTGCTTCAAATTACATTTCCTTCCAAGTAATTGTAGGAGTATAGTACTGATGAATGTTTGTGTGTTGAGATTGATGCTGAGGGCCATACTGTGCTTTCATTGTGCACAGGTTTGAAACTCAATGCATAATTTAATTCAAATCAGTAAATCTGACACTAGTTTTTCAGATGGTGATTTTGAACAAAGGTTTTAATGATCATTTCTATAACCTATGAAAATGACCACATACATTTAATTATTTACACAGTAAGTTTAAGTGTATAGCTTAAAATGAAGCCGATGGTAATAATAGCAAAAGTAATTCTGGATACATGACTTTTTTTTAACAACTTAGGGGAATAAAATTAGAAATACTGTTAAGAAAGTAAATTTCTATATTTTAAAGAAGTGGAATAAAATCAAGGTTTCTAACTATTGGTTATTAGGTAAGATACATGACTATTAGGTAAGAAACAGAAACATACAGTTGAATAAAATTGCAAAGTCATTTAGTTTATAGTGTTTTAAAATTTAAGAACGATTTAAACTGAGTAAATCAATCTCATCTATAACAAGTAAGACTCTAGAATATTCTTAAATCCTTCTGAGTTTTAGTTAAATTGAAAGTCTTTACCCTAATGCTCTGTAAAATTATTCTACCAAACATAATAATTCTCTTATTTAATAACATAGCTGATTAATGATTAGTGAAAACTGCAGGGCTGTATCTTTGCTGATAATAAGTTATATTATAACGTTATTTAATATTTAGACCACATTACTGGAACTTCTTGCTGTTATGGGTTAATTTTATCCCCTCCCTGCAAAAGATATGGTGAAGTACTCAATCCTAGTACTTCAGCATGCGACCTTATTTGGAAATAGGGTCATAACAGAGGTAATCAGGTTAAAATTAGGTCATTGGCATGGGTTCTAATCCAGCACGACTGGTATCCTAATAAAAGCATTTGATTTGGACACAAAGACACAGATGAAAGAAGGGAAGATGATATGAAAAGACATAATGCCATCTACAAGCCAAGCAATTTCTGAGGCTACCAGAATGTAGGAGAGAGGCATGGAACAGATTTTTCCTCACAGACCTCACAAGAAACCAACCTTGCTGATACCTTGATTTCAGACTACTAGCCTCCAGAACTGTGATACAATAAATTTATGTTGTTCAAATCTATCTAGTTTGTGGTACCATAGCCCTTGGAAACTAATACACTTTCTCTGTGGCTTCATGTTAAGTTTGGCCAATGGGAGGCGCCAGAAGCTAGGAGAAGAGAAGGTTGCAAGGGAGTTCAGAGCCTTTGTTTTCTTGGCTCCCTCTTTGCAAAGAGGATTGGTTTCACTCTCCTTTAGGGTGCTCTCTCTATATATTTATCTTCTTTGGATTCCTCAACCTCTCTTTTCGTCTCTTCAGGTCCAAGTGTTCAAGGGCTCCCAGATGGTACAAGCCTCAAGGATCTATGTCATCTCTTACTAACTCTTTCCCAGGCCCTTTAAAATAATTTAAAAAAAAAACAAAAAAACAAACAAAAAAAACCTCTTAGGAAAGTATCTGGTTTGCATATGACGTGCTTTTCTTGGCAGGGCCATGACTGATACAGCATCTGTCTTCTAAAAGAGACTTGTTTATCCTTTATGCTACTACTGGACGTTGTACATGTGATAACACTTATATTATATTATAATGACTTGCCTGAGTAGTATGTCTTTTCATCTCTAAAAGAAGTTCCTTGAAGCTGCTTATTCTCCATTGTGAAACCAGCACTTTATACAGGCTCTGCCATAATGTAAGTCCTCAATATATACTTACCAAATGAATGCATAGATGAATGTTTATTTTTAAGATGCTGCTATATACTGCCTTGTTTACAAAAGAGAAACTTTGGATAGTTAATAAAATAAGCATCCTAGAATAATATTAAAATTAATATGTAAAGAAATTCAAAAGATAATAGGGTCAGGGAAAGAAAGTGAACATGAAAATAAGATTAATACATGAAATAATATAATTTGCAATGTACTGGCACTAGGTGGATAACAAATACAGTTCTGTGCTATGTAACAGACAATGGGAAGGCTAAATAAGACAAGTTGCATAAATCAGTGTCCATAAGTTAAATACAAACCAATTACTAGGTGATATACACATATTCCAAAGACTGAGACTGGAGCAGATGCAAATATTAATTTCCAATTAATCCCTATGAAGAGATAAGCATGTCATGCAATGAATAATGCTTTCAATATGCTCCTACAGATAATTAAAAATGAGTTTCCTAAGACTTTTTGTGCCACATTCTCATATGACCAATGCAGTAATGCCCAAATAATGTTCAATAAAGATTACCCCCCCAAAAAAAGGGGCGGAGGAGCCAAGATGGCCGAATAGGAACAGCTCCAGTCTACAGCTCCCAGCGTGAGCGACGCAGAAGACGGTGATTTCTGCATTTCCATCTGAGGTACCAGGTTCATCTCACTAGGGAGTGCCAGACAGTGGGCGCAGGCCAGTGGGTGCGCGCACCGTGCGCGAGCCGAAACAGGGCGAGGCATTGCCTCACCTGGGAAGCGCAAGGGGTCAGGGAGTTCCCTTTCCGAGTCAAAGAAAGGGGTGACAGACGCACCTGGAAAATCAGATCACTCCCACCCGAATATTGCGCTTTTCAGACCGGCTTAAAAAACGGCGCACCACGAGACTATATCCCACACCCGGCTCGGAGGGTCCTACGCCCACGGAATCTCGCTGATTGCTAGCACAGCAGTCTGAGATCAAACTGCAAGGCAGCAGCGAGGCTGGGGGAGGGGCGCCCGCCATTGCCCAGGCTTGCTTAGGTAACAAAGCAGCCCCCAAGCTCGAACTGGGTGGAGCCCACCACAGCTCAAGGAGGCCTGCCTGCCTCTGTAGGCTCCACCTCTGGGGGCAGGGCACAGACAAACAAAAAGACAGCAGTAACCTCTGCAGACTTAACTGTCCCTGTCTGACAGCTTTGAAGAGAGCAGTGGTTCTCCCAGCACGCAGCTGGAGATCTGAGAACAGGCAGACTGACTCCTCAAGTGGGTCCCTGACCCCTGACCCCCGAGCAGCCTAACTGGGAGGCACCCCCCAGCAGGGGCACACTGACACCTCACACGGCAGGGTATTCCAACAGACCTGCAGCTGAGGGTCCTGTCTGTTAGAAGGAAAACTAACAAACAGAAAGGACATCCACACCGAAAAGCCATCTGTACATCACCATCATCAAAGACCAAAGTAGATAAAACCACAAAGATGGGGAAAAAACAGAACAGAAAAACAGGAAACTCTAAAATGCAGAGCGCCTCTCCTCCTCCAAAGGAACACAGTTCCTCACCAGCAACGGAACAAAGCTGGATGGAGAATGATTTTGACGAGCTGAGAGAAGAAGGCTTCAGACGATCAAATTACTCTGAGCTACGGGAGGACATTCAAACCAAAGGCAAAGAAGTTGAAAACTTTGAAAAAAATTTAGAAGAATGTATAACTAGAATAATCAATACAGAGAAGTGCTTAAAGGAGCTGATGGAGCTGAAAACCAAGGCTCGAGAACTACGTGAAGAATGCAGAAGCCTCAGGAGCTGATGCGATCAACTGGAAGAAAGGGTATCAGCAATGGAAGATGAAATGAATGAAATGAAGTGAGAAGGGAAGTCTAGAGAAAAAAGAATAAAAAGAAATGAGCAAAGCCTCCAAGAAATATGGGACTATGTGAAAAGACCAAATCTACGTCTGATTGGTGTACCTGAAAGTGATGCGGAGAATGAAACCAAGTTGGAAAACACTCTGCAGGATATTATCCAGGAGAACTTCCCCAATCTAGCAAGGCAGGCCAACGTTCAGATTCAGGAAATACAGAGAATGCCACAAAGATACTCCTCGAGAATAGCAACTCCAAGACACATAATTGTCAGATTCACCAAAGTTGAAATGAAGGAAAAAATGTTCAGGGCAGCCAGAGAGAAAGGTCGGGTTACCCTCAAAGGGAAGCCCATCAGACTAACAGCGGATCTCTCGGCAGAAACCCTACAAGCCAGAAGAGAGTGGGGGCCACTATTCAACATTCTTAAAGAAAAGAATTTTCAACCCAGAATTTCATATCCAGCCAAACTAAGCTTGATAAGTGAAGGAGAAATAAAATACTTTACATTTTGTCACCACCAGGCCTGCCCTAAAAGAGCTCCTGAAGGAAGCGCTAAACATGGAAAGGAACAACCGGTACCAGCCGCTGCAAAATCATGCCAAAATGTAAAGACCATCAAGACTAGGAAGAAACTGCATCAACTAACGAGCAAAATAACCAGCTAACATCATAATGACAGGATCAAATTCACACAAAACATATTAACTTTAAATGTAAATGGACTAAATGCCCCAATTAAAAGACACAGACTGGCAAGTTGGATAAAGAGTCAAAACCCATCAGTGTGCTGTATTCAGGAAACCCATCTCACGTGCAGAGACACACATAGGCTCAAAATAAAAGGATGGAGGAAGGTCTACCAAGCAAATGGAAAACAAAAAAAGGCAGGGGTTGCAATCCTAGTCTCTGATAAAACAGACTTTAAGCCAACAAAGATCAAAAGAGACAAAGAAGGCCATTACATAATGGTAAAGGGATCAATTCAACAAGAGGAGCTAACTATCTTAAATATTTATGCACCCAATACAGAAGCACCCAGATTCATAAAGCAAGTCCTGAGTGACCTACAAAGAGACTTAGACTCCCACACATTAATAATGGGAGACTTTAACACCCCACTGTCAACATTAGACAGATCAACGAGACAGAAAGTCAACAAGGATACCCAGGAATTGAACTCAGCTCTGCACCAAGCGGACCTAATAGACATCTACAGAACTCTCCACCCCAAATCAACAGAATATACATTTTTTTCAGCACCACACCACACCTATTCCAAAATTGACCACATAGTTGGAAGTAAAGCGCTCCTCAGCAAATGTAAAAGAACAGAAATTATAACAAACTATCTCTCAGACCACAGTGCAATCAAACTAGAACTCAGGATTAAGAATCTCACTCAAAGCCGCTCAACTACATGGAAACTGAACAACCTGCTCCTGAATGACTACTGGGTACATAATGAAATGAAGGCAGAAATAAAGATGTTCTTTGAAACCAATGAGAACAAAGACACAACATACCAGAATCTCTGGGACGCATTCAAAGCAGTGTGTAGAGGGAAATTTATAGCACTAAATGCCCACAAGAGAAAGCAGGAAAGATCCAAAATTGACACCCTAACATCACAATTAAAGGAACTAGAAAAGCAAGAGGAAACACATTCAAAAGCTAGCAGAAGGCAAGAAATAACTAAAATCAGAGCAGAACTGAAGGAAATAGACACACAAAAAACCCTTCAAAAAATCAATGGATCCAGGAGCTGGTATTTTGAAAGGATCAACAAAATTGATAGACCGCTAGCAAGACTAATAAAGAAAAAAATAGAGAAGAATCAAATAGACGCAATAAAAAATGATAAAGGGGATATCACCACCGATCCCACAGAAATACAAACTACCATCAGAGAATACTACAAACACCTCTACGCAAATAAACTAGAAAATCTAGAAGAAATGGATACATTCCTCGACACATACACTCTCCCAAGACTAAACCAGGAAGAAGTTGAATCTCTGAATAGACCAAGAACAGGAGCTGAAATTGTGGCAATAATCAATAGTTTACCAACCAAAAAGAGTCCAGGACCAGATGGATTCACAGCCGAATTCTACCAGAGGTACAAGGAGGAACTGGTACCATTCCTTCTGAAACTATTCCAATCAATAGAAAAAGAGGGAATCCTCCCTAACTCATTTTATGCGGCCAGCATCATTCTGATACCAAAGCCTGGCAGAGACACAACCAAAAAAGAGAATTTTAGACCAATATCCTTGATGAACATTGATGCAAAAATCCTCAATAAAATACTGGCAAACCGAATCCAGCAGCACATCAAAAAGCTTATCCACCATGATCAAGTGGGCTTCATCCCTGGGATGCAAGGCTGGTTCAATATACGCAAATCAATAAATGTAATCCAGCATATAAACAGAGCCAAAGACAAAAACCACATGATTATCTCAATAGATGCAGAAAAAGCCTTTGACAAAATTCAACAACCCTTCATGCTAAAAACTCTCAATAAATTAGGTATTGATGGGACGTATTTCAAAATAATAAGAGCTATCTATGACAAACCCACAGCCAATATCATACTGAATGGGCAAAAACTGGAAGCATTCCCTTTGAAAACTGGCACAAGACAGGGATGCCCTCTCTCACCGCTCCTATTCAACATAGTGTTGGAAGTTCTGGCCAGGGCAATCAGGCAGAAGAAGGAAATAAAGGGTATTCAATTAGGAAAAGAGGAAGTCAAATTGTCCCTGTTTGCAGACGACATGATTGTTTATCTAGAAAACCCCATTGTCTCAGCCCAAAATCTCCTTAAGCTGATAAGCAACTTCAGCAAAGTCTCAGGATACAAAATCAATGTACAAAAATCACAAGCATTCTTATACACCAACAACAGACAAACAGAGAGCCAAATCATGAGTGAACTTCACAATTGCTTCAAAGAGAATAAAATACCTAGGAATCCAACTTACAAGGGATGTGAAGCACCTCTTCAAGGAGAACTACAAACCACTGCTCAAGGAAATAAAAGAGGATACAAACAAATGGAAGAGCATTCCATGCTCATGGGTAGGAAGAATCAATATCGTGAAAATGGCCATACTGCCCAAGGTAATTTACAGATTCAATGCCATCCCCATCAAGCTACCAATGACTTTCTTCACAGAATTGGAAAAAACTACTTTAAAGTTCATATGGAACCAAAAGAGAGCCCGCATCGCCAAGTCAATCCTAAGCCAAAAGAACAAAGCTGGAGGCATCACACTACCTGACTTCAAACTATACTACAAGGCTACAGTAACCAAAACAGCATGGTACTGGTACCAAAAGAGAAATATAGATCAATGGAACAGAACAGAGCCCTCAGAAATAACGCTGCTTACCTACAACTATCTGATCTTTGACAAACCTGAGAAAAACAAACAATGGGGAAAGGATTCCCTATTTAATAAATGGTGCTGGGAAAACTGGCTAGCCATATGTAGAAAGCTGAAACTGGATCCCTTCCTTACACCTTATACAAAAATCAATTCAAGATGGATTAAAGATTTAAACGTTAGACCTAAAACCATAAAAACCCTAGAAGAAAACCTAGGCATTACCATTCAGGACATAGGCGTGGGCAAGGACTTCATGTCCAAAACACCAAAAGCAATGGCAACAAAAGCCAAAATTGACAAATGGGATCTAATTAAACTAAAGAGCTTCTGCACAGCAAAAGAAACTACCATCAGAGTGAATAGGCAACCTACAACATGGGAGAAAATTTTTGCAACCTACTCATCTGACAAAGGGCTAATATCCAGAATCTACAGGGAACTCAAACAAATTTACAAGAAAAAAACAAACAACCCCATCAAAAAGTGGGCGAAGGACATGAACAGACACTTCTCAAAAGAAGACATTTATGCAGCCAAAAAACACATGAAAAAATGCTCATCATCACTGGCCATCAGAGAAATGCAAATCAAAACCACTATGAGATATCATCTCACACCAGTTAGAATGGCAATCATTAAAAAGTCAGGAAACAACAGGTGCTGGAGAGGATGTGGAGAAATAGGAACACTTTTACACTGTTGGTGGGACTGTAAACTAGTTCAACCATTGTGGAAGTCAGTGTGGCGATTCCTCAGGGATCTAGAACTAGAAATACCATTTGACCCAGCCATCCCATGACTGGGTATATACCCAAATGACTATAAATCATGCTGCTATAAAGACACATGCACACGTATGTTTATTGCGGCATTATTCACAATAGCAAAGACTTGGAACCAACCCAAATGTCCAACAATGATAGACTGGATTAAGAAAATTTGGCACATATACACCATGGAATACTATGCAGCCATAAAAAATGATGAGTTCATATCCTTTGTAGGGACATGGATGAAATTGGAAACCATCATTCTCAGTAAACTATTGCAAGAACAAAAAACCAAACACCGCATATTCTCACTCATAGGTGGGAATTGAACAATGAGATCACATGGACACAGGAAGGGGAATATCACACTCTGGGGACTGTGGTGGGGAGGGGGGAGGGGGAGGGATAGCATTGGGAGGTATACCTAATGCTAGATGACGAGTTAGTGGGTGCAGCGCACCAGCATGGCACATGTATACATATGTAACTAACCTGCACAATGTGCACATGTACCCTAAAACTTAAAGTATAATTTAAAAAAGAAAGAAAGAAAGAAAAAATAAATAAATAAAAATAAATTAAAAAAAAAAAAAAAAAAGATTACCCCAATGGGAGCAGGCTAAGCAAAACAATATAGATGAGGTACTGTGACAGAATGGACCATATAGTGATTAATGCCCATATCTTTATTCATAAATGTTATACATGAATATTATTTTTATCCACTAAGATTTTGATCAGTATTTTGTGGCAATGAATTCAAGTCTTACAGGTACTAAGATTGCAGATAACTGTTGTCAACTCTTATGGGTAAACACATGTTTTTATAGAAAGCCAACCTAATTATTAGGTAAAAATCACCTATAAATATTTTTAACTACCTGGTTAAGTTTATTTTATGTTTAACAAATAAGAGCTAAAATGGTAAAAAAAAAAAAATACATTTTAAAATGAATGAATACAGCAAGTTTGTAAAAGACAGAAAATAAAATTTTCCTTTTGGTCCCTCCTAGATTTTCCAAGACAGGTTTCAATGAATAATGAGATTCTATGAGTAATGAGACTCAAAATCTCATGCTATTTGGAATGAAAGACATTATTGAATAAATAGTTTTTAAAAATTGATGTGATAAAATCTCACACCCCACATATATTTCTTTTTGTTGACTGAGGGGGAAAACATGTCAGTGGGAAGTAAACACAATACTCACTGCTTGTCATTTTGAGAAAACTGCACATTGTTTTTTTCTCAAAATATTACAAATTCAATATCACAGATCCCAGCATGTAAAAAGTAGAACTACTATGGCCTACTTTTCGGACTTATCTACTAACAAATTAGCAGGCCTCTAGAAAGGGACAGTGTGTGTATGTTTGTGTGTTTGATTTAGAGTATATCCTATACTTATCAACGTAAACAATAAACACAGTTTTCAGGATCCACAAGCTTCTCTCAGTGTTACCTGATCATCTTCTTGAACTTCTCATTGTAGTGGTCTGTGATCTTCTCATTATCTTGATTACTTAGGAGGAGAAAACTCAGATTCTCATTTCCCAGTAGCCAGACTTTTTGTTGTTGTTGTTGTTCAAGTGTAAGCATTAAATTCCTTCTAATAAAATTGGCTGTGATTCCTATAATTAATATATATGGCCATAATTTATGCTAGCATAACTTGATTTTGATGGCCCTCTTTTTGTTCTGGCAATCAGCTACCAAAATGGTCTTAGGGCCCTCTGTGAAAATTATATATATTTGTTTTAAATTTTATATATTTATGTATATATATGCACATTTTATATGTATATAAATACCTTTTACATCAGTACCTTTGGGCTGCTGAGATCTTATATGAAGGCATTTTTAAAGTTTTTCTTAGCTTAGGAAACTCAGTTGTTTTCTGGATAGTAATACAGAGTTTTCTAATTTCTTCAGGTTTACTTTTTGGTCCCCATATGCTAAGATTCCCTTCCTTCTTTTCAACAAATTACTGGCTGAAAGAACTTCATTATCTAACTGTATACTTTCTGTTGTTTTCTGATGAAAAATGACCCCCAGGATGAATTTTTCATTTGTTTTAATCTTTCTTCACATTCCATTTTGATTCTCTTCAGCCCCTGAAGGGATTGTCCATAAAATGGTCTCTTCTATCAGGGTCACAGTATTTACGTCGTTGGGCCTCCTCCTCAGGCTGTGCATATCTTAGGTTTCCTGCACTCTCAATATAACCTGCTTATCTTATTCCAATTTCTGCTTATCTTACTCAGACCCCCAGTCATCCCTGTGCCATCAGGAGATTCTTCCTAGTAGCCAGCATGATCCTGCCAGTCCTGTGATCAGGCTGCCACACCACCATGCTTCTGCCCAGGAGCTGACATCTTGAACAATGTGGGGAGACTGATGGAGACATGAGTTTAAAGAGAGGCCTCTCATACTGCTTGGTAGATATGGAACCATGGAATGCCCAAAAACAAAGTCAAGATTTTGCCCACAACAATTTAGAGTCTACTTTGATGCAAATAAATGATTGATGTGCCAAATGTTGTACATCATAGACTATGGTTTCAGTAATCTGAAGTGATGTAACCTCCTGGTAAATCCTCTAAGATAAAGTTGTTTCAGTCTATCACTCTGGGCAAATCAATAAATTAACTTACACTTTGCACCTTTTAGCTGTGAGCCAGTTAAATGTGAAATGTCATCAACCACAATTGATTGCTTCAATTTTAGCATTCATTTATCTGAAATTCTTATTTCTGACAAAATTTAGGACGTGTATTAGTAGGAATTGCAGTGGACTACATATAGCAAGTAGCTTATATTACAGTGGCTAAAAATTGATTTTTGATTTGCTTTTTTCCAAATAAAGAGAAGCCCAAAGATAGGCCATAAGAAGCTGTTATGGGGACAACATCATTTCATTGGGGATATTATCATGTCCTTTTAGCTTTCTTTGCCACAATTTTCAGGTTGTGGTTCTTGTTCTTATTTTTACAAGATCTTTGCTGTAATTCAGGTAGTTTTTTCTTCAAAAAGAAGAAAAGATGAAGAACCAATGGTAATAGGGTATAGACTATTTGAGTCAACCTCCTTGGAAGCTCAAAGCCGATATTTTGACTGACATCACATGGACATTTCTATTTATAAGGATGGTGGGAAATATAGCTTTTTTATCTTGGCAATGTTCTGACCCCAGTGAAATCATGTTTTTTTTTTTTTAAGGGGAAATTGGGAATACAATCTCTGCCACAGAAGATCAGATTTGAGGCTATGTGATAATGTATACGTAGGAAAATATCTTTTTGTTTTCTACAATATGAATGTATGCATGAATATTTATACATGCATATGTGTGCGTATGATGGGGATAGCGTGGGGATCAAAGGAAAGCATGAAACAAACTCATCCAAAAAGTATAATCAATTTATTAATAAAGAAGTAAAAATAAGGGAGTAGTATGAATGTATTCCCATTTTTACCCCACTAGAAATTGTGTCTGATTAGAGATTATTCCTGTCCGTTCTGACTATCGTGGTTTAATTATGGTGCAGGTTCTTAATAACTATCAATATCCAGGAGTCTGTATTAAAGTCACACAACTTATACTTATGACTTGTTAGCATTTATGAAATCAAAGCCTTCAGAATATGTCAATAAAGGCTCAAAGCAGTCTTACAATTTTTTTCCTAACACAGTTTTCCACAAAGTCCTATGATTCTCTTTATGCATAAATCAATAAAGAAGGAACTGTGTCTAGAGTCTGCAGACTTCTGCTCCTGAGTATTATCCTGAGAAACTTAGCAGAAGAATTTTTTTTACTTCAATGAGATAACTAATAAGTTAACACATCTATAATATATGGGACATGATATGAAGAACATCATAATTTTAAATGCATAATGGACTCTGGCTGTAATAAGACAGTATGAACTAATAATATTTAATAAGATACCAAGTCTGATCAAATACGAAGTATAAGAGAGACTTCAGTAATCCTCAAGACAATAAAAAATATTCAGAGACACAATTAGCTTTGGCTTATTAATCAAATTTTTCTATGGTGGACTATTCTAAGGATCAATATGCAGTTAATCCTGGAGTTAACAAAGTTGAGAGCAGTTTATAAAACCAGGAAAATAATTTCCAATAGAGTTACAAAAATATATATAATACCACAAACTAATTTGCCAAATTCAAATTATGGCATATTTTAATTGGAGGAAGTTTTATTTATGAATATTGTCTATCTTATCCTTGCATTCCAAAGAACTACTGAAAGGACTAGAAGAAAAAGAGAAACAAAAGAAGAAAATATCGCTTCTTATTTCTTTCTTTAAAAAGTTAGCTTTTTAAAATATATATCACTTTATATAAACTGTTCTTCTGGGGATATGGATGGTACACTGTATTTAATCAAATTTCAAAAGTTTTACTCCAGAATACAAGTACTCTAGTAGTTTAAGGAGAAAAAAGTGTTCAATGTTTAAACAGGGAGGTAAGGGCTAGAAGGAGAGAAGATGTGAACTGAGCCTAAAAGAATGGGTCAAATTTGGAGGATAAGTCAACTCCATTGAGCAAACCCCTTCCAAAAGAGCAAACATGGAAATGTATTTGTGTAATGATACAATAAACAATAACACTGGTTGAGATATATGATGGATATAAATGCAAAATAAGAATAGGGCTGGGATATTAAAAATAGCTGTTTGAGGTTTCTCAATTTAGAATCATGAATTAAAAGTTGACAGGCATGTATACATATCAGAAAGGGTCATTCTCTGTGGATCACAGTTTTGTATTTTTTCCTGAAAAGAAAGAGGCATTTTTGGTGGTAGATTTAATACAGCATTTTGATGGGTTTATATTTTATTTTATCCTGTGGGATAATTTTGACATTTTTTTAAGTTGCAATTCAAAGTTTATATGTTTGTCATGAAACCAGTAGCAGGCATTCTTAGAATCTGAAAAGATATGATGTTTCATAATGTGGTTATAGGTTGGGTATAAAGTAGCTGGATGGACAGGTGAACTGTGTCTATATTCTCTCTATGTGGGACATTAGTAGAATTGTAGCCTCATTTTCTTATGGCATCATTGCAGGAATACTCTATTTATTTGTACATGAGCCAACCTGTTATAACTTATATACTTGGCATTCCTGGTATGTGATAACAACTATGAAGATAAATTTGGTATCTCTTTAGTTAAGACAGTGGTTTGCATAGAATAAAAGTGTAATACATTTTGAATTGAATTGAATGGTACTTATTGCTACATGATTTTGTTCATGTTTCTCTAAGACATCAACAAATATTCAGTAAGCAATTGTTGAATGAATAAATGAGAGTTCAGCAATTTCAACAGTGACTTTATTGATGCTTTTGGGTAAAAATGCTAAGTTTTTTAGGTTTCCTAGTTTGATACTATGTAGTTAATGTATTATAGTATACCTTCTGATAATGAGAGCTTCTTTGGGCAAGTAATTTGGTTATCTATAAGAAAAAAAGAAAACCTATTACAGCTTGATGGACTTCTCAGAATCTGTTGTAGAAGTGTAGCAGCAGTTATCACATATTTTAACATCAGCTGTGATTTTTCTTCTGTCCTCGATATGTTAAAATGAAAACTGTGCACATAGGGTCTATATATCATGAAAAGGTTTTGTAGGCATACATCTAGTTGTATAGTTCTTATCTCTAAATTATCATAATAATTAAGAAATAAATAAGAAAGCATATTACCAATAAAAATTAATAAAAACATCTAAAACCACTCAAATTAAAGCAGGATTTTTAGGATAGAAGGATTGAAATTTCCAGAAGACAAATTTCAATTCAACAGAAAGAAAAAAATATTTGCAATGAATGCCTCATGAAGTAGTAAATTAGTTCAAAAATATTCAAGTAAAGTCTGGATGTTTTTTGTCATGAGTTTCTTAGACTAAATACCCTAAACAGGTTTCAAATTAATCCCATGAACATTTGCCAAATGTGTATTCTGTTCATGGCTTTATTGAAAAGGTTTCCTCTGTAGGTGTATTCTGAGAGATGAGTAGAAATTCCAAGCTGAGGCAGGATGAGGCCAAGATCACTTCAGTGTGATCAGATTAACAAGCAGGAACAAATTTTGGGAAGGTTGGTTTTCGGATAAAGAACGCTTAAACATTGAGGTAGAAATAAACGTAAAATTATTGAAAAATAGAATTGGAACTATTTGTACCAGGTTTTGAACTCGGCAAGAAATTTGGTCTTAATTTTTATTTGAAGAGTAGTCCTTAAAGGTTTTGAATTACATGATCAAGTCAGTATTTTAATAAGATTGTCTGGCTACAGCCAGATTGTGGGATTAGAGCAGAGAAATATTGGAAGAGACTGCTTTGGAGGTTATTTTCATGATCCAAATAAGGGATGATTGTGGCAATAATGAAATATTAGGAAAGACAGCACAATGTGTTTGAGGTAGACTTTTAAAAATAAGGATATTATTTCCTAATAATGTTAAATAATAGCATTAGGTTTTCAATCAGAATTCATAGGATATATGGATATATAAATTGTTATGGCTTATTTAAACTCAGAAAATAAGGAGAAGAAATTTTGAGAAATTTCATTCAATGTATTCTAAGACTGCCCATTGGTCTTAGGATGTTCCCACTGTTAACCTTTCTTTGACATATAGTTTCTATCCTATACCTTTCAGGGAAAAATTAGCAGGTGAAAACTTATCAGCAAAGAAAATAACAAGAGGTTGATCAGTGCTTGATGTTTTCTTCTTGTCCCTTGGTATCCCTTTAAATTTGGACAGTTTATGTCCTTTTAAAAATGTTTATCATTATGGAAATTCTTGCAAATTTCTAAATTTCATGTATCTACCTTAATGTGGGTCTGAAATCTATGAGGCTTTATAGATAATGGGGCTATAGCCACAGTCCCCAACCTTTTTGTCACCAGGGACTGGTCTCATGGAAAACAATTTTTCCACAGTCAGGGGTGGGGCAATGGTTTCAGGATGAAACTGTTCCACCTTAGATCATCAAGCATTAGATTCTCATAAGGGTAACGTGCAACCTAGATTCCTTGCAAGTGCAGTTCACAATAGGGTTCACGCTCCTATGAGAATCACATGCCACTGCTGTTCTAACAGGAGGCAGAGCTCAGGTGGTGCTTGCTCACCTGCCACTTACCACAGGCCGTGCAACCCAGTTCCTAACAGTCCAGGGACCAGTACCAGTCCGGGCCTGGTCTATATAACTACTTTGTCTGGCTTTGATGGTTTATACCTTTGAATGGAGTTTCCTTAATGCAGGTAGGAATTATCTTGATTCTGTAATTTATCATGAGGAAAATGTGTTTTTTACATATTTCTTTCATACCTTCCTGCACCCCTCCTTCTTCTTTAACATCATGTAACTTTCCTATGAGCTCTCATTCTAGGCTTCTTCAGAGTTATATGTATTATGATTTTACCTTTTGTTTTATCATAAATAATTCCCATTTCTAAAACAGAAGTAGGTAATATATTTGATTCACTATTCTTTTGCAAAATTTAAATTTCAGTTACTTTCTGGATGTATTTATGTTTACTGGTAATGCCAAAATCTAGGGGTTTTGCCATATGTGTATTGTGCATATGTGTCCTTAATGCTCTATGGGTGTCTTCGAAATATAATCAACTTTATGTTATAATGTTGTGTTTTTATGTCTCCATATTTCACCAGAACTGTACATTATTAAAATATGGAGATGTACTTTATTAATTTTTAAAGTCGGGCTCTGGTGTGAGTTGGAACTTAGTAAATGGGCGTTGATAAATAAAGATTTTTTTCTATTAAATATTACTTCACTCTATCTAAAAACCTCATATTTGCCTTTCATTTCCATCAGGTTTACTTGTTTATATTTTGGTAAATCAAGCTTGCTTTACTTTAAGTAGGTACAACTGGGTAGTATTTCTAATCATATTTTGTATTTTATCTTATCTTCTGAATTCCTCTGTATGATTCAGAGTGTGCTCATGTAGAATCTTTTCAACAATGTAACCATGGCTACTGTGGAATTCAGTGCCACACCATGACCTGGGCATTGTCCTCTAGAGTAATTTTTTTTAAAGAATGCCAATTCAACAAATAAATAAATAAAAATATTCATGGGGCAGGATTTTTAAAAAATTATTTTCTTAGAAAAAAAGTAGATTATGTAATCTATATTTAAATTATTGACTAGATGATTACCAATAAAATATTTTTATACATACTAATCTGTTAATAACTAGTTAGGTCTGGAAAGTAGCCCTATGGGGCCAGCTTTCTAATATTTGAGCCTGAAATTAGTTAATTCCTCAACTAGAAAAAAAGTAAAAAGATGAGTTACATCTGACATAAGTGCTGTTCAACTTATTTTTTAGCACTTTAGACTTCATTAACCATACCATATTCCAGAAGACAAGATCACTAAGTTTTCAGAAGACATTACAGTGTTCCTAGCAAATAGCATTTTGGAAAAAATTATTTTGACTAGTGGAATATGTAAAATGAATTAAATATGATTGAAATACTTTTATTCTCAAATTTATGAGAGTTAAAATAGGGTTTTGTAAATAGAAAGTGGCTAGTTGCTCACACAGAGCCTTACAGGATGGTAGTAAGTTATATAAAGATGAATAATCTTATCCTTAACTTTAAGGGCCATGAACTAAATACTACTTCCTTTTGTAGAACTTATTACATTGAGCATTATAACTTTTCAAGTAAACTTTTAATTTGTAATAGTTTTATATTTGCCAAAAATGTGTAAATATAGTTTTCATATACTGTGCATAGTTTCTTCTATTTATTAACATCTTACTCTGATACATCTGACAAACTAACGAACCAATACTGATAGATTATTTTTAACTGAAGCTCATACTTTTATTCATATTGCTTAGTTTTTTAGTCTAACGTCCTCTTTCTCTTCTGGGATCCCATCCAAAAACCACATTACATTAAGTCCTCATGTCTCCTTAGGCTCCTTTTAACTAACATTTTCTCTGACTTTCCTTAATTTTTATGACCTTGACAGTTTGAAGGAGCTGTTATATAAAATGTCATTAAATTAGAGTTTGTCTGATTTTTGTATTGGTACAAAGGGGTTGTAAGTCTTTGGGAGAAAAGCCACAGAAGTAATATACCATGCTCTATTTAAACATTCATATCAAGGGTACATTCTCTGAATATTACATATCATTGAAGTTAACCTTCATCATCTGGCTGAGGGTGTGTTTCTCAGATTTATCTACCATAATGTTTATCTTTTTCTCCACTTACCATATTGTATCTTGGAAGGAAGTCACTACATGCAGCGTACACTTAATGGGTTGGAAGTTTACTCCATCTTCCTTAGGGGAGTGTACCTACGTAACTTATTTGGAATTCTTCTGCACAGGAGATTTTTATTCCACTTATCTCTGATTCAATCATTTATTTATATTATAATGGACTCATGGAAATTTATTTTATACTTTGGCTTATATTCTAATAATACATTATTTATTTTGTTTCTTAACTTGTTTCATTTTTGGCCATGGAGAGCTCATGGAGAATGGCATTAGAAACCATCATCTAGGTACTGGGTATACTCATTGCTACTGGATGTGTTATTAACTTTTATAAAGTTAAAAATTTATCATTAACCTAAGTAACTGCTTACATCATATTACATACATGACGAAATTCAAATTCCATTAAAATGGGAGAAAGAGATTGCTCATTTCCCCCAGTGTTTATTTTGTATTGTGTTCCCTTTAATAGGGCCGCTAAATATTAACTGGATATGGACACCAACAATAAACTCAACATTTCTAAGGTCCCTAGAGTCAGATGTGACAGCTATTGAGGATGGGATATAACAGATATCATTAAGTAACTTTTTTTGTTCTTAAATGGAGGAGACATACCCTTCTTCTACTGCTTTCTTCTTTTGCCCACCTGGAATGTGGACATGATGGCAGAACACAGAGCAGTTTGACAACATGGTAGAATCAGGTCCTCATTCTTCAGTTAGTCATCAAAACAGGGCTGGGATGCCAAAACTTAAACGAGAGAGGCGTAAAATTTTCTCTTCTAATCATTTTTCATTTAATATTTCCTGTCAAATCACACTCCAGCCTAATTCTCACTATATTTGGTATACCCACTTCAGATGATTATGTGTTCCAGACACTTACCTCTAATCAAATAAAGATTTATTAAGCATTCTGTGTGAGCCAGACTCTATAGTAAGAGCTAGGAGGGAATTTGAAAATGAACAAGTTAACAAGTCCCAGCCCTATTGAGACGATACTCTAGTCATATAATAGAATGTTCCTGAACACTCAATTCAATTCTTGTGTCATACGCACATTCATGTTTCTGAAAAAAATGTTCTTCACTTTTTATTATCTGCATGGAAATCTCATAATTGTTTAGGAAGACTCATCTGAACACTTACCTTTTGGGGGAAATTTTCTCTTATGTATGCATATAGTGTTAGTCACTCCTTCATATATGCTTCTGGAGAACCTCCTACAAACTTTCCATCTGATATCAAGTCATACCATTTTTTGGATAGACCATAAGCTCTTGAAGACAGGTTGTCTTTTCATTCAAGTGTTATTATTATTTGCCAAAATTATGTCGGATGTGAAGTGTTTGGTATAATTCAATTTTGTTAATTTACATGGATGATAGTCCATTTGAGAGAGGATAATTTTAGTGTCTAATATCTGGGGAATTCCTTCTACTTATTCAGGTAGCAGGGGATCTAGATTAATGATCAGAAGTTTCCATGATGAGTTTTGGAATCAAAAACACAGCTTTGCTGTATGGCCTGGATGGTATTTGAACGAGGCCATGTGAGGCCTGAAGAATAATTACTTGTTCCACAACAAAATGTATTTCAATGATATTCTTTAGATTCTAAATTGCATCTTGTTATAGTGAAAAAAAATTCCTTGAAAATATTCATAACAGCCACATACTGGCTATATCTGTCAATAGTTCCAACGTAGCCCGTCTCTCCTCTCAAATTAGAATATATCAGTCTCTCCTAGTTGAAAATGAGTTGACATAATTGGATTGAATTTTGGGAGCATTTTAAATGAAGTCCTATCTTTAAACACTGGAATCACACATGGCCCACTGAGATCCTCCTACTGTTGGAGGAACACAGAAACTGAGAAGAATCTGAACTTTCGTGAGTGCAGTTCATGCTCAACCTGCAGCATGCAGGCTTAGAATGTGGTAGTGACTGAAGTCTTCTGCACTATTCAAATGCTTTTTTTTCCCTTTATTTTTCTCTCCTCCTCAGCCTGTGAGCATATATAGTTAAATGTGTAAGTTTATAAAGACATATCATCTACTTTATCATACAGCTCTACATAACCCAAAGAGCATAAATGTGTCTAACTCCCTGGCACAACCAAATCTCTTGAGTTATTTTCACCTCTGAGATATTATGTGGCAATCTCTCTGCTCTGCTATGAGGTGCACTCCTAGTTACAAATGAACAAGATCGATTTAGCAGAAAATGATACAATGCTGACATGTTAAACACCAACCTTACCAGTAATCATTTGTAATGCTCAAAGAAGGAAGCATGTTGTGTATTAGTCATGTTTAAAGGACTTGAAAGTAAGGAAAATCATTATTTTACTCATGTGCTTTGGGCAGGGTAAGAACTTAGTAAATATTTGCAGACTTGACTATAATAGTGGTATTTTTTACAAGCAGGCTGAATAGTAGGATAAATTGAATTATGGCGAATAAAAATGATGATGAAAACCATTTGTTCACCAGGCTTAGCTTGTTTGGCTTTCACAAGGTTTCAACCTGGAAGCCAAACCCTTGGGCACAACTTTGTGGTTTTATCTATTAGTTTATCAAACTAAATAATACAATATAGCCTACTTGCATCATCTGTTTCAAATGTATCTATCATAAATTTAAAACAATCTTTTTTATTAGGAAGCTTTATATTATTGGTTGATATTATATCACAGACATTCTATATAGAAAAGTCTGACTTGAAATGAGATGCTTGAAAATGTCAGTTTTTTTCATTGAGAGTGCCCTGAGTTTTGAAGCTTTTCAGTGGCATGATTATAAGTAGGACATACCCTTTGTCTTTTCTTTCCCTATTTTTTTCCCAGAAAAGACAGTGCCTAATGTTTGAGTATAGAAGCAGAGATAATGCTAAATATTTGAGGAAATGTTGGTGAGCTGAAGCTCACCATGAGCTTTAATTATAAACAGGTGAAAATTGTGAACATTGAGCCTAGCATGGATTGTAAAACAGGTGGTGTAATCTAACTCCTTTTGGTTTTCAGTTACAAACAGGTGAAAATTGTGAACATTGAGGATAGCCTGGATTGTAAAACAGGTGGTGTAATCTAACTCCTTATGGTTTCAAAAGTAAGATACAGTGGCCTTTGGGAATTTTCTGTAATCGTACTTGGAGAATGGAGAAAAATATGATGACCTTTTCACATACATTTCCAATTCAATATTCATCACATGAACCTTAAGAGTTAGTAATATTTCTATTTGCCAAAAGCTTTCACAGTAGGCTTTTAAGCTTAAGATTAGAATTCATTGATTTATATTGTCCTTTAATTTTCAGTGCTTTTGTTTATGGTAAGTTGCCTTTTTGTAGACAATATTTGTGTATATATCTGATAATCTTCAGAATTTATAGAATTAAAATAAGTTTTTGGTGAAATTCAGATAAGATGTATTTTCCTGCACACATATAAAGTTATACTATATGTCTCTTTAAGTCAGAAACATAGGTAATGATTTTTATCATGGAATTATAATAAACTAACTAGAAAATGCTTACCTTTATATTTATTCAAATATTGATGTAGCTATTTAAGGAATTACTGCAGATTTTTCATTAATAAGAATTTCCAAACACTGATCTAACATGTTTGTTTATAGCTTGTCTTTCTAATCTTTCATTAACAAAGACCTAAAAATTATCCTTTATTATTTTCATAATTTGATATTCGTGTAATCCGTGGGTCATCTTCTGACCATGTGTGTGTGCTCCTTTATTCTCAATTTGCAGGCTTCAATGTTTCTCATTTATATACTGTTATTTCTCTTTGAAAAGGATGTTTATTGTATCTTTGGTGAAGCTGTTTTTATTTTTTCCATCATAGTTTTAGTGGGACCTTGGAACCATTACAAAATCTCAACAAGAAGCATGAAAATGGAGTGTGCTTTATTCTTTTCCCATCCTGTCATAGTCCTCTTAGCTGCTGCTATGGCAACAGACTGGCAACAGTTATAGAGGAAACCATGCTCAGACTAAGGCCAGATGGACGGAGTTGGTGCCAGTGGCAGCATTGCAGGGAAACTGTGTATAGCAGTGATGAATTGGAACTTGGCTGTGTTCCTCTCCAATAGATAGGCAAGATGGAAAGGGAAGGAAAAGGGCAGAGACTATGGAGTACCACATAAGCTGAGCAGTCGTTCACAGGATTGTTGTCCATGTTAATGGGAAATCTAAATTTCCTACCTAGTTTAAAAAACATATGTAAAACATGCTAATATCTATATGCTATTAAAAAACAAGCTTTGTGACATAATATCTGTTCTAATTGACTTGCTGTGAAACATTCCTTCTACAAATTGATATTGTATTCTATCCCTCTAGTCTTTCAACTAATGGCCCCCTGAATTCTTATTATTAACAGTATACAATATATCTCTTTACTGTTGCTGGTGACAGTGGAATTTTTCTTTCCATTAAGAAATGTCACTTTTGGTATGCAGGTTTGAGGCCACTAAATGCATAACATTTTTGTTATAAATATATTAATGATGTTTCTTTAGAATTAACATGAATTTCCTATTCTCAATGAGCTTTTATGATACAATAATCAAGATTAATATCAAATGAATAAAAAGAATAACAAATGATTTAGTAATAAAATTCAGATCTCCATACAGAGCTGTACTTTTAGGCAAACAATTTTTCCTAAAGGAGAGGCTTTAAAGCCTTTCCTAGTCATGAATAAAAATAGCAATACAAAGCAAAATAAAAAATTAAGAAATACATCCGAGTGGTAATTTCCTCTCTTATTGATGAACCCAGTTTGCCTTTGTGTTTTTCATTTTTTATTTTTATTTTGTAACCCAGTTTGCATTTGTGTTTTGCATTTTTAAATTTTTTATTAAATTAAA
This sequence comes from Pan troglodytes, assembly GCF_028858775.2. Lineage (NCBI taxonomy): Eukaryota > Metazoa > Chordata > Mammalia > Primates > Hominidae > Pan > Pan troglodytes. The sequence goes on from NC_072402.2 coordinate 67,277,002, forward strand.
AAATCCTAGAAAACAGAGGTACAGACATGGAATAATGTGGTCAGTTGTTATTTAATATTTTGATGAGGTAACATTACACTTTCAAGAAATTTTAAATTGAAGACCAAATTTGAGGTGGATTTTGTTTTCTAAATTGCTGGTATGAGTCATCTGGTAGATGGTATCTCTGATTTAGCTGACAGATAAGAAAATGTGGTTGTTCATAGACTCCCAGGGTAAAGCATGTAAGTTGTCTTAAGAACATATGCACTTGAAGCATGACAATACCATAATTAATTTCTGAAATGTTTCTTGGGTCTTAAACAAGAAAAATGATCATTTTACAATCTAAGTTTGAGATATATTTTAGCAGATAAATGTAATCTGTAACTAAAGTTCTTTTAATTTTTATTGTGAATTACAGTTATCATTTATCTAATATAAAGAAGAAATGCCAATTTTATTTCATTCTAGTGAACATAACTATACTATTCTTGTTACATCATCAAGGAGAAGGCAAGCAAGATTGCACTTTGAATTATTTACATTTGAACTTACCAAGATATAATGATACCTTTATTATGTCAGGATAATAACATATCGAGGCAAGCTTGATTAGCTAATGTTCCTTATTTCTGATAGGTGTCCAGAGTCATATTAGACTGATGAAAAATAATACCAATATTTGAATATGATAAAAATATTATGAATAGCCTCCAACATGGATGTGTGTGTATTTATATATTTACATACACCTATATGCATGTATATTTATATATGAAAAATATTAATAAACTAAGCTTCCATATGTGTGCTTTTCTAGTTGGCATTTTCATTTTTTAACTAAATATATATGCATCCAGATTTTAATGAAAACCTTAAAATGTCTTCAAAAATAGAATGTTATAATTTACCCTTCTCCAGCTTCAATAATTTTCAATTCCTTTGCCAAGTCAATCCTAAGCCAAAAGAACAAAGCAGGAGGCATCACGCTACCTGACTTCAAACTATACTACAAGGCTACAGCAACCAAAACGGCATGTTACTGGTACCAAAACAGAGATATAGACCAATGGAAAGGAGCAGAGCCCTCAGAAATAATACCACACATCTACAACCATCTGATCTTTGACAAACCTGAGAAAAACAAGCAATGGGGAAAGGATTCCCTATTTAATAAATGGTGCTGGGAAAACTGGCTAGCCATATGTAGAAAGCTGAAACTGGATCCCTTTCTTACACCTTATACAAAAATTAATTCAAGATGGATTAAAGACTTAAATGTTAGATCTAAAACCATAAAAACCCTAGAAGAAAACCTAGGCAATACCATTCAGGACATAGGCATGGGCAAGGACTTCATGTCTAAAACACCAAAAACAATGGCAACAAAAGCCAAAATTGACAAATGGGATCTAATTAAACTAAAGAACTTCTACACAGCAAAAGAAACTACCATCAGAGTGAACAGGCAACCTACAGAATGGGAGAAAATTTTTGCAATCTACTCATCTGACAAAGGGCTAATATCCAGAATCTACAATGAACTCAAACAAATTTACAAGAAAAAAAACAAACAACCCCATCAAAAAGTGGGCAAAGGATATGAACAGACACTTCTCAAAAGAAGACATTTATGCAGCCAACAGACACATGAAAAAATGCTCATCATCACTGGCCATCAGAGAAATGCAAATCAAAACCACAATGAGATACCATCTCACACCAATTGGAATGACAATCATTAAAAAGTCAGGAAACAACAGGTGCTGGAGAGGATGTGGAGAAATAGGAACACTTTTACACTGTTGGTGGGACTGTAAACTAGTTCCACCATTGTGGAAGACAGTGTGGTGATTCCTCAAGGATCTAGAACTAGAAATACCATTTGACCCAGCCATCCCATTACTGGGTATATACCCAAAGGATTATAAATCATGCTGCTATAAAGACACATGCACATGTGTGTTTATTGCGGCACTATTCACAGTAGCAAAGACTTGGCACCAACCCAAATGTCCATCAACAATAGACTGGATTAAGAAAATGTGGCACATATACACAATGGAATACTATGCAGCCAAAAAAAGGATGAGTTCATGTCCTTTGTAGGGACATGGATGAGCTGGAAACCATCATTCTCAGCAAACTATCGCAAGAACAAAAAACCAAACACCGAATGTTCTCACTCATAGGTGGGAATTGAACAATGAGAACACTTGGACACAGGAAGGGGAACATCACACACGGGGGCCTGTTGTGGGGTGAGGGGAGGGGGGAGGGAAAGCATTAGGAGATATACCTAATGTAAATGATGAGTTAATGGATGCAGCACACCAACATGGCACATGTATACATATGTAACAAACTGCACGTTGTGCACATGTACCCTAGAACTTAATGTATAATAATAATAATAATAATAAAATGTGGTCCTGGCATGGTGGCTCATGCCTGCAATCCTAGCACTTTTGGAGGCTGGGTGGGTGGATCACATGAGGTCAGGAGTTCAAGACCAGTCTGACCAACATGGTGAAACCCTGTCTCTACTAAAAATACAAAAATTAGCTGGGCGTGGTGGCGCACACATGTAATTGCAACTACTTGGGAGGCTAATGCAGGAGAATCGCCTGAACCTGGGAGGTGGAGGTTGCAGTGAGCCGAGATGGCACCATAGTATTCCGGCCTGGGCAACAAGCATGAAACTCTGCCTGGGGCAGGGGTAAGGGGGTGGAGGGAATTTGTGTTGGCGTGGGGGGAGGGGGGAATAATAATTTTCAGTGCTTAAGTATTCTTGTTTCATCCATATAAAAACTCCCCACCCCATATGGTTATAAATATAATCACAAATAGAATATAATTTAATTATGAAATGTTTGAATATATAACTGTAAAAATAATAGGATTTAAAAAATATAAAAATATTATTGTTCACAAAATAATTAAGAATATTTATTTATTTTCATCAAATACTCAATGTTAAAAATTTTTGGATTGCCTTTCTTCAAAAAATTTAAAGCTTTTTTCTAATTAGAATTAAAGATACATTTTAAATACATTTTAAGCTAAATCTAGAACTAAAAGCAATCTCTGTCTCTCTGTGTCTCTGTTTCTTTCTTTTTCTCTTCTTCCCTAGCTATTTATTCATTAGAGATACCTATTCATTTGCCTTTAGAGTTTCTCGAGATCTGGAGTTTGCTAACTTCAAAATGTTCCTTTTTCCCCTTTATTTCCTATAAACTAGTAGTGAAATTCAGGGTTGTTTTTTGGCAAGACTATATCATAGGTGGTGCTGTGTACTTACATCAGAATGTTGCCCTATCTGTGATGTTTGCAGCCACGACCAACATTTATTATTTTATTAAAGGTTGCAAAACAGTGATATTCTGATTCACGTGCTCCTTCCTACCTAACATTTTATAAAATACTTTGTTATCCTACAATAAGTTTCACATAAGAAAGGAGAGATAAATGCATGAGTCTTCCCATTAATTTATTTGTTTATTCACTTTAACTATTGTGTTGTATTTTATAACATGTATATACCAACATAGTGTTGTTTCTAATTTTTAATAGATATAAACAATACTGTAATATAAATGCTTATACATATTTTGACAATTTCTACTTTAAAAATGCGAAGTTTTCCTCAATGCAGGACATTAAAATTCCTCTTCAGCCAACATTCTTTTGTGTTTGTTTTATTTTTTAAACTATTATTATTATTGTTAATCTCATAGCCGTGGAATGATTTATCATTATTAATAGCTAACATTTGTTGAGTGATTAGTACATACCAGGCCTTCATTTAGATAATTTAGAAGCACAATTTTATTTAATTTACAAGTATTTTTATTAGGTAGCTGCTATTATTATTCTGAGTAACTAAAGTTCTTTCCATTTTTATTGTGAATTATAGTTATCATTTATTTAATATAAAGAAGAAAAAAAGGAAAAATGAAGGCACAGAAATATTAAATAACTTGTACATGGCTAGTGAGTGGCAGAGTCAAGATTTTAGCCAAGATAGTTTAATCATGAAATAATAGTGGATCCCAATAGTTGGAATTCGTATTTCTTGATTTTTAGGTATATTGAACCTCTTTACATTTATTTATGACCATTCTCCTGCCTCAGCCTCCTGAGTAGCTGGGATTACAGGTGTGCACCACCACGGCTGGCTATTTTTTTGTTGTTTTTTTTTTTTTTTTTTTTTAGTAGAGATGGGGTTTCACCATGTTGATCAGGCTGGTCTGGAACTCCTGACCTCAGATGATCCTCCTGCCTCGGCCTCCCAAAGTGCTGGGATTACAGATGTGAGCCACGACACCCGGCTTCATTTTGTCATTGTTAAGGATAAAGTATAGATGTCATAAAATTCTTTCTATGCATTTGGATTTTAATTTGTGAGGCTATATCCTTCTGAACCTTGAAGAAGTTATCCAAATAATACTCTGACTGTGACTAGTAAGCGCTAAAGGATATGGTATCTTTTGTACAGTTGTCCTGAGATTGACATTATTATTAAAATAATACAAACAATATATTGCTATTTTAAGTTCCTAATGTATCTAAACTAAATTACATGCACCCCACCTGGCCAAACAGCATGGAGAAGAAGAATCTAATAAAACGCTGTATCTACTCTGAAATTTAAAATCTGGTTGAGGGGACAATTCCAATAGTGAAATCGTTAGGAAATGGGGTAAAGGAGCACATAATCAAAGGCTAGGCATATGGGGCATATCATAACTCTATGCTTTAAAAAATGTGAAATTTGTGGCTGGGCACGGTGGCTCGTGCCTGTAATCCTAGCACTTTGGGAGGCCGAGGCGTGCGGATCTCCTGGGTCAGGAGATTGAGATTAGCCTGGCCAACATGGTCAAACCCCATCTCTACTAAAAGTACAAAAATTAACTGGGCATAGTGGCGGGTGCCTGTAGTCCCAGCTACTCAGACTCAGGAGGCTGAGGTAGGAGAATAGCTTGAACATGGGAGGCAGAGGTTGCAGTGAGCCGAGGTCACGCCACTACACTCCAGCCTGGGTGACAAGAGCAAGACTCCGTCTCAAAAAACAAAACAAACAAAAAAAAAAGTGAAATTTGTTTCAGAAGAAACAAAAATTTGAATTTTCAGGTACTTTAATATCTTATTCTTAGGAAAATAAATGTAACATTAAGATAGCATTAAATTAGCTATTAGCTTTTCAAAATAAAGCTTTTTAAAATTATTTTTTGAACATTGCCTCTGTCCTAAGCCCTGGAGATATAATGATAAATAAAATATTATTTTCTCTCAAGTATAATATGGTAGAATCAGGATTGTTTAGCACATTTTCTCCCTGAAAGTAGATATTGCCCTTTGGAAGACTGTAATCATTTTGTTTCTGCTGCCCAGTCAGTTATTATTTGAGCTGCCACCTCTTCAAGTTTGAGTCGGCTTATCAAACCTTGTATAATGTTACTAGTCATTCATCCCTGATATTTTACTTGCTCTGTTAGCATTTTATTTTATGTCACAGTAACTCCTAGGATAAAGAATGAGATAAATAGGATAAAAGTTTGTCAAAAGAGAAGTGACACATTTATTGATGTGAATTTTGTTAAACTCTAGAAAAAATGTCACTAGAAATTTTAGTAAATTGGGGAGAAACTTCCTTGCTGAGAATTAACGTGCAAAAATTTGAGTTAGCCTCCAGAAAATTATCAACAGACATTATTTTTTCTCAAATAAAATGATTTACATCCCCTAACAGAATGAATTAAGGATAGTATGCCAGAGTTATTAATTTTAAAACTTTTTGTGTGATTTTGCAAACCTTGTACCTATATCACCATGCTGACGGATAAGGGTTAGGTTATATGTTAAGATGAGATAAATTATTGCAGAAATATACTCAAATTTTAAACAGATATTATGGGTTATTTAAACTATATTGTAAAATAACAAGTTGATAATTTACCAATTAGTTCTACCAGATCTAACATTTATTCCTCTAATCCAAAAGTCCTTTACCCATATGTTTGCATGCCACATATTATCCACTAATTTTAGGCCTCATAAGTATCACTTGTTTCTATGACCAGTACATAAGAATTCTTCATAAACATTTTATTTTAAAAAACATATTTTGTAATTTCAACTTAGTTTGAAAAATCTTGGAAAATTATTCCAAATGAATTCATCAAAAATTTTCCACCTAAGCTATTGATATTTTGTACTGTCAAAATCCACCAGATAATGGCATAACCTTCTGTTTATCCTGAACTCCAGAGTTTTGCCAGGGCTGGACATAGGCTACCTGTCTTAGCTAGAATATTAATTTTAAAATAAGAAAAATTAATTTTTTTAAATTACCCAAATTCTTTAAATGTCACCAGTCATGGCATCTATATTGTTGTCCCTGGAAACATCCATGGTATAATTTTCCCAATAAGCATAACATTGTTTCAAGAGAAGATGTTTGTCAATATCATATTCTATATAACATGTATATTATAAAATTATAATTACTTCTAGAATCTTTATTTCAAAATTATAAATGACAATGCAGACTGTGTTTGTGTGTTTTATGTGTATGTGCATATGCTAGCATTTTTATGTGTATACGTTTGAGTAAAAATTATCAACAGAGTAGGCTGGGAAGAGATAAATGCTAAAAGTAAACAAAATTTGGAATTAAAATACCTGGGTTTTTCAAGCCTTTCATTTCTACTATGAATAGAATGTGGAAATACTGTTATATTTCTGTCTCCTGACATAGAGATATACATAGACATATGTCAGTGTCATGTATAGTGTGACAGTGAAGCTATTTTATCCAATCATTAATTTTACTTAAATCAATATATATTGAGTGCTTTCTCTGCTCTGTGCTAGTAATATATTGAATTAAAACACAGGGAGAGGAGCCAAGATGGCCAAATAGGAACAGCTCCAGTCTACAGCTCCCAGCGTGAGCGACGCAGAAGACGGTGATTTCTGCATTTCCATCTGAGGTACCGGGTTCATCTCACTAGGGAGTGCCAGACAGTGGGCGCAGGTCAGTGGGTGCGCGCACCGTGCGCGAGCCGAAGCAGGGCGAGGCATTGCCTCACTTGGGAAGTGCAAGAGGTCAGGGAGTTCCCTTTCCTAGTCAAAGAAAGGGGTGACAGAGGGCACCTGGAAAATCGGGTCACTCCCACCCGAATACTACGCTTTTCCAACGGTCTTAAAAAATGGCGCACCAGGAGATTATCTCCTGCACCTGGCTTGGAGGGTCCTACACGCACGGAGTCTCACTGATTACTAGCACAGCAGTCTGAGATCAAACTGCAAGGCGGCAGCAAGGCTCGGGGAGGGGTGCCCACCATTGCCCAGGCTTGCTTAGGTCAACAAAGCAGCCCCCAAGCTCGAACTGGGTGGAGCCCACCACAGCTCAAGGAGGCCTGCCTGCCTCTGTAGCCTCCACCTCTGGGAGCAGGGCACAGACAAAAAAAAGACAGCAGTAACCTCTGCAGCCTTAAATGTCCCTGTCTGACAACTTTGAAGAGAGTAGTGGTTCTCCCAGCACGCAGCTGGAGATCTGAGAATGGGCAGACTGCCTCCTCAAGTGGGTCCCTGACCCCTGACCCCTGAGCAGCCTAACTGGGAGGCACCACACAGCAGGGGCAGACTGACACCTCACACGGCCGGGTACTCCAACACACCTGCAGCTGAGGGTCCTGTCTGTTAGAAGGAAAACTAACAAACAGAAAGGACATCCACACCAAAAACCCATCTGTACATCACCATCATCAAAGACCAAAAGTAGATAAAACCACAAAGATGGGGGAAAAACAGAGCAGAAAAACTGGAAACTCTAAAAAGTAGAGCACCTCTCCTCCTCCAAAGGAACGCAGCTCCTCACCAGCAACGGAAGGAAGCTGGATGGAAAATGACTTTGACTAGCTGAGAAGGCTTCAGACGATCAAATTACTCTGAGCTATGGGAGGACATTCAAACCAAAGGCAAAGAAGTTGAAAACTTTGAAAAAAAATTAGAAGAATGTATAACTAGAATAACCAATACAGAGAAGTGCTTAAAGGAGCTGATGGAGCTGAAAACCAAGGCTCGAGAACTACGTGAAGAATGCAGAAGCCTCAGAAGCCGATGCGATGAACTGGAAGAAGCAGTATCAGCGATGGAAGATGAAATGAATGAAATGAAGCGAGAAGGGAAGTTTAGAGAAAAAAGAATAAAAAGAAACGAGCAAAGCCTCCAAGAAATATGGGACTATGTGAAAAGACCAAATCTACGTCTGATTGGTGTACCTGAAAGTGACGGGGAGAATGGAACCAAGTTGGAAAACACTCTGCAGGATATTATCCAGGAGAACTTCCCCAATCTAGCAAGGCAGGCCAACATTCAGATTCAGGAAATACAGAGAACGCCACAAAGATACTCCTCGAGAAGAGCAACTCCAAGACACATAATTGTCAGATTCACCAAAGTTGAAATGAAGGAAAAAATGTTAAGGGCAGCCAGAGAGAAAGGTCCGGTTACCCTCAAAGGGAAGCCCATCAGACTAACAGCGGATCTCTCGGCAGAAACTCCACAAGCCAGAAGAGAGTGGGGGCCAATATTCAGCATTCTTAAAGAAAAGAATTTTCAACCCAGAATTTCATATCCAGCCAAACTAAGCTTCATAAGTGAAGGAGAAATAAAATACTTTACAGACAAGCAAATGCTGAGAGATTTTGTCACCACCAGGCCTGCCCTAAAAGAGCTCCTGAAGGAAGCGCTAAACATGGAAAGGAACAACCAGTACCAGCCGCTGCAAATTCATGCCAAAATGTAAAGACAATCGAGACTAGGAAGAAACTGCATCAACTAACGAGCAAAATAACCAGCTAACATCATAATGACAGGATCAAATTCACACATAACAATATTAACTTTAAATGTAAATGTACTAAATGCTCCAATTAAAAGACACAGACTGGCGAATTGGATAAAGAGTCAAGACCCATCAGTGTGCTGTATTCAGGAAACCCATCTCACGTGCAGAGACACACATAGGCTCAAAATAAAAGGATGGAGGAAGGTCTACCAAGCAAATGGAAAACAAAAAAAGGCAGGGGTTGCAATCCTAGTCTCTGATAAAACAGACTTTAAACCAACAAAGATCAAAAGAGACAAAGAAGGCCATTACATAATGGTAAAGGGATCAATTCAACAGGAAGAGCTAACTATCCTAAATATATATGCACCCAATACAGGAGCACCCAGATTCATAAAGCAAGTCCTGAGTGACCTGCAAAGAGACTTAGACTCCCACACATTAATAATGGGAGACTTTAACACCCCACTGTCAACATTAGACAGATCAACGAGACAGAAAGTCAACAAGGATACCCAGGAATTGAACTCAGCTCTGCACCAAGCGGGCCTAATAGACATCTACAGAACTCTCCATCCCAAATCAACAGAATATACATTTTTTTCAGCACCACACCACACTTATTCCAAAATTGACCACATACTTGGAAGTAAAGCTCTCCTCAGCAAATGTAAAAGAACAGAAATTATAACAAACTATCTCTCAGACCACAGTGCAATCAAACTAGAACTCCGGATTAAGAATCTCACTCAAAACCGCTCACCTACATGGAAACTGAACAACCTGCTCCTGAATGACTACTGGGTACATAATGAAATGAAGGCAGAAATAAAGATGTTCTTTGAAACCAACGAGAACAAAGACACAGCATACCAGAATCTCTGGGACACATTCAAAGCAGTGTGTAGAGGGAAATTTATGCACTAAATGCCCACAAGAGAAAGCAGGAAAGATCCAAAATTGACACCCTAACATCACAATTAGAAGAACTAGAAAAGCAAGAGCAGCACATTCAAAAGCTAGCAGAAGGCAAGAAATAACTAAAATCAGAGCAGAACTGAAGGAAATAGACACACAAAAAACCCTTCAAAAAATTAATGAATCCAGGAGCTGGTTTTTTGAAAGGATCAACAAAATTGATAGACTGCTAGCAAGACTAATAAAGAAAAAAAGAGAGAAGTATCAAATAGACGCAATAAAAAATGGTAAAGGGGATATCACCACCGATCCCACAGAAATACAAACTACCATCAGAGAATACTACAAACACCTCTATGCAAATAAACTAGAAAATCTAGAAGAAATGGATAAATTCCTTGACACATACACCCTCCCAAGACTAAACCAGGAAGAAGTTGAATCTCTGAATAGACCAATAACAGGATCTGAAATTGTGGCAATAATCAATAGCTTACCAACCAAAAAGAGTCCAGGACCAGATGGATTCACAGCCACTCTTCTACCAGTGGTACAAGGAGGAACTGGTACCATTCCTTCTGAAACTATTTCAATCAATAGAAAAAGAAGGAATCCTCCCTAACTCGTTTTATGAGGCCAGCATCATCCTGATACCAAAGCTGGGCAGAGACACAACCAAAAAAGAGAATTTTAGACCAATATCCTTGATGAACATCGATGCCAAAATCCTCAGTAAAATACTAGCAAACTGAATCCAGCAGCACATCAAAAAGCTTATCCACCATGATCAAGTGGGCTTCATCCCTGGGATGCAAGGCTGGTTCAATATACGCAAATCAAGAAATGTAATCCAGCATATAAACAGAACCAAAGACAAAAACCACATGATTATCTCAATAGATGCAGAAAATGCCTTTGACAAAATTCAACAACCCTTCATGCTAAAAACTCTCAATAAATTAGGTATTGATGGGACGTATTTCAAAATAATAAGAGCTATCTATGACAAACCCACAGCCAATATCATACTGAATGGGCAAAAACTGGAAGCATTCCCTTTGAAAACTGGCACAAGACAGGGATGCCCTCTCTCACCACTCCTATTCAACATAGTGTTGGAAGTTCTGGCCAGGGCAATCAGGCAGGAGAAGGAAATAAAGGGTATTCAATTAGGAAAAGAGGAAGTCAAATTGTCCCTGTTTGCAGACGACATGATTGTATATCTAGAAAACCCCACTGTCTCAGCCCAAAATCTCCTTAAGCTGATAAGCAACTTCAGCAAAGTCTCAGGATACAAAATCAATGTACAAAAATCACAAGCATTCTTATACACCAATAACAGACAAACAGAGAGCCAAATCATGAGTGAACTCCCATTCACAATTGCTTCAAAGAGAATAAAATACCTAGGAATCCAACTTACAAGGGATGTGAAGGACCTCTTCAAGGAGAACTACAAACCACTGCTCAAGGAAATAAAAGAGGATACAAACAAATGGAAGAACATTCCATGCTCATGGGTAGGAAGAATCAGTATGCTGAAAATGGCCATACTGCCCAAGGTAATTTACAGATTCAATGCCATCCCCATCAAGCTACCAATGACTTTCTTCACAGAATTGGAAAAAACTACTTTAAAGTTCATATGGAACCAAAAGAGAGCCCGCATCGCCAAGTCAATCCTAAGCCAAAAGAACAAAGCTGGAGGCATCACACTACCTGACATCAAACTATACTACAAGGCTACAGTAACCAAAACAGCATGGTACTGGTACCAAAACAGAGATATAGATCAATGGAACAGAACAGAGCCCTCAGAAATAACGCCGCATATCTACAACTATCTGATCTTTGACAAACCTGACAAAAACAAGCAATGGGGAAAGGATTCCCTATTTAATAAATGGTGCTGGGAAAACTGGCTAGCCATATGTAGAAAGCTGAAACTGGATCCCTTCCTTACACCTTATACAAAAATTAATTCAAGATGGATTAAAGACTTAAACGTTAGACCTAAAACCATAAAAACCCTAGAAGAAAACCTAGGCATTACCATTCAGGACAGAGGCATGGGCAAGGACTTCATGTGTAAAACACCAAAAGCAATGGCAACAAAACCAAAATTGACAAATGGGATCTAATTAAACTAAAGAGCTTCTGCACAGCAAAAGAAACTACCATCAGAGTGAACAGGCAACCTACAAAATGGGAGAAAATTTTCGCAACCTACTCATCTGTCAAAGGGCTAATATCCAGAATCTACAATGAACTCAAACAAATTTACAGGAAAAAAACAAACAACCCCATCAAAAAGTGGGCGAAGGACATGAACAGACACTTCTCAAAAGAAGACATTTATGCAGCCAAAAAACACATGAAAAATGCTCACCATTACTGGCCATCAGAGAAATGCAAATCAAAACCACAATGAGATATCATCTCACACCAGTTAGAATGGCAATCATTAAAAAGTCAGTAAACAACAGGTGCTGGAGAGGATGTGGAGAAATAGGAACACTTTTACATTGTTGGTGGGACTGTAAACTAGTTCAACCATTGTGGAAGTCAGTGTGGCGATTCCTCAGGGATCTAGAACTAGAAATACCATTTGACCAGCTATCCCATTACTGGGTATATACCTAAAGGACTGTAAATCATGCTGCTATAAAGACACATGCACACGTATGTTTATTGCAGCATTATTCACAATAGCAAAGACTTGGAACCAACCCAAATGTCCAACAATGATAGACTGGATTAAGAAAATGTGGCACATATACACCATGGAATACTATGCAGCCATAAAAAATGATGAGTTCATGTCCTTTGTAGGGACATGGATGAAATTGGAAATCATCATTCTCAGTAAACTATCGCAAGAACAAAAAACCAAACACCGCATATTCTCACTCATAGGTGGGAATTAATGAGAACACATGGACACAGGAAGGGGAACATCACACTCTGGGGATTGTTGTGTGGTGCGGGCAGGTGGGAGGGATAGCATTGGGAGATATACCTAATGCTAGATGACGAGTTAGTGGGTGCAGCGCACCAGCATGGCACATGTATACATATGTAACTAACCTGCACATTGTGCACATGTACCCTAAAACTTAAAGTATAATAATAATAAATAATAAAAAAAGAAAAGTTAAAAAAAAAGAAACACAATTGAAATACATTAGTAAATATATTCTAATAAAAGGTAGAAACAGACACAAAAAAGAACTTAAAATTGCAATTCCTTATAAATTTTCACAAAACATAGATATTTTAGTATAAAAACATTCATTTATGTAAAAGGAACATATAAAACTATTACATTAATGAGGAAAAATCATGGACTTGGAGACATTAGAAAATTATATTTAACTCGATTTATTTTTTGTTAGAGTATAAGATAAGTTTTCAGATGATCGTGACGCCTCATTATTTCTTTATTCTTGGTGACTGAAATTTATATATATGTGTGTGTTTTGTGAATATATATATCTATTTATACATATATGTCATTGCAGATTTGTCATTCAATTATGCAAAATAAATAAATAGTTAAAAATCCAGAATCAGTTGAGCTGCAAAAACTCAGTAGTTTTTGAGACTAAACTCATATTTAGTCTCAGTATATTTATAAGGTGTGCCTAGTAACATATTTTACAAGAATTTGTATGAGAAATAGTCTACAATTAATATATACTGCATTATAAGAAAGAATGATTCTCTCTATATTTTACAGTTCACTTCCAGGACATTTTATGAGTTATCCTGGACTAAAAGTTATATTAAATTGTATGAAGGTCCCAGCTTGACCAATCCAGACTTTTCTAAGCTTTCCATACTCTAGTTTCTTCTCATGCCTCAAAGAGTTTTTCTGAGAACAAAAAACAAAATAAAGGTATGATAACAAGTACTTACATCTTAAAAAGAAATGTGTTAAAATGTAATGTAACACTCACACCTGTGATCCCAGCACTTTGGGAGGCTGAGGCTGGTGGATCACCTGAGGCCGGGAGTTCAAGACCAGCCTGGGCAACATGGTGAAACCTTGTCTGTACTAAAAATACAAAATATTAGCCAGGCTTGATGGGGCGAGCCTGTAGCCCCAGTTACTTGGAGGCTGAGACAGGAGAATTACTTGAACCGGGGAGGTGGAGGTTGCAGTGAGTGCCAGCCTGGGCGACAGAGCAAGGCTCTTGTCTCAAAAAAAAAAAAAAAAAAAAAAAAGAACTGTTGCTGTTAACGCCACTGTCTCACAGTTTTAGCAAAGAACTTTGACGAGCATGGATAAGAAAAGAAGATTTTACCTCAAATTTTATATATATATATATATATATTCATTTAAAGAAGTCTAAGATCCTCTCAAAGCTTGATTTAGCTTATTTGTCACACCTATTCTCTCTCTCTCTCTCTCTCTCCTCTCTCTCTCTCTCTCTCACACACACACACACACACACACACACACATACACAGAGTTTTGGTGAGAGAGAGAGTGGGTTTTGGGAGGGTAAAAATGGCTCCCTGCCTCTAGTGCATCTCTAGTGCTTATTCTGCCTGTACTGAAGGGATTCTTCTAAGGAAGGATTTGTAGTAAAATGCTGGATGTGATAGCTAGACATGATGTAGGAGCAGCTGGTGTAACACTCATGACATATGATGCGTGTTAGCTTAATCTGCTGCTTGTGAAGCATGATAAAGGTGCCTAGAAATTCAGTGATTATCTAAAATTTTTAGATGATGTTGGACAAATGAAGTGTTTGTCTTGGTTTGTTATACTTGGTTATGTATTTCCATGTTCTGATAAAATTTCATAAGTGTTAACATGACATTTATATATAGGTAGTACTTATTAATCATTTAGGAATACACCATGTCAGATCTTGAATTTATGAAAAATAGAGAACCCCAGCCTAGCTGTCACCACTTCCTTACCTTCTTATAGAGGCCCTGCATAATTTCCTCAAGACCTAGAATTTTATTCTGTAACTTGCTTGCACATATTATTTTTCTTTCACTCTTCACAATAATCCATTAATTTTTCCAGCTAAAATAAAGGACACGAAGTGTTGGAATTACGTTATTCAACTGAAAATGTCCTATAGCATAGCACATGTCTAAATACAAAGCACACCCATAAACTACTGGCAGAATAAGTAAGTAAACAAATGAATGAGGCATACAGGAAATCAAAAAAGTTCAAAGAGTTTGAGCAATTTATGAAGTCTCTTAATAAGTAACTAGCAAGTCTATGAAAAAGTGGCAAAGGTTTGGACAGTGTGAATACTTGAGCGCACAAGGTAAGTTAAAGGCCCCTACCTGCTCAAATTTCAAATTTGTTTTTTTTAATGTTTCAACTGATATCATAATTATGATATACTCACAGAGTGTTATGTGTTTGTTGGAGTATGGACACCAATTGTAGAAACATTGTGAGACTTTAAAGGGAAAATTTGATGCTGATTTTGGATAAAGCTTGATGTAAGACTTACCAAGTATGAGTTAGCTTGTATATGTTGCTGGGAATAACAGAATATAAAATTTATTTCCAAAATATGTATATCCTAATATTGTAGAGTTCTAGGGCAATACATGTTAATATTTAATTTTCATATACAGATTCCGAGTGTGATTCGCTTATTACTTTGTTGAAAGATGGTTTAGATAAATGGAGGAGGCAGAAGCCAAGCCTTAGTGACTTAAGGAGAGAAAGTGTTTATATAGCAAGGGTAGAATCATAAAGATAGGAAAACTGATGTATGGTTAAGGTGGGCAATTTGAGGGAAAGTTTTTGGTTCAAGATGGAAGAGCCTTGAAAATGCTCCTGCCTGGAATATAGGGCCAGTTGAGAGGAAGAAGTGGATAAAATGAGCTAGGCAAAGGATGATTGGTATAGAAAGGTCAAGGGTACTTAGGAAAGGATGGTTTCTATTCTGGAGCAAAAATTGAGGAATTATACCTGTATGAAAGTTGGAAGAAAGGGGAGACTCATCTTTTTTTAAGTTTTTTATTTAAAAAAATTGTGGGTACATGGTAGGTATGTATGTTTATGTGGCACATGAGATGTTTTGATACAGGCATGCAATGTGAAATAAGACCAAGAAAAGAGTAAGAATCATAAGAAAAGTTGGTCAAACACTTTAATATTTATGATTATGTCAGCAGCAGAAGTGGTAGGTGTGAACTGGAGGAGAGTTAATGGGTAAGGGTTGACTGGGAATTGTGGCATCACATTTTATCTATTTCTGGGAAGAAAGAAGCAAAGTAGTTTGGTAAAAATGCTCAGAAAGAGGAAGGGACAAGGAGGCTGGAAGATAATGCAAATGTTTGAAATAACTGGAGATAATAAATAATACCATTACATTTATGTAAAGAAAGCAAAACCCATAAATTTGTCAGGCATCAATGAAGGAACAATCAGTTTTGGAAAAACACAAATTTATAGCGAATCTATCAGCAAGACCTTTGGTATCTGTTTCTTTCAGGAAAACAATCCAATCTCATCATGATCTGACTCCTGACTAACCTGCAAATGTATCTGTATTGCACTGTTGGCATTCTATGACCTAGTTATAGTGAATTTCCTTGCAGTTTTCCAAATGAGCTATTTTCTCCCCTGCTTCATATTTTGCACATGTTGTTCCCTGTGTTTGAAATTTTCTTTTTAACATGTTTCACCTGGTTAATTTCTATACGTAAAGATGCTGCTCCAGCAATGTCTTATCCAAAAAGTGTTGTCAGTAGGTTTGCCAAGTAAAATACAGAATGCCCAGTAAAATTTGAGCATTTGGGGCATGCTCATACTAAAAAATTATTCACTGTTTATCTGAAACACTAATTGAATGAACTATATTTGTATTTGCTAAACCTGACATCCCTAATTGTCAGCCCCAGATGGACTAGGTTAGTTGTTTGCCATGTTTTGTCATAGCACCCACTATGGTAGCCTATATCACATTGCCTACTACTTCGTACCTTCACTGGCTGCCTCTAAAGTTAGAATGTGAAGCTTCTATAGACCAGGAACCACATCTTGGAGAACACTTCACCTAGACAATGCCTGGCTCATCATAGATTGACTCGTTATAAGCTGACCATGCTAAATACTTTGGTGCCTTTACTGGAGAAACTGAAGCTGGTTGCCTAAGGATCTGGCTAACGAGAAGCTAAGGTTCAGTTTGACCACAGCTTTAATCATGGTGGAAACAGAGAGCACTTTATTGTCATGAATTAGAGTGTGGGAGATGCATGGAATTTCTGAAGAATCACCAATCCACTCCAGCCATGGTTCTTGTGTACTTTTCAAGCTTCTTATTACCAGAAAAACACTTTTATTCTGGAATTGATTTAAATACATTTTTATTTTATTGTTAAATGGCTTCAGGGATTCCCCACTATTGGTCCCAGAATAAAAGTTAAATGCTAGCCATGAGTTTCAAGGCTCTTAACCCCAAGTTATCTTTTCAGGCACAATGTTTATAGTTTTCCTACATGCCCTAGCTTCCCAACACAGAAAACTATTAATTCTCTCCAAAATGCAACAAAACCTTGCATTTCTGCAATTTCTTGCTATACCTCTGGCTTCTTCGCTTAGAAATCCTACTCCAAATGTAACTCAGATTAAATATTTTGCCTTCTCTGAAGCCTATGCCCAACACCCAACTCTTCTGAACTCCAAGTTAACGATTCCCTGCTCAGGAATTTCTTGAGGCCTTACCTGTCTGAGAGTCAGATACATTGAGTACATGCCAGACTTTTATATTTCGGGACAAGATTTGTGGCAGGCATTCAGCAACTGTTTTATTCAGTGAATTGTAAAATCAAGGCTTTAAGGCAAAAGCCTCTCATAACACAAACTGCAGTGCCCTTCAGGTGAGCTTTGAAGATGTGTGTTTCCTCAGTTTCTTGACACAATTGTGGTCAAAACACCTATTATCAAATATAAACTAAATATAAATACCAAAACATGAAGAATAGGAATGGCTGGAGGAACAGCAGTGGCTGTGAAATTATTTATCATATAGTTAAATAGTTATCTATGCTTTCTCCAATATTCTCTAACTTACTACATCTTTCTCAGTAGGACTGCAACCTTTGAAGTTTCTGAATTGCTTCCACTTTTCCAAGTACTATAGCCAGTTTGCAAGATTGTTTTTTATGAACTCTGGCAGCTCTTTAGAGCATTTCAATATATTTTATGAAAATACGAAAATGCCGTATATCTTTTAAAGCAATATTATATGGAATTCAATGAAAGCACAACTGACTGGTGTTATTTTTATATAACAACAGAATATAAACAGTCCCTGCTGTTTGATATAAATTATTGAGATATGGAGAAATTAAGTATTTTCATCAATTTTTCCTCAATGCCAATATTATTAGTCTGTTAACAAGTACTTATTGAGATACTAAATGCCTTTCAGTGTCTAAGTTCCCCATTCTTCTGAAGTTTATATTTTAGCAGAGGCACACAGAAATAAGCATAATCAAAAGTAAATTACATAATTTCATGAAATCAATTTTTAATTTTATGTAAAAAAATTAAAAGAAGCATAAGAGAATTATGAGTGTAGGGACAGGTCGTTGGGGTAGTGTTGGGAGAAGGTAGTTTGCAGTAATAAACCAGGTGGTCAAGGAAGACCTCAATGAGAATGTAAAATTTGAGCCAAGACTTGAACAAGGAATAAGGGCAGATATTAGTATTAGGTTGCATATGTATTCATCCAAATTTAAATGATTCACATTTAATACACGTTGTATACTCTCTAGTCAAGATTACTATATTCACAGTGTAGTTCAACTTCTCATAAGTATGAAAATCAATTGTGTTTTATCATATAAAAAGAAGAGATATCAAATCAATATTTTTAGATCGAAACCCTTCTGTTTCTTCTCTGTCGCTCAGCAAATGAGATCTGGCTACACATTTACTTAATTCAGACTTTCAAGATTTTTGAAAGAAGTAACTTGACTAAGTTTTACTAAATTTTCTTCAAACGTTGTTGTGTGTAACATACTACTTCATAATACTATTCTTGCATTATTTTGAAAATGCAAAATATTAAAGCCATAGACATTGGAACATGAACTTACATTATTTTGTATAATTTCTCAATTGGAAAAAAATCAGAAAATGCCCTCATATGTGCACATATGTCTTTGAAAAGTCACCCTATGACAGTGGATTTTCATGTTTGTGAAGTGCACACAGGGGCAAAACTCTGACAGTATATGCCTTTTAATTTTGAAATGGCCTAGATATATTAAAAATAGTGATTGGGCCACCATGCATTGCTCTAACCAACAGAATACATAGAGCTGACTGCACAATTTCCATCATCCTACTAACCTTTTAAATGTACAATGCCACTCTCAAAAATATACTTTATATTGAACAAGAAATATTTTTAGGAAAACTTTTATTCTTCCTATATAAAGTTACCAAATGAAGAGTACAGCAAAATTTATGTGCTCATCATTTTCAAATTCTTAAATATCTGTCTGATATTATGAACAAGATTTTCAGTTTAAGTATATTAATCAAAAACATTTTTCAGCCATGAAAATTACTATTGAATAGACTGTGATTAATGACCTAAAGTTGTTAAAATACTGACATTTCTGTTTCAGATTGTTTTGGCATTAGGTACAGAGGACTGTTCAAAGTTTTGCTGTATCCTTTACAATTATACTGCTTAAGGA
The DNA here is from genome assembly GCF_028858775.2 of Pan troglodytes. Lineage (NCBI taxonomy): Eukaryota > Metazoa > Chordata > Mammalia > Primates > Hominidae > Pan > Pan troglodytes. Next base: position 67,296,461 of record NC_072402.2, read on the forward strand.
AGTAAGAAACAATTACTGCTAAAGAGGATGTAAAACATCTGACGACTTACAGGAAACACCAATGGAAACATAGAAGAGACACTTGTGAAAATTAGGCAGTAGAGACTGTATTTAGGACAACTGTGATAATTGTGAACATCTAATTTACCACCTAACATAGATGGTTTGGTTTGGTCGGTTACTATTATTGACTTCATATTTGAAGATTTATATGAATTATCTTCTGATTGTAAAAGTTCATGAATATTTAATTGCATACATAGACTTAGGTGTATTCCCTTACAATATCTTTTCTTGTGATATTATACTTGTACAATATTCCTAAAATATTTAACAAATTATACTTTAAAGATTTTGATGAGCTATGAAGATAGTTTTTCATCATTTGTTTGTTAGTACATTGTTATATTTTAAAGTAGCTTTGCTATTAATTCTATTGCATGACTTTAAAATTTATTTTGAAACTTGTTTAAAAATCATCATTAATAGAACATGATGGCCACATGAAGGATGAAGATGTAGCCAGTGCAACAAAAATTGATGATGTATGTTTCTGAATACACCCCATGAGAGTGTATTTAATATCATGTGCAATAGTTACTCTTTATATGTTTAGTAGGAGAATAATAGTTCTTTATCCATGTCATGTTGGGTAAAAAACAAGGTTTTTGTAATAGAATGAATTTAAAATCTAGCTCTATTTCTTCCAGTATGGTCCAATTTGACAAGTTACCTAATTTCCACAACCTTTGAGGCTTTGACAGTGGATATAAATATAAGCACTTACCAATTAATCAATAGCTATGATTCCTCCTATCGCAAAATCTTGTATGGGAGACTAGTCAGACATTGTGGATGACATAAACACCTTTCTCCCAGTCTTGATATGGCTTTCAACAAGAAGAATGTCTTACATGCCAAATAGAGAAAATATTTTGTGAAGCCTAGAACATGATCTCCAAAGTCAGACTGCATGGATGTGAACCTTACATGCATCACTTAGTATGTGAGGTCCTGAGCAATTTACTCAAATTCTGTAAGCCTCATTTTCTAACTTGTGAATTAATATACTGATAGTGCATAACTCAAATACAATGGTAAACACTCATATGGTAGCTACTTGTATTATTGTCACTTAGCTTGGCCTAACTATGGGGCCTAACTAATCTCCATGTAGGAGGATAATTTCCTGAACCTACTTCTGAAAACATGCAGTTATCACTGCCGATACCATCTGTTGATGCTTCTTTAGTGACCTTCACCCCCTGCACTCCACATGAGAATATAACATCATGCCTTAACAATACTTGGTTTTGAACCCTTGGATCTTTTCTACTATGCAAGGCTAAGAACGATCGTACTATCTTTTGCCAACTTTCCTCTTTTCTAATCCTGAGTCGTATTTTTTTACAAGTAGTGAATATATTAACTCTTTGATTCTTTGGAGAAAAAGAAACATATCACTTTTATGAAAGTATAAATTATAAGCCATGAGTATTTCCCTTCTGCGTAAGTGTTGGGAATTCATAAAATAGAAATTATGTGTAATTATGCAGATGAGATGAAAAAACTGTTTTGTTTTATTGTTTAGTCATAATTTTTAATAAGAGGAAAATTTAAGTTTGCTTCCATTTTTTGTACTTTCACATTTTGGGGGTAATTTCTAAAAATTTTTTATGTACCTGAAAGAGTAGAGACATTCAGAAGAATGAGGAGATGGAGAGGAAAGGAACATGGTTTACCTGCAAAGTTTAACAGTGTTGATAGTCATATGCCTTAGTAGGAAGAACTAAAATGAGGCATGTGTGGAAGATATTTACATGGCATCAAGTCATCACTTATTTGAAATAAACTAATTCTTTTAGCGCCTACATTATAATACAAACCAATCAATTGCTTTTGGATATTCTCCTAGAACAGTTTTTCCACCCCCATTAGCAAATGTAATAAGTGATAACATAAGGAAGCTGAGCAGAAAATTACTACATCTGACTGAAATCTATCAGGAAATTAGGGCATATGTATGGATAATGAGTTTATCCAAATTTAGTTTTGGCCACAGCTCAAAAGGCCAGGCTTACAGTTGCCAAATTACCACCTGTGCCCTATATATCACAGGTGTTCCGGCCTTCAGAGCTGCTTTTCTTTCTAAAGATTTCTGTGCCAAGCATGCTTCCACCCACCCCATGAATGTGAGCTCATGCACAAAATCAGTACTCAGTTCTGGACCAAACACTGACATTCACCTTGACTTTGAACACTTTCTAATGTCTTTTTTAAAATTAATAACTTAATAAAAGTATAAGCACTGTGTCAATTAGGATTAGGTTTAGCTACTGTTGTTAGAGACCTAAGATAACATCTAGAGTCCAGGGGTTATGTGGAATGTCCTAGGTCATCAGGACCAGAATAAACTTACTTATTCTCAGCTCCACTAGTCTTAGACTGTGGAGGCATCAAGTTTATTACACTCACAAGATAACTGCCGACGACCTCACTGTCACATTCTCATTTTAAAAGGAAGAGTCATGTCTTTGAGTCATGTCTGCACCAAAGGGCTTCCCTGGAAGTCCAATGAAGTAATTCTGTTTATATTTAGACGGATTTTTTTTTTTTAAGAGGGCGTCTTGCTCTGTTGCCCAGGCTGGAGTGCAGCGGCACAATCTTGGCTTACTGCAAGCTCCACCTCCCGGGTTCACACCATTCTGCTGCCCCAGCCTCCAAGTAGCTGGGACTACAGGCACCCATCACCACGCCTGGCTAATTTTTTGTATGTTTTTTTAGTAGAAGCAGGTTTCACCGTGTTAGCCAGGATGGTCTCAATCTCCTGACCTTGTGATCTGCCCACCTCAGCCTCCCAAAGTGATGGGATTACAGGCATGAGCCACTGAGCCTGGCCAAGTTTTTAGAGTCTTTAGTTTGCAGAAAAATGTAATGGGGGTTTGTTTAAAATACAGCTTTCACTACCCTAAGCAGAAAGAACAAAGCCAGAGGCATCACACTACCCAATTTCAAACTATATTTTAAAGCCACAATAACCAAATAAGTTTGATATTGGTACAAAAACAGGTACATAGACCAACAGAACAGGATCGAAAACTTGGAAATAAAGTTGCACACCTACAAACATCTGATTTTCAACAAGGCCAACAAAAATAAGCAATGAGAAAAGACTCCCCATTCAGTATATAGTGCTAGGATAACTGGTTAGCCATATGCAGAAAATTGAAGCTGGACTCCTACCTTTCATCATATACAGAAATTAACTCAAAATGGATTAAAGATTTAAATATAAGACTTCACACTACAAAAATCATGGCAGAAAACCTAGGAAGTACTCTTCTCAACATCAGCTAGGCAAATAATCTTTGGCTAAGCCCCCAAAACAACTGCAGCAAAAGCAAAAATAAACAAGTGGGACCTAATTAAACTAAAGAGCTTCTGAACAGCAAAAGAAGCCGTCAACAAAGTAAACAGACAACCTTCAGAATGGGAGAACATATTCGAAACTATGCATCCGACAAAGCCTTAATATCCAGAATCTACAGGGAACTTAAACAAATCAACAAGCAAAAATCAAATAACCCCATTTAAAAAATGGGCAAACTACATGAACTTCTCAAAAGAAGATGTACAAGTAGCCAAGACACATGAAAAAAATTCAACATCACTAATCATGAGAGAAATGCAAGTCAAGACCACAATGAATACCACTCAGAATACTGTGTGAGATACCACACCAGTCAGAATGGCTATTATTAAAAAGTCAGAAAACAAAAGATGCTGGCAAAGCTATGGAAAAAGGGTAGCGCTTATACATTATTGGTGGGAATGTAAATTAGTCCAGCCACTGTGGAAAGCAATCTGGAGATTCCTCAAAGACCTTAAAACAGAGCTACCATTCAACTCAGCTATCCCACCGCTGGGTATATACCCCAAAGAAAATAAATTATTGTACCAAAAAGACAGATGCACTCGTATGTTCATTGCTGTGCTATTTACAATAGCAAAGACATGGAATCAACCCTTATGCACATCAATGTTAGACTGAATAAGGAAAATGTGGTACATTTACACCATAGAATACTATATTGCCATTTAAAAAAAATGAAATCATATGTTTTGCAGCAACATAGTTGGGGCTGGAGGCTATAATTCTAAGCAAATTAACACAGGAATGGAAAAACAAATACTACATGTTCTCACTTACAAGTGGGAGCTAAATATTGAGCACACATGAACATAAATGTGCAAACAATAGGCCCTGTGGACTAGAGGGTAGAGGGAGGAAGAGGGGCGGGTTGAAAACTACCTATAGGTATTGTGCTCACTACCTGGGTGACGGGATTCATATTCCAAGCCTTAGCATCATGAAATGTTCCAGTGTAATGAACCTGCACATGTACCCCCTGTATCTAAAACAAAAGTTGAAATTTAAAAAAACAATACAGCTTTCAGAAATTCTGGTTCCACGGGGCTGGGAGAGGCTCAGAAATCATTTTGGAGGTGTCTCAACTATATTACATTTATTGATAGCCCCCCAGATGTCTTGCTGTGGAAAGTCTTTTTGCTATTTTTCTTTCTTTCATTTTTTGTTCTAAACCGTGACAACTCCAGGATGTTAAGGGGATCAATCTCTTGAAAGGAGAGGGAAGCATACATAGTGTTGGAAGCTACACTTTACGTGAGGTTGAGAATATACCTCTAGTCCACATGAAAGAATTGGACAGGTGGAGATTGTGAGTTGAGGGCATGAAGCCCCTTTCCCTGCCGCTGTTGGTGCTGCCACTGTTTGTGAACCTGCCTACCTTCTAATTCCTGACATTGAAGCACACAGAAGATCAGCAAATTTCTGAAATCCTTTAAACTCACACCCAGCCTTTGTCTTCTTTCTTGTTTAATCCTTTCCAGGTTTTTTATAATAGTGGAGTCAGAGTTTAATTTATCAGATAACTGGTAACAAGACCAAAAGGAAACAGATTGGCAATTGAAAGGAAAACGAAAACAAGCCTCACCAAGATCATTTACTGAACACCTATCACATACCCAACTACATTTGTTTTTGTTTGTATTTTTGTTTGTTTTTCTTTTAGGATTTCAGTTTATCCTCAATACAACCCTCTGAAATAGATATTTTGTCATCCCCATTTTATAAATGAGGAAAACAGAGACTGAGAGTAAACCTCTCAAAATTACAGTTGGTAGTAGACAAAGGTAAATTCATACCTGGATCTGACTTCAAAGCTATGTTCCTTTGACTCTGCCATAAGTGGCATCATGGAAAAGAAAAAGATTACAAAAGGGAAAGGGAATAGGTACATGTGGTATGGAGCGAGAGAGGAAAGCCAGTCTGTCCCAGACACATACCACCAAGAAAGTCTTCATCTCACTATTCACTCTAGATCATCTGTCAACATACCAGATTATTTCCTTTCATTGTAGCTTCAGCTGCTATGTCAGAGTACACGTTCCTTTCCATTCATCAGTCCTCCAGTCACTAGTCTAACCACAACTTTCAGTCACAACTGAAATCAGTTCTCATTTCTTTCCAAACTCTGTCAGCTTCTCACCAGTCCTTTTTAGGTTTGATCCTATCTTCTTAATTCATTCTGCATCCATTGCCTTCTTAGTTTCCATCGCCCAAATCATGAAAAAATGCAAAGGAGCCATATATAATGAGATTCATATCTAGTTTGAAACCAAGATTAGAAGAATCAGTGAGATCCAGGTTCTTTAAATCTCTGTTTCCTGACAGGAAGAAAACGTGGTATATACATCCTTGTTGGTGTTCATGAGAGATATCAGCAGCCATTGATGCCAAATTCTCTTCTGCCAGTGCATGGCTTTAATTATTCTTCTGTAGGTCTCTTAATAAGTCAATGCCAGAATGTGTTTTGCTTTCCTATTTACAGAATCTCTCTTCAGCTTTTTAAAATGTGGGCTTCATGTAGCTTTTACTGAACTGTTAGTCCCTAGTAAGGCAGTATAGCAATGGTGATTCTGTTCTATTCTCTGCCATGAAACAAACATTATTTAAACTCTAAGCCTTACATTCTAGCATTAGAATAATGGAACTACTAGGTTAGGGCTTTCTGAATGTGTAGAATTATAATTTTCAAAATTCATATGACATAGTGTTTGAAAGATGCTAGTTATATTACAAGAACTATTCACACACTTTCTAATTGTATTAGGATCCTACCAAATGAGGTATTTAATCCAGTATTTATAATATTGATGATCTCTCTTAATTGTTTTCCTTTGTAGGTTTCTTACAGCCTACTGAGTCTGGAAAAATGATCAGGGACTAAAGTAGAAAACATGTTGTTAATGACATTGAATAGAATCAGACTCAAGTTTAAAAACATATTTGTTGTCCCGGGACATTTATTCTTGACCTTCCTAGATATTTTTATTTCCATTGCAGTCATTGCTCATGAGTTCAGATATGATCTCTGTCCTCCCTTCTCATTTGAGTGTCTCAATCTCAGAACAAGCCATTAGCTCTGATATGCCCACCCTTTCTTTTTTGAAGGCTGACAGCCTTTTATATAAATGCCATCTCTTCCAGCTGACATTCAAATGCTCAAACTTATGAGTTTTCAGTGGATATGTTGCTCTATCTACTTATTGCAATTGGTATTTAAAAACTATGTATTAAAAGCTAGAGTTATGTCAAGTTATTAAAACTTAGAGAAACATATAAAATACTTAATTAAAACAATAACACAAACCAGCTTATGAAAACTACAGAATGGAAGCATGGGGTGTCAGGAGAGAAACCACTGGTAACTTTTGTATTAGAATTAGCTTCATGGAAAAGGTTGCTAGATGTAGAAGAATGAGCAGGTTTATAATAAATGCAATTTGGTGATGTGGACTTTCACTAAAAAAATGTGGAAATGTATAAACCATGGGTAGGTATATTTGAGTATATGCAGATAACTCTGTCATAAGCAAGGAGTACATTGAAGAGCTTATTTCAGCACATCGAGCATGGCAGTATGAGCCCCTCATAGGCTAGAATGATTTATTTAATTCCAGAGTAAATGGTAAGTCATTAGAAGTTTTGTGTAAGAGATTATTTGATCAGAGATTTTTCTGGAAAGCTTAATCTGTTTTTGATTCTGTCATTGATTTCCAGAATATATTAGGAGAAGAAATGGTATGTGAAATGATTAGTTAAAAATATAAGACAACTATAAAGAGGAGAACTTTTGCTTTTTATTCTATAATTTTGGACATGATATACGTGTATGTAACTGCCTACAGGATATTTCCAATGGGTTAAGCTGTGACCCACTTAGAGTGTCCAAAACTGAAATCCTGTTCTTCTTCCTCTTAAAATGGCTTTGTATTTCCTATATTGAGTGTTGAATGCTTCCACCTACCTAAATACCACAATTAGAAACCTAGGAGCCACTGTGCCTCTTTCCTTCTCTTTGTCTTCTGCATCCAGTTCATCATCAAGTATTGTCAGTTCTGTTTCTTCAATTGCCTTTTATTCCTTCTGCCACAGCATCAGCTTATCATTATCTGAAGCTTGAACTATTCCAACAACAGTTTGGAGTCACTTCCATCTTAGCTATGTTTTCTCCTTTACAATTAATTATTCAATGTAGTTAAAGGGATGGTATTCCTAAAATTAAAACTTAGCCATTTCATTCCCTATTCAAAACCCATGAGATAATATTGTTACTTTCCTAAATAAGGCTTCTAAAGTCATTCATAGTTCAAGCTTCCAATATAATCTTTAATTGCAGCCCATTCACTTTACCCTGATTCCCCTTCCTTTCCACACTCGTTTTCAGATGCTATACTGAATTTCTTTAGGAGTCACTCACACACCAGGACATCTCACTGCCAGACTCTTCACGAGCTCATTTCTCTTCTTCAACTCATTCTTTTTTTTTTTTTTTTAATACAGTCTCACTCTGTAGCCCAGGTTGGAATGCAGTGGCATGATCTCTGTTCACTGCAACCTCTGCCTCCTGGGTCCAGGTTCAAGAGATTCTCCAGTCTCAGCCTCCTGTGTAGCTGGGATTATAGGAACGTGCCACCTTGCCCAGCTAATTTTTGTGTTTTTAGGAGACACGGGTTTCACCATGTTGGCCAGGCTGGTCTTGAACTTCTGACCTCATGATCTGCCCGCCTCGGCCTCCCAAAGTGTTGGGATTACAGGCATGAGCCACCACGCCCTGCCTTCTTCAGCTTATTCTTTATTACTTTTACTTATTCCTCATTGTTCTTAGCTAACTTTTACTCACTAGTAAGGTTTTCATATTGCTGCACAAAATCTACACAGACACACCACACACATTATATTTCTCTGGCTTCAGTTTTAAGAAAGCTTCTTCTACTCTGTTCTGGCCACATTGGTTGCCTAGCATTTTTGAATATGCCAGTCATGCATCACTTTAGGACCCTTACATTCATTGGTTGATCTCTCTCACTGTGATTCTTTTCTTTCAGAATTAGTACAGATAACTATCACCTTATCCAACCTTTTTAGAAATGAGGCCTACCTGTGCTGATGTGCTGATAATCCCATTTTGTATTGCAGGTGCTCAAACCCTTGTTCCTCTTCGGACAAGCCATCTGCATTAACTGATCTGACATTGCTCAGCTTTGACATTGTTGTGGTCATAAAGTTTAGCATCTGCTAACATTCTACATAATTAATATATTTATTTTGTTTACTGTCTATTGTCTATGCCCCTTTTCCCAATAGAATGTTAACTTCTTCATTTTTACAATAGTAGAAATCTCTGTTTTTTTCACTGATTTACCCTGAGCACCCTATGTACATTATTTGGCCACAGTTCTGAGTATTTTCACAAAGCTGGCTTTTACTTTTTAATTTGCTATTTCAAAGTATATGAATTTTTTTTTTGACAGAGTGTCTCATTGTCACCCAGGCTGGAGTGCAGTGGCACAATCTCTGCTCACTGCAACCTCCACCTCCCAAGTTCAAGCAATTCTTCTGCCTCAGCTTCCTGAGTAGCTGGGATTATAGGTGCCTCAAAGTATATGGATTCTTTTGGAAATACTGATGTATTATTGTCATTTTATATAATTTATGTTTTAACCAATAGTGAATGAGTGTCTTTTTTTCTGCGTTCTCAACAGAATAATATATTCCAAGTTAACCACTATGCTTGTAGAAAAATGGTATCTCATTAAAAACCATTCATTTTAAAGCTTGTTTTAAAATTTTGTTTTATGCAGAGCTTGAATACCATTTATACTTTTATTGGCTTATTTTTTCTTTAGTGAGACATGTTATGCCCTTTACATTATTTTCTATTTGGGTGTTAGTGTTTTCCTTATATATTTGCAATACATTTTTGCACATTACTTATGTTATTTAACTTAAAATATGTTTGACTAAAATGTTATTGTTGTTTTTCAAAGAATTTATCTTATGCTTCCTTTTCTAAATTCTTCTTTGAATAATTTATCTTCTTCCCTCATTTATTTATTGTCTATGTTATCTTTACAAACACATATTACCAGGTTTCCAGACCTGCTCACCAATAAAACTATAAGCTATTTTTTTCCCTGACCTTTATTCTCTCCTATTTTGAAGAAAACCTGCCTTTGACTTTAAAAGTGCTCATATTGGCTTTTATCTATTATTTCTCAACGCACATTTTTAGGTACTTTAGTTTGTGATATTTCTTCTGTAGAAAAACTTTAGATCACCATTCTGAATGATTATATTGTCTTCCTCAATATTTACTTACTGAACAATGTGTTAGTCTCTTAAACTTGAGCAATGTTGTTAAGATAATCATAGTCTACCCTTCACCTCTATTTTTTTTTTTTTGGTTGAATCCCAGACCTTCTTGATAAAGTGATGAAACATGGAAGTTTTCTGTTTCTGGAACAAATATTTTAGTTAGTTTGAGAAATCATGGTATAATACAAAGTGTTGTCAGTGACACAGTGCTGATTTATACTAGGTGGTAGGATTTTGAAATTATGTCCTGATGTAATTGTAACAACTCATCTACGTATGCCTTGGGGTGATATAAATGTATCTTGGGAATAATATGGAGCACAATTTGCTAGATTTATTTTATTGCAGATTTATTTAAATTATTATTTTTAATTCCACAATTATTTATTAATCCTTTACTTAGCCTTATCCACATAGCCTGAAGGTAACTTTAGCAATATATTAATTAATTTTGTGCATGAAACAAAGTTTGCATTAAGTACTCATGCAGAATTTTTCACTTGTGGCATCATGGCAGTGCTCAAAATGTTTTGGATTTTGGAGCATTTCAGATTTTCATATTAGAGATCCTCAACCTGTATATAAAGGGCATATAGTCTAATGAAGAGGGCAGACAAATAAACAGGCAATTATGCCCCAGCATGATAAATGCTAAAATAAAACAAAGGGAGCTTTGGGAACATATAAGGAAGGGATTTCCAATACAATCCCAAAGCATGCAGGGAAGGTTTTCAGGAGGAATTAAAGGCCATGCTGAGACCTAAGTTTTTAAAGAAGCTGGATAAAATTATAGTAAGGTGAAAAAAAGGTCAAGAAATCCAACAGTAAATTGATGCCTCCCTTGTCTTAGTTTTCTTGGGCTACTTAAACAATATCATAGACTGGGTGGCTTAAACAACAGATAGTGATTTCTTACAGTTCTGGAGGCTGTATCATGGACCGGGTGGCTCAACACCATATCATAGACTGGGTGGCTTAAACAATAGATAGATAGTGATTTCTTACAGTTCTGGAGGCTGGAAAGTCCAAGATATGAGATGCCAGCAGATGAAGTATCTGGTGAGGGCTCTCTTACCGGTTTGCAGAGGCTTGCCTGCCTTCTTGCTGCATCCTCACACGGCAGAGAGAGAGAGTGAAAGAGAGAGGGTTTTAGGATTCTAAAATCCTCAGAAGAGCTTTGTGGCATTGACCACATCTATAGAAACCTTGAGAATGCTTTTACCTCTCTCTAATTGTAAAAATATTGTCCTATAGCTACTCTCACCTATGATTTTAAAATATGCTTTGTAAAATATTTTCATTTAAAATGTAATGCTACAAGTTCTATCGTCTATGTTATTCTGTATATGCAACTCAGAAATTGGCCTCTTGGATATATCTGTGTCTTTTAGGAAATGCTGATTCTTTTTGAAGAGACTTAGAAAAAGAGGTTGACAGAAATGTAAATATAGATGTAGACGTATTAAAACGTTTTTCCGTTGTTAGACTCAAAATAAAAGTGCATTTTTTCTCTCTAAATAAATGCTAAACATAATATAAAATACTATCTTCTCTTAACTCTCATGCTACATAAACATACCAAAAGAAAAAAATAATAATGTGGAGGCCAAAATCAATGCTGAATTTAGCAGAAAACACGACAGTGATCTGTGAGTTTAAATGCTGGGTGAAAGCCCAGATAATAATGATAGTAACCTTTTGGACGCCTCCATTTAGAACTTGTCAGAAATACTGAATTCTATTAAGTTAAATCATGGCAATTCAATAGGAATACATTCAGATCTCATTTTTTAGAGTCAATTTTGGCACAGTCAAAGTTTTCCATTACAGAGTTAGCCCATTAGCTCAAATTGATAATGGATCTGGAACTCCTTAAAATACAGAGGGTTTTATGTTGTCAGATCCAATATCAATGGAGACTAATATTTTTGAATAATTCAAAATAGTCTCAAAAGCTCAAAATAGTCTGTGTCGTAATAAAAACAATACCTCCAATCCATCAATATTTTAAAAATTCTCCTAGCATAGCATGCATTTAGAGCATAGAAACCAAGTTCCTCCAGTAATAACAATTTTATGATTGTAGAACATGTGACAATAACCATAAATTAACACTGCTTTCATATACTCATTATGTATAATCAAAATTTACTTAATCACTAGTTTATTTTATATACTCATAATTCAGTTCACTATTACATTATTGATAAACAATGAAGAAACAGATTTCAATTAGTTTCTATGAGAATTGACAACAAAAATAAATATCTCACCAAAATCATTCAGGTTTTCAAAAGATATACAGGTTATTTTAAACTAGGTGACACTTTGAATTCAATCTTTTTGTGCTGTTTATTTTAAATAAAAATAATTGAATTAATGTTAACAGGTTATAGATTTTATTCATTCATTTTCCCTTTTTTTCCGCATTCAAAATGTGTCCCTTTTATTCTCATTCTAAATAACCATGTGCTAAAAGTCCTTGAGGTACCAAGACATTAAGATATGATCCTTCCCATTCACAAGTTTATATTTTACTGATGATAATGATTGTATAACCCATAGTAGGAGGAGTGAATTATACCTTTTTCAAGTAAAATGACCAAAAGAAAATAAATATGTAGGCTAAAAAACTGAGAAGTAGATGAAGCTTGGCAAGAAAGCAGTGACTACATCATGAAGGGTCTTATATGTTAAACTGAAGAGCTTGCCCTTTGTCTTAAATTTAATGAAATATTGTTGATTTTTAACCAGGATGGTGGCATCATCATACTTATGTTTTAGAAAGAAATCTCCAATTGCAGGATAAGTGAGGGAAAATCTAGATAGATGAAAATAATTTAGGAGGTTTTGAAAAAAGTCAAGTGTCCAAAGTAGAGAACTTACAGTTTAAAAATTTTTACAGAGAGAGATTTATGGAACTTAGTCACCAATTAAATGTGGATGTCAAGGGAACTGAGTAAGTCTAGCATTATCCTCATGATAAGCTACTTGCAGGATCAATGTGTATTATACTATGTAGAGGATGAAATAGGGAAGTAGAGTGTGAGAGAGATTAATATAATTTTGGACATCTTCAGATTGACTTGATTGTGGGTTTTAGAATTAAGAAGTTTTTCTTCATTAAAGGTCAAGGTTATGGAGTGCCTTGATTGTAAGTAAAAATGGAAAGCTATGGATGTGGAAGATTTCCCTCAACTAAAATATGTAGGGTGGAACTAGAGAGATCTGAGAGTGAACATTTTGAGGATACTAAATATGAATGACAAACAAAATGGAATTAAATCAGAAGCAAGAAGGAAACTTGCATTTCAGAAACCGAGAAAGCAGTATCAAAGAGTATATTATAAACTAATGTGCCTAGAGTTCAACCAAATGTGGCTTACAAATTTTTAATTGGATTTAGCAACAGCAGTATATGAAAATTTTATCGTGGGTGTTTTCAGATGACAGATAGGAAACGCCAGGTTACAAGATGTTTAAAAGTTGAATGCATGATAAAAAGTGAAGAAGATGTAGGTAACTTTTCAGTGTTTGAGAAGAAAATTAGACATTAGTAAAGAGGATTGAGAGGAATACCAGGTCAACATAATTTTCTAATACAGGAAAGATTTAAGCATGCTTAAATGATGGTGAGGAAAAACAGACATAGAGTCCTAGGAAGAAGACAGGAGGTAATTAATGAAGCAATGTCACTGATTATATAGGAAGAAAAAAAAGAAAAAAAAATAGGTGAGGCATCACAGAGAAAAAGAGACATAGGTGAGGCATCAGAGAGAAAAAGAGACACATCATGCACCAGTGTAAGAAGAAAGGGTAAGTGTAGATATTTGTAAATGACAATGTTTTCTCAATAACATTGAAAGTTAAGTGTATTCTCATGATTGAGGTAAGCAGGCTTAGTATGATAGATTTTGGAAAATCTGGGTAAGTTTTTTAACTAGCTGCACTGGAGAATATATGCATGCTATCTAGAAATACGCCAATATCACTAGACAGTATAGGAAACATAGTTGATGTTAAAACCATGAAGTAGTTGTGCAGTTGTAAGGTTCTCTCGAGATATATAGAAGCTTACGTATAGAACTTAGAAAATGGACAGTCAGTTAATATTGGAACAAAATATTACCATAAGAATACAACAGAGGAGAAGAGTATTGAAAATTTTGATAAGATACTGGTTGAAATAATGGATCTTTGTGTCCGACTGGATATGGAAAAAAGCGATGATGAGCAAGGAAAAGAGAGCAGGAGAAAGTAGAACTCTGTAAAGGTTAGGCATTTTCAACAATTAAAAAACAGTTCAGAGAGAGTAAGACAATGACAACTAAAAGCTAGACACACAAAAAAGATGTGACCAGAGAATGAAATTTTTGTAATTAAGAGCTCAAATGAGGACAGACCACAATGATGACAAAGACTACATGGATATTGTGATGTGATGAAGGATGTAACAAAAGATGACAGGTATTCTGGAATGAATGGGTATTAAAATTACAAATGAAATGTGTATATAAATTTACTTTATTACAGACATGTGATAAGTATTCTTTTCAGATTAGAGACCCTATTCTATAGTCACAAAGAGTATTTGGAAACAATATATAATCATACCAAATGTTTCTGAACTGGGATCTCCCCCCTCTCTCCTTTCTCCCTCCCTCCCTCCCCCCTTTCCTTCTTTCCTTCTTTTCTTTCTTTCCTCCTTCCTTCCTTCCTTCTTTCCTTTCCTCCCTCCCTCCATCCCTCCCTCCCTCCCTTCCTCCTTCCCTTCCTCCCTCCCTCTTGTCTTTCCCCTTTTCCTCCGTTTTTTTACTTTCTTCTAATTTGTAAACGTGTTAAGTGCATGTTTTGTGAATACAATTCTTGACCTCTAGGGCTCACTATCTAGTAAGAACACAGACACATAAACCTGTAATTATAGCAATGCATTAAACACTTTTACAGAGTTAAGGACAAGCCCCTATTGGAGTAAGCGCTTACTTTTCTCCTTGGAGAGGCCAAAAAAGTCTTTCCTGAGGAAGCAACATTTGAGTATGAATAAGGTCATCAGTCAGAAAACGAATAGGATGGAAGGTAGTATACCAGGAGAGAATAGCATGTAAACAAATGCAGACTCTGATCAATCATGTTAAAGGGTACTATGACAAGTTTTGTTTGCCTTAAGCTTGGAATACCTACAGAACAAGGGTGCGAGATGAGAATAAAATGGTAGTACAAAGACCACATCACAAAGGACCTTTAATGCCAGGCCAAGAATATGGGCTTCATAAAGATTTCTTGAATATCTAGTGAAAGTTCAAGCAGGAAATCACATGATCAGGTTTGAATTGTAAAATGATAATTCTGGATGCCAAGTGGACCATATTTTCAAGGAAGGAATGATTGAATATGAGGTAAATTAAGTTTTTGAAAAAATAATGATAGACACAAATCAATTTATGAATTAACTCAGTAACAGCAGTCCAACATAATTTTATGAATTGGAGAGGGACTGTCAAAGTGATTTCAAATTTATCTTGGAATACAAGTGTATGAAGCTCAAACATGCAGTTAATGGATTTGAGTTATATAAATACTTTCAATGTTATATAAGTCCAATTCAAATGATTGAAGAAAATACACATTGTAAGATAAACGTTCATGGTTCAGCAGGAGGGATAAGATAACACATGTGGGCTTTCTGTTGCTCCTGAGTCCAAAACAATTAAAGAATCAAAGTGAGTAAAGGAATACATCTATAAAACAAAAGGGAACAAATGCAAGGAACTCGTTAAGACAGAACAAGACACTAAACTTTTTAAGAATTGAAAGACAAGGGGAGGAAGAATACAGACTGACACAAGGAGATAAAATCACATTCGGATATATGCTACAACTGAGTCTGCAAAAGAAATGGGGGCCAATCTGTACAGTGGAATCTTTGAGACATTTGGAGTTGGAGTCAGAAGTTATAATGGAGAATGTAGTTGAGCAATAGGTCAGGATATTGGAAGGAATTTTAATTTAAAGTCAGTCCTATACCTCCATGAATCATCATCCATTTCTTGCCTCCCACCCCTTGAACACACGCATAGATTTTGGGCCATTTTTATTTATCTTAATGTAAAGTTCTTTATCTTTTCACTAAAGAAATTAAACCTATGTTTGGGGAAAGATATAGTTTCGATAAATGCTTGAAGGAATGGAGTCAAGTCTTTAAGTATCTGGGAGAAAATTATTTTCAATCTAGAATTCTATATCCAGACAAGGTGTTATTAAACAGGTAAGACAGAAAGGTATTGTCAAACATGTACCTACTCTTCTAACCAATCTCCCACTTAAATAAAACTATAAACTGAGACAGAGTAAGGAAATTACATGATAATGTTAAAGAAAACAACAATTATGATAGCTCTCCAGTAGGTCTAGAGAATAATGAGTGCTGATTAAAGCAAGTGAGAGGTCTCTAGAAAAGTTAAGGGTTCATGTGATTTAGTGAGGATGTGGAAGATGTTGTCATAAGCCGTGGTGAACCCAGTGCCTAATATTACTTTCTGCACATAGCAAATACTTAATAGGTGGTTTCAGTGATATGAAAAATCAAACTTATACAAATAAGGCTTATTACTTTTAAGGATGCTTCCACATAGATTAGTTACTTCAATAAACTTTAGACAATTCAGATAGTTAAGTATTTTTGGCACTTAAGGTGATCTATCAAGTATCTATATGTACTATTATTACCTGAATTGGTGGAGCATTATGATGCCTTCCTTCTGGAAGGTGTCCAACTAGTGAATCTGAAATCATGCCATTTTCCAGTAGATCAAGTCTTACTCAATTGTTTCTTGGGGTGCTAGCAAATTTGCCAATGCTTCCTTATTTTTTAAGGTTTACGTTCTTTTTTTAGGGGGGTTGCACTAATATGTTTTTATATTTTAATAAGTTCAATCAAATGGAAGAATGCATGGTTTGTTCACAAAGAATTGTAATGCAATATTATTGGTTTAATACCAAAATCATGTACTTAGTGATTTCTTTTGGAAGGTATATGCCAAGACAGCAAACCAACACCTCTGTTTCTTCCAGAGCATCTCTGACACAAACCCACTCAAATAAATTAATATTCTGCACTTGACTGGCTTACCTGGCCAGAATAACAAGATGCTGTGCCAATGCATGATGTAACTGTGATGACCAATGCATAAAAAATTATGAATAAGCTTTGCTTTCATCTTAACAGTTTTTTCAGAAGCCTGTTTTTCTTTCTGTTATCTCCCCTATAGAGTTCACCTATCAAATGGTGCAATAAGCGAGTTGGCATATGCCTTTTTAGACTTAAAATGGTGACAGGAGGCTGGGATGTTAAAGACATTGTACAATTTGCCCCAATGTAAGGCTCACTCTCACTTCTTTTAGTGGAAAAACCAAAGCAGAATTAATAGAATATTGCTAATTTGTCTATTAGTTTTCTTTTTCACCATCTTTCTCTACATTCACACACACACACACACACACACACACACACTCTCCTTTATAATTAGGATTTTTAATTATTCTTTTTAATGTGTAAGAACTACACAATAAAAAGAACACTGCCTTTTTAATTTAAAAATTGGTATTTTATTTTGAATTCTCAGGATAAATTTTAGAAAAAAAACCTCAGAAAATAATAGTGATATTTAATCAAATCAATATATTAGTGCTGACTTACATCTGGAAATTAAGTGTGTATAGTAAACATCAAATAATCTTCAGACAAACATCATTAAAATGAGGTTCAAAGATCCATCATAAGATATGTGGTTTTCGCCTCATTTAAATATGTCAGTGGTTGCACAATTTGTAAATATCGTCTACATTTGCAGCCATTTGAAATTTTTAATAGAGGAATAGAGAATGATCTTAAATTGTTGAATTTTAGTCTGTTTTTTAGAGTATTAATCCATTGAAATTTCTTCTTAGTAGGGTCATTTCCAATATTCATTCATAATTAGATTTTCCCATCACTTAAGCTGCTTTTTAAAATAAATTAAGCATATGAGGTTATGCTTGCTCTTTCATTTTTCCTGGGCATGGTACAATTAATAAATGTTCTGACCTGTCACATGGTCATCATGAAAGTTGAAAAGATGTATTTCTTTTCCTAAGGAACTTAAGAATTATAAAGATTTGGGTAATTTCAGTTAAAAAATAACCTATCATATTAAAATAGGTGATATTTTAAATATGACTCTATAATATTAAAATATAACTATACCAAAATGTCACCTATCAAAACATTTTTGTTTTTTGACCTATTCCAAGTTGTCAGCTGGTATTGACTTGAAATTTGAAGAAAAATGAGTAAAATTAATAGAAACAGTTCAGCTCAGTTAGATATTTGTTAGTATTGACCCCTTTATACAAATTGATTTGTTAGTTGAACAACTTCTATAGGAGGAAAAACATCTGTTGAGCACGAGCTCTGTGCCACCAGGCATTGTGCTTGACAGATTTCAAAGTTTGTACTTTTACAGTTTAAATTATACCTATTTCCTGTCATTGTTTCCTACCAAAAATGTTCAAAGGATTCATATCGTAAGTTTCCCATTTGTTGATATTTCTCTTAGTAATACATTATCTCTGATTATTCTCAGACTGTTAAAGCTAAATAACAAGTTTCCGTAAAAAACACACTTTTCGTAAATGTTTTAGATAGATGAAATTAAAATTCTATGCAAAAAATATGTATGCATAGAAATGGATGGTATATCATATAGCAGCAAATAAAATGACACATATATAGAAATTCTGAGTAATAGCCAAGGTAAAATATAGTTGAAAAGGTAGTTAAGAAACATAACAGGTTTCTAAAAAATAACTAAAATGTCTAAAATTGCTTTCTTTTTATTTTATGCAAACATGTATATGTTTATTAAAGGAACACCTGGATTAAAATAACATATACACCTATACTTTATTTTACAACTCATGATTGATAAAGAATACATTCTGTTCTATAACTACTTATATGAGCATATCGTTGTTATGAAAAGTACTGTTTTCTTCACTGCAGTCATGTAATGAGACATATATTTCTCTAATGTTTCAAAGGTATCATCATATCTGTGCCACTTCAAAAAGATTTCTCAGAAGAAAGACTTCTTAAGTTTTGATACATCATTTGGGAAAATAAAGTCAGCCTGAAGTATCTTCACATTTTCCTCATATATGGGTTGGTTTGAGAATCAGAGGCCCAGAGTAGCTATGACACATCTGTCCTTCTGGAAATCAAATTTTGCTTTGTGCCTCCTGGAAATGTGTACATATAGCCATGAGAAGAAATTTGTTTTACCCTGTAAGGCAGGCCATCTCTCTGTGTCTCAAAGTTCCGATGAGTTGTGTTTGAGAAGCTAAACAGAGAAGACTAAAAAGAGGGAAAAAAGAATTAGGAAAATACCTAGGAAGTGAAGATTCTTTTTCAATTAAAATGTTTTTTTAGGAATTGAGAGATTTTACTGTTTTTAAATCTTTGGGGGTTAATCTAGCCCCCAAAGTTGAGGGAATTCAACTACAAGAGTATTCCTTTCGAAAATATAAAACTTTAAGCTGAAACTGAAGAAGATAGTCATGGGCTTTGGGGAAGTAGAAAGAGAGAATGGGTTGTTGTTAGGAATAGAGAAATGGATAGACCATTGCTGAGGGCCTCAACTAAGGTTGCTATCCTTTAAAAAAATTTAAGTAGTACAAGCTACACAGTTTGCTCTCCAGTAATCTTCCAAAGTTTAGGTATACAAGGTGGCTGTTTTGATTAATCAGAAGTTGACATTTTTTTTTTCAGAGAAAATGCAGTGGAAAAGGACACAGCCCTTAATAAATGGAGATGTGTGGCACGTGGACATTGGGAGGTTGTTTGATGCCAGAAATGAGCAAAATTATGGGTAGTGTAGGCAAATAGAATGAACATTAAGAAAATAATTTTTTATATAGCTGGACAAATAACATGTGACGTTGTCAGAGGGCAGTGAGGAAATAAGGGCACTCACATCAGAACCTAAGACATTGGGGTTTGAAAGAAGTGAACAAACTTTGAGAAAGCTACCAGAGAAGTTGCGTCTTTGGGGAGGGGAAGGTGGTGGGGAGAGTCTTAAGTCTCAGGAAAAGCAGAGAAGTAGAGAAAGCATTTCATGAGGTGGCTGAGGGTATTTGATAATTAATTGATTATGTAGGAGGAATTTTGGAAGGAATAGTGGAAAGAAGAATCCAGGTAAAAAGCACTCAAGAGCATGAGTATGGGACAATACTTGGAGGAGGCTGAAGAGTGGATTATTGCTTTTGGACTATGGACAAGCTGATAGTTTTGAAATGTTCAGATGGTTGATCTTCTGAATGTTAAGGTATTCTCAGTCCAAATAAAATCCTAGTTAAAAAGGGGACTGATAAGATTCATCCAATGACTGCAGTCATTGGTCAGTGTTAAAAGAGATTACTATGAAGAGTGTTATTCTCTCATATGAAGTAAAACCTTCTACACTTTGTACCTAAAGCATGGAAAGATGACCTGAATGACTTTCAGGGCAAGAATCACAGAGGTATAATAGGGCTTTTAAAATATTTATTTTACCATTGATTAGGACTATTACATATTGAGCCCTGAATATATGTTAACAGTAAAACTGAATCTGAGTAGCTGTTTTTTTTTAATTTTGTGTCAGGATGGTATGTATACACTCCATCTAAAAAATATAGCAAATCGTGCAGGTGCCGATATATAAAGAGAAACAGAAGAAACCAACCTTGTTTTACACCTTTTAAAATACAATGTTCTCTGTCAAGACAGCCATTGTTGGCCCATTTTCTTAATCTTATTTTGATACTTACGAAGGTGTATTAAGAAGTCTTGAATCAATACTGAGATCACACAAACTAGCCCAGAAATTATCCCAGTATGTAAAGTCAACGACTAAAAGCAGTTTATTGCACAATATAAAAAGTCTTCAATTATTTTTGATAGTTTTTTGGTTAAGGAAAACAAAATAGAACAAATAATTAATCATAGATTAAGGTCATTCATTTTATATACAAGCTATTAGATTGAAAGACCGATGAATCCAGTTCATCAGGAAAGAATATGGAAGCATTTTAAAAGAATTAAGCCAATTTATGGATATCTGTTGTATAGTGCAGTTTAGAAAGACCTTTTAAAAACAAGATGAAATAAACATTGCTCCTGGGAAAATATCACAAAAAATCACATTTATGATGAATGATTCACAAATATTAAGGTAGAATTTGGGATTCTGACTTAAAATATCCTAGAGCATTTTTCAGTTTTAGAAAGTTAATTATTTATCCTGTCTGGAGTTATTGGACTCCAACTAAATAAAATTCTAAACCTATAATATAAAAAAAGTTCAATGAGAATTTGTGACCAGATCTTTCTTCTTATTAAGGTCACATGAACAGCACAATGTCCTGAGCTGGACAAATGTAAAGCACCGTGTCTCCTAAAGACATTGTTTGTAGTCTAGATATGGTGAAAATAAGATTAAAGAGTTGTTTAAAAACTTTTTTTTTCCACATCAAAGTCTCACTTTGTCACCCAGGCTGAAGTGCAGTGGCACGATCTCGACTCACTGCAACCTCCACCTCCCGGGTTCAAGTGATTCTCCTGCCTCAGCCTCCTGAGTAGCTGGGACTACAGGTGCCCACCGCCACGCCCGGGTAATTTTTGCATTTTTAGTAGAGACAAGGGTTCACCACATTGTCCAGGCTGGTCTCGAACTCCTGACCTTGTGATCCACCCACCTTGGCCTCCCACAGTGCTAGGATTACAGGTGTGAGCCCCCGCACGTGGCCGAAAAACTTATTTTAATTACATTTTTTTCAGTTGACTCCTGTAAATACCACTTGAAAGTAACTTAAAAGTGTATTGCTAGTCGGGGAAGAGAGCCTTTCTTTCTGTTACCCCAACCCTGAGCCCTCTTACCCTGTTACCCTAACCTGAGGTTAGGTTTCAAGTCAGGTTACTTGGAAGATGGAAAATAATAGTGAAGTTTTTGATTTTTTTGTTTGTTTTAATTCCCTTGTTTAAGATACAGAAGCAAAGTGGTACACCATAAAAGGTTATTTATGTTATTATTATTAAACCCCTTCAACTCTCTCATTCATTTAGTAACAATTTACTGAGTGTCATTCATGGTGCCATTTTACATGCAGTCAAGTTTTCATGCAATAGCACCAAGACAATTGATTTATATGGAAATTTATTACTTAAGAATGTCCACCTTATAGATGAAGAAAAACGAAAAATATTAATCAATAGTGTTAGCCACTTGATTAGTAAGGTGAATAAAGTCACACTTAGATTTACCCTACAAGCTGCCCTTATTAATAATAAGTTGTGGCTATGCATAAATTAGATCAGATGCTTCCTTCTTTGGTTAACCTGATTATCTACAGATGTGTGAGCTCCATAAGGAAGTGGCCTTCTCATTCCAAATCTTTCTTGAGTAAAGTTTTAACAGGGCTATTAATCTCAATATACAGATCATATGTAATGATTATGCCTGCCAGAGTATCTTAGTTATAAGGGTTCAAAAGACAATCAGATCGGGCCGAGATAATGCACACATTCACGTATTCATCACAAGTAATATTATATACTTTACATATGCTCTTTTATCAGTTAGATAAATGAAGATATATGGGTTTGACTAGTTGAAATTTGCCTCTGCTATTAACCAGTGTAAAAATACCCAACTTGCTTGTACCTTCTCCAAAGTTAAATTTTGGGATAGCTCCAAAAGTGATGTCAATTTTGAACACATAATATTAATGTCCATAAGGGAGACTGTTTATAAAATTAATTATGTGAGTTCTTACCGAGTACTCTAAAGATAGTAGAGTTACTGTATGAAGCCAGCACTAGCACTACCTAACATTATGGAATTGGGAATGACTATTTGGTAGCAGATAGGCTTGAATCTAGGCATAATCTTATAATAGTTCATGAAAATACATAGTAGCAAAACAAAAAGTGTTTCTGAAGTGTTATCATTGATGTTATATCCCCATTAACTTCCTCTATGAAATTAGTGGTCCTGTCTCTCTAGAGAACGTTTTAGAGATAATAGGGTTTTCTTAAAGGAATTGAATAACTTAGCATATTATTTTATCTTTATCTCTTGAGAGCCCATGAAAAGAATCTAATTTCCCAAAAGGAAGTAGAAAATGCAAGAAAAACCCAGTCAGATCTACCAAGAATCGATGCTAGTTCTCTAGACCATTCCATACTCCACTCTAAAGCCTGATAATTGAATGATGGCCACTGCCTGTATACTTATAATTTGTAGATTTTGTAATATTTTCAGATAGTTATTAGTTGCCTCAAATAATTGGGCTGAAATGTGATAAGTTTCCTGGTTTTTCCGGAAATTTATATTCTGCAATTTAACACTATTTCCCAACAAAACGCAGTCTTTACCCACAAGACATCTTAAATGATTTTCTCAGGAAATATTAAGATATAAATGTAAATTCTGTTACTAAACAACAACAACAAAACTAAGTTCATGATGACTTTTTCCGATTTTATCAGTAGAAAGCTTTTTTATTATGTTTTAGTATATAACTTTTAATGAGAAATTATTGATGAAATTGTTAGCAGAGTTTCTATTTGTGTATTCAGTGACCAAGAAATATCAGAGGGAATAATATCAAAAGGATGATTCTGTGGGTTTTCCAAATTTAAAACCAAAATAAAAAGTAGCTTACAGAAAAGTAAAATTCTTAATGCTATAAAAGAAGTTGTGTGTATAGCTGTCTGAATATCAAAATATGTGGTCTGTTGCCCTTAAAATTAGAACTGCCAACTTTCTTTTAAAAAGAATTCAGAACAGTGTGTATATTCCCACAAAAAAAAATCTTTTTGTTCACTATACTTACTATGTCAAAAAGATTGTTTAAAGAAAGAATTAATGCTCATAGAAATATATCAAACTGAAAAACATTTAATTAAAGACAGATTTTGGTTATTTTATAAAAGCAAAATCACAGATGCCCTATCATTTTACCTCTGAGTACTTCAGTGTGTGTATTTTAAGAATTATAGATATTTTCTTACAAAGATATCATTTCTAAAACCAAATGTATTTTTTTTTTGTTTTCTTTACATTTTTTGGATAATTTTTCAATACAAGTTTACCTTGTTACTTCAAAAACACACCATTCTTTTGGTGAATTATACAAAAAGTGATTCTAAATATCTGAAGTTATTGTGTTTATAAGTACTTACTCAAATTTAATTGTATTTATTAATGCAGTAATTCCTTAACAATTATAACAAAACTTAATTCTACAATGTAGGTCTGCTCCCAAGTGGGTTTTGCTATTCTAGACTAGGTAAAATATAAGTAGAAACTATATTAGCAGCCAGTTGGAGAGTACAATAAACTGCTAAAGAAAGGACTCACATTCTGAATCTATTTCTTGTAAATTCTAGAAAAATGAGTAGTTACAGATGTAAAGATGGGTATTTGTTTCCATTTATAAAATTTTGATGGATTATGTTGATTTGTCATAATGTTTGTGTTTTCTGAAATAATCTAACCTACCATACTGAATGTCATCAAAATACAAACAATAAGGAGTAACTGAAAAGTAAAGCCTGTACCATAAAAATACAAAAAGTTTATGGAAATAGTTATGATTTTTAAAAGTGTTACACAATTGTTTTTAAACCAAATCCAGGTAGCCTTTATGTCAAAGGCTTCTATTTATGTTCAGTATCCACAATTAAATATCTCCACTCACATAGCTATAAATTTAACTGTAATTTATTATCAATATTACTTCATATTTTGCAGCTGAACTCCTTTGGCATACGGTTTTCAGTCCTTGGGTATTTTCTTTGTCTTTCAACAAATCTATTAATATAACAAGAGATGAGAAGCAGAGTAGAAGCTACCCATCATTTGTAAATTTTGCTACCTTGTTTTAAAGTAGCTTTGCTAAAATATGCAAAATAACAATAAATAAAAACTTCTGGCAACATCGATGTTCTTTAATACATACATTTATATATTCATGCTATCTCTGTTGCTCGTGAAACATAGTTGGCTTTAATATTCATAAAGTGGAGTGTCAACCTTATTGTAAAAATAAAGAAATGTAATCTGTTTCTATTTCTGCAAGTTATTCCCATATTTTCATTAAATCAATACTTACGCTACACAACATCAATGCCTACTATCAGTAGTATGCTTGATTTTTCTAAAAAATTGATTATAAGAATTGATTTTATATTTTGGTCAACAGATATTCCACATGACATATGATCTCGCCAGTGCAGTGGTGAGAATTTTTAATCTCATCGGCATGATGCTGCTCCTGTGCCACTGGGATGGTTGTCTTCAGTTCTTAGTACCACTACTGCAGGACTTCCCACCAGATTGCTGGGTGTCTTTAAATGAAATGGTTGTAAGTAATTTCTGTTATTTTACACTCTGATTTTTCAACATTGTGCCAAAACCTTTTAAGTAATTATGTTACAATGATCTGATTTCTTCTCTATAAATGTTTACAGACAACTTGATTTTGCTTCTATGAATATAAAATCAGATGTTATGTTTGTGGAGGGTGGTTACAACTAAATTTTACTAATTGACTATATTCCTGAGTATGTATATGTTACAACATCTACTTTTATATATTTTATTCTGTGTATACTGAGGCATATCTTATTTCAAAGGTACAATCATAAAATATTACCACGGTACAGCATTCTTTCAAAAATGCCTGTGGCTTAGAATAACTCCTAATTTCATCAACATTTTTTAGCTTTCACTATGTTCAAGACATACACTTTTAGGGATTGTAAAACATGCAAAGGCAGGTACATCAGCATAGATATAGATTAAATATGTATGAAGCCAAATGAAGTTTCAGATACTACCTTTTGCTAAGGAAAATAAGGAAAACTTCGGGGAAAAGGTAGGCTTTAAATTTACCTCTGAAAGTTATGTAAATATTTAAAAAACTATAAAGTATAAATTTGATTTAAATAGCTAGGTAATTTCCTATTTAATTTTAAGAAGATATGTTTTGATCTATATAATGAAACACTCAACACTCACAAAAGAATTAAAAGAACAGTGAATATTTTGGTAGATATATCTATAAATCTCTCTATATATATTTTATATATACACACGTATGTGTTCACAAATATTTGTTCTTTTTGTATAAGTTCCCATATTTTCTTCCTGCATTACATTTTAATTACATTTTTACTTAATAAAACATTGTTTAACTGTGAATAGCCCTCTTTGATATGTGACATTTTATGGTACTTTAATTTTATGAGATTTTTACATTTTTCCCTTAGGTATAAATCAAATACTGTCTTTTCTCAAACTGTTCTATTATTGATTTATTGGCTTATTTTTGTAGAAATTATATGGACACCAAAGATTATGATTTTTTCTCCTAATGATTGTAGCATAGGCTTTCTATTTGAAAAAAAAAGACGGTTTACATTGACAGTTAAGATGTATTGTCTTCTTTTCTTCCTTTTCTATCTTCTTCCCTATTGTCCTCCTTCCTTCCTTCCTTTTTCTTTTTGTCTTTTCTATGCTTTCATTCATATTTGACCTGATATTTATTATATTTACCTAGATCTCGCTTCATTTCATTAATATTTGCTTATATATCACTAAATCACAAAGAGCTCTCCTGACCACCTTATCTTATATATTACTCCACTGGTTTATATGTTAATAATAAAGGCATTTAGCAACACACACACACACACACACACACACACACACACACACACACAGAGATACATACACTTTTATTTGTCATTTATATTTTTCTGTGTTCCCCACACCAGAATGTAATGTCTGTTCTCTTCTGTCCTGTATTTCCAGTGGTATCTTGGTGTATTTTGTGCTGCTATAATAGAATACTATGGACTGGGTAATTTATAAAAAACAGAAATGTATTTCTCACTGCTCTGGAGCTTGGAGAGTACAAGATGAAGGTGCCAGCACGTTCAATTTCTGTATCTAAGATGGCACCATGCTGCTATGTCCTCCAGAGAAGACAAATCTATCCCTCACATGGCAGAAGGTGGAAAGGCAGGAACATACTTCTGAAAGCCTTCTTTAATCTATTTATGAGAGCAAAGCAATCATGACCTAAACACCTTTATTAGACCCCACCTCCCAACATTGTTGTATTATGGATTAAGCTTCTAACACATGAATTTGGGAAGTCACATTCAGACCATAGAAAGTGCCTAGAATAGTACCTGACACATTAATTTGTTGTGACTTAGTCACTTATCATTGACAGTTTTTTTGAGAAATAGTCTATATGGTAGTTTCGATAACTAAAGAACAAAGTAAGCAGTAGTTTGGTTGGCTCATTTTTCAAACCTGTGATGTCTACTTCATTATAGATCTGTCACTTTACTTATCTTTTTTAAGGAGGAAAGTATATGGTAAAAATAGTAATAATTGTATTTTTCAGGAGAAGAAAAGGCAACAGCTCTATAATCTGGCTACTGACTGAGAGGATAGTATAAAAACATTAGCACTACTGCCAAAAGATGATTCATTGGTACCAACCAATATTTAATTTGGTAAAAAATTATTATTTTACATTTTTCCTATGTATCTTTCAGAAAAATACCAATTGTCATCATAGAAATAGTAAAATAACTATTTTGGGATGTCTATAAAGTACATATGGTAGTATAATTATAAGGCAATATACTACTTAATATATCTGATGATAAACACATTTATTGAAAAAAATTCTTGTTTTTCTTTAAACATGTCTATATGTGCTCAAATGTGTGTGTTCATGTGTGTGTTTGTGGTGTGTGTGTATGTAGTATGTTTATTCCAACATAGCCCAACCTTCAACCTTTTTTAATATCCTGACATTATACAAAATATCTTTCCAGAATTTGCAATTCACTTCTTGGCTTTTTTTTTTTTTTTTTTTTTGGCTGCAGATTTACATATGAAGTTGGTTTTTATTATCTTTTGTGTTTATTTAACATTTTTCCATGTGTAACTCTAATGTAGAGAGAAGGAAACCGTCATGTATGTTCAAATATAAAAGCCATAACTTATTTTATTTTATTGTTTTTATTTTTTGAGATGGGGGTCTTGCTATGTTGCCAAGGCTGGTCTTAAACTCCTGGGGTCATGTGATCCTCCCACCTTGGCCTCCCAGTGTGCTGGGATTACAGGCATGAGCCATCATGCCTGGCCTAATTTATATTGTGGATAATAGTGATGTGAAGGAAATAACCATAAAAAAGACCATTTTTGAATCAAGAGAGAATCTTGATGGTATCATTTGACCTTGAAGATACTATTTTCCATTCTAAAGTTATGGAGTTTTGGTAAATCATTTATTGCAATAATAAAAAGCAAAGTATATTTATGCACAAGGAGTTATAATGGAGAAGTGCAAATCCAATATGAGAACAAAAGCACCCTGCATTTATTTAATACACTTACTATATACAAAACTCTGTGCTTTGAAGGATACTATCTTACTTGGTCCTCACAGCAACTGAATGAGGTAAACATTATTTTGCCCCACTTTTTGGCTAGAAAAACTAAAGTTTTTAGAAGTTAAATGAATAGTCAATGTCACACAGCTAGATTATAGAACCAAGAGTAGAATGCTTATATATCTGACTCCGTAATTTCTGCTCTAAACCATGTTGGACTGTTTTGTGCAGCATAGATTATAAAGAACAGTTAAGGAAAGTAGTAATAAAGAGACAAAACCTGTTAGTTAAAGCACTCCAACTGCAGTAGAAAATCCCATTAAAATTAACGTTTGAGCTCTGACACTAAAAAGTGGCAAGATTGATCTTTTGTGAGATGTAGAAAACCAAAATCAAGTTGAGAAATCAAAAAATTAAGGAGCCAGGCCAGGATATATGCAGGAATGCACTAGTCTTTCTTGGGTTTGGGCTTGACAAACATGCTATGACCTTAGGCTCTGATTCTAAATTATTTATAATAAAGATTAGTGGGTCTAACAAATTCTTTATGTTTATTCTTCTTCATTGTATCCTTCCATCATTAAATTATTTTTATTCTTAAATATTAATTACTATATATTTATATCCTTCTTAACTGTATCTGCACTTACACCCATACTTTTATCTGTATCACTAGCTAGATGAGGAGAAACTCAAAGTCAATGCTATAATTATACTATATCTGTAACTGTAGTGTTGATAATTTGTTTAATATATCTATTCTTATATTAACTGTTTCATTCCATAAATGTAGATTCAATCTCTCTCAGTGAATTCCTTTGCAGTCTTTCTAAATTCCTCATTAAAGTTTTTATTTAAATATTATTTTTAAAAAGTCAATCACTAACCGTCGCGGGTGCTGTGGTTTAAATGTATCCCCCTAACTTCATGTGTTGAAAACCTAATCCCCACTGCAGAAGTGTTGGGATGCAAAGTCTAGTAAGAGGTGATTACATAAAGAGCAGACTGACCTCATGAACAGGTTAATATTGTTATTGGAGAAGGGGGTTAGTTATAAATATAAGTTTGGCTATCTCCAGCTCTCTTTCACATGTGATTGCTGGCCCTTTCACCCTTCTATCCTTATGCCGTGGTAGGGGACAGCCCAAAGGCCCTCACCACATGAAACTTTAAAAGATCTTGGATATCCCAGCCTCCAGGACTGTGAGCTAAATAAATTTCTGTTCATTATGAATTACCCAGTCTGTGGTATTTTGTTGTAACAACAGAAAGCGGACTAAAAGTGCAGGCTACTTAAATTGACTAGGAAGGAGATACTGACTTGCAAAACACAACGTGAACAGGAAGTAACTTTGCTTTGTATTTATATTATTTGTTTTTGTTTCATTCAAGAAATAAGTCTGAATTATATAATTCTATCTGAATGAAAATCTTGGATATGGCAGATAATTACTTTCTAATAAGATTAGTTTTATTCCCATCACATTTTGTGGCTATGTGTTTAGGTGTACAACACTAAAATTATATTAAATCATTATAAACAAGATTGGGAGTAATGGGTTTTTGTTAAAATTACAAGTATGAAATATTCATTTTAAGAATATAAGAAAATAAATGATGCACGTTAACTTGCTTATTAATTTTGAACTGAATCTCAAATATCGGATGTAACCTAGGGAATGACTTTATAGAACAGATAAAGAAGGATTTTCAGCTAAACAGTACATTCCTGGAGCAATCTTTCTTTAAAAGTCTATAGGTTTACTGTCAGGGAGTCCATGTTTTCTACTAGCAATCTTATAAATGTATGATTACATGTTAGTAATCATTTTGAAGGTTTTAACATAGCATGTTATGAATTTAGGATTATCTGAATGTCATACATATGGAATCTGGATATGCTTTTGTAGTTGGAGCAGGTTGTGTCATGAGGAGTTACATCAAATAATTCTGGTTTATGAGCATAACAAATAAATGATGCATTTATACCAATTGAAAGATTAATAACATATTAAATCCTGTACACGTTTCACCACAGTCAAAATGAAGAAAAACTTGGATAAGTGAATTAGTCATTCCATAGCACTCAGTTGTAGAATACTGTATAAAATCACACAATCTACAAAACCTGGCATTACAGCACTACATTTACATTTTATGCACCTACTTGGTTTTAGCAAAACAGCATTACTCATCACAGTAAATTTACATTAAGATGTATTTGTTGATTCATTATTTTGTATTTGATTTGTAAAATTATGTTTGTTTTAGTTTTATAATTGTATTTATTTGAGTAACATTATAATCAAAATAATTTAACCCAAGTCAAGGGTATTTCATTGTAATGATTCATTTGTTGTGATTTGAAGGAATCTGTGCATTATTTAATTTTGATAAGTGCTATTCTACAGGGCAGACAATTGGTCTTTCATGTATCTGCATCCTAGACAACTCCTATACCAACTTTGCATGTGTTGCTAACTAAAATATTGTTTATAATCAAAATGGTAATTATCAGTAGCATTTTTTAAAATATGTGCAAACTAATTATTCAGTTATCTATTTAAGTGGTCTTCCTTATACCGTTTTTGTTTTAATGATTTGTGCATCTCAAGTTATTTTTTTCAAAGATAAGTAATCAATCACTTGACCATACTCTAAATTACTGAATTTAGAACTCATGGGCATACTCTAAATTACTGAAGTCAAAATTAATAAGCCTCTAATTCTCTTCATATCTATAGATATATTAATTTCCAAAAAGTTAAGATGCGTAAACCAATCTAGCAATATCAGAGAAAAAAACTGATATAAAAAATGTCTGTAATGGTCTAATTAGTAAAATCTATATGGAGAGAATAAGGGATTCCACTGGAAAATCTAGGTTACTCTATTTTACTTTTATTTGAAACAATGTGACAGGGACACTTACTAACAACCAAATAGCCACGTGCTTTCCATATTTTCTAGCTGCCTTTCAGTTAGATGGGTACCTGTCTGTGCTATTAATTAATAATTAATGGCCTATGAATAGCAGTATATTTCACTTATAGGTATAAGCATTGAAAAGCTGCTATAACGCCCTCAACCCTTTTTTTTTTTTTGAGTTCCGGAAGCATGTCTTAATTTGAAGCTCACACATAACATAGCCTATCCTAACTCATTTGTACAGAAACATAGGGGGCGAAATTGGCAGAATTAAATTTAAAGACATACATATCGGAATTACCTCAACCCCTAAATCTGCTGATTTTATACAAGTCACTTGACTTTCTTGTACGTAGCTTCTTAGCTATGAATTAAGTGTATATTATGTATTTTTTCATTTAAATGATCTATTGAGTATTTCTTTGTTCCAGACATTATTTTAGGCACTAAACACATGGTAGAGGATGAGACAAAGTCCCTGCCCTCATTAGGCTTACATTCTAACATGCTTTTATTCAAACTATCTTTTCTGGGTACTAAAAACTATATAAAACTTGTCAAAATGTAAGCTCTTCAATGAATACATTTATAATCCAGTGAAATGGTAAATTATATGACATATCTATTAATAGGAATTTGAATTGAGAGCTCTGAAATGTTTGCACTGCCCAAAGAGCATGGTTCAAGTGCTGGTGAATTACTCCCCTTTTTTCTGTTTTCCAAACTGTGTTCCCTTGAAAATGAATCCATGCAAGCCTATTTTCTCTTCTTAATTTAGATACCCAGGGAGTACAGTCTGTTTTCTAACTCATCCAGTGGTGTTCTAGTAGTAGCCCTGTGTGGATTGAAATAAAATCTATGAAAAACCGAGGGCCAGGGAGACACAAAATAGAGAGACATTCATTTCAAGTAGTATTAGCTGGCTTTAGATCAGGAACCTTCAATAGAGTGGGGAATCAAGATACTTCAGGCACTTCTAGCTCAAAAACTATAATCATCCCAATAAATGTGTGCTGGGTGGGCAGAGAAGAGAGAGCTATTTATTGATATTTTAAGTAAATGATTTGGAAAAAAAGCAATAAGAATTATTCATATGTAAGCTCACATATACAATTAGAATATAGAAACCCGGACAATTATTTTATCTATTGCCATTCTATCAAATATTTAAGGGCAAAATTAAAATAGATTCACTTTTTGTTTACAGAGCCCATTTAACTACTTAGGTAATGACTGATTGACATAATATAGCCAAAGTAATATTACGAAGAAATGACCTAAAAAATCTCTTAATTAAAAATATATTTCCCCTCTCTTGAGATTCAGTAATCTATTTTAGATTTGAATTTCTATGGCTTAGAAATTGTATTATTCTGATAATATTATTTTTTTTAAATAGAACGTACTGCCATAACAGAAAGTTTTTATTTTTTTTATTTATTTTTTATTTTTTTTAAGACCTAACAAAGGGTAACTAATTTGCTGACAAGTCACTGTAGCTCTACTGGAAAAAAAAATGCCTTCGTAGCTCCTATGAGTTATAATAATAAAGTAGGTCAGCAGCCTGCTGAGTGTTGCGATTCTCCTTTGCTGTCCTGTCTTTCCCAATTAGCAAAGTCTGCCTGGCAACTGCTCTCTATTGGATAGAAACATGACCTCATCACAAAAGGGGAAGGGTTCACATACTGTGTTCTTCCTTCTCAGATGTGGATTCTCTTACAGGAAAAAAATAAGGAAATCAACTCTAATCTGATATTTTGTTTTCAGATAAAATGTGCATTTCAGAAAAATTTAAATCGAACTATAATTTCATCATATAGAGGGATACAGGATATTGATGAGATTGTATATTGGCTATGGTGACCTTGAGTTGCTTTAGCAATGGAAGACCAAGCCATAAGTTCCAAACATGTTTTTTGTTCCCGCTTACATAGACTGGCTCTTAAATTTTAAGCAACAAATAGCAGAAGAAACACTATTCATGAAATTACCTTATCTAACAAGTGGCACCTGATAAAGTTGAAGAAAAAAAAGTATTTTGCTGTCTAATATTTCCTCCAAAATGATTAATTTGCTAGACTTAGTTCTCCGTTATATCCATGCTATTCTAAATGTTGTTGAGACATTCACAAATATAGTATTCATGTATGTATAACACATTATCTCACCTATTTTGAAGGAAATAAGTAAAAATACATTTACCATTTTAAAGATGAAGAGTCTGAAACAGAATTGTTACTCTATTTGCATAAAGCCAGAGACAGTATGGTAGCTGGTTATAAAATCCATATTTCCCCTTGGATTAAGGATGAACCCACCATACCATTCTACTTCATGAGCCCCAGACAACTTCATCTTTTATAAACCATTGCCAATTTATGTTTATAGAAAACAACCATGAATTGGCTGCACTGCTGGAAGAGCTCAGAATGTATATGAAAAATACGTGAAAAGTCATTGTGTTGTGTATGTGTGTGTTGGGTTTTAAGGTCTTTCCTTTTACTACTGTCGTAAATTCAAAAGAATCTGGCAAAGAAAAGCAATTATAATATCTTACTTTTTCTGAACTCCTCATATATTTACGTTACACATAAAAATGTTGTTTTGAATTGATGCAGATTGGAATAAAATAGTAACATTGTCTTCAATCTGGGAATCAGTGGAATAGCAGACTAATAGTTTCTACTGTATTATTCAATTTACGGATATACGGATGTCAGGCAATTCATATGAACTTCCTCTCTTTCCAAAGAGTTCAAGGTTATCATTCTCTGTTTAAAAAAGAAGAGACTTATATAGACTTGAATTATGTAAGCTAAGTTGCCTATTTTCAGATAATTTTCCAGACAAGATTATATAGTTGCTTCCCATAATGAAAGGCTCTCCACACTTTGCTTTTTCTATTCCATCTCATTTTTATCCCTCCTGCTTTATACCCCGGTCTAATTATGCTACTCTAGAGATATATGACAGAATCAGAAGTGACATGAAGAAAGCCATGTGATAAATGCGGGATATAAGAAAGAATATGAGGGACACTTTTTGAAACCTAAAAGGAACACTTCGTAACCCCATTGTATACCCTATCATTTTTTTGAAGTGTTTATTGTTTATAGAGATGTAATTTATTCTGGAGTAATGAGTAAATTTTATGATGAATTTGGCTTATAAACCTTTAACTTATTTCAGCTATTTTATACATATATTCTTATAATGTATCAACCACTGTAAGCAATTTATTAAATGAGATCTTAAAATATAGAATAGACTAATTGGCCCATTTTCTTTAAACTTTGAGGGTCTAGACATAGGGCCATTATGATTAACATTTAAATACTCTTTTAGGGAACAACAGACAGTGAGGCCTACTTGAGGGTGGAGGGTGGGAGAGGGAGAGGACAGGAAAACTACCTATTGGGTTCTATCTTATTATCTTATATACCCCATCATTTTTTAGAAGTGTTTGTTGTTTTTAGAGATGTAATTTATTCTGGGTACTATACTTACTACCTGCGTGACAAAAAAAAAAATCTCTATATCAAACCCCTGTGACTTGCAATTTCCCTGTATAGCAAACCTGCATATGTACCCTGGAACCTAAAAAAAAAAACAAAAAAAAACCTAAATACCCTTCTAGTATTTACCAGCTAGGTGCCTCAGAAACACAGCTCCAATCCAAATAAGAGTTAATCAATACCTGTCTCTGTCCTACATCCAATATCTCATATTTCACGCATAGAGAAACAGGCACACCTAGCTGTGGACTGTTACCATTTATTCTCATGCATAAGCTTGGTAATGATAAAAATTGTGTAGGGAAAGTTTGGAATTTACCATATCTTTGTATTTTACAAAAAACATATAGCAGTGAATCACAATCTATTCTCTATACTCCAATAGCATTTTCTTGAGCATATCATAAAGTCAATTAAAATGGTCTCTAATTATATTCTAAATATAGAATAAATATTATTTATAATATCTACTTATAATGTCCATCAAAGCAAATGATGTGTATTTAGAGATCACCGTGTGCTACCCTTTGCTACTGTGATCAATGTGATAATCTAAAATCCTGATTCCTACAACATAGGGAAGGGTTTCTAGTGGAAATATATTGAATTTTAACTGCATGCAAAATGTGGATATAATTGAATTTGACCTTCTTAATTTTCCAGAAACTATATTTTTGGCCTTTAGGTGACTTTTCAGATTTTTTTAATTGATGTTGTGTTTTTCCTAAGGTCAGCTATTTATTCACTTTTTTTAAAAAAAGATTTTTACTGAGTTCAATGAAATTATAATATAATAGAAAAAGATATAATTTCCATGGTGGGCATTATTATCTCCCCATTGCTCCCAAGCTAAAAGTAAGCATTAATGTGCCATTTATTTATGATTACATTTAGTCTACAACTTTTGTAATTCTGTCCTCGACTGAGTTATCAATTCTTAAGGAAAAAGAAGAGAAAAGAAATTTACCATGTGCCTGAAATCAGTAAATATTAGGCAAATCAAACCAAAATGTATTAATCTGTAACATTTAATGGAAATCATTCTCCTGAGGGGCACCTTTCCCTTTCATTCATCAGTGTTATTATTTCTCTATATTTTTCTGTTCTGATTATACCAAGAGATCAGAACTTTTTAGTAAGTAGCTCTTTTGAAAAATATTAAAAAGAAATGTAAATAAATACAGATTTTTATACAAAGGATCATGTTAACATAGAAACCCTATAAATGAGAGATGTAGAGACAGTTTATATACAAATATTTATGAGACCGTCATGCTCTAAAGTTTTTGAATGTATTTCTCGATCATTTAATTTGTATTCAAATTCATTGTATGAACAGGGTAATTTCCATGGTGATTTAGTGTTGTACAGGAATTAAATTATCACAAAATTTGAAGAAACCAAAGGTAGGATAAACACATTATCTTACAAAAGAATGAAAAAAGGAATAGAAGTAGGAGATAGAAGCCAAATAGCTAATACAATAAAAGCAGATTGTCTTTTCTCCTCCAGGCTGTTTTTTGCCATTGAGACCATTCACCATTGTCACTAGGTGGTACTGAAGCCTGCCCTATTTCTTCCAAAGGAGATAAAACTTATAAGCTTTATCATAACCATGTGTTGTTTGAGATCCTAACACTATTTATTTTCCTGAGCTACATTCTTATTAAGATCTTTTATTTCTTGTCCAGGAAGTAAACAATATAAGTTTATGGATGTAATTCTACCAACTACTATTACAATAATTCCTATACAGGAACTGCTCCCACGTATCTAATATTTAGTACCTGCAATTCATTATTATTTATTTTGCTTATTTATTTGTCTAGCAGTTTTGTGGTATCTGTTCACAACCATGTGAAGCAAATTGTCTGTATTGATGAATAAATAACTCATTAATCATAGTGTCAAAAATACTTTTTAAAAGTACTTTATATATAATCACCAAGATTGTGAATAAATTATGAATTAGGAAAGAGACATTCAAATTATCTATAAAACTCAGTCAGAAAGCTGGTGACAGAACTGGAACTAAGACCACAGTCTCCTTACTTGTACTACCTTCTATTTTCCATCAATGTATGAATATAGAAATCATATACTGATATATTAAGGTCCAGATGATTGGGTAAAATCAAACTTTGCTTCAGTTTCATTGTTTTTATTTAAAAATGGGAGTTTATCTTTAATCAGTTGATAAGTTAGCTACTGAAATAAACAGAAATAATATGAAGCTTATCAAAACCTCTCTTGAGGCAACACTTTGAAAGATAACCACAAATAAAACTTATGTTCAGCTGGGCGCGGTGGCTCACGCCTGTAATCCCAGCATTTTGGGAGGCCGAGGCAGGCGGATCACGAGGTCAGGAGATTGAGACCATCCTGGCTAACATGGTGAAACCTCGTCTCTTCTAAAAATACAAAAATTAGCCGGGCGTGGTGGCAGGCACCTGCAGTCCCACGTACTCGGGAGGCTGAGGCAGGAGAATGGCGTGAACCCTGGAGGCGGAGCTTGCAGTGAGCCGAGATCACCGCACTCCAGCCTGGGGGACAGAGCGTGAGACTCCGTCTCAAAAAAAGAAAAAAAAACAACTTATGTTCTTACAATTTCAATATTCTTATGCATAGGTATGGCAGAATGATACATATTCTAAAGGAAATCATAAAATTTGTGGGGCTAGAATTTATTATTGAGATACATTTTTTAAGAAAGAAATTGACCTAACTGGAGAAGACCAGGTGTCATATGGGTGCACACTACATGGAAATCTAGCATGCTGGGAAGGTTGAAATAAAGCGGTATAAAGAAAAAAAAAAAGAAACATTAATGAAGAAGTGTTATTAACAGCATACTAGAAGGTCCAAAAGTAGTAAAATGGAGGCAGGTTTAGGGCACACCTTAGAACTGGAAAAGAGATGGGACATCTAATCTCCTTAAAGCAGAAGACTGATGAGCTCTTGGCTTGCCTAGTTGACAATAAAAAGCATAGAAGAAATGATGAGAATCTACTTCAACAAAAATTGAATTTGTTGGTTAGAGTTAAGTGATCAAAATCTGATAAGAAGCATGCAAGTATTGTTAAACAAAATATGAGAAGTGGTATTGTGAAGTGGTTAGCATAATCAAGTCCTGGAACTAGATTATTTAGATTCCTCTACTGGTTCTCTTATGCTAGCTATGTGACCTTGGACAACTGACTTAACATATTTGTACCTTGGTTACTTTGTCTGTAATGTGGGGATGATAATCATAATTACTTCACAGAATTTTGAGGTAAATAAAGGTGCTTATATATGCCAACTAAATAAAACGATTTTATTTCAGACAGGTCACTCCATCGCCCAGGCTGGAGTGCAGTGGTGTGATCTCGGCTCACTGCAACCTCGTGGGCTCAAGCAATTCTCATGCCTCAGCCTCCCTAGTAACTGGGACTACAGGCACGGGCCACCACAGCTGGCTAACTTTTGTATTTTTAGTAAAAACAGGATTTTCCCATGTTGGCCAGGCTGGTCTCAAATTCCTGACCTCAAGTGATCCATTGGCCTCGGCCTCTCAAAGTGCTGGGATTACAGGCGTGAGCCACCATGCCTGACCAACAATTTTTATTATACTTCTCAAGTCAGTACACAAAAGCTATTATTAATAGTTGTATTTGGGTGTGAGTTAGAGTTGATATTCCCTATCAATGTATTGGTATATATTCCTGTCATTTCAAAAATATAATAATTTCAGGTAGCTGAGAGTACAAGCAGATGTACTGTATACCTAGAAATATTAACAGAACAATGGCAGAAAAAGTTAATAATGCATAAACCTGGCTAAAGAAACCAATAGTATTTGAATGTAAAACTTTGTTTTTATTTTGCTACCACCTGCAGAATACTAGACAAAATGTTCTGAACCCATAAGTATAGTTTCAAAGAACATTTAGAATGAGAGAAACATTAATGGCATTTAGTAATAGTTGGAGCAAGGACCAGGAAGTGAATAAACCCTCCATTTGGGATCCATATAAATGACAGAATGTTAGTGGAATACTTTTCTTCTTGTTTAATAATGTCTTCTGTCAAGGTGAAATATTTTAAACTGAATAGACTGGAATAAAGTCCAGAGAAATTGAACTCTGAGACAATACGTTGATATTCCAAATGAGCTCAATCCCCTGGCTTATGTGAATTGCACCTTAAGATGGTCATATATTAGAGAAAAATGATGGACTGATTGCACAGGATCTTTAATAAGCAATTAAAATGATGAAAGAACTGTTTTTCCATGGAATATGAAAATGATGTATGAATTTACAAAGTGAGATTCTGTACCAAATTATAAAATAAATTATATATGAGATAATTATCATTATAATTTGGTAATTATAAAACTTATGTAGGAAAAGTTTGGAATTTACCATAATATCTTTGTAATTTATAAAAAACATATAGCAGTGAAACAAAAAATGTTCTCTTTTGTGTTGAGTGGTCAGAGAAAGCTCTAGTTTAATGAAACAAGTCATAACAGATTAGCCTTTCTTTCTCTCTCTCATATATATATATATATCATAAAATATAAACATATGATATTATGAGGGGAAAAATCTTGTTGCAAACCTTGCTAAGGACATATACCAAACACCTCCCCCTTTTTGAGGTGAACCTTAGGACCAGCATATGTACTTATACAAATGTTTCTACAAGGTGCTTTCTGATATGAAATATTTGGACTAACACACTATAGAACTGAGTTAAGTTAATAACAGGTTGAGCAAATGTTTTCTTTCCCCAGATCCTAAAGTGCAGATTGATAAATTGAGATCAACAAAGATGAAGATATGTAAGAGGACATCTTTAGGATCCTGTCTTCAGATCGGAGTTATTTTCAACATATTAATAATAACCTGGGCCGGGTGAGTGGCTCATGCCTGTAATCCCAGCACTTTGATAGGCCAAGACAGGAGGATCACTTGAGCTCAGGAGTTTGAGACCAGGCTGGGCAATATAGTAAGACCTTGTCTCTATAAAAACTTTGAATAGCTAGATAATGTGTTGGCAAGTGCCTGTAGTCTCAGCTACTCAAGAGGCTTAAGTAGGAGGATAACTGGAGCTGGGGAGGCTGTGATTACAGTGAGCCAAGATCACACCACTGCATCATTTCACCCTAAGTGACAGAGCCGCACCTGGTCTCAAAAAGAAAAAAAAAGAGACTAGGATTGCAACCCCTGCCTTCTTTTGTTTTCCATTTGCTTGGTAGACCTTCCTCCATCATTTTATTTTGAGCCTATGTGTGTCTCTGCACATGAGATGGGTTTCCTGAATACAGCACACTGATGGGTCTTGACTCTTTACCCAATTTGCCAGTCTGTCTTTTAATTGGAGCATTAAGTCCATTTACATTTAACATTAATATTGTTATGTGTGAATTTGATCCTGTCATTATGATGTTAGCTGGTTATTTTGCTCGTTAGTTGATGCAGTTTCTTCCTAGTCTCGATGGTCTTTACATTTTGGAATGATTTTGCAGCGGCTGGTACCAGTTGTTCCTTTCCATGTTTAGTGCTTCCTTCAGGAGCTCTTTTAGGGCAGGCCTGGTGGTGACAAAATCTCTCAGCATTTGCTTGTCTGTAAAGTATTTTATTTCTCCTTCACTTATGAAGCTTAGTTTGGCTGGATATGAAATTCTGGGTTGAAAATTTTTTTCTTTAAGAATGTTGAATATTGGCCCCCACTCTCTTCTGGCTTGTAGAGTTTCTGCTGAGAGATCCGCTGTTAGTCTGATGGGCTTCCCTTTGAGGGTAACCGGACCTTTCTCTCTGGCTGCCCTTAATATTTTTTCCTTCCTTTCAACTTTGGTGAATCTGACAATTATGTGTCTTAGAGTTGCTCTTCTCGAGGAGTATCTTTGTGGCGTTCTCTGTATTTCCTGAATCTGAATGTTGGCCTGCCTTGCTAGATTGGGGAGTGTTTTCCAACTTGGTTCCATTCTCTCCGTCACTTTCAGGTACACCAATCAGATGTAGATTTTGTCTTTCCACATAGTCCCATATTTCTTGGAGGCTTTGTTCGTTTCTTTTTATTCTTCATGTCTAAACTTCCCTTCTTGCTTCATTTCATTCATTTGATCTTCCATCACTGATACCCTTTCTTCCAGTTGATCACATCAGCTCCTGAGGCTTCTGCATTCTTCACATAGTTCTCGAGCCTTGGCTTTCAGCTCCATCAGCTCCTTTAAGCACTTCTCTGTATTGGTTATTCTAGTTATACAT
The DNA here is from genome assembly GCF_028858775.2 of Pan troglodytes. Lineage (NCBI taxonomy): Eukaryota > Metazoa > Chordata > Mammalia > Primates > Hominidae > Pan > Pan troglodytes. Next base: position 67,337,402 of record NC_072402.2, read on the forward strand.
TCTTCTAAATTTTTTTCAAAGTTTTCAACTTCTTTGCCTTTGGTTTGAATTTCCTCCTGTAGCTCGGAGTAGTTTGATCATCGGAAGCCTTCTTCTCTCAACTCGTCAAAGTCATTCTCTGTCCAGCATTGTTCCATTGCTGGTGAGGAACTGCGTTCCTTTGGAGGAGGAGAGGTGCTCTGCTTTTTAGAGTTTCCAGTTTTTCTGCTCTGTTTTTTCCCCATCTTTGTGGTTTTATCTACTTTTGGTCTTTGATGATGGTGATGTACAGATGGGCTTTTGGTGTGGATGTCCTTTGTGTTTGTTAGTTTTCCTTCTAACAGATAGGACCCTCAGCTGCAGGTCTGTTGGAGTTTGCTAGAGGGCCACTCCAGACCCTGTTTGCCTGGGTATCAGCAGCGGTGTCTGCAGAACAGTGGATTTTCGTGAACCATGAATGCTGCTGTCTGATCCTTCCTCTTGAAGTTTTGTCTCAGAGGAGTACCCGGCCATGTGAGGTGTCAGTCTGCCCCTACTGGGGGGTGCCTCCCAGTTAGGCTGCTCGGGTGTCAGGGGTCAGGGACCCACTTGAGGAGGCAGTCTGCCCATTCTCAGATCTGCATGCTGGGAGAACCACTGCTCTCTTCAAAGCTGTCAGACAGGGACATTTAGGTCTGCAGAGGTTACTGCTGTCTTTTTGTTTGTCTGTGCCCTGCCCCCAGAGGTGGAGGCTACAGAGGCAGGCAGGCCTCCTTGAGCTGTGGTGGGCTCCACCCAGTTCGAGCTTGGGGGCTGCTTTGTTGACCTAAGCAAGCCTGGGCAATGGCGGGTGCCCCTCCCCCAGCCTCACTGCCGCCTTGCTGTTTGATCTCATACTGCTGTGCTAGCAATCAGTGAGACTACCTGGGCGTAGGACCCTCCGAGCCATGTGCGGGATATAATCTCCTGGTGTGCCGTTTTCTAAGCCCGTCGGAAAAGCGCAGTATTCGGGTGGGAGTGACCCGATTTTCCAGGTGCCGTCTGTCACCCCTTTCTTTGACTAGGAAAGGGAACTCCCTGACCCCTTGCACTTCCCGAGTGAGGCAATGCCTTGCCCTGCTTTGGCTCACGCACGGTGTGCTGCACCCACTGTCCTGTGCCCACTGTCTGGCACTCCCTAGTGAGATGAACCTGGTACCTCAGATGGAAATGCAGAAATTATCCATCTTCTGCATTGCTCAGACTGGGAGCTGTAGACTGGAGCTGTTCCTATTCGGCCATCTTGGCTCCTCCCCTAATGGGTGCAGCACACCAGCATGGCACATGTAGCTAACCTGCACATTGTGCACATGTACCCTAAAACTTAAATTATAATAATAATAATAAAAAAGAAAGAAAAAGAAAAGAATAAAGTAAAAATAATAACCTGGTTGAAGTCACCAATGATGCAGCCAACAAAAAGAAAAAAGAAGTGGCTAGTATGCTGGGTTATAGATTCATATTTAAGAATATCTTGTTATATAAGATGAACTGAGCCTAAGAGAATGGATTTCATATGACAAACATAAGATCCCATAAGAGATTTAGAAAAAAAAAGGATAAGGACAAGTACAAGAATCAGACAAGGCTCAGCCAAAGATGTAAAACATACTAAGGGTTTTTGTGACTATAACTTCAATATACGACATAATTGAAATACTGCTCATTTTAACTACATAAAAATTCTAAACAATAATATTTTTATTAAAAATAGTTCAATTTTGGTGCCAAATACTAAGATATTTTGATTCCTCAGGCAATTATTTTCTAACTAGTAGATACATCTTTGAAATGTAAATACTCACTGGCTGTCTGCTTATATTCTGAAATGATGCTTTCAAAACTAATTTAAATTCATTTATAAATTCATTTAAATAAAGACTGTGACAGATTAGTAATTAACTTTGTTTTTAATAGCCTCTTACTGAACTCACTTGATTATTTGACAGAGCATTTAGATATTAAGAAAGCAGTAAAGCACACCTTCATATTATAAAAACCTGCCAAGAGTGTAGCAGAAAGGATGAAATTATGATGAATTGAACAAGAGATTTTATTATTTTTACAGTTAATCTTTTAAATTATGCAAATAGAAAACAAAAGCTCATTGCTTTGCAACACATTTCTCTGTGTAGTACATTTCTTATGTGTAGCTGCTTTGGGTTCATAACTTTGTATTACTCATTATGGCAGGTCAGGATGATGAAATCCTTGACTAAAAACTTAGAAATGTGTGGCTTTTCTTTCATAAACCATAGACGTTTTGTTTTATAAATATTGATTCTATTTGTCTTTATTACCAGTAATAAGAAAAATCTTTAAAATTATAACAAAATAGCCTTCTAGATTAAATTAACTATTTGTCAGTTTCTATTTGGAACACAATTAGAGAAAAAATATTAAATTATGGTTTAACTTGAGGGAAGAAAGTCAGAAGTTGCATATTTCACAATTCACCAAAAGTAATGTCAGCCCTAACATAAATGTGTTGCATTTGCTAGTTTATTTAATTTCTGATTATTCTCATTGCAGCAAACTTATGGAAAATTGAGCCTACAGTTTCCTAAAAATGCTTATCTATATAGAGATAATGGAAGAGTTAACGCATCTTTTTTCTATAAATCTTTTAATTGTAAAATTACATTTACTTAGGGGACTTAGGAAAACCTGTTGGAGAGGAGAGTTAAATCTGTATGAAATAAACAACCAACCAAACACCTGTGACTCACCTTCCATGTCATTAAAATAGAACTAATCAAAACCTTTAGATAATGTATTTTTTCATTTACTTTCCTAAAATTTGATGCACAAAAGTTCAAATAGCAAGAAAAATGGAGAAAGTACCTGATAGTTATTCTAAAATTTATGTTAGCCAAAATAACTCTTGGCTATGGAATTAATGCAGGTTCAGTCCAATCCAGTGCCCTGTATATGCCTCTTTGTAGCATACTACAATTGAATATATTATGATTATCTAAAAACTCCTGGTTATCAAAAAACAATTTAATATGGTTTATCATGTTTCATTTAACATGATGGGAAAGAAAAATCTTACACCAACTTTCGAAGGCAAAATTCCCCTGTAACTATGTGTCAAGCATAACAAGAAAACTTAATTCTCTAAAAATGCTATTTAATATATAAATTGTATTGGATATAGAAAAATTAGGTACATGACAAATTGAGGCTATCAAGTTAAACTAGCTCTTGAAGAAAACTACCAATTCAACCAAAAGCTGTTACCCAAATATTCTCTAGCCTAATCAAACTGATTAAAAACTGATAGCAAACTGACATGCCTACAGAAGCCATTCTCATAATATAGATGTATGAATTAGACCAAATGTAAGATAAAAGGCAGCCCATGACTTTGGTGAATTGGTAAAGCATACTCTGTCCAAGGAATGTGCCTACTTCTCAGTTTTATCTAATGATTATCATGTGGAAATGTATGCCTAATGATACCTAGAGTCATCAGGAACAGCTGAATATTCAGATGTTTTTTATTGTAAATGCCATTATATTTTATATATGGTAACTACCTTACATATATATACACATACCTATAGATGCGTCTATATGTACAAATAGATATGCATATGCACGTTTTATATTATTTAATATATATACTTATATATCATTTTATATAATTATTGCTTTTAAAAAACAATGTGTTCCAAAGGAAAAAGCTTCAGCAAGCCTGATTTAGAGCCAGCAGGCCCTCAGTTTCCACCTCCGGAAATTAATCAAACATAATTTCATATGTTCGTATGGTTGAGAACAGAAATGCTGGCTTTGCCTCTAGATATGTTGGTATCTTGTCTCAGACTCCTGCCTTAACAGAATTCTTCCTTTCTCCTCCATTTACAAAAGGAAAAAAAAAATCAGCGAATGTAAAAAGCATCTGGGGAAAACAGAAGAAAAGGAATTTGTCTACTTTAGCAGTTCAGCTGGACTTTGAAGATTTGTTGCCCTAATTTGAATTCCTTTTCACATGAATTTAACTGGTTTGTCAACTTGCTTCAATAATAATATGATAAATTATCAAACAGCTTGTGTCTGACAGATCAAGCCTGGATAAAATACATAAATAAAGTTAAAAGGACACAACAGACAAACAACAGACAAGTTAAATAAAGACTTTGCATGAGAATTCTTTATTGTTGCAAGGGAAAAAATAATATTAAAATATTTTAGTCGCGATATTCCTGTAAAACAGCATACATTAACCTTGCAGAATTTCTTAATCCACATGTTGGTGATAAAATAAAAATATTTCAAGCATATTAATTGTATCACAAAAGAGTTGTTGTTCAGTTTTAAGTGTATGGTGTCCAGGCTGGACTGAAAAAGATTTGGTAAAGTATTGCATGTGCAAGGTATAACACCCCATCCCATACCACAGGATCAATTTGCCTCCACTTGTTTTCTTGAGATTAGGATGTATTAAATAGTATCAATCTATTTATATATCTTCCCTCCCTCCCTCCCTCCCTCCCTTCCTTCCTTCCTTCTTTCCTTCCTTCCTTCCTTCCTTCCTTCCTTCTCTCGCTCCTTCCTTCCTTCCCTCCCTCCTTCCTTTCTTCCTTTCATGTTTTCTGTCTCGAGTAGCTATTCTTATATGCTTTGATCTAATGGCAAATATATTGATAATAAAACAAAGTCTTTTCCTCATAGTTGTCTGTTTTTCCCAGAAAAAAAATAGAACATAAACAAATTAAACAGCTATAAAATATGTCAAGCAGCACAAACTATGTTACAAAATTTAAAGCAAGGAAACAGAATACTGTAACCTGGGTCAAGCAGATCTTTCAAAAATAGAATAGTTCCTATATGCCATCCTCAAAAAGATGACATTTAATCAGAAAACTCAAGGAAATGAAGGAAGAAGTTATGCTAATATCTGGAAAAAGAATAATCCAGAAGGAAGAAACAGCAAGTGCAATATTGGCTGGTGTGGCTGGAGTGGAGTGAGAGAGAAGAACAAAAATAATGTTAGAAGATGTCTAGGAGCCAGCCAAATCCCAATGGGTCTTGTAAACCATAGAAAGATTTGGGGTTCTGTTCTTGGTAAAGTGAAAAGCTAAATGAGGCCGAGTTTCCTATGCTGTGATAGTTTCTACCAGGGTTGAAGACAGAAGAGAGTGCTGTTTTGCTATTTTACAGAATAAGCTACAGCACCAGGAACTAAAGTGCCTGTGAGCAAATGTCTAAGTCAGTACACAACAAGTAAGTGGTTTGGGCAGAACAACACAGCGGTTGGCAGTGAGCAATAAGTGCTTGAGGTAGACCAAACAGAGCAACACACAGCAGCACAGGGAGTTTGATCTGAACTAATCAGGGTTAGCAAGGAAAACAGCAGCTCGCTTCGCCCTGGGGGAGAGCAAGAACACAGTGGCCTACCTAAGTATATCAGACTTATTTGAAAATGTGTGTCATATTTCTGAGTATTAGTGGGTAGTCACAAGAGGGGCATGAGTTTCTTGGTTATGAAGGAAGAAGCAGCTATGAATATAATTTAAATATAAGTATTAAGCAGACATAATGTTATTCTAGGGGGGAAATTATTCACTCTTTCATTCTGTCAGTCAGTCAACAAATATTTATTGACTGTTCTTTGCCAGGCAGTGTTGTAGGCATTATTATCTTAGCCTGGGAGTTCTACATTCTAATTGAATTTGTTCCTATTAAGGAATAATTGAAGGTAAACTTGATTTCCTCAAGTATAGTAATCAGTGAAGATAAACTAAAACAAATGTTTGGTTTTTGACAGTCTTGGACCTTTAGTGATGCTTGAACTTTTTGATCTAAGTTTCTATCTTTATTATTTGAAAAAATTCTCAAATTTTACTCCAAATTGAGGTTGATCCTTTATCTATATATATTATATAATAATAGTACATTACATTATATGATACTATGTAATACATTATATAATATTATCATTATATATTATATATATTTAATAATATATTTTTATAATTACATACAATATGAATAATATAATGTATATTAGGTACTATTCTATATAATATTTTATCAAATGTTAGTATTTTATGTTTCTTTGTACCTTCCTGCCAGTCTCCTTCAATATCATCTGTTCCAAGAAGTTTGTCTTAGTCTGTGAACTAGCATTTATATCACATAAAATCATTAGCTAGCTATTTTAAAATGCTGCTACTACAATTATAAAAATAATATCCTGTTGGTTAGCTGGCCATCGTTTCTTAATTCTGGAGGGAATCTTCAGTGTCTCTGAACCATTTGCACTGTATCACTCTACTTACATCATGATACAGCACAGTTGGAATAACTTCATGGAAATAAAACAGAACTCTGTTTAAATAAAAAGGGAGATTTGAATTTGACAATTTTTCTCAAAAATAACATTAATTTACAGTTTTTCCCGTTTTAACCCATCATTCATTACACTTCATTTTTCTCTTTTGCTAAAAGATAAAAACTTACTAGAAAATATTAAATCACTCTATACATTTAATTTGAAGGTTAAGGTATCATTTGGCCCATTACATATCCCCAATAATATTATTTTTTAATGTGAAATTTGTTTTCATCATATGTGCTCTATAGCCACTCTAATATGTATATGGAATTGTATTTGAGAGAGATTTTGGGAGCCATTATATTAAGCTTACTTATCACTTCTCTGAAAGAGAGAAACTTACACTAAAACTCATAAGGAAAATATTTCTTAGTGACCTTCCAGTGAAATTTTAATGGGCTATTGGTACTTGAAAATAAACAAGGCAATCATATTATTAAATTGAAGTAGTGCTTATTAAAAATATAATCACGAGTGAGAATGCATACAGATCATCCCTTGGAATATATTTTTGAGTTCTATAAGAGTTATAAATTTTCTTTTGACAAAAGAAAGATTTGTTGAGTCTAAGGGTATTCCTATCTTATTAGGCAATTTATAGCTGTCCATAATTATAGTCACAGGGGTTGTTATGAAAAGAGACATAATTTAAATCCATACTCTTTCTATAGCTAGGGCTAGTAGAAACATATTAGTCACTATTGTAGACCAAATTTAAGAGTATATTCCTTCTTCTACTTGTTCCTTTACTTTAATAATTGTGCTTACTATATGTTAAGAAACCTGACGTGTACATCATCTCATTTAATTTTTACTAACTCCAAAGTATGCATAACTGATTCCAATTTTATGATAAGGAAACTGGAGTTCTGAGTAGTTAATATCACTCATTGTAAATAGTAGAGCTGCAATTTAACTCAGGTGTTTTTGTTGTTGTTGTTGTTGTTGTTCGTTTTTCTTTTTTTGTTTGTTTTGTTTTTTTTGAGACGGAGTCTCGCTCTGTGGCCCAGGCTGGAGTGCAGTGGCGCGATTCGGCTCACTGCAAGCTCCACCTCCCAGGTTCACGCCATTCTCCTGCCTCAGCCCCCCGAGTAGCTGGGACTACAGGCACCTGACACCACGCCCGCTAATTTTTTATATTTTTAGTAGAGACGGGGTTTCACCGTGTTAGCCAGGATGGTCTCGATCTCCTGACCTCGTGATCCGCCCTCCTCGGCCTCCCAAAGTGTCATATGTGTTTTTAATTCCATACCTCAAGAGCTCTTTAACAGCTTAGCCATTCTGTATCAACACATGGGACTCTACTTTCAATCTTCTATCAATTTAACTCCAGCTTGGCATATCTTGTAGATGATCAAAATTGGATGTGTTAACATGTTGCTTTTTCATTTGGTGTGGTAGACATCTCCCAACGGTACTACTTTGTAGTATTCTAACCCTAATAAATTCCCTGTTACATAGTGCCAAGGTTGGCCTGTGTTACCAATAAAATATGTTAGAAGTTATGATATGTCATTTATGAGATTAGGTCACCTTCTATCTTGGGTTCTTTCTTGGATCACTTGTTCTGGGAGGGGCCTCCTGTTATGTATGAGCTGCCCAGTGCAGAGCCACTGAAGCCTCCTGCCAATACACACATGAAAAGCTGAAAGTGGATCCTCCAGCCCTTCAGATGAAGCATTCCTATCTGACTTCTGTACTGACTCTGTCAGAAGAGATCCTGGGCCAGAAAGACCCAGCTAATCTCCTTGATTCCTGATTATCAGAAACTGTAAGAAATAATAAAGTATTCTTTTAAACTGCCAAGTTTCAGGGTAACTTGTTATACAGCAATAGATAATTGTTGCACCTGGCATTGTATCTTGTATTTTTTGTCAGCATAGCCAAGGAAGCTTCCAAGCCATTTCTCTTCTTCACTGACTCCAGTGACTCAAATGTCACACTCTTTATGAAAATGTTTATTCACCTTAGTACTCTCAGAGTTTAAAGTTGTGACCTCAGCTAACAGCATAATGTGACAAATTTGTTGTGTGCATACCATGAATGTGAATGGGTGAGACTAGAAAAAGGTATTCTTGGAAATAATAAAATCACTTTATTCAAGTACTATACATTTATAATTAGCAGTTATTTGGCAAGAACCAGAATGAAATTTGCCTTTCATTATCTATAAAGAAAATATTACTGAGAAAATGTAAAAGCCTTGGTTTGTAAAGAAGAAATTGAAATATATTAACTAAAAACATTTTCAGAGTTTGTGTTTTATAATCACATTGACAAGAAATTTACATTTATTTATGTTGATGGCTATGATACAATGGAACTGATTCTCTTATGTGGCTTGATCATACCCGATTCATTCATTCTTTCTAAAATTATTATATGTATTAAATTAGTACCCTATTGTGTACATTTAAGCATATGTTTGCTGATGTAATTCCCAACTGCTAGCTAACTGAACAATAAAACTGCATGCATTTCTTTTGAAACTAATCTGATACTGACTTGCCACCAATTTGGATTTGCCATATACACATGGGTTTATAGTAGGGATGTTTTGACATAAAGGAGGGAGTGTTGTGCAGAGCATAGAGTACTAGATAATTAGGAAAACTAGATTCTAATCCAAGTTTTCATTTACTGTATTATTTAATCTGGTTGATCGGACTTATTTTCTCTGGTCTCTTTTTGCTCATCTGTAAAATGAGGGAGCTAGGCTATATGTAGTTAGCCTTGGAATTCTTTATTCCAACAAAAAGTGCAGAACAATATGTCAAATAAATAACTGACTATGTGAATAGAAGCCTAGATGATCTGGCCCAAAGTACGGGTGTGGTCCTGGAGCCCAGACTTTATCTCTCCAAGTCCTTCAAAGGCCTTGTCAGTGTTACTGGGACCATGGTACGACTATTGTATTTATAATATTGTAATTATTCAGTAGAAAACATTTAATAAAATATATATACTACTTGCCATAGCAAATTGAGATTGAGTAAAGTGATTTTCTTTTGGAGTTCTTCTTAGTTCATAACTACTTCTTTTTACTGGTTTATCATTAAATTATCACTATTTTATTATTCTATCATGATTGGTGACCTCTGTACAGTGACTATTAAAATTCAGTGGATTGAATTAGCCTCCCATATGAAGTATGTAAATGTAGCAAGTAACACAGGTATGGTACAATGCAGAACCTCCCCCCTGCCTTAAGCAACAGATGTTTGAGCTAAGAACATCTGGAGCATTTCACATAGTTAGTTGGGTTTAGGTAGGGAATTCATTATTGGCATTGTATGCTGGGCTTAGTTAAAAGCTGATTGGACAAACCCTAAAACTCTGAGTAATCTTCTGCCAAAATGAAATAAAAACTGTGGGAATGAATAAATCTGTGCCATAAGGAGTCTTCTCCAGTGACATTCACAGAAGCCATACAGCAGATTGCACACAAGTGCTGTCTATACATTCTTATAGTCATGTATTTATATGTATGTCAGTTAAATGTTTGTAAATATAGAGAAAACTGAAGCTTCAATTATTTTTTTCAGCATGCATGGAATAATTCAATAATTCAAGAAGTCCAGTTAAAATGCTGAAATAATGGAATTTTATTGGCGGGGGTCTATAGAACAGACCCCACTGTGAAAAGCACACTCTTGGACACTTGTTCATGTATCATTTGTTGTAGGATTTTCCCCCTGAAATGTTCTATAGGAGAATAGTTCTGTCATAATTACTAATTTTGTGGTGTTTTGGTGAGTTTATCTCTAGTATCTTTTTTTGGTATATTTGCGGGAATTGATTCTTCTTTAAAGAACGTTAGAAGAAAATGTCATTGAGAATTTTAATTAGTAGATTCCAGCTTATCAAAGTCTCATTTAATATCTTTTCTTCTTCTCTTTATTGATATTAAACCCACATCCCATCTCATAAAGTGTTATGTATGGCAAGTGTATTCTTGTAAATCTAGCAGATCTCTGTGATTTGTTTTCATTACATTGAATCATTGTCATTAATAAGGTCTAACAGTTGCCTGAGCCTTTTCTAAAATAAAAAATATGATATTATCTTATTGATATAGTTTTCTAATTGTCTAGAACCTAGTTACCAAACAGCAAAATGTATTTCATATTGATTTTACAGGCTATCTTAACCAAAAATTTAATTGAATATTGGAATGACTGATGTTTCAGAGGAAGTTAGAAAAATAATCAACTTTTTAAAAATTTTAAAGTGAAATATGCATTTTATTTACTAATTCTGTTCTGCAAGAGATATATCAGAAGAATAAAATACCATGATAACATGCAAGCTTCAGTCATCGTATCAATAAATTGGAGAACTATTTGATTTTCCTGCACAAATAAATTCACTTTTTAAATATATAAATTAGTGATTTGATGATAAGTATATAAATTAGTCATTTGATGATATGCTTTGTAAAACTGTACTGTAAAATATACCTTAAATTAGTTAGATGTTTTCTTTTTGACAAAAATATAAATAACAGTATTCTTATACCGACATATTGGATGTTGTTAATTAGCTTTGACTTTGTGCCCTCTTCAATTAGTCTTAACATAAAGACAATATAGCAAGTGACATTTTTTAAAAGAAATAAAGATGATCTATGACTACAATATTCTTTAGATATCTGTTGGCTCTTTTGGATGATCAGGACTATAATTCTTTTATAATATAGATATATATGTTATGAAAATAGAACTTCACTTTGATTATTCTCTATTTTTTCTTTAAAAGTTTTAAAAGACCCAATGATGCCATACTCCTTGCATTGTTGTAAGACTTATAAAACTCTCTATAAAATGCTTAGCATATCTGGCATATAGTCAACACTCAAAGTATTAGCTATTACCAATATAATCCTCTATGTGCCAAAATTTGACAAAATTAGCAATTTTCAAATCACCCATACTCTTTGTCATTGTTCAGACATTGGCCAAATGCCTTCTCAATCTGCAGCTTTGCATAGTGATGATTTTAACTCTCATTTAATTTATTCTAAAAAATGTCAACTGTTCCTCCTCCACGTTCTTGTATCTACTTTAATTTCTACGTTCTAGTATGTATCTTAGTGTTCTTTAGTTCCACCATCCATCTTGATTCCTACTGAATAAGCTTTGTCTAACATGCAAATAGTCTTTGTTTCACTTCAGAAGGCTGCCTGCGGATGTCCATTTCAGAGCTGTGTAAACCTTTTGGATTGAAACAGTGCTGGTGCAGATGTCCTAAAGGACAGACCACAAGTGCGTCTCCAAGGGTATTACCAATAATTAGGAACCCATCATCTTGTACAAGTTTATAAAAATGCATATTATACCACTTTCCCAGTCAAAGAGAGAAAATAGGTTGCATCAGAAGACTCAGATATTAAGTCTATAAATTCTTCAGAAGCAACTTAAAATTCATTTTATTGTACTCTCCCTAGAGGAGAAGTGAAAAGCAATCTTTGAGCTATTAAATCACCTGCTATTAAATCACCTGTGCTGAATACACCTTTGGGGGAGTGAGGAATTAAACTCAGTATTTCTCTGACACTGGGACACCACTCCATTTGCTTAACTAATATACCATGCATGGATTAATCTTCTCCTTAAATCACATTAGTTAAGTTTAAGGATAAACCAACTATTTTTATATCCTATCCTCCCACACCATGTGATATTTTGCCAATTTGAATTGTCATTCAACAGATATTGATTGAGCACCTACTATACATTAGGCATGTGCTAAGTCTTGCTGGCACAATGTAGAAAGGAAAGGCATTTTTTTCACTTTTCCTTCTCCTCAGGAAATAAAATTATCTAGTTTGAAATGGTGCATTTCTCAGGCATTTGAACCTTCAACAAAACACATAAAAATTGCATATTTTGCCAGGCTAATGACAGAAGAGGAAGAAGGAAGAGAAAAATACATCAGCAGCTGTGCTTTAGTGCCTATAAACAAGAATATGATGACAGGAATGTATCTGCATATATCAATACTAACTTTGAATGTAAATAGGCTAAATGCCCAAATTAAAAGGCACAGAGTGCCAAGTTGGATAAAGAAGCAAAACCCAATGGTATACTGTCTTCAGGAGACCCATCTCGTGTGCAGCGATACCCAGAGACTCAAAGTAAAAGGATGTAGAAAAATCTGCCAAGCAAACAGCAAACAGAAAAAAAGCAGACATTGCTATTATAATTTCAGATGAAACAGACTTTAAATCAAAATCTCCACACAATAATAATAACAACATAAACTTCAGGCTAATATTTTTGATGAACAGAGATACAAAAAGTTTTCAACAAAATACTAGCAAACTGAATCCAGCAGCACATCAAAAAGCAAATACATCATGATAAAGTAGGCTTTATTCCTGGGTTGCAAGGTAGTTCAGCGTACTCAAATCAACAAACGTGTCCATCTGATATGATTTGGCTATATCCCCACTCAAATTTCATCTTGAATTATAGCTCTCATAATTCCCATGTGTCACGGGAGGGACCTGGTGGGAGGTAATTGCAGTCATGGGGGTCTTTCCATGTGCTGTTCTCATGATACTGCGTAAGTCTCATGAGATATGATGGTTTTATAAAGGGGAGTTCCCCTGCACACACTCTCTTGCCTGCCTCCATGTAAGACATAAATTGTGACTTTGCTCCTTGTTTGCCTTCCACCATGAGGCAAACACCTCATTTGCCTCCCTAGCCATGTGAAACTGCGAGTCTATTAAACCTCTTTTTCTTTATAAATTACCCAGTCTCAGATATGTCTTTATTAGCAACATGAGAACAGACTAACACACCATCACATAAATAGAACTAAAAACAAGAATCACGTGATTATCTCAATATATGCAGAAAAGGCTTTTGATAAAATTCAACATCTCTTCATATGAAAAGCCCTCAACACACTAGGCCATGAAGGAAATACTTCAAAATAGTAGGAGCCATCTATGACAAACCTATAACCAACATCATACTGAATGGGCAAAAGCTGAAAGTATTCCCAATGAAAACTGGCACAAAACAAGGATGCCCTCTCTCACCACTCATATTCAACATAGTACTAGAAGTCCTAGAGCAATCTAGTACTAGAAGCAATCTAGTCCTAGAGCAATCTAGTACTAGAAGTACTAGAGCAATCAGACTAGAGAAGGAAAGAAAAAGCATCCAAATGGGAAGAGATGAAGTCAAACTATCCCTTTGCAGAGAAAATGATTCTATACCTAGAGAACCCCATAGACTCTACCAAAAAGCTCCTTGATCTGATAAACAACTTCAGCAAAGTTTCAGGATACAAAATCAGTGTACAAAAATTAATATCATTCCTATACACCAACAACATTCAAGCTGAGAGCCAAATCAGGAAAGCAATGCCATTCAAAGTAGTCACAAAAAGAATAAAATAGCTAGGAATACAGCAAACTAGGGAGGTGAAAAATTGCAATAAGAACTGCCAGACACTGCTCAAAGAAATCAGAGATGACAGCTACAAATGGAAAAACATTATACGCTCATGGATAGGAAAAAATCAATATCGTTAAAATGGTCATGCTGCCTAAAACAATTTGCAGATTCAATGCTATTTATATGAAACTACCAATGACATTCTCATAGAATTAGAAAAAAGCTATTTTAAAATTCATATGAAATCAAAAAAGAGCCTAAATAGCCAAGGCAATCCTAAGCAAAAAGAGCAAAGCTGGAGGCATCATGTTATCCGACCTCAAACTGTGTTACAAGCCTACAGTAACCAAAACAGTATGGTGGCGCTACAAAAAAAGGTACATAGACCAATAGAGCAGAATAGAGAGCCCAGAAATAATGCTACACACCTATAATCATCTTATCTTTGACAAAGTTGACAAAAACAAGCAACGGAGAAAGGACTCCCTAGTCAATACATGGTTTGGGGATAACTGGTTAGCCATGTGCAAAAGATTGAAACTGGATCCGTTCCCTATACCATACACAAAAATCAACTCATGATGGATTAAAGACTTAAATATGGAACCTAAAACTGTAAAGACCCTGGAAGATAACCTAGGAAATACCATTCTGGACATAGGAACCAGCAAACATTTCATGATAAAGATGCCAAAAGCAATTGCAACAAAAGCAAAAATTGAGAAAGGAAACCTAATTAAGCTAAAGAGTTTCTGCACAGCAAAAGAAACTATCAACAGAGTAAACAGACAGCATAGAGAATGTGATAAAATATTTACAAACTATGCATCAAAGTCTAATATCCAAAATCTATGACTAAATTAAATTTACAAGCAAAAAAAAACCCCATTAAAAAGAGGGCAAAGGACATGAAGAGACACTTTTCAAAAGAAGACATACATGCAGCCAACAAGTGCATATGAAAAAGTATTCAACATTACTAATCATTAGAGAAATGCAAATCAAAACCACAAATGAGATGCCATTTCACACGATTCAGAATGGCTACTAGTAAAAAGCCAAAAAATAACAGATGCTGGTAAAGTTACAGAGAAAAGAGAATGCTTATACACTGCTGCTGGGAGTTTAGTTCAACCATTGTGGAAAGCAGTGTAGCAATTCCTCAAAGAACTTAAAACAAGATTATAATTTGACCCAGGAATCCTAATATTGGGTATATAACCAAAGGAATATAAATCATTGTATCATAAAGACACATGGCACATATATTCATTGCAGCACTATTCACAATAGCAAAGACATGGAATCAGCCTAAATGCCCATGAATAGTGGAGTAATTTTTCTTTTTTTTGAGGCAGAGTCTCGCTCTGTCGCCCAGGCTGGAGTCCAGTGGTGCGACCTCAGCTCACTGCAAGCTCCGCCTCCCGTGTTCACGCCATTCTCCTGCCTCAGCCTCCTGAGTAGCTGGGACTACAGGCGCCCGATGATGGAGTAAATTTTTAAAAATGTGGTATATAAACACCATGGGATACTACACATCCATAAAAAAGAACAATATCATGTTATTTGCAGCAACATGGATGGAGCCCAAGGCATTATCCTAAGTTAACTAATGTAGGAAGAGAAACAATAATACCACATATTCTCGCTTATAAGTGAGAGCTAAACAATAAGAACACATGGACACAAAGAGGGGAACAGCAAACACTGGGGCAGACTTGAGGGTGGAGGATGGGAGAAGGGAGAGAATAAAAAAAAAAAAAAACTACCTATCTGTTATTACGCTGATTACCTGTATGACAAAATAATCTGTACACCAAACCCCTAAGACACACAGTTTACCTATATAACAAACCTACACATGTACCCCTGAACCATAAAATAAAAGTTAAGAATCATCGACTATAACATGGTCTCACCACTTTTGAGATCAACTCAGCAAATTGCTGTGGCTAAGTCACATTTTTAGTCATGTCAATGTTACCTATTCTTTCTGTAATTAGGATCTGCCTAATTGTAAGACGGATAATTTGATGAATGTTGGAGTTTTATTCTTTTATATTAATTTTATTATCCAGGGATTTATAAGAAACAATATATTGGAAGATTTTTGTTTTGTGTTTGTATTTCTTTATACCTAGAGTCTTTGTACTTATAATGGCTCAATTCTTATTTATATTACTGCTTACGGAACATTATCTTGCCTTTCTTAAAAAAAAATCCATCTTTGATATCATTACTGTACTGTTAACTACCACTCCATATTACAGTCTATCCCCACCATTTCTCCCCTATGCCCCATGAAAATTACTTTCTTATGTTGTTTGAAGGTCTCATCTCCAGGCTCACTGTCAGTGTGTCCACTACTACTTCTGCTATTTTTCTTCTGGATTTCAGTATCCAAATAGATGACTCTTTCACCTCCTTCGATGATCTATCTGCCAGCCTACCACAGCCACTCACTCTTAAGCTCTTTGCCCAGACACTTTCATTACCAATTCAATATTCCTTCCAAAATCTCAAACATTCTGCTTTCTGGCCATGAGTTCATAGCTTTCCAGTTTATTCCCTCTATTTTCTCAATTCCAAAAATGTTTACAGCCCACTGGGAAATTAAATCAATTAATTGATTGCACCTTTTTTTCTTATCTGTCATGCAACTCGTGTCCTCACATTCACCCCTCTCAAAAGAGATGAGCTCTCCCTCCCCAGCCATTAGCCCCAGCTGAGGTTTTAATACACAGCCAGCACTAACTTGTCAGCTATGTGAGTAAGGGATATATATTGGAAGTGGATTATCTAGCCCCGGTTGAGAAGCCCCCATATAAAGCTGAACAGATCAGAGAAGAGCCATTCTTGCTGAGCCCTGCCCAAATTTCACATTCCTGGGAAAAGTAAATGATTGTTATTTTAATCCACTAACTTTTGGGCTGGTTTCTTGTACAATAATGTATAACTAGAAGAGGTGGCTATTGAGACAAAATCTTGAGATTGTCATTGCCGTCATTTCTTATAAATTCTGTGATTCTCAGAGTGCACATTAACTTCTTTGAGCATCAGTTCCATCACCTATAAAGATAATAATAATTCATACCTGTAAAGGTTATTTTGAGGGCTAAATGACAATGCATTCAAAGCCCTTAGAATATTTTATTCAAAATAATTTGTCAAGTTCCTGGCTAACATTACTATTATTTTGTACTAGGTATTTTCCAGTTGGGTACAGAATATTGTTTCCATTTTTTCTCTCAAGCCTTTATTGACTTCCTTATGCACTTTTCCGATTACATATGAAACATTATATTGTGTATAATATATATAGTACATTAATATTTTATTTAGCTTTTTAATCTTTCCTATCCTTTCCTTGCTATTTCAGCTTTTTCTGTCATTTCAGTGGACTGTTACTCATTCCAGCCTTTCTATCTTTTTGCTATATTATTTCCAGCCCAAATTTGGTTTCCAAATGCTGCAGGGTGATAACAATGCATTAATTTAATAATAAATGAAAGATATTAAATCAGTACAAATCATACTAAATGTTTAATATAAAAATGTGCAGTTGCCTTTATTGCTAGTAAAACAAAGTTAAAAATTAAATGTGTATATAAATTAGCTATTAAATACTTAAATACAAAATTTGCTAATGTAATTCATTTTTACAAATTTATGAGTACACAGTGAATTAGGGTGACATGAATTTTTTTTAAATGAATGATTCTAAATTTCTTCAAGTTAGCAGTAAGATAGTTGAAAAGCAAGTTCATGATAAAGAAGAAGGGAAAGTAAGGACCCAAGAGAAACTTGACATTGATAATCAAAATTCTAAATAAAATAAACTCATTAACATTAACAGGAGAACTGAACTCCTAGAAGAAAATTTGAAACTGACCAAAATCATCTCTACAAATCAAATTGTACAATATATCAATTGTTTCATAGTGAGACTAGGAGTAGTAGTTCTGTTTTTTTCAAAGTATTTACAAATGTTGCATCTATTATATGCCAGGTGCTTTGCATTCATTATCTTATTTAATTCTTTTAATGTTTCTATGAGTTTTATCCATAGATAAAGAATAGAAGTGAATACAGGTTCATAGATATTAAGTGGCTTGAACAATGAAAAACAGCAAGTGAAAAACAGCAAGTAAAAAACCAAGTAAGAATTTTACTTAAGAACCATCTAACTCTACAATACACCCTCTTTCCACCATACTACAGATTTCACAGGCTGAGGATATAAAGTTCTCCTTCAGACAATGCTCTAAAATTTTGAAAATGGAGCATAATGGAAAAACTATCTTCATACAGTCATAGCAAAGCAGGATCTGTTTTCAGAGCCAAGTTGAGCAAGGACCTGAAAACTCTCTTGTAATACTCTTATGCTACATGACATAAAAACATTTTATACTTTGTTTTAATGTAAAAATGTTATCAATAACTATAGTCAACAAGCACAAGAACAAATAAAAGCAATTTAGTGCAACCAAACATTTGATATATGTATCTATATCTTAGGAATATTACATTTTACCAACACTAATAATTGATCAATGTAATTATAACTTTTCCCCAAAAATTATGTTGTCAAAAATCTAGATTTTGGTCACATCTAACAAAACACCTGACTGCTTTGCAAGTTAATTTGTAGGATACCTAGGAATATTATAGGAAGAGAGATTGAACAGATTTTGGAGAAAACATAAATATTCAGATATTTTAGAAAGAGGCAAAGATTTTTTATTAGCAGAGCAGTTATAAGACTTAATGTTAACTCTAAAAATAGAACTAAAATCTAAAAACTAAAACCTGAATTTGGTACCACTTGTCATAAAAAATAAACAAGATAAGCCAGTGTACTACATTCTGGGAACAGCCACTAGTTCTTTTGTATTTTTTTTTTCTGTTTTGCTTTTGACATTTAAAGGCAGAAAATTGTGATGTATTCAGCCCTTGGTATCTTGGTATCTTAGAAACAAGCAGCTTGTAAGAAGCACCTTAAGAAGAAAACATTTTAAGAAAAATACAGCTGACCAATGTCAACATGCTGTGTAGGAGTCAACTCATAGAAAATGCTGGTATGCAAAAAGAATTTAACCTTATCTCATTTGAAGCACAGCAAGACTACTCGAATATGTGTGTCATATTATAGGCATGTATTATGAATTAAAATTTATATTATAATATAATGAATATGTATATTTATTATAATAATTATAGCCATATAGTATAAAGCATTGCAAGACTGTTGAGTATACCTTTCATGTGACATAGAAACTGCTAAATTTTATTACAAATTCAGATCACATAATTACTTTTGTCTACACTATAGTTTAAAATTTTTCCTTTAGTTTAGCAGGCAATTGGAGAAGAAATGTAAGGTTTTTTTTTTTATTTTTAGTACAGTTAAATACATAAACACACATTCTCAGATTTCATATGAAGAGCAGACTTGAGTGCTTCTGAATTCTTCTCAGGGACTGTATTAGTTCGTTCTCATGCTGCTAATAAACACATACCTGAGACTGGGTAATTTATAAAGGAAAGAGGTTTAACGAACTCACAGTTCCACACAGCTGAGGAGGCCTCACAATCATGGCAGAAGGGGAAGAAAGAGCAAAGTTATGTCTTACATGCCAGCAGGCAAGAGAAAGTATGTGCAGGGAAACTCCCCTTTGTAAAACCATCAGATCTCATGAGACTTATTCACGATCATGAGAACAGCACAGGTAAAACTCACAACCACGATTCAATTACCTCCACCAGGTCCCTCCCATGACATGTGGGGACTATTACAATTCAAGGTGAGATTTGGGTGGAGACACAGAACCAAACCATATCAGGGACATATCCTGTTTGTTTAAGTTCTTGCTCCCATGAAGAAAAGAGAGAGATTTCCATGACTAACCATTCACATTAGCTCCATAATCCATTTGTTTGGAGGTTTCCAAATAAGTGAGCCTTAAAATGGACAGAACAAAAAGGTATTCACCATACATGTAAATATTGCAATGTAAGAATCACATGCATGAGATTCATCATACTTGATTTCAACAATTTTTGCCTATTCAAACAGTTAAATGGAATTAACTACAGAGAAAGATGGAACCCTACTTTAAGAGAGGAGAGGCGGCATAGAAGAATCTTGTTTATCCTGGCTCAGGAACATATATACCTAGTACCTATCTTCTCATTCCCACAGAATTACAACAACACCATTAATCAGCTCATTTTTGCTTTCACATCAAGTTCTAGTTTGTTATATGCTTTGTATGTGTTCTATCTTTTGTCATTCCCAAGCATCTGTCTTTTTCAAGTATTATTTCATATTTAGGTTACAAACGAAATCCCTTAGTTAATCTGCCAGCCTCCCTTCTCTCCTGACTTGATTTCGTATCACACTCTTCTGTCGGTAAAATCTCTTAATCAATGAATGAAATCACAATACATTTCTATCCTTGAATTCCAATGATTCTTTTCTAAATCTCTGATTCATTTTAAAATGTGTAGCATAGAATTAATTCAAAGCTCTTCCTCAAATGGCTCAAACTACTTCATTACTTAGTCCTTTACAAAGTAGTTGTTTCTTTGTTCTAATTTACTGGGAATTAGATTATTTTCTCCTCTAAATCTTTATTTCTCCTGCCCTCTCTTTCGATCACTACCATCCTCATATGAAATTTCTTCTGCCATCTTCTCAGCTAAAATCACTAACTTACCCAGTGCTACTTGAAAGTATTATTTGACATCTTGATGTGATTACTAATATGTTAACAAGAATTATCCTAGAGTTATTTTATGCACTTTTGTAATTAATGTCAAAGGATTTAATGAATGATTTTTGAGTTTATCAAATGATCAAATAAATGAATTTCTTGGTATTAAGTGAAATGCCACACAGATGGAGTTAATTATAATTATGTGCATATAAACTGTGTTAAGTACTTAATTGAGTGATGCACAGGGTAAGAAGGCAGAAGCTGTTAAGTGTGGGCATATACCACTGCAGTTAACTTATGCTGTTGATTTTATATTATGCCCGGCAATAGGGACTAGTTTAAAAGTTTGGCAAGAAAAAGTACAAACCACCACTTATCCCTTGCTGTCAGTTACAGTGTGCCAGGCATTATATTGTAGGTAATTGTAATAAAACATCGATGCCATTTTCTCTGGTTTAATTATATTCAAATGACAAACACCCAAACTATGGACCGTTAATGAGATTGATAAGAAATGACCCCTTGATTGAAAACATCTATTATAATTAGTGATGATATGGATAATTTCCTATGTGTAATATATAAACTACATGTGTATATGTATATGCATGTATATACACAGTGTGAGAGAAATGAATGTGCTTTCCAGGATAGACAACAGCAGTAAACATTATTTTTCTATTGCATTGTTTATTTAATCTAATCTTATTCATTAATGGAGAACTAAAATACTAAGACTGCAACTCTGTATTCTAGATACATTTTCAACATTGTCAGTAATAAACAGCAAAAATATATATAATAGGAAAGTGCTAAAGTTATTTTTAAAAATCTCCAAATGTAGTTTATGAAATAATTTAATAATATTTGTGATTTTATATTGCATTTCATGGCATCTTATTAGTGAAAGTAATACTGTTTCCCCAGATTTTGGAACATTTTGGCAAATTTGATTATGAAGAATTTTTTTCTCTCCTGTGTTGTGATTCTGAACCATATGTAACCTGACTCAAAAAATAAATTTAATCTTCTTATTTTCTGCAGAAATTATTAGGACTTGATTTCATGGTGTGTTTTTAAAAGAGAGGAAATTAATATGTTGACACGATTCTTAGGCACAGCTTTAATTTTAGTTGTTGTTGTTTTTATTTTTTTTTGTTTTTGTTTTTTGTTTGTTTGTTTGTTTGAGGCGGAGTCTAGCTCTATCACCCAGGCTGGAATGCAGTGGTGCGATCTCTGCCTAAGGCAAGCTCCAACTCCCGGGTTCACGCCATTCTCCTGCCTCAGCCTCCTGAGTAGCTGGGACTACAGGTGCCCGCCACCAAGCCTGGCTAATTTTTTTTTTTTTGTAGTTTTAGTAGAGATGGGGTTTCACCATGTTAGCCAGGATGGTCTCGATTTCCTGACCTCGTGATCCGCCCTCCTCGGCCTCCCAAAGTGCTGGGATTACAGGCATGAGCCACCGTGCCCAACTGCTTTAATGTTTTTATTCTTTTAAAGGCAAACATCAATTTTTATGGAGCACTTTAAGCAATGAATTTAGCAAGATCAGGAAAAGTATACAATAAGCATAGTTCTTTCTCTCAAAGAGGTTTAGGTAGGAAGACAATAGAAAAATAAAAATATGCAATTTAAAGAAAATTTCAAGAGAGTAGTTGAAGATATTTTGGAGTTTAGATGTTTGGAAACTCTTTATTGAACCTCTATCCCATTCTAGGTAGGCACTGCGAGAAGTCCTAATATGATAGTAAACAAGTGAGTTGAGAGCAGATGATGCTGTACAGATTGGCTAACAAATAAGCTTTTTACAAATGAGAATTTGTATAGCAAGTCTAAGAAAATAGTTTCAAAGAAGAAGAAAAAATACGAGCTGGATATTCAAGAATGGATATGATTGAAATATGTAGACAGAGAAGACAGTTTTCCAGACATGTGGAATGTAGTGAACAAAAATAGTCCTTAGGAGAAACACTGATGCAGGAAAGTCTAAGTGTTGTTGGGGAGTTAGGAGATTGACTACAGTGGAGGCTTTGTGAAGGGTGATTGAAATAGAGTAAGTTAGAAAGGTAGGAAAAGAGGCTGGAGCCTGATTGTGTGAGACCTTGAATGCTAGACCAAAGGAGATGGATTTAGGAGATTTTTGTGTCTCTTACTCTTAAGCCACATGCAGTAATCCATCTCTATTCTGCTTCTTGAGCTTCATGTTTTATCCCATTAACACCTCAGTAATGTAAAATAAGCTAGAAGGTAACAATAAGTATTTTTTTAATTTTTAAAATTTTATGGGTACATAGTAGGTGCATGTATTTATGGGGTACATGTGAAGTTTTGATATAGGAATAGAATATGTAATAATCATATCAGGGTAATTGGAATATCCATCACCTCATGCATTTATCTTTGTGTTAGGAACATTCCAATTGTACTCAAAGCTTTTAGTTATTTTTAATAACTAAATAATAATAAATGATTATTGACTGTAGTCACCTTGTTGTGCAGGCAAATACAAGATCTTATTCGTTCTATCTAAATATGTCATTGCACCCATTAACCATCCTCACCTAATCCCCCACTCCCTACTACCCTTCTCAGTCTCTAGTAACCATCATTTTACTCTCATTTTCATGAGGTTGATCATTTTAACTTTTAGCTCTCATATATGACTTTGTGAGTTGCAGAAATATAAAAGGGGTGGGAGAGTTAAGTGATATATATATTTTTTAAACTGATGTATTATGGTGAGTAAAAAAACTATTGCTGATTCTGGAAGGTTTTCTGAAATGGTTTGATTAGTTTAGAAAAGTGGGCCCTAAGCCAAATATTTGTCTGTCTGCATGCACAAATTTATGGTTATAATTATTTAATAATAGTGTTAGAAAGTTGACATTTTTATGGACTAAATGTTTGTGTCTTTCCAAAATTCATATGTTGAAGTCCTAATCTTCAAAGCAATGGTTTTTGGAGGTTTGGCCCTTGAGGGGTGATTAGGTTTAAGTGAGTTATGAGGGTAGAGGCTCCATGACATCATAGGGGAGAGAAAAGTAGTATCTTTTCCTCACCCACGGCAAGATTCATAGCTGACACCTCTACAACAAAAGAAATATTAACAAGAGAAAAATATTACAAATTTATTTAAACAAAGTTTTATGTGGCACAAGAGCCTTTGGAAAGGAAGACCCACAGAAACAGGGAAAACCGCATACCTGTATTTTTATGCTTAGGTTTGATGAAGAGTAGACAGTCATGTAGAAGTATGATTGGACAAAAGGCAACATGATCTCATGGCAATAAACTGGGGGAAACTTAGCAAGGCCTGTTTGTTCAGATTCTTGTTGTCATCTCTGTGTTTTTATTCCTTTCTTCCACACATGGGCAGGGCACTTGTTATATGTGAGGGTCTTATCTATTTTCAGGGAAGATAGGTCAGAAAATTCTGTTATGTCTAGCTCTCACACAGAAAGTGGGAAAAGATCAGAGAGTGACCTTCCTGCTTTTGCTGTTTTCTCAGTTTTCAAGGTGCCATATTTTGGGGTAGTGTGTCCTGTACCCCATGAATGGGATTAGTGCCTTTATAAAAAGTAGGGGAGAAAATCTTTCTATGTGTGCAAGCACCAAGGAAATGATACGTGAGGACATAGTCAGGATGACAAACCTGAGCAAGAATTCCACCATACTGACACTTTTGGACTTCCCACTTTCAGAACTGTGATAAATTAATGTCTGTTGTTTAAGACATCAGTCCATTGTATTTTATTCGAGTAACCCAAACTGGTTAAGATAGCATTCAACATTGAAATCTGTATATTTCAGTTCCTTTACTTTAAAAAATAGATTTAAAATATATATTAAATCAAACCAATATATTTTTTGGAATATACTGTTGGTTTCTGTTTCTTGGTTTTTTTTTTGTTTGTTTTAACTTTATGTAAAGGTTAATAAGCTGTTCCTTTATCTTACAAGGTTTGCTTCCTTCACTCATTATTTTGTTGACATATTAATCCATGTAGTTGCTTATTGCTGTAGTTGACTCATTTTCAATGCAGTATGATATCCCATGGCATCTGTATACAATCTCTAGTTTTTTTGTTGTTAAAAACCATGCTGCTGGCCGGGCGTGGTGGCTCACGCCTGTAATCCCAGCACTTTGGGAGGCCCAGGCGGGTGGATCATGAGGTCAGGAGATCGAGACCATCCTGGCTAACACAGTGAAACCCAGTCTCTACTAAAAATACAAAAAATTAGACGGGCTTGGTGGCTGGTGCCTGTAGTCCCAGCTACTCAGGAAGCTGAGGCAGGAGAATGGTGTGAACCCAGGAGGCAGAGCTTGCAGTGAGATGAGATCGCACCACTGCACTCCAGCCTGGGCGACAGAGCAAGACTCCGTCAAAAAAAAAGAAAGAAGAAAGAGAGAAAGAGAGAAGGAAGGAAAGGAAAGAAAGGAAGAAAGAAAGAAAAGCCATGCCGCTGTGAACATTCTTCTTAACAAGTGTAATTGTGCAGGAGTTTCTCTTGGGTATCTAACTGTAAGTGAAACTGGTAAGTTTTAGGATAAGGAAACCACGTGGATTAGACAAGTTAGCTGTCACTTTGGGAATTAGAGCCTTACCTGGTTTTCAGCACAGTGCTGGTAAACTTTGAGGCACTGGATTGCTTATATGACTAAAAATGGGAAGTAGACTTTATTGTGACATTTAAGTACAGAGTCCTGATCTGAGTGTTTCAAGGAGTAGATGGTGTGTGTGTGTGTTTGTGTGTGTGTGTATAACAGTGATTATGTTCTACTTTGAGTTAGAGAAATAAAAAAAGACTTTATGTTGGAGAAACACCAAAAACGTCATTATGTAAGCTCTCTCAGGAAATAAGTTGAAAGACCACCCAAGGCTGGCATGCCACTTCCACAGTATTGTCACACCAGCCTGCCAAGATCACTCTCCGGAAGACCTCCCCACCCAAACTATTACACCCAAATTTCAGGAAAGAATAGGAAGGACAGAGGGCAGAAAAGCACACATTCCCCTGAGACAGCCTTACATGTTTCCAGAGGCCCCATCCAGTAACTTTGACTTTTACCTCATTAGCCAATACTAAATCACTTGGCTGCCCTATTCTTCCAAAATGTATAAATCATATGTTTTATTAAGCTGGGCATGTTGCCACCCCAAATTTTGGGGGGTTCTGTAGCAGAATAAGGATGAATATTGATAAAGCAATCAGTAGTGTGCCACAGGATGCAAGAAGGATGTAAAAAAACAGATACCAACTGTCTTATAATCATGTTTTCTATATTTAGAGTCATAGAAATATAAATTTTTAAAGGCAAAAAGAAACTTCAGATCCCTTCGCAAATTTGCTCTTTAAAAATAAAAAGATGCCTAGAGAAGATAAATGGCTTTCTTCAGTGCATAGATTTATTAGTGATAGATGTTGAGCCAATGTTTCTTGACTCTCATGTGAGTTTTCTTTCCGTTTTCCCATGTGGATTCTCCCCTTTCTACCTATATGCTACACAGGCAGGGTCCCAACAGAGAACAGATGTCACTCTTAAGTTACAAAGTTGAAGGAAGTTTTAAAAAGAAGACTGTTTACCAAGTTGTGGGTGGAATGTTGGGGACTAAAGAGGATATCAGGGACCCCAGGAATAGTAGTAACAGGAATGTTACCAATGCTAAAACCCAGAAAAGAAAGTAATGTAGACAGGACTGCATTGACAGGAGTAGTGACCTTCAACAGGAAACACAGCCAGCTCACTGTCTTCAAAGCGGGAGCCCCCAGTACTGGTCACATTTTCCTTCTTCTGTCTGATCTTCTTTCAGGGTTCTCCATTAGCCTAATCCAACTGAGATCAGGGGGTAATGGAGTTTGTTGTTGGAATCCATACAGGTCAATTTCCTGAACAAAAGGTAGCTGAAGAACAGATTTGGAGGGACAAAGAGATTTCCAGTACAATGGCTCATTCTTAGGTAACAGAAACACTGTCTTATTAGTATAATATAAACACTCTCTTATTTACTCAAATATCTTAGAGGGCTTCTGATTCTGGATTGCTTGGCATCCTGGTTATCAGTACTCCTTTAGGTTTCTGATTAGCACACTCTTGTGTGCTTCTTTTTGTCTCATTCTTCACACTCCGAGGGTATCAGCCTGTCTCATAGGGTGCTGGTTCTTTGCATCTGAGGTGCTTCTCATTAGCTACTTGCTGGTACTGGGTAAGCAGTTACTTGGTAACTTGTTCCAGTGTTTCCATGATGCTTTCCTATCCTAGTTGTTATGCCATAGTTCTTTCAAGATATGAAATAATAGCTCAAAGTCCTTTAGGTTTTTTCAACATAGGAAGCTTGTAAAGTGTCATAGTGTACCACATGCTGAGCTTTCCCAAAGTTCATCCCAAGTTCCTGAAAGTGTCCAGGAAGATACCTGGCAAAAACTAAGTTCTCCATCTTTGATGATTTCTAACACAAAGCGGGCACAAATGCAAGTGGAATTGAAATGCATCACTATAAATCACATAGCAGTCTGTGGTGAAGATAGTCACTTCAATTTTATTGTGTAATTTGTGCTCTGGTGATACTTCTGGATCTGATTATGTTAATGACATAGAATTATATATAAATCTTCAAATTAAAATAAAATATTCTTACAGAGAGGCATTAGAACTTTCTAAAGGAAAACTGGCTTATAGATTTATATTTTCTGCTCAAAAAAGTAATTCCCAGATATCTGACATCCTTAAGCATACTGTTTGCTTCCATTTTCATAATTGTATTTTACCTTCCTTTTCCACATCTGTGTTAATCTTAGGACTCAGCTGTTGACAGTTATGTTGATTTATCAGCATTAGATTCTAATGGGAAATGCACTATTATTCTCATCATGGGTTTGCCAGCCTAAATATGTGACCTTTATTCTACCATAATATCTTTTAGAAAGGATCAGATTGCTTGATCTTAAAAGCTGCATGTAAAACAATATTAAATAAATTAGAAGTCCATTAATGCTATCAGCATTATTTGTTAGCTCAGATGAGCTCTGTGATAGGTGATAGTTTTTAGCCTATCACAGAGCTCATCTGAGCTAAAAAATAATGCTGATTTGGCCTCATCATATTTATGAAGGAGGGAGAAATAGAAGCATGTATAATGTAGAAAAACGTATCATATCCTTATGTTTGCATATATTGTTGAATAAATATAGTTTAATGAATATGTTTTCTCACCTTTCTTTGCTTGCATTTCAACAGAGTACATTATAAACACTTTTTCTTTTATCATTCTAAGTATGCCAAGACAAGATTAAAAGATAAATAAGGAAAATGCATTTGTATCTATTGATAAAATCAATTTGTAGTCCTTTGTTTACTTTTTTCCTAAAATTTAGTTCTCAGAAAATTGCCACTTTATTATTTTAGGTACTCACTTTTCCAGATTCAAACTTGTGCAGTGAATTCTTTATGCCATTCTAATAAGAGACATTCCATGCCCAACTTCAACTTTGTCAACCTTACTTTGTAAAAATATATATCAGTATATTTAGAATTAACACGTTTTTCTATCTTTTTATTTGTCCAGTGGTCTAAATGAGATTTTGAAATCTGCCTGACAGTTGTTTCTCTAGCCTTTGGTTTCTTTTCTGGGAGGTATTTGGAGGATTGAAATTTTCCACCATGAAGTCATACGCCTTGAGCGTGACCTTGTTTTTTTTTTTTTTTTTTTTTTTTTTTTTTTTTTGTCTCTCTACACTAATGAGACCCTGGGTAGCTCTTATTTAAGGAAGCTGCTTTTGTCTGCTTGGCTAAATTAAATTGATCATAGCTGACTGTGGATAACCTGTTGTTATATTTATTTATATTTTTGAGTAAATTCAGAAGGTCTAAAAAATTCTCAGCTTTATGTTGGATATCACAATTAAGAATATCACACTGTATTCTTTCCAGTCTCCTGCTGGAGGCAATGACCTTGTATTTATTTTAGAAATGAAACTGGATATATCACTATCACTTTCCCTGTAATAGCTATGACAAAACAGCATTTAAAGGTCAAATACTACAGGACTTAGTAAATACAAACTATAGACTCTACCCTTAATTCTGACCTTAACATAGCTTAGTATAAAATACTGATGAAAAATGGCTTCTCCAATAATTGCTAGGATTTTGTTTTTTTAACATACTAAAATATTACAGAAACATTACATTAATGTAGTAGGTGAAAGGGAAATTTATTAGTGTCCACTTGTTTAATTGGTTGTACACCTAGAGACAAAAAAAAATGTCAACTTTCAATAGATACCGTGAGCTATCTCTTGAAAATAAACAATCTGCTAATATTTAATGGCTACACACTACATGCCTGGCACTGCACTGAGAGAAAACCACATCTGAATGTTCTCATTACTACTGAATTTTGAGTTTTACGTAATTTCAAACTAATTCAGGGTTGTTTGTAAAGCAGGTTCAAACTTTAGTGTATTTAAGTGTGTTCTCTGTTATTTTGTCCATACATGAATGATTCTAGGAAGCCTAGGAAATTCTAATATTAGGCAAAAAGACTTTCTAAGACTTAAAAACAGAAAAGTTTTGAAATATTTGTGTTGCCTTTGTCCTTTTTTAAGGTGTTGGGGGAGAGGGGAGACAAGATTCAGTGTCTCCTATTTTTCCAAAATCTGTAGCTTATTCTTCTATGGGAAAACCTTTGCCACTTTTATTCTCTACCTTAAAATGAAAATTTGAGCATATTGAATACAATCTTATCCAATTAATTATGTTTATGAAAGTGAAAAAGTTGTTTTGCTTTCGTTTCTAATATACTTAGAAAACATCTAAGGCTAAACAATAATAGCATATATATAGTACTGTGTATTTATGCGTTTGCCTTCATCCTTCTCTTACCAAATCTATAAGCACTTATTTCACTAGTCTAGTCACATTTCTAAATCTGAGTAATAGAGCACACTTTTTACTTTCAATGTTAGTGCTGTATTTGTTTTCTTCATCTAAGGAAACCAAAAGCAACTTCTGCTGTGTAGCTTGTCAGTTTGTATATATCATATATGCATTCCATATTTGTTTCCTCAGAAAAATATGTGAAGAATAATATTTGCATTACTACAGTGGTATTTCCAAATTTAACTCTAGGCACTTTGAGTCCAGGAAAGCATAAATATATCATTGTGAAGGGACATTTTCATTCCTCGCTCGAGTAAATCAAGTGAGGAGTGGGATATATGAACGTATGAAAACTAGCCAGTGATGCTTACCCCCGACAATGCATTCATGATTAAAATAACACCTAATAAATTTGAAATATTTTGCATTATTTCAAGTTTTCTATTAGTGTTAAAATATATGCTGAATTGTTTATGATATCTGCTATACATATATCAATTGGGAGAACAGTTGATCAGACTACGAAGGGCATCTGTTTAATTTCATTAAATTTAAAGTTCACATTTCAACCATAGTTAGAAATACCCTGAATCTTAATGAGAGATACTGGTTTCTTTTGTGGCTCAGATGAAGACATCTGGCTTTTTAACTTACAACATAACTTAAGGTACATTATCAAACAGGATAACATTTGTATACTGTTATTAAGTCAGTTCAATATTTTTCCTAGATACCACTCATATCAATCACTCTGCTAAATGTCTGGGATACAAAGATGTTTAGGACATGGTCTATGCCCTTAGGAAACTTTAGTTATACTGGTGAAGGCAAACAAATAAACAGACGTACAGCAATCACATGATAAATGGAAGCACAAGTGCTGTGGCCATTTAGACAAGAAGCTGAACCAGGCTGGGAAGGCTGAATTGAAGGGATGAAGGTAGATCTTTGAGAAAGTTACAAAATGAGCTGCATCTTGAAACACTGTTAAAAGTGTCCAGTCAAAGAGAAAGGAGACCAGAAAACACACTGAGTCAGAGAAAACTACCTATATGAAAGCATGGCAAATAATGAATTGGCTTGTTTGGGGAACTGCAAGTAGCTCAGGGTGGCAGGAGTACAATCTTAGGTTTTGTTATAAGGCTTAGGAAAGTTAAGCAGTATTGCTCAGGAGAGATGCAGGGGATACATCATGACCAAGTTTTTGTGATTCTCATGAGAGGTTGAACTTACTCTTGAAGCTATGAGGAAACTTTAAGCATGGGAGTGGCATGATTTGACTTGTAACTAGATGCTTTGAAGAATGGACTGAAAGGGAGTTAAACTGAGATGGCAAATTATTAAAATTTGTTTTAAAATTTGTATTGATCTAGAAAAGAAAAAATAGAAGAAAAAAATGTTTTTTTCATTAAAACAAATAACTGCTATATTTTTCAATTTCAGAGCAAAGTAAAATCATGATTAGAAAAATTCTTATGTAGTCCTAGAAATAAAAGAGGCAGAATCAAAGTCCAAGATTGGTGAAAGAACAGGTGGTTAAGTTTAACATTTAACCACTGCTTACAAGATATGACAGGATGATATCTAATTGTGACACAGTGTACAGAAGTGTAATTTGGTTTTAACAAAACCTTGGAAAGTAAACAACTGACCTCAGAATTATTAAGGGTCACAAGGAAGAAATGCACAAAAGACAAGCATAGTTATTAAGGATGCCAAGTCATTTTACATATGGCAAATATATAATAATAGAAGTAACCTAGGGCCTAAGATAGTCTCAAATCAAGTGATACCATAAGACTGCCCTGAGATAAGCACTAGGCAGGAATGGGAACCTGTGTATTGTAAAGAGATGGGACAAAAGAAAGATTATTTTTAATTGTCATTTGTGTATATTTGATTGGTTGTTTGTGATAAGTATGCACTCTCCAGGCTGCTAGCCTGATAACTATTTAGTATTTGAATGGTAACAGTAGAAGTAGATACTGTTCAGTTGTTCTTCTGTCTAGAAGCTCTGGACCCACCCAGTGGAGAAAAGAGGAGTACAGCATGGAGTCAATCAAGTGATACTAAACTCATCTAGGGATTCAGAGAAAACATGTTTTATCAGCATCATACTCAGGTTAAATGAATTCAGTTTGGACACACAGATTTGGGATGTCTGTGTAAAGCTGAGTAGAGACAAATGCCTCCAGATAGATAAGATGAGAAGTCAAGAGAGAGGCCTCTTTTTTAGATGAATCATATTCAACTCTGTTCACCTAAATAATTGAGAGTAACCCAGGTTTGTTTTTAGCCTGTTGATTGTTTTTTGGGAAGGTGAGGCATGGAGGAGGGAGACAAGATTAACAAATAACTAAGATGGTATTGGAGTGAGACCTGTGATAGTTCACTCAATAGTAAGACTATGTAAGATTTTCTCCTGCTTAGTCTATTGAGTGGTAGCTCAGAGTCCCTGTGATGCCTTCAGATTTATGTTATGATAGGCTAATATTGGTGAATTGGCCATAAAGATTTGCTTTCTGAAACTGTTTTTCTTTTTCCCATGGTCTAATTTATTAATATCTAGGGTATGCTGCAAAGTTCAGATATTTACTGTTTTTTCTTGCACTTCGGCAACAATTTGTTGAGCTTCAAAATATGTGAATCCTGCTTTAAGATTGCCTTTAATTTTTGTATTGTACGTTCATAGAGATATTATTGATCATTTAGTTTCCTAAAAAAAGATAATTTATTATGAATCTATTTTTTTCAATATTTCAGCCAAGCAGTAGATTATTGTCTTTGAAAACACCTTGATTCCTTATTGCATTTGTCTTTGGAAATGTCATAGTGCATTCTAAAATAAAAATTTTCCTATATGGCTAATGTTATCAAGATCACTACTTTAACCAAGTTTTCCTGCCCCTTCATATCCTTATGATTATTTATTGCCATTTAAAATACTGAATATTCTCCTTTTTCATTTCTACCTCTGAAAGTTTTCAACCTAAATTTTGTTGACAGCCCACCCATCTTACTTACGCAATTTGCTCCTGCATGGTGTAGCTAACAAACTATGGAAAAATACGTAACCAAAAACAAATCTGAATATCCTCAAATTGGCATGTATAATTGGAATCATCAGTCAGCTATGTCATTATCAATGTGTTGGGCTGACTAATAATAACCGTATTGCTATTATTTATTCTCTCAAGGCACCGACTGGTTTACAAAGAATATCAATACATTTACCTCTTCTGGCAAAATGATACTGTATCTCAACAGTGTTGAAGTCAGGTAAATCATAAAAAATATCTGAAATTAAAATATTTATTTTTTTATTCCTGACTTACTTTGATACTCTATTCCTTTGCTTGGATCTCACATTCATTGTGAATAATAAATGTTCTGGGATTTAACCTCTTGTGAGTTAGCTATTTCCTACTCTAAGTTTCTGTAAAACTTTTTATTCCCCAAATGGAATTGTATGTATCTTATTTTTTGTCCTTAGGCAACTTTCTAAGGTGACTTACCACTAATCTAGCATGTCACTTCACCATAATCGATTAGAGAATAAAAAGAACCCTTTGAATCATTCCCCATTTTAACCAGACACTGCATTTTCAATAGGTGGCAAAGGCAAGCCAAGAATGTTCAAAACTAATAGCAATCTTTCTGCATGCCATCTTATGTGCTTGATATACGTTCACTCTAACTTGTTCTCCTTTTAATTGGAGGGTCCTACCTCTGCCATTTTTATTAACTTTTATGCTATTCAGTTCTTTTCATCCCCAAAATAATTTCTTATGAGATGATCCTCATGCTCTCTTCATCCTTTGTCAATCCGTGCTCACCCAGTTCCAGCCTCTTGGGGATCAACCTGAACCCTACTGGGGCAAACTATACAACCTCCAGGCCATGGAAGGAGGCTATTTGAATACTGACTTAAATGCAACATACACGCATTCAAATAACAGCCTTCCAGAGACATTGCCATTGATTTTACTTTCTTATGTAAATAGAGAGAAGCTTAATAGAGGTAATTTCAAGCCTCTCAGAAGAAGATATGGGAGAGATTTCTGAGTAGGTTATTCTTTGTCTTTTTTTCCATCATCAGAGAATTAGGTACTATCCTCCCAAACCTCATCTGCAGTGTGATTGCAGTTGTCTCCCTTGAGACTTACACTGTTCCCGGCTCCACTATCCATAGAACCTGGAGGTACAGTGCTACCACGTTTGCTTGTACATAAAGGAGACCACAATGCTACACAGATACCCACACCTCAATATACGCAGATGACTTTGTTAACCTTTATTCCCAGTGCCCAAAGAAAAGTGAAGATGAAATGCTTTAAACTCACTGAAGCAGATAAATCATTTTAGAACTAGCTCAGGAAAATCTGGCATGAGTCACAGAAGCTATGCACAAGAGAAATCATTAAGCTTTGAATGTTTACTTCCTTTCCTGAACAGTCCCTGTTGACTAAGAAATGTATGCTGATAATTATTAAGGTATTCTCTTGCTTTGTCAGTAAGCCATACTGTTGTTTCCCTCCACATTGGAGGAGGTTAAGGCAAGACACCTTTACGATCTGTCTGGATATATTCCTTAAAGTTAGTCTGCCAATTTGTGGCAAACTTGGCATTCTGCTTGATTAAATTATAATTCACTCTTCTACAGGAATTGCACTAAGTGGTGTGCTCCCTTCAAAAATTGCCAGTAATTGTGCTTCATACCCAAAGTACTCAGAATTGTGGGAAATGTTGGCATTAAGTAATATTAGGATTTGAAGCAAATAAGAGTTCTACCGAAGGAGTCAGGGATGCTCCATTTCTGGGTCTATTTAATTATTTTGCCCATTTCTTCTCCATTCCTGAAAACAGAAATCTCATAAATGGATTATAATATTGCATTTGCCTTTTTCTTAATGTTTTTATCATTCAGAAATGCAGTAAAAATGACTTATTTCCTAAAGGTAAAATAACCTTCATTTTCTTCTCTGTGCCATAAAAAGTAGCTAAAATATCCTCATGAGCATGATTTCAAGTGGAATGCACTAAATTTTAAAGGGGCCCTGCTTCGCTTTATTTTCTTTGAATAGTAATACTATGATTGAATATGCATTTTTTTCCTGATTTTAGATAACTGAAAGGAGCTCATCAGAAATAGGAATTATGCCTGAATCACCATTGGTTTAGTCTTGTAACTGGGTAGAATAAAAAAAAAAAAAAAAAAACAGAAGTTAAAAGAAAGAGAGGGAAAATAAAACAGATTGTTTCAAATGCTCTTTTCTCTGTGCTTGTTTGCTAACAGATTTCCAAATCAGTCTACATCTGAATTGAGAGATATGCCTGAGAGAGAATAATCTGGGCCTTGAAAAGAAATCTGTATCTCTCAGTCTCTCTCTGTCTCTCTCCCCCACCCTTCCTCATGCCCTCACCCCAATGTACACACACAGAGAGACTCAAATGTAATGTGAGTGGAGAATTTATTTATCAGAGACAAGTGATTCTCTAGGGATTTAACCTTTATGAGTGCTAGTAAAAGGGTATTTAGCTTGATTATGTTGATCTAAGAAGTTGCGTTTTGCCTCTCTTAAATACTATTTGGTATTTGAATTCTCTGTGAAGTTGTCTGTGAGATCAAGGAGTCTACACATGGTAAAACTTACACTTGTATACAGCTTATGTGGATTTAGACGTCAATGCTAAATGTTCTCTCAGATGGGTAACTGACACAGAAGCCTTTCATACTAAGAACACACTGAATACACAACATAGGATAAGAATTTAAGTTGGGAATTAGGCTTCTAAAAATAGCTTTAAGTGCTTAATACTTTCTGCCTTTTTACACAGGCTTACACAGCAGGGGATTTCCTAGGCTTATCTTGTTATACTTCATAATCAATAAACAAAGTTCTAGCATTACTTGTAATTGAAGCTTTATTTATTTGTTTGCAATTTAAAGTCATGTCTTTAGAGTTGAGGAACATGCGTTGTTGCTGAGTTATGTAATTATAACTTAGCTGTAAATAAGAATATGACTTTTAAAAATACTTTTTTAATAAAGTAAGGGAGTAGTTTTAACTGACGTCATTCATGTTCTAAATGTGTCATTAAAATAACTTTAGCATAGGAGAATGGTTCTCTATATAATTTGATTAGCTACAGATCTCATAAGAGTACTTTTGCCTGAAATAGATAACTCTATGGAAATATTGGACAGTACAGATCATAGTATCTTCATCATTTT
The DNA here is from genome assembly GCF_028858775.2 of Pan troglodytes. Classification (NCBI taxonomy): domain Eukaryota; kingdom Metazoa; phylum Chordata; class Mammalia; order Primates; family Hominidae; genus Pan; species Pan troglodytes. The sequence continues at coordinate 67,372,989 of NC_072402.2, forward strand.
ACCAAATAGATTACAATAATAATTAGATTTGCAAGCACTATATCTGCAATCAGCAGCCTAGAGATCCAGCAGAGAGATACTGCTACCTATCATGACCCAATAGGCTACTGAATGAAACTCTGAACTTTATCCACATCAGTAAATGAAGATAATAAAGACTGTTCTTGCTACCACAAGGCTCTTGTGATAATCACCATGTCTATTAAGTTCCTTGTAAGAGATCTATGCAAACTGTACTCATGTTTCTGCTATCGTTAGTTGTGCTATGGTCAGTATTATGATTATGCAAATATAATGAAAATAATACTTGCAAGCACATCAGACATGAGTTTGTATTTTTTGTTTGTTTTGTTTTTGTTTTGTTTTTTAATTCTTAGACAAACCAGATCAGACCTTGGGCAAGTAACTTAATGTTTTCCATGACCTTAAGATGTATTGTTCCTTACATACTAGATTTGAATAAAGTTGGGTAATCTGAATATATTTAATTATTTGTTTATTTATGTATTTTGATCTTATAATCATGGAGATTCTGAAATTCAGTGTGCTTATAAAAAGGATAAATTGTTGTACAGATCCCTTACAATTCCAACTTTCTATGAATTGATGGATAAAAGTCAGTCTACCATAAAAATATCTAATGTGCCACTATTTTATTTTATTGTACTATCCTTTCTTATGTCTGATAGTGGGAACCCCAACCCAGTAGTAAATCTAGGTAGAAGAAAAAAATCAGAGAAGTTTGCACCATGTCATCAAAATTGCATGGACATGTTAAGTGTTAAGGGTAAATTCTACCATTACTAAGATGGAATTTTAGAACCTGTAAAGGTGAGAGCATGATTTTTGAGATAATGGGAAAGCTCTTTTTAACCTCAATATAAATAACCAATTACTACGGAAGCTGCTTATCAGCATACACATTTCCTTTCTCTATAGTTTGTTTGTCTATATTTTAGTTATGCCCATCTCTAAGCATTAGATTTTAATAAATTTTTCATGATTTATGTATTTGCAAAGAGGTTAGAATTGTTACTCATAGCGAAACGTGCTATGAACATATTTTTCCATTAAAACACACACATCGGTAAGAAATTTATTCCCTCATTTACAAAACTCTTTCAGTTGGAAAACAGAAAGCTTATTATTTATTAGCTCTTTTATATAGAGCTTGTTAATATAGCAGCCTTTTATATAGTCTCTTGTTTAATTATCATAAAAAGTCCAAATTCTTTCCACATTGTACCGTCTATCATATAAATTGAAATATATGCAAATTATCTAGAAATAAAATCTAATGCCTTACTCTCATATATGGTAAGAGAATTCCATATACAAAACTGCATATTTAATAAATTTTATGATCTGATAACCGACATAAACACCCAAAGACTACACATATGATTAAAGACATTCTTAACTCTTCTGCTTCTTTAATGCATTAGGCAACTACTTTGTTTATAAAGAGCAGAAACTTGGGCCCAGCACAAAAATATATACATCGTTTTTTGTTTTCACTTTAATTTCACTTTGTTAGTAGCTTTTAACACTCCAGTGTGCTCAAACCTCAAAATAGCAGCATTAAACACTTCAAGAATGCCATAAAAGAGATGATCTACTAATTTGAGAATCATCATTGTAAAGCTGCTTGGTGAAAGTTCGTAAAATTAATTTAAACGTGCACATTAATAGTACTTAGCAATGTAATGTCATGCCTGTCATTAGAAAGATGAAGAAACACTCTGAGAAGTATATCCTTAGGCAATATTATCATTGTGAAAACATCATAGATGGTACTTACACAAACCTAGACAATATAGCCTACTACACACCTAGGCTATATGGTATGGCCTATTGCTCCTAGGCAGCAAACCTCTACAGCATGTTGACTGTACTGAATACTGTAGGCATTGGTAACACAATAAGTATTGGTGTATCTAAACATAGAAAATGTATAGTAAAAATACAGTATAAAAAATAAAAGATGGTATAACAGTGTGAAAGATAAAAGATGGTACATCGTGAATAGAGCTTGCATGACTGAAAGCTGCTCTGGGTGAGTCAGGGAGTAGTAAGGCAATGTGAAGGCCTAGGACATTACTGTACACTACTGTAGACTTTATAAACACTATATACTTAGGCTACACTAAATTTATTTTTAAGATTTTCTTTAATAATAAATTAACCTTAGTTTATTCTAACTTTTTTACTTTATAATGTTTTTATTTTTATGTTTTTGACTTTTTTTGTAGTAACACTTAGCTTAAGACACAAGCACATTGTACAACTGTATAAAAATATTTCTTTCTCTGTACTTATATTCTATATGATTTTTTTCTATTTGATTTTTTCTTTACTTTTAAAACTTTTGGTTAAAAACTAAGACACAAGCACACACATAAGCCTAGGCTTACACAGGGTCAGGATCATCAGTATCACTGTCTTCTACCACCACACCTTGTCCCACTGGAATGTCTTCAGGAGCAGTAGCATGCAAAATGTTGTCAACTCCTATGATAAAAATGCCTCTTCTGGGCTGGGCATGGTGGCTCACGCTTGCAATCTCAGCACTTTAGGAGGCTGAGGCAGGTAGATCACCTGAGGTCAGGAGTTCGAGACCAGTGGTAAAACACCATCTCTACTAAAAATACAAAAAGTTAGCCAGGCATGCTGGTGGGTGCCTGTAATCCCAGCTACTTGGGAGGCTGAGGCAGGAGACTCACTTGAGCCAGGTAGGTGGAGGTTGCAGTGAGCCAAGATCGCGCCACTGCACTCCAGCCTGTGGAACGAGAGTGAAACTCTGTCTAAAAAAATAAAAATAAAAAGCCTCTCTGGGATGCCTCCTGAAGAACATACCTGAGGTTGTTTTACAAGTAGCTTTATTTTTGCATAAGTTGAAAGAATACAGTAACAATAAAAAGGTAGTATACTAAATACATAAACTCGTGACATAGTTGTTTATTATCATTTTCAAGTATTATATACCATACATAATCATATATGCTATACTTTTATATGACTGGTAGTGGAGTAGGTTTGTTTACACCACATTGCCACAAGCAGATGAGTGACGCATTGTGCTATGACATTATGACAGCTACAGGATCACTAGGAGATAGGAATTTTTCTGCTCCATTATCATCTTCTTATAGGACCACTGCTGAATGTACGGTCCATCATTAACTGAAACATCATTATGTGGTGCATGATTGTACTTATTTTACTTTGTCCAGGTGTTGAGTGAAAGCACATCACTTAGTGTTTCAGATTGAACCTGTCACCCTGTGCCATCTGCATCTTTCATACTCTGGAGTGCTGAGCCTCGGGCAAGGATTTTCTTCTAGAGGACTCTTCCTATCAGATAACTGTATAGATTGCTTGATCCCAGGCTTTGGGGTTAGGTGGAAAGAATTCATTAAAAGTTTTTGACTAATAGGAAAGTATAAAACTAAAGTACAATTTTAAGGTCAAACTATCTTCACTGACCTCACACTCTCCAGGAAATTTTACCTCAGCGTTTTTCTCTAATGAAAACCTTAGATAATTTTGCTCTAAATGTCCTTAAGGTATAATAGAGGCTCTCTTTTGGTGGTTGAGAAGAAACATAGTTTAAAGAATTTCTCTGTTATGGTTATGTTCTTAAAATGCCTGAAAATCCTATGTATAATTATCATGAATTTTATTCATATAAAAGTATAATTATCATGAATTTTACTCATATAAACGGTTATGACATAAATGGCTATGGTCTTTGGAATGAAGAGAGTTTATAGTGTGGTTCAGACGGATCTGTGATTGAATTCCAGATTTGGCACCTACAAGTGTGTGAACTAAAGCAAGTTATTTAATTTTTCCAACGTTTGCATTTCCAATCCATAATAACAATATCAAGTTAGGTTTCACTGTTAAGAAGAGCAATGAGATGATGTTATAATAGTACCTTGCAGTAAATAAGTCCTCAGTGTATGCTGATTTCTTCTATGGTGGCTTTATATTAATGCATATATGCTTGCATACACATAAAATATATGCACTAATACTTATATATAAACATATGTAAAATATGTTTGCTTATATTTATTTATGTTAACAAAGAGGTACGCCATAGAAATATTTGATTTGCTTGAAAAGCTAATTGTAATTGAAACATCACACTTACAGTATTTAAGTAATGTCAAATTAGTTTTATAAATAGTACCAATGAAATCTTAGTATAAAAAATTGGATGAATGAACAAGTCAAATTTAAAATAATGCATTGATTTGTTTAATTTTTATTTTTAAAATAATGTACCAATATCAAAAAAATAAGAAAAAATCTGTGATATCAAGCATCACTAAATTTTAATTTATAAGTCTATTTAATGCAAATTTTGTATTTTATCATCATTCTTGAAGCAAGAAAAAGTACACTTAGAACTTGAGCGATTAATTGACCGTGGAACAAGTTGAGAATGAACTCTCAAAATAATCGGACATCACTCTTCATGGCAACAGCAATTTAGTTATGCAATACTTCTATATATTACTGTTAAAAACTGTTTAAACCCTCTTATAAGGCAAAGGGTTGTTATCAGAGGTACAAACGTTTTTTACGCAGATCATAGCACTAAATATAAGAAAAATACGCTGGGCAAAGTGTCTTATGCCTATAATCCCAGCACTTTGGGAGGCAGAGCCACGAAGATTGCTTCAAGCCAGGAGTTTGAAACCAGCTTCAGCAACATAGCAAGACCTTATCTCTATAAAAATTTTAAACATAAGCTGGTCATGTTGGTGCACGTGTATAGTTCTAGCTACTCAGGAAGTTGAAGCAGGAAGGTCACTTGAGCCTAGAAGTTCCAGCTGCAGTGAACTATAGTTGTGCCAATGTACTCCAGCCTAGGGAAGAGAGCAAGACCCTGTCTCGAAATAATTAATTAATTGATTAATTAAGTCAAAAGTCATTCTATGCCCAGGGTTGGCATCCTTAACGCCTGCATTGTTCAAAGACCAACTGTTTACAGATAATAAAATTATGGTGTATTCAAGTAAACACACTCTTTTTGAAACTGATGACCTGTTATACTTCTTATGACTGCAAATGAATTATGCTACACTATATTCTTTTCCTTAAGAACTTTTAAATGCAACTTTCTATCTGATTGGCATTTCCAAAATTGATAAAAATGATATGTTTATGCAATGACTGCAGGAAAAAAATAGACATGCTGATCAACATTCTGTAGCCTAGCTCTGAAGAATTTATACTCTACTCATGGCTTTCTAATTTCACCTCTTTATTATCCATTGATTCTTCAATATTTTAGCAGTTGGTTTGTGCACTTCAGAGTCTCTGAGTGCCATATTTTAGATTTTCCTAAGATTTTACCTACTTAAACACGTTTATACTTGTATTTGCTTGCAAATAATAAAGAAAAATTAATTCTGATATTCAATAATGGAAAGTTTTGGCCCCCTAAATTAAATAAATTTCAGCTCATGTGAAAGCTAGTGGACTGGAGAGCTTTTGTTCCCATGGCAGGCTACTGAGTGGCTAAGTTTGAATTGGATGTATTATGTCAGGAGGTCTAGGACACTGGAGAATAAATATTCCTTTTTCTTTCTTTTTCCTTTTTTTTTTTTTTTTCCACGTAGCCCTTCATCCTGACTCCCTAAATTTAGTAACAATATGGACAGGATGACTAGAAAGTATTTTCATTCAAGCCTATAGAAAGCTCAAAATGCATTATTACTAAGAGAAAGTTCTCAGGTGGAATAAGCAAAGGTACTTACTATGTTCCCATTAATCTGACTCAATATCTTTTCCTCAAAAAAAATTATTTTCAGTGATGCCTCAGTGAAGTGATTAACTAAATGAACACTTTTAATAACAAAAACATAATCTAAAAGGAACAATTTGTTGGTACATTGTTACCTAAAATGAAAACAAGATAAACCTCAGTTGAAACAGTTCCCTTATATTTTATTTGCTTATTGTCTGTGGGATTCAGATTATATGAAATTGGGTATATTTGGACTGTATGGTAAAACACTTTGAGTATACAGTCTCCCATTCGCATATAATATCATATTAGTAATGTACACTAAAATATAATACAGTCATCTTTACAAGGTGAAAAAGGAATAGCCATGTAACACAAGAAAAAAGGCAGAATGGGATTACAAACATTCCTAGATTTTCACAAAACTTTCTCAGATGATAGCCTAAATCTCCCATTCAAGCCATCATTCAATGGTAGTAGATTAAAATAAGGCAAACAGGATGCCTGAAGTGGGGAAAAAAAACCTATGACTTTTGTAGGCTTATAAAAATGAGAGCAGTGTAATGTAATAATACTGTGGTCCTTAGAAGGAGACTGCATGGGTTGAAAACACTGAATCTTCCACTTACAAAATTTTAACCCTGGGCAAGTCGCTTAGGTTCTCTGCTTCAGTGTCATTATTTGTCAAATGATGGTAAGAATAGTACTCATGATTAAACTAGTTTAACATAATAATTGGTGCTTTGAACAGTTTAGAACCATGTACCTGATTTATAATATACTGCTTATAAGGATAACATTTTGTGTGTGTTTTATCACAGTCAATCTATTTTTTCTCCTTGAGCCCTGATATGGTTTGGCTGTGTCCCCACCAAAATCTCATCTTGAATTGTAGATTTCATAATCCCCACATGTTGTGGGAGGAACCCGGTGGGAGGTGATTGAATCATGGTGGGGGAGTTATCCCCATGCTGCTGTTCTCATGATAGTGAGTGAGTTCTCACTAGATCTGATGGTTTTATAAGGGACCTTTTTCCCTTTTGCTTGGCATTTCTCTTTCCTGCCACCCTGTGGAGAAAGACGTGTTTGCTTCCCCTTCTGCCATGGTTATGTTTCCTGAGGCATCCCCAGCCATGCTGAACTGAGTCAATTAAACCACTTTCCTTTATAAATTACCTAGTCTCAGGTATATCTTTATTAGCAGCCTGAGAATGGACTAATACAAGCCCTTTGTTCCTGGGATTTTAATGATATGTAGGTATGGTGGAGGAGGGGTTAGGATGTCATTCCTCTACTTGGAATTCTTTCAGCACCAGCCTCAGAATCTGCTACTTAAATGTTCACTTTCCTTTGTTACGGTTCACTTGGCCCTTGCAAACACAAGCAATGTGTGTAGACAAAATTCAGTCTCTAAAGAAAGCAATATTGGCCTTGTAGAGTAACAGAGAAGATCCTTATGCCTAATCATTCACTCTTCATGAAGAATAGCCTAAGGACCAGATACAGTGGCTTATGCCTGTAGTCTCAGCTACTCAGAAGGCTGATATGGGATTGCTGGAGCCCAGGAATTTGAGATTACAGCTCAAATTCTATGAGCTACGGTTATGCCACTGGACTCCAGCTTGCATAAAAGAGTGAGACAAAAGAAAGAAAAGAAAAGGAGGGAGGGAGGGAGGGAAGGAAGTAGAGGAAGGAAGGAAGGAAGGAAGGAAGGAAGGAAGGAGGAAAGAAAGGAAAGAAAGGAAAGGAAAGGAAGAAAGAAGGAAAGAAAGAGGAAGGGGGAGAGAGAGAGAAAGCCTATATTTCATTAATCCTTCTGAATTTTCCATGAATCCCTAATATTCTACATTCTGTAGATACTGTCTTCTCAAAATTGTTGTTGTTGTTGCTTTATACTTTTATATTATTTAAGTTCTCATTTCACTTCTCATAAACTTGTAATAACATGTATACTGACTTCTGTATTTGGTCCTTATTACATCCTTCCTCTACCTCAGGATTTTTCAGCCTCACCACAGCTAATATTTTGGACCTCCCAATTTTTTGTTGTGAGGCAGGGGAGGGAGTCTCCTCTGAACTGCAGAATTTTTAACAGCATCACTAGCCTCTACCCTTTAGATATTAATAACACCTCTGCCAGTTGTGAAAACTAAAATGTCTGCTGATGTGGTATGTTGCCATGTCTCCTAAGTGGTAAAATCATCCTTAGTTAAGAACCAGCACTCTGCAATTCTGCCTGATCAATCTTCCTAAAATACGGTTTAGATCATATCATTCTCTGCTCACAAGTTGTCATTGGCTTCCCGTTTTGTACTGAAAATGTTTAAGGACTCAGACTCTGGTCATCACTGTGTTGCCCGGTATGTTCCCTATTCTCTCATATTTCTGGTATGCTCCTCATTCCCTCCTGTTTCTTCTCTAAAATTTAGACTGGCTAAAATTTTATATGTGTACACACACATACTATGGGGTTTGGTAACTTTTCTCAGCCTCCAAATACTCCTATTCCACATCAAACTTCGTGTTTTAGATTTTTACCTGCATGACCCATGGTCTTACTCAAATTCCCTCACACAGAAGTTCAGTTTAAACCCCTGTTGGAATTGAGATGGTCCTTGTTTTTTAAACAAGGACCTTGTTTAATTAAACCTTGTTTAATTAAAACTCAGTATAAAAGTGGCTAAACAGAGCAGTGAAACAAAATATTGAGCCCAGACACAAATACCATTTTTATAGAGACAACATATAATAAAAGAGATATATTTCTCTATATGGAGACCTGTTGATCTATTAAAAGTTATATACTGGCACAAAAGACAATCCATTAATTTAGAATAAAGAAAATGTGAACTTTTCTATATCCAAAAAAAAAACCTTTCTCTAGGTAACACATGTAAGTATAAGTAAATATAAAAAATAAAATAATCTGAAAAAACATTCAGGACATAGGAATAATCTTATTTAGAGATAGCTTTTTAATCATTATGAGAAATCCAGCAGCTGCCAAGGAACTTACAGATTTAATTTTCCTACATAAACTAATTGAAATATTTATATGAGTAATTATATGATTAGAAGGTCAATAGGCAAATGATAAATTAGGAATAAATATTTATAGCACATATCAGTTAAAGGGGTGATATCCAGTCTTCAAGGAGGCATTGCAAATTAATAAGGAAAAAAAATTTCATTAGAGATGAGCAAGCCCATTTGGTAAATAAATACATGAATGCCTTCTCAAATTCCTTGGCTAGGGAAATGCTAATAAAAGTAACAATGGGTTATTATTTCTCACTCTATAAGGTGATACAGTATATTTTTACACATTGGAAAAGGTACTGCCTTTTGAATCAATCTGGCAATATATTTTAAAATCAAACTGAAAATCTTACTCTTTGAACCAACAATCACACTCTTGGGAGTGTTACTGATAGAAAGAAAAGATATATGGATAAAGTTTTTAATTAAAGAATAGTTTGTAGTGGCAAAAGCTGGAGAACAATGGAAAAAATGACTGAATTAACTATGGTGTGATCAACAAACTATTACATAGTTATATGAACAACAGATTATTTGGAGGCATTTTATATGTGATAACAACAATATGAGCATATATAATAGGATTCATTTTTGTGGGGAAAAAAAAGCCAGAATCATGGATTTGTGTATGTGCATGTGTGTGTGTGATTATATGAACATGGAGAAAGGTACAGAATGATCCATACCTGATTTTGGGGAAATGTAGGTAGAGAAAGAGGAATGGAAACGTGAAGAATGGAAAATAGGAAAGTTGCTAATGATTTTAAAAATAAGAAAGCATTTTTAGGCTGGGCACAGTGGCTCATGCCTGTAATCCCAGCACTTTAGGAGGCCAAGGCAGGTGGATCGCCTGAGGTGATGGAATTTGAGTTCAAGGAGTTCGAGACCAGTATGACCAACATGGTGAAACCCCATCTCTACTAAAAATGCAAAAATTAGCTGGGCATGGTGGCACTAATCCCAGCTACTCAGGAGGCTGAGGCAAAAGAATCACTTGAACCCAGGAGGCGGAGGTTGCAGTGAGCTGAGATTGCACCATTGCACTCCAGCCTGGGCAACAAGAGCGAAACTCCATCTCAAAAAAAAAAAAGCATTTTTAATATATATTTATTTCAAGTCATTTAAGAGCATGTATACGCAGGTGTGTGTTTTGTGTCTCTAGTGAAATAAATGAAAATAGACATAGCTGTATTATTTTGAAAAACTGAATTAAACTCTTTTCCAGCTCCATACCCTGCCTCCATTCATACAAAAAGAAATAAACAATACCAATAGAATTAAAGTGTAGTCTCCACTCGACACCCCATTGAACTTTTTATTATTTCCATTTTATCTAAATACCTCAAGATGCTTTAACAATATACCTTCTTTGTACCCTTATGTGGAGAAAGGAAATCTTGAATTAGATTTTACATTTTAGTAAATGTAAATATACCATTTCTTGTTCATGGACCATCTAGAATTTTGGAAATCTTAGATGTATTTCTGAGTATTATACATTTTCACTGATAAAGTAAAGTATAAATTTGCTCATTCTCCAAAATAAGAGTTTTTGCATGAGTTTATTATACTATGTACATATTAAAACATGACATACAACTAATTTTCTTGTGTTAAAATTAAATCTTATTTTTTACTTTTGCAAAAATACATAGAGAGGATAATTTAATATGAGCAGGACTTTTATTATAATTAAATAATAGTGAATTTCACTTTAAGAACCTCAATCCTTTCAGCTAAATGGGGCTAGTTATTTTCTTTATTTTTTACCAACTATGTGCAGTTCCAAGGTTTATAAGACTGGGCTTTTCAATCTTCTGTTTTGTTGTTTAAATGTACAAATTTGATGTTGGAAAACCCTATTAACAACAAACAAAACTACCCATATCTATTCAAAATAAAATAGCTTGAAAAGTTTATGATAATTTAAGAGTTAATTTGACAAAGGCAGGTTTGGCTTCATTGATATGTGACCTTGAAGTTGCACAGAGCCCCTCACTGTCAAAAGAACCTTGTGCTTGGTTTAATGTTCTGCTCCTGCCATCTTGAAACTCTTAATAATTTTATCTTTGAACTTATGTTTTGTAAGTGAAGTCCACTAGGACAACAGGGTGTGAACATGAGCAGCAGAGCTGCAGGATGGCAGCATCACACACACAGATTCAGGCCTGTAGGCACAGGAGACATGCAATTGGCCTAACAGCAAGGCAGCATATGCATTACTCAGCAGTCTAGATGCTATGTGTCCCTGATGTGGCCAAACCAGGACTGGGCCCAGATTAGGAGTGACTATCTGTAGCAGCAGGAGAAGCAGCAGCAACAAAGGCAGTCGTGAGAGATGAAAGTGGCTATCCATGCAGGCAGGGAGAACACCCATGGTGAGTAGACAGCTTGCTCATCAGTCCCAAGGGACAATCCCTGTAGTATCTAAACAGATATTAAATCTCCCACCTAAATTCCAAGACAATACCCATGGCACTCAGGCAGTAAACTTTGTAAATAAATTATTACAAAATAAATGTTTACACATGGGCACGGCAGTAAGCACTTTAGAAAGTCATTAGAATTCCTCAGTGTTTACAATGTCCAGTTTTGAAAGCTGCTGCAAAATTGCACAGCAGATGTCCATAAACTTAGAAATACAAATTAAATTTAAGGCTCACATTTGATGGAAAATAACACGATTTTTATATGAAGTTTTAAATTAAACCAATTATTAACAAGGAGATAATTTTTAAATTAAACTTTCTTTGTAACTAAAAATATAGCAATACAATATATAAACAGGCATTTTAAATTATATGCAAATCTTGAAACTACTTTCAATTTTTTGCACGGCCTTGACAAGTTACAGGAAATATCAGAAGAAACACTAAAACATCCTTGCATACATTTAAATTTAACATTCAATTCAATAAAAGGCAGTATAAGTGACCCTTGTGATGGAATTATTCTGTGTCTTGACTGTGGTAATAAATACATGAACCTACACATGTGACAAAATTGCATAGACATAAATACACACACACACACATATAGGCACACAAATGAGTACACTTAAATTACTGAGCTATAAATGAGATGAGTACATTATATCAATGTCAATTTCCTGGCTATGAAACTATTCTATAGTTTGCAGCATGTTACCTCTGGGGAAGCTGAGTGAAGAGTACATAGAATCTCTCTCTATTATTTCTTTTAACTTGCATGTAAATCTGTAATTACCTAAAAGTAAAAAATTAAATTAAAAAATAAATTCAGATATAAAAACTAAATTCTATGTGAAATTGGTATGAAACAGATTGGCATGAAAAGTTAAATATTTATTGAAAAGTTGTTCTATGAAAATCATCAGCTCCAAATGTACTCAAATATATATTTTTAAATAAATTATCAGAAGTTGACCCTAATCTCACAGCCTATAAAATACTCCTAATAGGTTTAATAACATTTGAATTAATAGAAAGATCATTTTTAAATTTAAAAATATGTAAAATTTAAAATTTAAATTTAAATTTAAAAATAAGTAATCTTCCAATAGCCAAGAGCAACTAATGTCATTTTCAACTAAATCATTGAAAATAAAGTTGATAATTGTATAAATTTTGATAATCTAAGAAATGAATTTCAGAAAAATAAGCCAGAAAAATTTTATGATCAATCAAAATATCACATTAATACAGTATTATTTATGGTATTACATATAATTATGACATTAAAATATTGATTTTTAAAATTTGTAAGCTTATATTTTTACTCATTTATCACTGTTATCACATTAGGTTTTATAAATAATAAAGTAGTTTTAAAGGAAAAATCTTTATATTTTATTATATTTAATAATTTTTTTCCTGCATTTTGAACCAGAGCCCCCTCATTTTCATTTTGCTCTGGCTTTTATAAATTGTGTAATACTTGAATTAGGGAGTTCAATAAAATTTATCCAAAAAATAATTTAAATTTTAACAAAAATTAGATAAGATACATTGGACAGCATTTTTAAAAAATTGAGCTTGCAATTTTTTTTAAATGACATCAGAAGTTACAACTAATAAGTAATCTCAGAAGTCAGCATTTCCTATTGTTTTCTCCAGGACATAAGCCAAGATGTTCTTTTGCCTATTTCATTTTATTATTTTATAAAAAGCCAACAAGATTCAGCCGTCTTCAATCCTGACACAAATTACAATATACATCACTTCGAGAGAGGGCTTCAAGGAAGTCTTTCCATTTATCAGACCTGTATTTCCAATATATATTTGTTCAAATTTTTATTTAAGGAAAGTTGTAGTGGTAAGGACTATACAGCTATATCAATATGGATTTTTAAAATCTGAACTTCATGGTTTTGATAAAAATGTTTATACTTGGGCCTGTATGTGTCATACTGTCTGCTGCATTTCATAGCTTGCAAATATATTATTAATACTATTTGACCACATTTCCTTGAAACCTTAAAGCATTCATTCTTGTCATTATTACTTGGCAAACCATTGTCCCAAAAGGAATTTTAGTTTTAAAAACAGCAAACTTAAAACTGACAAAGCGCATGTAAGAAACAGCAGACTGTTTCCACTTCATCATAGTAAGAAAGATTTGAAAAACATCATCATTTAATTCACAGTTAGTGAGAAGTACATTTGTAAATGCTCCATAGTAAGGATTTTTCCAGTATTCAGTATTTTATAATGCTTCTGTGTACAGGTCCTACTCACTTTTCATTCTGCCATCCTAATGGCTCAGTCAATTTTCTTTTTATCTTATGTTGCAGAATGATTCTTGGGGAAAGCAGTATTCATACGCACTCTTCAAAGCTATGAGTCACATGCTGTGCATTGGGTATGGAGCCCAAGCCCCAGTCAGCATGTCTGACCTCTGGATTACCATGCTGAGCATGATCGTCGGGGCCACCTGCTATGCCATGTTTGTTGGCCATGCCACCGCTTTAATCCAGTCTCTGGATTCTTCGAGGCGGCAGTATCAAGAGAAGGTAATTTGTTTTATTTATCGCCAATGTCTTTAACCAGCTAACCTGAACCAGTAAATTGAATTGTGTTCAAGATAACTACACCATCTCCTCTATAAAAAAAAAAAAGAGATAAAATGTTTAAAGTAAAAACACACTATCTTCTTTGATATTTTGAGGTTTCTTCAAGATAGTTCTCATATCTTTTGCTTCTCATTTCTCTGTTGAATAATAATTTTTTTAAATGTGACTTTACATCTACAGAAAAAATAGCTATATATTTCAAAATGTAAAAAGCTGATAGAAGATGTTATCATGGCTCATTTTCTATCATATTTCAATAGTTAAAATAAACCCTTCTCTCGTATGTGTTAGAAAAATGTTAGCTGATTAAGTGGAGACAGGCAGCTATTGTGCATGTCCTTCTGTACCCCCCCTCATCTATAATCATAATTTATATTACAATCCATATGCTTAGCTGAGCATATATTACCCATATATCTAGATAAGTCGCCACACTCTCCAGTCTTAAAACTGGATATAACAACTGCTGTGATGCATTCTTATGCTCAGTGTGCTAATTAAAATGATCGCTGCTCTAAACTTTTCTCACAAGAGAGAGAAAAAGTAAATATAGGCAATGATTTATTCATTGGATTTTTTTTCCCACATGAAGAATTTCCTTGGCTAGGGCTAAATATAGGGTATTGGGACAGTACTAATATTCTTGACCAAACATCAGTAGCTTTCTGACAGATAAATAAGAATATTTTAAATTAATGGAACAATGTGTAATGTAGGGGCTTTGTTGATCCTGACAGAGTCATGCACCTTGCCAAAGAGCGTTTCTGAAAGTAATGATTAAAATGGCTCTAGAATATTTCTCTTGGTGAGTGATAACAGCTTAGTCTCAGAGCTGTTTTCAAAACATCCAAAGAAGTTTTCAGTTACTGCTTTATTTACAGAAGTTTTCAACACTATAATAACACAATATGTGAAAGGGAACCTAGATATTTCCCTTGAATATAATTATACTGCCACTAGCTATTACAGTGAGCAAGTTGGCATTTTATTACTGAAGTAATGAAAAGATAAACCACAAAAATTGGTTTCAGGTTCATTTTTAAATAGTCTCCAAATGAATTGGAAAGAACGAAGAACATAGTAAGGAAGAAGAGACTTTATACAATGCTGAATTTAACTGAGAATTATATACTTAAAGGAATTTGGGCTAATGTTATGGAGATTTAAGATAAGACTACATCATGTTAAATCTGATGTTTCTCTTACACTGTTGCTTTTCTTTCATTTTATGTTGCTTTTAATAAAAATGCCCCTTTCACACTTTTTTTTTTTTGGTCTGCATCATTGCTATACATTTTCTCAATAAGAAAACAAATCTTTAACTTCCAGGATTGCAGTGATTAGCATTTTATTGCATATTAAATAAGCTCACAAAGTTTATGTTTTTAAATTTCCTATATTAGCCAAGTTTAACTTGGAAACTCAATGTATTCACTTATGGAATCATAGATATTTATATGCAAAGATGTTATGATTTTGTAATAATTCAAATCATGAAGTTCTTGATCTTATAAGTGTTTGATAGAGGACAAGAAAACTAGTATAACCCTTTGGTATTTACTGGCATTTGGAACAATGTAATCAGGAACAGATGATTAAAAGAATATAACTTTTTTTTTTTGAAATGGATTCTCTGTCACCCAGGCTGGAGTGCAGTGGTGCAATCTCAGCTCACTACAACCTCTACCTTCGGGGTTCAAATGGTTCTCTTGCCTCAGTCTCCCAAGTAGTTGAGATTCCAGGCACCTGCCACCACGCCTGGCTAATTTTTGTATTAAAAGAATAAATTTTAGGTCTACAAACCAAGTTCTGCCAAGAAGTTTAGTTCTAAAGTTCTGTACTCATTTTATAGTCAGTGTAATCCAGGATAGGTCTTAAGGACATTATGTTACTTTTTAAAATTTTTATTTTTTATGAAAAGTATATGTTTAAATTTCAATTTAATCTTATAGCATGGCTTTACATAGTGGATGAGTAATGTGCAGCTTCTTTGGTGATTTGCCGTCTTTGAGTTTGGGCTAAATTATTATCTTTTTATTTAGGTAAAATTCTGATAGGAGGCACTCTTGGGCAGGACCCAAAATGGAATGCTGGCCCTCCTATATGGTTCAGATGTAGTCCACAGAGAAGCACTCATGCATCCTTCTCCTAGACAATCTGTTAGCACTCCTCTTCCTTCTCTTCCAATCCAATGAGGAGAGTGTATCTAGCCTTCCTTGACGATAGTCAGACTCCAGCGTTCGCAGACTATTTACATGTTGTCAGATATTATTCAGAGTCCAGATCCATGTCTCCCAACCACATGAGCTTATTTCAAAGATCCTTAAATGAATTTGTTTCAAGTGTTTCCCATATGTCAGGTGTTAGAAAGTAGCCTTTTCACACCCCTATCCCAAAAGAGGTTGTAAAGGGACTCACAGCAGAGGAACTTCTCTCTCAAAAGGAATGTATTCACTAGTTCTATCAGGAAAAATCTCACCTTACCCCCTGATCTCTATATAGAATTGATAAGACTGAAGCCTCCAGGAGTTATGATCCTCAGATCACCATTTACAATTTTTACTTGCATAGAAGACAGCCTCTTACATAAGCAATATTCTGATAACTCTCAGATTTGCAGTTCAATGAGCATAGGACAGATTCAGTCCTTACTTAGCATCTTTTTAGACCATTCTTTATCTCATCTAGTCCAAAAGCGTTCTTCACAGACCTGTCAGTATTATGTATATATAAAAACAATGCCCTGGTCAAATAAGTTCAGAAATGTTGATTGAAACAATGTTACAGAAGTGTTTTTTAGTGTAAATGTGTGTGCCCTGAAGATTTAACATGCCATCTTTGACCTTCATTCCAAGCCTCCATATATTTTAAGTTACTAATGTCCAAAGGAATTAACCTATAAAGACAAATTCTCCACGATGACCATTCCTTTATTTTTAAACTGATTTTGAGTGGTCACTTTCTTTTCTAGATGTAATTGCAGTTCATCTAGCCTTCATGAAATGAAACTCCTTTTGATCACCTTGGTTTTTTATACTACTACATCTTAGTTCATACATTTGGACACTCCTGGGAAGCTGACTATTATTTCTAGTTATGTCACTGTCTCCAATCAAATAACTATAGTAATAGAAGCTTTATGTGTTCATTTCTTCCTCTGCAATGAGCAAGAATTTTGGCACAATATAAATCATGACTTAAGATTCAGGGATTTGCAACTCACCTTGGTGTACTTGATATACATGAAAGACTTTTATTGTGTGAATTAAAATATGAATATCACCAACTTGAATATGACCAAAGAATAACTTTAAATATGTGAGGAAGTTATCAATTCCAAATCCCTTTATGGACTGAATAGCTTCCTGAAACTGTGAATCAGACTGCATAATTCCAGGGCAGGTGCAAAATGAGCTGTTAAAATGGACTGTGCTTTCTAATGGCAGGGCATAAGATACCAAGCCACCAAGCCAGTTCTATACCTAGATTCAAATATTGATTATGTTATGTAATGTCCAAAGAATGTGCTGAGTCTCAGTTTATCGAGTATATGAAATAAAAACGCTAAACTTCTCCAAAATGACAAATTTATCAAGTTTTGTTAATGGAAAGAATTTATGTGATGGCTTTTTTTTTTTTGAGATGGAGTCTCGCTCTGTTGCCCAGACTGGAGTGCAGTGGCGCGATCTTGGCTCACTGTAACCTGCACCTCCCGAGTTCCAGCAATTTCTGACTAATTTTTGTATTTTTAGTAGAGGCAGGGTTTCACCATGTTGGCCAGGCTGGTCTAGAACTCCCGACCTCAAGTAATCCGCCAACCTTGGTCTCCCAAAGTGCTAGGATTACAGGCATGAGCCACCATGCCTGGCCTATATATGATAACTATTAGTGGCCTTTTGGAAAAGAAGGTAAAGTTTAAGGTAAGTACCCTCTCAGCTATCCAAAGGAGTAATATGTAATCATTATCCACCTATATAAAATGATACAATTTTATGTAATCATACCAAAAATATAATGTTCTAAACCTATTTAGCTCAGGCAAATGTTTTTGTTTAATTGCTTAGTTTTAATTAATTATCCATAGATCCTTGTTTTTTCTTGTAAATGAAGGCCCATAATCAGAACTGCCACATAAATTTATTCCATAGATACATTTTTAATTTTTTTAAATCAACCTAATATTTCAAATTTGTGTAAGCTAATGGTACACCCAGACACAAAAGGTGAGGGACCAAAACCTGCTCTTATCTTCAAGCTATTCAAATCCCATTTGCAATAGAGTTTATTTCAGCTCATTTAAAACAAAATAATTGTGGTTAAGATATATACTTTCTTGGTTATATGCTCTTCAAGAAAACTTTGGATGTAGGAGGAGTGGCACCAAATCAACTCTTAAGGATCCTTAAATTTTTAAGCATCATTGTTCTCTCAACATACCAAGTGATTCTTACCTTCACTCCACCCCCTTAAATAGTTTTACCCCTTTCACTATTTACATAGATTCTGCCCTTTCCTTTGGAAGACTGTGGGAATGTTTCTTGATCATGCCATTGTATAGTCATTTGTTTACCGTATTTACTCTCTCTGTCCAGAGGGAGTATAAGCACCATTTTCTTATTTTTATTTTGCTTGAACACAGATCACTTTTTAGAAATGAAATATTCAATCTGCTTTCTCTTCTAGAATTCTGAGATTTATTTCCCTGGGAGCAAGAGGCATATTATCAAAGTGCCTCTCATCAGATTTGAAACCATTTCTTAGTCTTGGGCTAATCACGGGTGTGTTCTGCTTCAGGAGATGATGGAGCCTTCTCTCTCAGAAAGACAGATGGGAGAGTTTGTCATTATTGTCATGTAATTCTAAGTCTTCAATTTTTTAAGCTATGTGACTAGAATAATGGCTGAGCAAAGAGGAACAGTTTGGAGTAATGCCCATAATCATTTATGAATAATACCATTATTTAGTTTTAAAAGAAAAAAAGTTACATCCTGTTTTATAGCCCATCTTCATTACATCAAGAAGCTTAGTTGAGTTACTAATTTGGTTTGCTGATTTTGTAGCATTCAGTAGCATTTGCCTTCAGAAGAGCAGAGGGACTTTGAAGTTATAATGATCTTGACCTTGAAAAATCATATCGACTGAGTACTTAAATGAAAAATGTTTTGATACCCTAATGTGCATTAGGATTATTCTTAAGGGGAAGAGCTAGCTCTGAGATCCAAGTGCTTTCAATCAAGCATTTCACTTGGTTTCCTTCATAATTCTTAAATGCTTTCCTCTTTCCTTTACAAATAAGAATGCCTTGAGTACAACTCCCACATAATACCTTAGTCAAAAATTTTTTATTAGGCTACAGCATGTACTTTGCTTCCCGGGAACTGAATTTAACATACTGTGGTATGTTAAATTGGTAGTAGAGCCAAACGTTCTCAGGCGAGGGAGATCCTAGGGCTGGGAACCTCTGTGAGATTCTCTTGCAGGAAAACACCAGTGTGACAACGCTTGGAATAACTTAATGTAGCCATTGGAGTTGCTAGCAAATCAGGCTCCTGGTACAACAATGTTGCTTTATATTCTCATCTGGGGCAAATAATTTTTATATTAACTAAGTGTTGTTATAAAGTCTGGAGTAAGTCTTTATAAGGGAGGGAGTTCGAGACTTAATTTAACTAAATAGAAAAACAGAAATTTGCCAATTGTAAATCACATATCCCATGATTTTTCAAACTTTGTATTTTGATATAACCCACTGTGGCATATGGCATCCCTTTTCCCCAGTGATAATTTCTGTGTCAATACTCTAAGTTATATGCTGGAATGTCCTACATGTATATTGTAGATATTCACAGTTTCAGGACTGTGCAAAGTGCTAAAGATTTCTCCATACTAAACCTTAATTTAGTTTTTTGCTATTTACATTTATTATTTTTTACAGCACATATGTTAGCTTCTTTTTATAACTCTAAAGTAGAGCTGTATTTTCCATTTAATTAATTGATTATGCATTTGATATTTTAGAACTGTCTGAATTTTTGAGTTTACTCCCCAAAGTTCTCTTTCAAGTATTCTTACTGTATTTGTATTCCTTATATGTCATAAGATAGAAACAAACTGTGAAGCACTTTCACAGGGAAACCTGGTGGCCAGGGAGCCACTAATCTGATAAGAACCCACATTGACAAGAATCAACCTGCATGTAACTTGTGTTTGGTTAGCCACTTTACTGGGATGCACTGGAAATGGACCTTGAAGAATGAAGAGGTAATCAGCAGGCAGAATTAGTCACCATGAGAGAAATGTCTCAGAAAAATGTCCAAATTCTGAGAGAATTTCTGGCAGACAGGAACAAAGTGTGCAAAGGCCCTGAGGTAGAGATGTATGAGACATATTGAATAGTCTAATTTGAATGAAACAATAGCTACCTTGCTGGGGAAAGTGTGAAATAGCCTAGATTATGGCCTAAGAATAGTTTTGAATTCTGGAATGATGAGATTGTACATTATGAAAGGGATATCCTTTGAAAAACTTAGCAATGGTAAGTCTGAATTAAAATTGTCTTTTAGAAAAATAAATCACAACAGTGCATGAGATACGACGTATTCCTAACCTAGAATCTAAGATTCCTTGATCAAAATTGTTTCTGATGGAATCATTAATACAAATATGTTAAGCAGGAATTTGAGCCCATTAAGTAGGTAGAGATAACTCTAATAAATAAAACTTTAGGAAACAACATTTTTATAAGTAAGTAGGATCCAAATAGTCTTCAGTTATAAGTTGTCGTGTTATTTGAGCTTCAAATAATCTATTTTGTTCCTGTACTCCATGCATTCCTGTAGAATGCTAACCATGTGTCAGGTCTAGTACCAGATGCTAGGCACATAGTGAGCAAGTAGACATGGTACCTCCTCTCATCAAGCTTCTTGTAATATAGTGGGTGGGGTTAGGAGGATATATCACCTAATAGAAAGATTCATAGAAAGCACTACATAATTTTTTTAGTAAATTAATGCTATGAGTGGAAATGTACAGGCGAGATAAGAGATTTTAAGATTTTTTACTTGATTCATATGGAATACAGTAGGGTGAAATGGGGGGAGAGAAGAAATTATATTATATTTGAGAAGAGACCTGAAAGATGAGAAGTAAGACATGAAAGTGAACTTCATGAGAAAAAACTGAGGTATGAAGAAGCTTACCACAGTTCATGAACAGACAGATAGAAAGTGTAGCTAGAACAGAGAGAAAGGTGAAATGACTCTAGATAAGACTGGAGAGGCTGATAGGGATCAGTTTAGGTGACACCTTGTAGGCCTAGGCAACCATGCTATCTTGTAGCCTAAATGCCTTGAGAGTCTAGTAGCAATTTGAAATGGAAGAGTGATGAGATTAGATTTGCTATTTTTAAAAAATGTCAATCAACAGTGTGTATAATAGATTAAAGGAAGGCAAAACTGGCCTGGCCTTCTTTGGCGTTACACAGTTTTCCAGTGCAAACTTGCAGAGACCTAGGTGAGATTTCCATTTTAGCGGGTGGACATATTAAACAGGGTGGGAATACTAAATAGCCATTTTATATTGAAAAATACTATTAGGACAAATACTAAACTTCTGTAAGACAGAGACTCAACAATTCAATAACTTAAAGAACTATATGATTTCACAAATAAACTTTGTGAAATGAGAGGGGTAAGTGGGATGACACTGCTCCAAATGGCCGTTTGTGAGTATAGGTTCGTCCAAGTTGTTCCTCCACTATCACCTAGGACAATGCTTTCCAAACTTTAGTGTGCATCATAGTCACCTGAAAAGCTTGTTAAAACACTGATTTGTGGGCCACATTTCCTGAGTTTCTGCTTCATTAAATTTGCAGTGGGGCTTGAGAATTTGTGTTTCCAACAAGATCTCAGATGCTGCTGCTGCTACCGGTCCAGAGACCAGCACCACCCTAGGGTATTGTTCTTGTCTGCATGTTTGAAGCTGTGCCGGAGACATGTTTGTCTTCCAGCTCATGACAAGAGGAAGAGAACACAGCGGGACAGGCATATTACTTCTTCTCATGGTTTATTGATGAGAACTTAATTATTAATATATTTCTACTCAAGGAGGCTGAGAAATTTTTTCTAACTAAGCAGAACTGTGACCACTCAACAACTCTATCCATAGGGAACAAGCAGAGAAGAGATTTAGGTGGGAAAATAGTGGCCTGTGCCACAGATACAAGAACAAAGATGAAGAGCTAGGAAAATGCTTGGAATTTCTTAGGAAGTTCATATATTTTGAATGGGCAGTGGAGTACTTGAAAAACAATAGTAGATGTAAGGCCTAAAATCGTCTGTATTTGGTTTGGTAGGCAATGGAGAACCACTGAGACTTTGAGTCACCATAGCCCTCCCCTTTTCCATATTTTTGTTTTCAGTTTCGGTTACCTGTGGTAAATCATGGTCCAAAAATATCAAATGGAAAGTTGCACGAATAAACATTCACATAGCTTTTATCACAGTATATTGTTATAATTGTTCTATTTTATTATTAGTTATTGTGCATCTCTTACTGTGCCTAATTTATAAATCATACTTTATCATAGGTATGTATGCATAAGAATAAAACATTGTATATATAGGGTTTGGTGCTATCTGCAGTTTTAGGCATCCCTGGGAGTCTTGGAACATATGTCCCACTAATAAGTGAGGACTACTGTATATGGCCTGGTGCTGTAAGATGATAGATGACAGAGAATGTGGAGATATACAGGGTAAGAAGTGGCAAAATAATAAAATGTAGGGTGAAATTGCTATCTTCTGTTAAGCCATCTGTTAGAAATGTTGGAATGCATTATCTAGAATGCATCTTATACACCGTGTCTTATTTACCAGGAGTAATGAAGTGCCCCTAAGTAAAACATTAGTTAAATGTATCCTCTTTATTAACAAAGATATCACTGTTATTAAAAAAATTCAGTATGTAAAATATTTATTTACCAATAATGTTTTCCCCTGAATTTTCAATTGTAATCTGATCATTTATTGTGAATCACTAACGTGGATTTTTCTCTGCCATTCCTAAGAAAAGGAAATTTGTATAAAACATAATTATATTATTTGTATCATAAATAGTATGAAACAATAATATGAGAGTAAGATATTATAGTTTACTTTCTGAAGTCAAAATGTTTCTCTCTGAAGAATATATGAAGTAACTCATACATTTTGAACAGAATATATTGATACTGTGAAGTTAAAATACAAATTAAAAACTTTTGATATATATATGAGACAACTATAAACCCCTTTGGGACAAAATATTTTCAACTTTTTTTTCTGACTATACCAGTATTTTACTTAAAGGATAAAAACATATATTCAGATTATAATATAACATAAATGATTATATTCCATATTCATTGCTTAAGCTTTGCCAAGTGAAATTATCTTA
Source organism: Pan troglodytes (assembly GCF_028858775.2). Lineage (NCBI taxonomy): Eukaryota > Metazoa > Chordata > Mammalia > Primates > Hominidae > Pan > Pan troglodytes. The sequence goes on from NC_072402.2 coordinate 67,396,277, forward strand.
CAATAGTATATTTGTTTTAAAAGATTTCTTGCTGTCTCCCACTTACTGAAGTTATTACTAGAATTAATGAACTAAAAATTTAAAAGTTACTTTAGCAATTTTGGAAAAGCCTCTATTAAAATATTTAGATTGGCATGTATAATAAAAATGATCGTAAATTTTAGCATGAGAGTGTTATTAAGTGATATTTAGAGAGGATTCAAGATTTCTATTAAAGGATGTAAATAGACTCAAGTTTTTCTTCCAATGAGAATATAAAATACTGAATTTTATTTTAACGTGAGAAGATTTTTAAATTTTATTTCCAAATGATGAGCTGATTAGAGCACTGAACAATTTTTTAGTTATTTACAGAAATAACTTGCATATTTGGAGCTCAGATTGCTAGTAATAATGAGCCCCTGAACTAAGCTCCACCTTTGAACTTTGTAGAAAAGCAACACAGTATAAGTAGATGCAGAGCTGCTAAAAGTAGATGCGCAGAAAGGACAGAGGAGAAAGAGAAAAAGAAAAAGAGAAAAGGTTGGCTGGGAGCTCTGGCTCATGCCTGTAATCCCTGCACTTTGGGAGTTCAAGGCAGGAGGATTGCTTGAACCAGGGAGTTCACAACTAGCCTGGGCAACAGAGGGAGACCTTGTCTCTAGAAAAAGTGAAAAATAAATTAGATGAACATGATGGCTCGCACCTATACTCCCAGCTACTCAGGAGTCTGAGGTGGGAGGATCACTTGAGCTGGGGAGGTTGAGGCTGCAGTGAGCTCTGATCACACCACTGAACTCCAGCATGGGAGACACAGCAAGGCCCTGTCCAAAAAAAAAAAAAAATCTATAAGCAAGCAAGAAGGAGGAACAGAAAAATGGTAAGCACAATAAGTATAATATTCAGCAACTGAAATGTCCCCACTGCTGTGGCACAATACAATGGAGGACCATGACATATAGCTTCCAATTGATTTAGATAAGACTCTGGTTGAAGGACTCCTGTCCAGCTCCACTAAAATGTGGTCAATTCATAAAATGTATTTTTATTACAATGAGAGCTCCTTCTGTTTTAGTGGTATCTGGCAGGAGGATTGTAGAGCTAAGCTGGTCCTGGAGAATCCAGAGGATTGGGTCCCATGTGCTGTAAGAGGAAATGAGGCTCTGAGTCACACAACGGCTGTGTCCAGCCAAGAATGCGATTATTCCCAAACAGACACATGGCACTCAAGTAGAATGTGGTAATTGTGGAATTTTATTTGCCAATTCGCCCAAACTTACATTTTATATTTAATTGCATTCACTATTTAATTCCTCCGATTTTTCACCCAGTTTTTAAAGTATTTAAAGACAAATGGGATTTTTAATAACCACTGAAACATACCTTGCAAATACGGTAAATATTGTTTAAAGTATCAAGAAACTTTACAATAGATTTTCAGAAAATTCGCAATAGATTTGATCATACTGAAATATGTTAAAATGTCTTTAAGGGGTGAAAGGTTAAAAGCCTTAATTGCCTTTATTTCCTGACTAGATGACTCATTCTTCCTGGCTTCTTGGCAGTAATATTATAGCTTTCAACTCTTGCAAGCCCCAGGAAGTTATATGAAAACACAAATTTAAGAAATTAAATTTACAAATCAATTTCCTTTTTTTAATTAAAAAAATCGAATGACTACCTTCTCAACTTTCATAAATTAATAAGTGCTCTTTATGCAGTTACAGTGGTAATCCCTCCTATGAGCAATGTAAAAAATCTAGCAATAAGGGATATTAGGTCCCCATGTTTTATAAAAATAATATAAAATAGTCCCATTCTCAACCCAGTTTTAGATATTAACTGGAAGCTAAATTCACACAACAGCTAAAGAATCAGAATAAAGAAAACAGTATTCTGAGTCTGAGTGTGCACAGGACTAACTAGTGTTAGCATATATCGACATTTTAAATTGCTAAATTACCATCCAGATAATTAATGCTATGTAGACAATATTGACACAAATATTTTCTTAGTTTAAAAGTTGTCTGGTTAATTTTTTGAAGTCTCCAGTTCTGGAAAAAAGGAAGACTTTTCTATTTATGATCCTCATTATGATTTTAATCTCAATTAATTCACATTGTAGAGATAAGAAAACTGAGATCCAAAGAGATTAAATTAGATTCCACATTTATACCTCTAACTAGCAGAGTCACAAAGATACAAAGCAGCATTCTTATTTCCCAAACAAATGTGCTTTGGAGAAATCTATAGATAAATGATGAACTTAAAATTCTCAGAAGTGCTTTGCAGATCAGCCTTTGCATTTTTCTTCCAACCTCCAAAATTAGTCCATAACATCCAAAGAAGACCTCACTGAGAGCTAGATTTATTATTCTAAGATTTTTTTCCATCCGTAAAAACAAGTTTATTTGAGAAAGATCAAACATTTGATGAACAGTTTAATTAAATTCTTCCCTGTTTGATCACCTGTGTTTAGTAAACAAGAATGTTAAGTGAGCAATATATCGAAATATAAATAAATCTTCACTTAAAAATTTATGTTCTGCAGTGCTGTTTATGTGCTTTTGGCCATATAAACAGTGAAGTTATACTTTAGAAAATTGATTTTCATGAGTTTTATTAATTTAAAATAGTATGAACTTTGAAATAATATGAAATACCATAGATCTCACATTATTCCAAAGATTTTCTGTGACTATATTGGATGTAATATAGACATCATTTAGATATCTGTGGGTGTTTTTATATCTTATTACATTCATCTATCACAAGGCTTTTATCTACTTGAAAGGAAATGTACTTGGCATTGCAAGCAGCTTTACTAAACACCAAATACTGCACGGGGATGTACAGGAAACATGAGTATATACGGTGGCTGTTAGGCTTTGATCATTAGAATTCCCCCAGCAAACTCTTTGATGAGTTATTTTCCCTATTTAGTAGATAGAGAATTTGTGGCAAAAATTGATTATAAAACTTTTTCTAGGATACAGAACATTTTACTGTTTTAGAATATAAATAAATATAATCAATTTCAGGAGTTTTGGTAGCAACTTCTTACCTGTTTCTCAGATGTTGTATAAGGTTGTTTTTGTTTGTTTTGTTTTTTGTGGAGCAAAGGATGTGGAATTACTAACTTGGTATACAAACAAGGCAAGAGAATCTGTGATTCTTTTGTATTTTACTATTAAAATATTGTGGAAAAAACAAACATTTTATATTATCTGGAAATAACCCAAGTTATTTTTGATTAATTAAAGTTAATAGTTTTCATATTTCTTCATGGATTTTTTTTTTTGAAACAGAATCTGTCTCTGTCACCCTTGCTGGAGAGCAGTGGTGAGCACGATCTCAGCTCACTGCAACCTCTGTCTCCTCAGCTCACCGCAACCTCTGCCTCCTGAGTTCAAGCGATTCTGCTGCCTCAGCCTCCCGAGTAGCAGGACTACAGGCATGTGCCACCATGCCTGGCTAATTTTTGTAGTTTTAGTAGAGATGGGATTTCAACATGTTGCTAGGCTGGTCTGAAACTCTTGACCTCAGGTGATTCGTCCGCCTCGGCCTCCCAAAATTCTGGGATTACAGGCATGAGCCATCGTGCCCAGCCTCCTCATGGAATTTAAATCTAGGTGTAGATTTTGAAATTATGTACCATGTTTTAAAATTATAATCATTTATTTTCAGGAGGCTTAGTTTAAAAAGTTACACTAATTTAAAAGAGGAGGTGGTAGCAATAAAACATGCAAATTAGTAATCTATAACAAATTACCAGAATTCTGAATACATGCCCATTGCATTTTTTAAAATGTACTTTAATCAATTGGTATAGTAGAAAATGCATAGACGATAGCATCACACTGAAAAATGTTAAATCCCAGCTCTGCATCTTCATAACTGCATGACCACAACAAGTTTTATAGTCTCTTAGAGACTCATTTTCTTCATCTCTAATAGTAGTTAATTATTTTTACTCAATAACACTTTACAAACAAACGTTATGACAAACCTCCTATATAGAGATCATTTTAATCTCAATTAATTCACATTTTAGAGATAAGAAAAACAAGATCCAAAGTTTTCTCTGTAGTGTAGTAGTTATATTTTTCCAAATTTTCCTTTCCTAACATTACAATAAAGTCCCCCATTTAATCGTAACAATTGCTTAAGTGCATCAGTGAAGAATTGGGTGTATTCATCATTTCGTAATTTCATGATTTCATCATTATTTCATCTGAGATAAAATTCAGAAAGGGAAATGTACTTTCTAAGGTATACATGTTGATTCTTCTTGTTTGAATAGTTTATCAGATTCATTAATTCATCAGGTGTTATTTAGTGCTAATAATATTTCAGACACCAAAGTATTTCCAAAATTTGAAATACGGATAATACAGATATGACCACTGTCTTCATGTAGAATACAGGTTAAGGAGGAGACAGACCAAAAATCAATTAATAAGTAAGTCAAAAATTTAAAAGAAGCAAATAAGCAGGTATATCATATAATATGGTGTTATGAAGAAAAGGAATGAAGAATTTAGAGAATAATGAGAGTTATCCAGTTAATTCATATATTAATTCATTCAGTCATCAAATCCAGTACCTTCTATTTGTCAGGCTCTTTTCTAGGTACTGAGGGTACCATATTAAACATGACAAGTCTCTGTCTTCATGCAGCTTACAGTGTACACAGGTAGTAAATATGAAAACATACAAGGGCATAAGATGCTTGCAGATGATGATAAGTGCTCTAAACAAGATAAAACAAAGTAATTGGATAGGGAATAACATGTGGAGGGAAGAGAGTTACTCTATTCTCCTAGAAGGGTTAGTTGGAGAAGTCCTTTCTGGTGAAGTGTCACTTATGCTGAGACAAGAATGCAAAAACATCTGAAGGAAGATGTTTTATTATCAGAGAAAAGAGAAAGTACACAGCTGCTGAGATGGGAAGAGCCTAACTTGCTCTAGCAATTCAAAGTCAGTGATGTAGGAACAGAGTCAGTGCGGAGGACAATGGCTGGACAGTAGGATTCAAGCTCAAATAGGAAGACAGGCCAGATCAGGAGGCATCTCCTTGTCTGATTAGTTTACATTTCAATGGGGAGCCATTGGAAAGGTATAAGCAGGGAAATAATATGATTTGTTTTTAGTTTTGAAAAGACCATGTTGGCTGTGGTGTGGGGTGTAGGTCCAGTTTGGACAAGAATGGAAGCAGGGGACTTGGATAAGAGATCCCAGGAAGATGTGATGGTCTGGGCTTGAGAGATGGCTTGGATATAGCAAGGAGTGGGAAGGTCTGGGATTTATGCAGGCAGGAGAAGTGGCAGGACTTGCTGGATTGATGGAATAGATGTGAGAGGATTATAGGCAGGTGATGAATCTGGAAAATGTCTCTTTAGCAAGGTAACATCGGACCTAGCCCTGATGGATGAAATGGAGCTGACCATGTGAGGAGTAAGGGACGAGGGATTGTCATATGGGAAAGAATCATTATGACAAAAATACTAACTTTACATGAATGAGAGCTTTAAGTGAGCTTTTTTACTTTATTTGTTTCAAATTTCTGATGGCCATTGCTTTGTAGTTTGTAATTTATCTATATAGAGAGGATGTAGTAGAAAGTAAAAAATTCACTTGGCCCTGATGTATCCATAATGATAGAAGAGAGAGACCCTAGAATCTACGTTTTGGGAAGAAACTTATCTGAAGTTGTTTTCCTGTCTTATATCGTAGGATAGGTTTCTGCTGGTTCAAAGAACTTCTCAGAATGATTTTTACAAAAATATTAAATTATTTTCAAAAGTATCATATTTTATGAGGCTTATACACCTTAATATACCTTATTAACAAGCTATGTTCTTCATGATTGCACTTGCTAATCCTATAATTATTATTGAGATTCTTACATAAATTAACTTTAAGAAATTGAACAGGAAATCTAGTTTTGTTGCCTTCAAAAGAGCTTTGCAATATCATAACAACTCTCCTTCAATGGAAAACTCTGTATGATTCAGGGTACCTGAAGATAGATGCTAATTATCACTGTGCTCACAGCACACTAATCTTGACTGTGCCATTTTCTCTGGAAGAGGAAATAACATTTAATATTTTCTAGTTTTACATGAAGGAAGGGAATTAATCTCACTTTGAGCAAGCAACGGGATGTCTTATCTCGTGGTTCCAGAAAGTTTCCCATCTTGTAAATAATAAAACGATTTCCTTATAGTTCTTTGCCACAAAAATAGAATACTACTTTTTCTATAGTATGTAATGGGAACTACAGGTCTAACAAAGGCACAAAATGTACAAAGAATTCTTATTAGGAGTCTTATTAGGTGTCATGGCCATGAAGTCTTATGTGCTCTAGTTTTTATTTTTTGTCATAAAACATACGTAACATAAAATATATCATTTTTACCATTTTCTTATGATGAAAAATGTGTCCATTTATTATAAACATATTTAGTAACCCAGAACTCTGCAGTTTTGAACCTGAGTATCTCCATAACCAAATTTCCTATGTAACTTAAATTATTCCAGAATGTTTTCTAGACATATGCTGGATATCCATAGAATATACAGAGACTAATGGTGCTACTGTTTGAATGTTTGTGTCCCTCCAAAATTCATGTTGAAGCTTAATTCCCATTGTGTTGGTATTAAGAGGGAGCCTTTTGGGAAGTGATTAAGTCATGAGCTCTTGTAAATGGCATTAACACCCTTATAAAAGAGGCTTCAGAGAGCTGCCTGGCCTTTTTGCTCTTCAATTATCTGAGGACACAGTAAACAGCAACAAGGCACCATCTTGGAAGCAGAGAACAGACCTCTCCAGGCACTGAATCTGCTGATGTCTTGATTGTGGACTTCCCAGCCTCCAGAACCATGACAAATAAATGCCTGTTCTTTATAAAGTATCCCTTCTAAGATATTTTGTTATATTGAAGCATGAATGGACTAAGACAAATGGATCCTAACTCTTCAAACTTGTCCCTCAAGTTCTCTCTTATTTACTTAATATATATTGAATATATTTACATATCTGTACCATAAATAAGCCTCTCTTTTTTTCTCTTTATTTTGTTATGTAATCATCACCACTATCCATTTCTCGAACTTTTTCATTATCCCAAACAGAAGCTCTTTACCCATTAAAGAGTCACTCCCCATCCTTCCTATTGGTTTTTATTATTAATTTTCAGATGTGGTTTTCTTTCTGTATCAAGTAGTATTTTAATAAAAAACAGAATCTAAAATTGTGTTTTATAGCACTATCCAAGCCCCTTGTTATGCATTCTATGAAAATATTTGTTAGTCTAAGCTTTCCTCATAGATCTTATACAGATTTGTGGTAACCACAATGTTTTATTTGTATTCTTAAGCAGAAAAACACAAATAGAAGTTTCATAATACATTCATAAAAATAAGGAGGTATCTTGTGTCTTTGGATGAATTACACAGACATAAATTGATTAATTCATGTTATCATAACAGATTGGACATTACCCAGGCTATTGTGTTTTATTTCCTTTACATAGTTTCAAACATACACAAACTTTTCACTAAATTTAAGTTTTAATTTCTCAAAAGTAATACTTCCTAGATACCATATTTCTTAGATACAATTCAGAGACCATGAAAAATGAAAATTTTCCTAAATAGTGTTTGACATTAAGAGGAGCATATCATAGAAAAGAGCTCATTAAAAAGTCAGGAAACAGGTGCTAGAGAGGATGTGAAGAAATAGGAACACTTTTACACTGTTGGTGGGACTGTAAACTAGTTCAACCATTGTGGAAGACAGTGTGGCGATTCCTCAAGCATCTAGAACTAGAAATACCATTTGACCGAACCATCCCATTACTGGGTATATACCCAAAGGATTATAAATCATGCTGCTATAAAGACACATGCACACGTATGTTTATTAGGGCACTATTCACAATAGCAAAGACTTGGAACCAACCCAAATGTCCATCAATGATAGACTGGATTAAGAAAATGTGGCACATATACACCATGGAATAATATGCAGCCATGAAAAAGATGAGTTCATATCCTTTGTAGGGACATGGATAAAGCTGGAAACCATCATTCTCAGCAAACTATAGCAAGGACAAAAAACCAAACACCGCATGTTCTCACTGATAGGTGGGAATTGAACAATGAGAACACTTGGACACAGGAAGGGGAACATCACACACCGTGGCCTGTTGTGGGGTGAGGGGCTGGGGGAGGGATAGCATTAGGAGATATACCTAATGTAAATGACGAGTTAATGGGTGCAGCACAGCAACATGGCACATGTATACATATGTAACAAACCTGCACGTTGTGCACATGTACCCTAGAACTTAAAGTATAATTTTTAAAAAAAGTGCACATGAAAGAAAAACAACAAACAGTGACCCAACATTGGAAAATTAATCAATGAATGGATAGACAACAATTACTTATCAACCTCCACATGGAGATAAGGGTGCTTAAATTTTCCAGTTAGAGGTAGAGAATATATTCTGATGTTGCCTGGCTCCAGGCAGGTTCTCAAACTCAGATGGAACATATACGGTTGCTCCAGAATGGAATACTTCTTTCTTTCTGGACACATTTTCTAAATGCCTCTTTATCTAGAGTTATCAAGAAAATTGGCACTCTAGTTTATAATTATTGTAGTTACAAAGGATATAAAAGTTTGACCCAAGAATTAATAAGAACTGAAGAACAACAAAACATGCTGAATGGTAGGGTTGATGAGGGATAATGACAAAGATTACGCATTAGGAAATTGGAGCCCTGGTTTTCTTCCTGACATTTGCTAACTAGGTATAAAATTTGTGGAAATGAATTTGCCTCTCTGGGTTTCTTTTCCTCATCTGTAAAATTAACATATTCAAATTAATTTTTTCTGTGGTGCCCTCCAGTTCTGAATGTCTCTTTCTATACTAAATATGTATTAATCTCCTTTGGACCACCCAAAAGGCACTTTAAATGTCTTTTGGGTCATCTTTATACACATAATTCATTAATGTATAGTACTAGTTGAGGATACAGAGTAAGGAGATCCCCTTTCTTAATATCATCTGACCTCTTCTATTCTATATAAATAACTTTCAGGGCTTATGCCAGTAATTATTTCTAAGACTAAATACCATCTTTCTATACAGCCTTCTTGGGAGGCTTTCTTCCACTAGCTGTAGGTTTGAGCTACAACCCAATTTGTTATAGTATTATGTATTTATAGTAACACCCAGTCACATACCTACCTGACTTCTAACTATCTCAAGTAGGTCAGTCACAAAACCGGAAATAATTAAGCTAAAACACTGCTGAGTCTTAGGGAGATAGGTGTCAACATGTAGGTATAAGGAGTGTTTGCATTTCTTGCCTTCTCAAATACATCACTTTTTTTTAACTGGCTTTACCAAAGTCATTAACTTTGCTCTCGGTTAGTTTCAGCAGGCAGTCTGTCAACTAAGGCTATAAAGATTAGGTTGCAAGTGATTGTGTAAAAAACAGACCCCTAAGTATTTGAAAAGTTATATTAAAAAATAGATCAGACCACAAAGAAAGAAGCAAAAAAGATCATTTTTAATAAACATATTTGTTTTGATTATTAATATTTAACAAATGCACAAAATATTAAATAGTCATGAACAGAAGAATGGGAATTAGGTCTCAAGACAAATGTGAAATTTTATTGAGTATCTTGAAATCTGAGAGACTTCTAGTTATTTTTTATATCTGCATTGAATTCCGACTGCCACCATTTTTCTTGATCTATGGTTGTCCATTTTTGTTTGAGCAGTTTTCTGAAGGCTACAACTTCACAAGGCTTACGTTTATTATTGCGATATTTTAATTCTGTGAATTTCAAGGCTTCTATTTTTCTGACACCTGTATCTCTATAACTTCCACCACTTTCTCTAGTTCTGCCTAGTACAGTAGAGCTAAGTCAAACCTTTTCTTATAATTACTTTGTTGTCCAAGATAGCATTCCAAGTTTTCTCAACAAGTCTTCATATGCCCTATTTTTCTCACATGACAAACACCTGGTTGCACTCTTCTTATTCTAGACCAGTGGTTCTCAGACCTGGCTGAACATTAGAATTACCTGAAATCTTCTAAGAAATCATAATGTCAGAAAGTCACAGAAGATTTTAACTGGCTCCTTCACCAATATATGACAGATAATTCACAGAAAAAAAGTGAGCATGTGTTCTATGTATAAAATACATGGTTCAGAACCCCAGTGACACAAGGAAATGGCTGAATGGTATTAAGAATGTTATTTCCTGCCAGTGAGCCTCAGGGTCCTCATGAAGATATAAACATAATCATGTCTGGCCTGCATGACTCATGGAATAGTTGGGACTATTAAACATTCTTTGCAAACTTTAAATCACCAGCCAAATGTTATCATGCTTGTTATCATCATCCTTTAAATTTTAGAAGACTGTTTTGTTTTGTTTTAGCTTATGCAACATTTATATCTTGCAGTTCTGGAGGCTGACAAGTCCAAGATCAAGACACTAGCCAATCTGGTGTCTGATGAGGGCAACTTCCTGGTTGTTAAAGGCCATCATCTAGTAGCATCCATACATTGCCAAGAGAATCAGCTCTAGTCATTTTCTCTCTATATATGTATATGTATGTATATAATATATTATATTATATATATAATATATTATATATTAAATATTATGTTATATATAATATATTCATAAAATATTTATAAATATATTATATATTATAAAATATTATATAATATATAATATATTATTTATAAAACATTATATAATATATAATATATTATTTATAAAACATTATATAATATATAATACATTATTTATAAAATATTATATTATATATACCATATTATATATTATAAAATATTATATTATATATACCATATTATATATTATAAAATATTATATTATATATACCATATTATATATTATAAAATATTATATTATATATACTATGTTATATATTATAAAATATTATATTATATACACTATATTATATATTATAAAATATTATATTATATATACTATATTATATATTATAATATATTATATTATATATACTATATTATATATTATAATATATTATATTATATATGATATATATTATAATATATTATATTATATATTATATATTATAATATATTATGTTATATATAATATATATTATAATATATTATATTATATATAATAGATATTATAATATATATTATATATAATATATATTATAATATCTATTATATATAATATATAATAATATCTATTATATATAATATATATTATTATATATTATATATAATATATTATGTATTATAATATATATTATATATACTATATTATATACCATAATATATTATATTCTATATAATATATATCATAATATATTATATTCTATATCATATATTATATATTATAATCTATTATATTCTATATGATATATTATATATATTATAAAATATTATATATAATATATTATATATTATAAAATATTATATTATATATAATATATTATATGTTATAAAATATTATATTATATATAATATATTATATATTATAAAATATTATATTATAGATAATATATTATATATTATAAAATATTATATTATAGATAACATATTATATATTATAAAATATTATATTATAGATAAGATATATATTATAAAATATTATATATAACATATTATATATTATAAAATATTATATATAACATATTATATATTATAAAATATTATATATAATATATTATATATAATATATTGTATATAATATATTATATATAATATATTGTATATAATATATTATATTAAAATATATTGTATATAATATATTATATATAATATATTGCATATAATATATTATATATAATATATTGTATATAATGTATTATAATATAATATATTATATATGATATAATATATTATATATTATATCATATATAATATATTATATATAATATATTATATGAGATATTATATATAATTATATATATAATTATATATATAATATAATATCTCATATAATATATTATAATATTTTATATATAATCTAATATATATTCTTATATATTATATTATATATTATTATATATAATATTATATATGAAAGATTGTATTATATATTATTATATATAATATTATATATAAAAGGTTATATTATATATTCTTATATATAATATTATATTATATATTATATTATAGATTATTATATTATATATTATTATATATAATATTATATTATATTATAATATATAATATTATATTATATTATAATATATAATATATTATATGTATATATTATTTCCATTCCTTTGAGTATATACTGAATAATAGGATTCCAGAGTCAAATGGTGATCCTGTTTTAAGTTCTTAGAGAAATTCCACACTGCTGTCGACAAACTATAGTATAGTTCAACTTTCCACGAACTATAGTATAGTTCTCTCTCTCTCTCTGTCTCTCTCTCTATATATACCCATGAACCAAAAATAAGTTTTAAAAAATCACTTGAAGAAAAAGATATCTATCTATCTATAAATATACGATTTTATATATATGTATACACATATATATATTCATAGTATTTTGCAAGTATTTTATTGAGGAGTTTTGTATCTGCGTTCATCAAGCACATTGACGTGAAGTTTTCTTTTTTGTTGTCTCTGCCGGGTTTTGGTATCAGGATGATGCTGGCCTCATAGAATGAGTTAGGAAGGAGTCCCTCCCCAAGTTTTTGGAATAGTTTAAGTAGAAATGGTATCAGCACTTCTTTATACATGTGGTAGAGTTCGGCTGTGAATCCATCTGGTCCTGGGCTTTTTGTGGTTAGTAGGATTTTATTACTGATTGAATTTTGAAACTCATTATTGGTCTGTTTAAGGATTACATTTCTTCTTGATTCAGTCTTGGGAGGTTGTATGTGTTCAGGAATTTACCCGTTTCTTCATCGTGGTAGTCTCTGAGGGATATATATATCTCTCTGAGGGATATATATATTATATATATATAATGTACATAATATATATAATATATAATGTTATATTATATATATTATATTATATATAATACATTATATATATTATGTTTATAATGTATATTATATATTATATATATTATGTATATAATGTATATAATGTAATATATATAATGTATATAATATATTATATATTATGTATATAATGTATATAATATATTATATATTATGTATATAATGTATATAATATATTGTGTATATAATGTATATAATATATTATGTATATAATGTATATATTATATATTATGTATATAATGTATATATTATATATTATGTATATAATGTATATATTATATATTATGTATATAATGTATATATTATATATTATGTATATAATGTATATATTATATATTATGTATATAATGTATATATTATATATTATGTATATAATGTATATATTATATATTATGTATATAATGTATATATTATATATTATGTATATAATGTATATATTATATATTATGTATATAATGTATATATTATATATTATGTATATAATGTATATATTATATATTATGTATATAATGTATATATTGTATATTATGTATATAATGTATATAATGTATATTATGTATATTATGTATATAATGTATATTATGTATATAATGTATATAATGTATATTATGTATATTATGTATATAATGTATATTATGTATATAATGTATATAATGTATATTATGTATATAATGTATATAATGTATATTATGTATTATGTATATAATGTATATAATGTATATAATGTATTATGTATATAATGTATATTATATATATTATATATTATGTATATAATGTATATTATATATTATATATTATGTATATTATGTATATAATGTATATTATATATTATATATTATGTATATAATGTATATAATATATATTATATATTATGTATATAATGTATATAATATATATTATATATTATGTATATAATGTATATAAGATATATTATATATTATGTATATAATGTATATAAGATATATTATATATTATGTATATAATGTATATAAGATATATTATATATTATGTATATAATGTATATAAGATATATTATATATTATGTATATAATGTATATGATATATATTATATATGAGGCATATAATGTATGTAATATATATTATATATGAGGCATATAATGTATGTAATATGTATTATATATGAGGCATATAATGTATATAATATGTATTATATATGAGGCATATAATGTATATAATATGTATTATATATGAGGTATATAATGTATATAATATGTATTATATATGAGGTATATAATGTATATAATATATATTATATATGAGGTATATAATGTATATAATATATATTATATATTAGGTATATAATGTATAAAATGTATATTATGTATATAATGTGTATAATATATATTATATATCATGTATATAATGTATATACTATATATTCAATATCTCTGAGGGATGTGTATTAGAATATATTTTATATATTATATATATTACATATATTATATAAAAATATATATTTATAAATATATATTTTATATATTAAATATATGAAATATATATTTTATATATGAAATATATGAGATATATATATTTTATATATGAAATATATGAGATATATATATTTTATATATGAAATATATGAGATATATATATTTTATATATGAAATATGATATATATATTTTATATATGAAATATGATATATATATATTTTATATATGAAATATATGAGATATATATATTTTATATATGAAATATATGAGATATATATATTTTATATATGAAATATATGAGATATATATATTTTATATATGAAATATATGAGATATATATATTTTATATGAAATATATGTGATATATATATTTTATATAGTATACGAAATATATATTATATATTATATAAAATATATAATATATGATATAAAATATATATTATATATAATGTAAAATATATATTATATATATTATATATAAACTATATAAAATACATATATTTCATATATTTTATATAATATATAAAATATATAAAAATATATATTTTACATAATGTATAATATATATTTTATGAAGTATATACATTTTATATATAATATACTATATATTTTATATATATGATACATTATATTTTTATATATATTATATTTTTATATATTATATACTATATATTTTATATATATTGTATTTTATATATTATATATAATATATGTTATATATTTAATATATGTAAAATATATATATTCTATATAATTTTATTTTTATATATTATTTTTTATTTATTTTATATATTTTTATACATAAAATACGTATATATTTTTATGTATAAAATACGTATATATTTTTATGTATAAAATACGTATACATTTTATGTATAAAATACGTATATATTTTTATGTATAAAATACGTATATATTTTTATGTATAAAATATGTATATATTTATATATAAATACGTATATATTTTTATATATGAATTTTTCTATATTTTATATATAAATATTTCATATATTTTTATATATAAATATTTTATATATTTTTATATATAAATATTTTATATATTTTTATATATAAATATTTTATATATTTTTATATATAAATATTTTAGATATTTTTATATATAAATATTTTAGATATAAATATTTTAGATATTTTTATATATAAATAGTTTATATATTTTTCTATATAAATATTTTATATATTTTTATATATAAATATTTTGTATATTTTTATATGTAAATATTTGGTATATTTTTATACATAAATATTTGGTATATTTTATATATAAATATATATTATTTTACATAGTTATATAATTATATTTAATATAATTTACATATTCATATAATATATATAATATATATGTTTTGTATATAACATGTAAAATATATATGATATATATTATATAAAATATATATATTTTACATATTATATATATTATATATGAAATATACATTATATATTATATATTATATATAATATATAGTTATATTATATTATATATCATATATTATATATTATATATAATTATATCATATTGTATATTATATATTATAATTATATATTTTATATGATTATATTATATGATATATTATATATTATACATAATTATATTATATTATATTATATATAATTGTATTATATTATATTATATATAATATATATTATTATATTATATTATATTATATATGATATATATTATATTATATTATATATAATATATATTATATATAATATATATTATATATTATATATATTATAGATAATATATATATAATATATATTATATATAATATATATTATATATTATATTATATATTATATATAATATAATATATATTATTATATCATATATAATATATATTATATGATATTATATGTAATATATATTATATTATATTATATTATATATATATTATATGATATTATAGATAATATATATTATATTATATGTAATATATTATATATATATAATATATATTATATATAATCATGTTACATTATATTATATTATATTATATATAATTATATTATATTATATATAATGTATATTATATATTTTTATATATAATATAAATAATGTATATTATATGTATTTCATATATAATATAAATAATGTATATTATATATATTTTATATATAATATAAATAGTAGAAAACAGCACATATACACGTTGTGTGTGTATGTGTCTGTGTGTGTATATATATATATATGTATATATATATTTTTTTGTGATGGAGTCTCTCACTGTCACCCAGGCTGTAGTGAAATGGTGCTATCTTGGCTCACTGCAACCTTCGCCTCTCGGGTTTAAGTGATTCTCCTGTCTCAGCCTCACGAGTAGCTGGGAATACAGGCGACCGCCCCCAAGCCCAGCCAATTTTTGTATTTTTAATAGAGACAGGGTTTCACTGTGTTGTCCAGGATGGTCTCAAACTCCTGACCTCGTGATCTGTCCACCTCGGCCTCCCAAAGTGCTTGGATTACAGGCATGAGCCACTGTGCCCAGCCAGGATTTTGTCTTTCAGTGGGTTCAGTGGTAATATCCCCTTTGTCATTGTTGAATTTTTATTTGGATCTTCTCTTTATTTCTTTATTAGTCTAGCTGGTGGTCTATCGACTTATGTTATTAATTTTTTCAAGGAACCAACTCCAGGATTCTTTGACCTTGTGTACAGTTTTTAGTATTTCAGTTTTCTTCCGTTCAGCTTTGATTTTGGTTATTTCCTGTCTGCTAGCTTTGGGGTTGATTTGCTCTTGTTTCTCTAATTCCTCTAATTGTGATTTTAGGTTATTAATTTGAGATATTTCTAACTTTTCAATGTGGGCATTTGGTGCTATAAACTTCCCTCTTATCGCTGCCTTAGCTGAGTCCCAGAGATTCTGGTATGTTGTATCTTAAGACTGCTTTTCAAAATTCTCATTGTCCACAGTTTACCCAATATATGTCCCAACGTCTGTAATGTTTTCTTCCTTCTCTAGCTTTGATATATTTTTCTCCTCTCCTTTGCTTATCCTAGCAAATAAAATCACCAAACTCCTCGAAATATACATATTTATGGAGAATCAGTAAAAAGAATTTTTAAAATTTACATTTTTAAATGTTCCATTTAGCTCCGTCATCATTATACTGCCATTACTTCTTTTAGAGTGTGTGCACATAAAAAATATTTATCTTTAACATTTTTTTGCATTTTGTGTCAGTGAAGAGTAAGAATACCATTCTACAATCAGGGGAAAATGTTTCTAGTTGTTGCTGGAGCATGACAATAGCTAGCTCTGTGGCCTTATGGAATTATAGTTTGGAAAAGAATAAATAAGCACACACATATATGATAAATGCTATTTATCTCTTGGGAGAATTATTTATAATTATATAAAAACTTTGAACATCAAGAAAAATATTTAGGTTCTATTATTTACACATTTAGTTTATATTTTTTAATTTATAAAGGTAGCAATGAGGAAGGTTATCTCTTCTTCAAAACTCTGATGTTGAAGTTCAGAAGGCTGTGAAACAAGGTGTATATGTGCTGTTTTCTACTATAACCTATAACAGTATGTTGAATATATGCTCAATGTTTCTGACCCACTAAAATATCTACTTTAATATAGAAAAAAATTAATGTAATGGGACATTATTTTTAAGGCAGGAAAATTGGGCGTACCTATAAATCAAGTTTGTCAGTTAACATCTTTATATATTCAGGTTTTTTTAACTTGTTTTAATTTGATAATATTGGATAAATATGTCCGTTTTTAATCAAATTTGGTAATTGTAGTTTTACATAAAGTTATGTCTATTTGAAGAACAAAAACAACCTTGTATTCTTCACATTGCAGTAGTTTAACATACTCCATTAACAGTGAAAACATATATATGCTATTATATTTTCAAAGAAAATATGAATCTCATACCACTATAATTTTTCCCAAGAAAAAATTAACTGTGAGGTTTTTTTTTTATTTCAACCCCAGTGGAAGTACAATTCCAGTCATACATCAGGTCTTATAGCACAGTATATTTTGTTCCTGCTATTTTTGTTATTGTTATTTACAAACTTGAAAGCTTGATTTAAGAAAATACAGAGCTAACGTTATTTATTCCTAGAGGTTCTCTTATCTCTTAGGTATCTTATTTTAGCTTGAGCTATAATTACATTTCTTTATGCTCATGATCCGGAATAATCAATTAAGTCAATAATGTTCACACTCCTTTACCAAGTAAAACTACAATGCAGTGATATTTAGATACATGCACTGGAGTGTTTTGGGGTATAGACTAATGTCACTTGTCAAATGTTCAATTTTTACAGGATTTTCTATAATCTGTATTATTCTAATATTATAGTTTTAAATTTCTTACCACTGAAGAATATTGATGATGCAGGCAGATGCGATATATCTATTCCTTGACTTCTCTGTTACTCTTGTGCTCCCCACTCTCCTTCCAGGCTTGAGAGTACCAATCAGGCTGGGGCTGAGTGAGCAACGACAGTAATAGGATAGGCCATGAAAGGCTGTGTTTCATATGCCCATACAGGTTATTGAAATATTTTGGCTTTCCATCTAAGATTGGAATACTTGGAAAGTTTAAACAAAGTTATGCCATGGGCAGATTTACATTTTAGAAGGATAATACGAGATACTGAGTTAACAATGAATTATGAGCAGTCAAAAGGGGAAACAAGCCAATTAGAAGGCTATCACAATCACACACATACAAATTCATGGTAAACTGGGCTGTTTGTAGCAATAGAAGTGAATAGGTAAATACATTATAAAAGTAGATCCAGGAATATTATTCAGAAATAAAGAAAAAATATCTATGGATATATGCAACAACATGGATATATCTTGGAAACATTGTCCTCAGTGAAAAAAAAAGCCACATGAAAAAGAATAAATGTTATTCCATTTATGTAAAAATCTAGAACAGGGAAAATAAGAGTGACAACAAAACAGATCAGTGATTTCCTGGGACCAGGGGAGGGAATATGACCTAGCTATGAAGGTGAATGAGGGAACTTTTGGAACGGATGGAAACATTCTAAAACCTCCACGTGATGATGATTTCTCACGAAAATGTTCACTTAATTTATGGATGTTATTTTATATAAATTATACTTCAATGAAGCTGTAATGGAAAAAATAGTACATCTAATAAAATTTGCTGACAGAAGTGGTATATGAGAGAAAAAAATATGGCAAAACAAAAACTTTACATTTTTGGCCCCAGCTCCTGGTAGAAACTCATCTGATATGCAGAACACAGTAGTAAGATGAGGTTTTGATGAAGGATTTCAGCTTTGGATGCGTTAAATGTTAAATCTTCAGTACACACCCAAGTGGAGATGCCAATTAGGCCATTTAGTATATGAATCTTGATTTAATGGAGTAGTCTAGCCTAGAAATACATATTTAGGTCTTACCAGTATATATAGAGTCTAAAGCCATAAAACTGGGAGAGAACAACATTCTCTATCAATTAATGTTGATATAGAAGATAAATAGTGCACTAGAATAATTTCCAAATCAAATTATTCTATTATTTATCATTTCTATTTAAATGTATATAACTCATTCTTAGCCCCCCATCTTAACTTTAGGAAAAATAATTATATTTTTGCTATGATTTTCTCATTGCCTAGTTAAACACCTGACTAAGAAAATGTTCATTAGCAGTGACTATGGATTAAATGTGTCTCCTTAAGATCATTCAGCATGGCGAACACAAGAAGAAAAGATCAAATTAGTGTCATTATCTTGCAGCCTCAGCTGATTTTGAGAAATTGTTTATAATGTGAGAACACATCATATCTTCCCATTCCCATATCTACTCTTCTTCTATTAGAATAAATTAACAAAAAATCTTATTGATTGTTAGGAATAGTGTAAGCTCCTGGTTCCTTTATGGTTTGAGTGGAACACAACTGGAAACTCCTTTGTTTTGCTCTCTTCTCACCTCATCTACAGTCAAGATCCAGTAACCTATTGGTCCATTTCTTGCATTTCACTTCTTCACTTTGCATAACCCATAACAGCCAATTCACTTCCTGCCTGATAACACATTTGTCTTGACTCACCCTCATTTTATCTGAAACCACTGGCTTTGTATTAGATCCCTACATTTTTAGCAAGCAGCTGCTCTCAATTATTGCTGTGAAGTTTACCTGGAAACTTTGTTTTGTTTTGTATTGATGAATGGTTCTAATTTAAATAAGGTAGTTTTGACTTTATTGTAGTTAGATTGGAAGTTCTTTGTCTTCTCTCACTACTTCAGGAAACTTATTTGGAAGTTACGATGGTGGCCTGGTTCTGAAAAGCCAGTCAAATTTTAGATTTAGATCAACCAGTGACCGTTAGTTTCATACTAGCCAAGTTGAGAAAGTTTGGATCAATTTTCTTTTATAAACTCCATTAATGATTTTCTGAAATTGTCCTCTTACCACTGGTAACATCATGCATCATGGTTATGCTACTTTCCTGAGTTGCTATCAAATTCAAAGCAGTGTCAACAGGTAACTAAAAACTCACTGCCAATTCAAAGTATTGTTCAATTTATGTTACATATATAGTCTTACATTCAGAAATTCATATTTCTGTATGTTGACATGTATGTACACAAAATACATACATATATATGTGTAATTCTTTTGAAATCAGTCATTGATATTCACCAATATGGATCTTTTGTATACAATATGACATGTATGTATACAAAATACATACATATATGTGTGTAATTCTTTTGAAATCAATCATTGATATTCACCAATATGGATCTTACTTAAATAAGACTCGATTTTTAATTTAAGACTCAAGGACTATGATTTTTCTTATTCTGCTGTGCAACACTTTGCACTTTCTTCTAATAACATCTCCTTACTCTTTAGTAGGTACTTACTAATGATCATTATAGTGTTTATATTTTGTCACTTCCCCCATTGGATTAGCACAAAAATTCAAATTGATTTATGTTGAGACTGATAACCAATCAATACTTAGATCTGAAACATAGATGTTGACTAAATCTTCTTAATATTTATGTATTCTTCTTCATTAATTCTTAATACCACATCATTCAGACTTGATAAGTACCATAATAACATCCATTTTGATCTTGTTTTATATTATGAATGTAAAGAAAATCAGGTTTTTAATTTGTACTGAAGGAATATCTTTGTTAGAGTTTTTCACTTTTGAAAAACAAATACAAAGATAAAAGTTAAGCATTATAAATGCTCCTTTCTTCATCAGATATGTTGCTTCTGCATGATAATTTGCTGGTGAGTCATTTAAAAATTATTCTTCAGATTATATTTACACTTAGTAATTATCCATATCCTCAGATATTCAGTTGCTTTAAATTTGGAAAGCTACAAACAATAAGAAACAGTTGCATTACAAACAAACTAGAGAGATTTACAAATGTAAATCAAGCTATTACTAATGCTAAGAAACATTTTGACTAAAATAATGAAGTAGAAGATTAGTGATATTTAAACAATGTCCTGTTTTAAGCTATTACTGTTTTTAATGCATTTTCATATATATACAGGGCTTACATAATAATTTATCATCTATCACTAAAAGCTTAAAAAATTTATTGGGGCTGTGGAAAAAGGACATTAGGAATATATTATTTCTTAAAAATCACTTAACTGTTTATTGCAGATAGTGAATATATCTTCCCAATGGAATGGAGGTTATACATAATTAAATTGCCTTTTTTTATTGAAGAATTACCACACACACACATAACATACAAAGAAGAGAATGTACACACATACACACACACAGACACACAAATGCTATAATGTAACAACAATCAGTGCACCCACATTTTCAAAATATTTGCATCATTTTAATCACCCAAACTTATCTAAATTATTGGTTTAAAAGCTGCAATCTTTTATAGCCTAGTAGATTTAGCCCTGGTGTGAAATAGTATCTCTAGATTTATGCTAATTGGCTTTATAATTTATGAAACATTATGTCCTTAATCATCTAATTTTAAGAAATTAAATGGGAGGTCATTTAAGTTAAAATTTAATAAACTAAGTTATGGATCCTTCAACTGCTTAAGGCATATTACCTGCCTTTGAGGAAAAGAAAAGCAGGTATTTTATGACAACAAATAGGTGTCTGACTTGCTTGTTTCTACTGTATCATTAGAAGTTTTTTTAAAAAAATAAGTAAAACGATATGGAGATTCTCAAAGAACTAAAAATAGAACTACCGTTCAACCCAGTAATCCCACTGCTTGGTATCGACCCAAAAAGAAATAAATAATTGTATAAAAAAGACACCTGCACTCATATATTTATCGCAGCCCTATTCGCAATGACAAAGTCATGGAACCAACATAAGTATCCACCAACAGTTGAATGGATAAAGAAAATGTGGGTATATATGTATGGAATACTACACAGCCATAAAAAATAATTTAATCATGTCCTTTGCAGCAAAATGGAGTTTGAGGCCATTATTCTAAGTGAAATACCTCAGAGGCAGAAAATCAAATATCATATGTTCTCACTTATAAATGTGAGCAAAACAATGGGTACATATGGACATAAAGATAGAAATAATAGTCTTTGGGGACTCCAAAAGGGTGGAGAATGGGAGGTGGGTGAGGGTTAAAAAATTACCTATTGAGTACTATGTTCAATATTTTCGTGATGGGTACATTAGAAGCCCAGTCACCACCATTATGCATGTAATACCCATATAACAAACAAACACATGAATTCCCTAAATCTAACATGAAAAATAAAAATAAAAATATGTAAAAGAGTTTAAATGATTTACATATATTTGATCGTATGAAAAAATGGCACTTTTATTTTTAAAAAGGACTTCAAAGCTTGTTCTTGACAAAGACTAAATAATATGTTTGACAATAAATAATATTTTAGAACATATTAATTAATCAATTATTGAACACCTTCAGGAAGCTTATGGTCTGCAAAGAACATAGGTAATTTCAGTAGAAATTATGATAGTGTGAAAAGAGCCAATGCATGGGAAATACTTGATGTTATAGGAGAATAAATAGCTCATCTAATCTAATCTAAATCTCAACTACTGTAATTCTCTTACTACCAGCATTAGCATCATCTAGAATCTTGTTAGAAATACTAAAATTTCAGTTTCAACCCCATACATACTGAATGTGAATCTTCATGTTAACAAGATTCTCATATTATTTTAATTTACATTAACATTTAAGACAAGCATTAGGGAAAATTACTCAGAGAAAGTGGCATTAAAAATTAACTCCCAAATGACAAGATGGTTAGTTTGTGAAAATTTAAAGTAAAATACATTGGAAACAGAGAAATGAGTGTACCCAAAACCAAGTCTGTAACCTAGGCTGCAGGTTGGATAGAGAAGACATGCAGGAAAAAGGAAGACAATTTCAATTTTGCGTTTGATGTGCTCATGAAACATGTTGTAAGGGTAGATGTTTAAAGGGAAGACAGGCTTACGAGTCGAGATCAGGGATTTGTTCTCTGCTGGACCATTGACTTGAGGATTGGTGGTATATTGATAGTAACTGAAGTCATGTGAGTGGGAAGGATTGTCCAAAGAAAATATGTAAGGTGAAAAGAAAAGGTGGCCTTGGGCATACTCTTTGGAAATACCAACTATTAAAAGATGCCAACAAATGAGACTGAAAAGAGCAGCCAAAGAAGAAACACGAAAGCCAGAACCATATGTGGATGGAGAAGCCACAGGAAAAGATGTCTTAGGAGGAAGGGCTCAGTTTGTAATACTGTCTTAGTTTGGAATCTCCTAGTAGCAGAGCCTAATAAAAGAATTTGGGGTGGGTAATTTACTGAGGAAGAATTTTAAGAATCAGGATTAGGAAACAGGAGTAGTAAGACCACGTGTATTAGCCCATTTTTGCGCTGCTGATAAAGACATACCCAAGACTGGGAAGAAAAAGAGATTTAATTGGACTTACAGTTCCACATGGCTGAGAAGGCTTCAGAATCATGGCAGGAGGAGAAAGGCACTTCTTATTTGGCGACGGCAAAAGAAAATGAGGAGGAAGCAAAAGCGGAAACTCCTGATAAACCCGTCAGATCTCGTAAGACTTATTCACTATCACAAGAATAGCACAGGAAAAACCGGCCCCCATGATTTAATTACCACCCCCTGGGTCCCTCCCACAACATACGGGAATTCTGAGAGATATAATTCAAGTTGAGATTTGAATGTGGACACAGCCAAACCATATCACCATGAAAGAGGGAAATCTAATGAAGGATATATTATTGAGGTTTTTTTTTAGTTATAGACAATTGGGGCTTAGTCCTACTGACACTCTCTGAGGAACTGTGTAGAATGAACCTTATACTTGTTTCTCTGAAGGATAGGGGCTGTTATTAATCTGGAGACTCAAGTCCCTCATTGGTTGAACGTTGCCTTATGTGGTGTAACCTACACCTCTCCTCACCCCCCAGAAGTCCATGCAACTCTAGGTTGAGCTGAGCAAGTTTTCTAGAGTTCCCAGAGAGCCCTGATGCAAAAACCCTGAGATGGACTTTCCACCATTGGTACAGTTGAGGTCAGAGGTGGGTCAGCTTACAAGGAAAGACGTGTTGTATGGGACATCAATAGTGTTAACCACTGGTGTTCAGTGCTATTCAGATAAATATATATATATATAAAATATGTTATATATATAATATGTAAATATTATATATATTCAGATCACAAATATGTATATATATTTGATATATTTGTGAAATATCTAATTAAGTATCATGGTAGTAATCAGGAAATAATGGAAATGCAAGAGTATTATTAGTGAAATAGAAGGAATGGAAGCTATAATTAAAGGTTTTAATGAGAAGTAGAAAGTTAGATAACAAAAGTAGACCACACTTTCAAGAAACTGGTTGAGAAAGGAGAGAAGAAAAATAGGATGGTAAGTAGAGGGCTACTTGTGATCAATAGAGAGTCATTTTTTGATGACAAGAATGTCATGCAGCAAATAAGAGCACAGTCTGAAGCCATATTCCCTAGATTCAAATCCTGGCTTCAGCACTAATTAGCTGTGTGACTTTATGCAAGTTATTTAAATTCTCTGTGCCTCAATTTCATTATCTGTAAAATGAAGATCATGATAGCAATCTCACACTGTTGTTATGAGGATTAAGTAGGTAAATATGAGTAAAAGGTTTAGTTGAGTGCCAGGAAAACAGCATTTAACATCCAAGGGTTAGATATGATTATGATTTTAATTATTGTAACTGGACATTCAAACACGGGTGAAAGAGTAGCTTTAAATGGAATGAGAAACACTTCTTTCATTGTTTATAAGAGAAATAAAGACAGAAGGAGAAAAAATAGATTTCTCTTTAAATGAGTTAGTAGATATTCTTAAGTAAAAGCTTCTATTTCTTTTTGAAATTCTATGTAAAGTCATCTTCTGTGAGTGAAAGAAACTGTTGAGGGAAGGAAATAGGAAAGTTGAGACAGCATAAAATGCTTTAAATGGTCCAATTTAAAAAAATGGAAGAGTGATTGAGTTAACTATGGTAGGCATGTTATATCAGTCCATACTCTTGTTCAATTAAGGGCCAGATCATTTCCCTACACATAGATAGATACACACACACACACACACACACACACACACCAAGCAAAACTATAGTAATAAAGTCTAAAGTCATTTAGAGCAGGAAAACTAAAGGATTTTAAAAATATTCAAGCACACATTTAGCTGTATTACAATGGTTATAATGATTTTTTCTACTTCTACCAATCATCTAACCCTTGACCCTTATTCCATAATTACAAATAAATTAACATACTAAAGATGTTTTAGACAGACAATTTACTTGCTTAGTAATCAAGGATTTTCTTCTAATTGCTAAATACACTAAAGTCTCATCATCACTTTTTTTCAATTACATTCTTAGTTAAATCTTAAACAGTGTTAAATTGACTTTTCAAAAACAATGCTCAACTTGGCCATTATAAAATAAAAACATAATAATAATAATTGATAAATGAAAACCTATGTAGTGTAAATAACTTCCAAGTTCTTTTGAATCCTGCATTTTTACATAGATGAAAGTATAGTTTCTTGTGAAATATCTGAATGGATAGCTAAGTTCCATAAGCAAGAAAGCAAATGGCTATTTATATTGGAAGAGATTATTCTGGATGGAAGAATAACACGCTTTATTTGTAATATTTTCTACAAATATTTTAAAATTACATTAGGTTGGGGCCAGGCACGGTGGCTCATACCTGTAATCCCAGCACTTTGGGAGGCCAAGGCAGGCGGATCACCTGAAGTCAGGAATTCAAGACCAGTCTAATCAACGTGGTGAAACCCCGTCTCTACTGAAAATACAAAATTAGCTGGGCATGGTGGTGCATGCCTGTAAGCCCAGCTACAGCTGAGGCAGGAGAGTCACTAGAACCCAGGAGGCCGAGGTTGCAGTGACCAGTCTGACCAACATGGTGAAATCCCATCTCTACTGAAAGTACACAATTAGCTGGGCGCGGTGGTGCATGCCTGTAATCTCAGCTACAGCTGAGGCAGGAGAATCACTAGAACCCAGGAGGCCGAGGTTGCAGTGACCAGTCTGACCAGCATGGTGAAATCCCATCTCTACTGAAAGTACACAATTAGCTGGGCGTGGTGGTGCATGCCTGTAATCTCAGCTACAGCTGAGGCAGGAGAATCACTAGAACCCAGGAGGCCGAGGTTGCAGTGACCAGTCTGACCAACATGGTGAAATCCCATCTCTACTGAAAGTACACAATTAGCTGGGCGTGGTGGTGCATGCCTGTAATCTCAGCTACAGCTGAGGCAGGAGAATCGCTAGAACCCTGGAGGCAGAGGTTGCAGTGAGCTGAGATCATGCCATTGCACTCCAGCCTGGGCAACAAGAGTGAAACTCCATCTCAGAGAAAAACAAATAAAATAAAATAAAATAAAATTACATTCAGTTGGAATTTTGACTGTTTTCCATGCAAAGTAGATACATATTTTATTTCAAAAAAGCTTTTGCATATCTTGAGAGCTAAATAATCATTATTCCATAGAAAAATCTATGTTTTGTTACCCAGCTTTCCAAAAAAGGAAATATAAAATGAAGATAAAATAGGAGTATCTGACTCAAACTTCTGCTAAAAAGCAAACAAATCTCTAAACCATCTGCTTTCCTTCATTTGTGATTTTCCTTTAGTTTTTTTCCATTCATTTTATTGAAAATCAAATTCCGGAAGATTTCATGTTATTTTTATGATTATATGACTTACTATGTAAAGACTATGTGACTTAAAACTTTTTCATAAAATAACCAGTGACACATTTTTACTAAGAAAAAAAAATTCTAAAAGATATGCATTGAAGATGTTGCTGTGTTTATAGCATAGTTCTTGAAAACGGTTCAATCTTGCTGCAAAAATTCTAGAAACAATACTTGTTAAATGAATTAGCATATTACTCAGCTTTTCTATATATATGAATTTATGTATTTTTAAATGTAGGATAATAAAGAGAAATTATGGCTTCAATTGCTGTGTAAATAGCTGGCAATACTAGATTTTTCTTGGTAAAAATTAAGATAGATTAGCCATAAGCCCAATGATTATTTATTTAAACATAAAAAAGTTAAAAAGAAAGTTGATTGTTGGTCTTTGAAGAGCAAACAATTTTAAATATTTTCTTATTATTTATTATTATTTGTCAAATTACATTTAAAACACATGTAGTCACTGGAATATAAAATTTATACTTTTTTATTCTATAAGAAAATTACCCCTTCAGAAACCATTTTAGCATTGCTGTGTTTATATTGAGAATGAGACATATATTTTTATTCAACTGGATTTTTAACCTGTTTGCTTTTTAATGATATTTCTAATAATTACTATTTATTATTTATTATTTATCACATAACATACATGCAGTATCACTACTAATTTTCATGGCACCCAGTATGTTAGATATTATCATTTCAAATTGACATATAAAAAACTGAAAAACTGAAAGGTAAAAAAAAATATATATATATATATACTCAAAGTCAAAAGTCAAGAATATAGTGTAGATTAAACACTGACACCACTGGTTCCAGCACTCATGGAGTTTTACAATGCCAATAAAACTTAATGTGGTCAGTTAAGATACTCAGATATTTTTAAATTGACACTCAGATATGTGTAAACACCCTTGAAATTGTAACACATTTTCATGCATGTTTATTTTGGCAGATGAAGGTCTATGCCTTGCATCTGATGCTGTAGGTTGTCCTAGAAATAAAGTTTAAAGAAGCTCTATTTCAGCTAGTGTAGCCTACTTTCAAATAGCTAGTTAATGTAGCATTTATGATTTATTTGAACATGGAAATTAGTTCCATCACTCACCAAAAAGTCTTTTGCCTTTTAAAAAAAAGTATTAACTTTTGTTTCACAAAAATAGTAGTTGATGTGTATTGATGCCAATGTACATATAGATACCCCACAGGTAAGACTGTACTGTGGGCACTACACTGTAAAATTATCTTGAGATATTATAAATCAGGTGATATATATATATATTTTTTTTTTTGATGCTTCCTGAAAGTAAAAAGTTAACTTCTTATAGGCAGTGTTTTATAGATTTGAGACATGGGGATAGAATCATGAACTTAAAGTTCCCTCTGATTTGATGAGTAATTATTAATAATTTGCTATTTTTCAATTTATGTGATTTTCTCCTCTAATACAATGGGAAGGACAGCTTCTTATCCCTGTCTTCCAGGAATGTGAAGTGTATAAAATTATTCCTGAAGACCTGTAATCTGACTCTATAACACAAAATGGTAATAGATTAACAGGAAAAAAGGGCATACAAGTTTATTATCTGCACATGTATGTACAAGAGTCATACAAAATGTGAAAACTCAAAGAAATGCCCAATCATTGATGCTTTTATACCATCTCGGGGTTACAGAAAGAATAGGGGCTTATGGCATGGCAAGACAGATTGTCAGAGTTAGAGCAGAAGAAGAAAGGCATGGAGTAAAGGCAATCTTGTGCAGATGTACAGGTAGCAGCCCTCAGAAAGAATAGGTGATAGTCTATGGTAAATGTTTCTCTGTCAGATCTTAAAAGGTGTCAGACTCTCTGTTAATCTTTCCTAGACATGGACAAGCGGGGCCTCAGGAAAAGCTTGCTTGCATCTGTTATTTATTTCACTTTATTGCCTCCACAGATGCAAATCTCCTCCACAAAAGGCACCTTTGTAGGTCTATTCCTGTCTGCAGGCCCTCTGAACAGCCATCTCAAAATATGTCAAAGAGGTATATTTGGGGTGAAATATTTTTAGTCTCCTTTAGGGGTGACAATTAGATTAACATTTTAAAAAGATGTCTCTGTCTGAATCATGGAAAATGAGTTAGAGTTGGAGGAAGACATGTATAAATAGGTACAGTGAATGTAGTTAAGAAGCTGGTCATGAGTTGAAGGAGAGAGAGTAGCTTTGACCAGAATGGTGATGCAGAGAAATGGAAAATTATTGAAACTTTTGGTAGGTAAAACTTACATAATTTGGTGATGTCTTAAGGATTGGGATGAAGGAGTAGGGGATAAACTAAGGCGTTTCAGTTTTATAAATAAGGGTATCATTTCATGGATATAAAAACAATATAAATGTGATTTAAAATTCTTTAGATTGCTTACATTTGCCATGCCTTCTATTCCCTTCAATTATTCTTCAGTTCTCACCTCATAGACAGCTCATAATGGTTATTATACTTATGATTTCCATTGCCACTTCTATTTTCCATTATCTTCTCTTAGTCCATTTTTCTGTTGCTAAAAAGGAAAACCTAAGATCGGGTAATTAATAAAGAAGAAAGGTTATTTGGCTCACAATTCCGATGGCTGGAAAGTTCAAGTTTGGGCATCAGTATTGGTGAGGGCCTCAGGCTGCTTCCACTCATGGCAGAAAGTGAAGGGGAGCAGGAGTATGCACAGACCTTATGGTGAGAAAGGAAGCAAGAGGGAGAGAGAGAGGGGAGAGGTGCCAGAATCTTTTTATCATCAAGCTCTCTAGGGAACTAATAGAGTGAGAATTCACTCACGCCTGAGGGAGGGCATAATCTTTGTCCTTGAGGGATCCACCCCTATGACCCAAACACTTTCCAATAGGTCCCACCTACAACACTGGGGATAAAATCTCAACATGAAGTTTGGAGAATCCTATCCAAACCATAGCACAAATCATTACAGTCTGCTTTGTAACATGATCCCTACTCCTAACATACACACATAGGGAAAGGTCACCAAAGACATTACTGAAACTAAATCTAGAGGGTAATTTTGAATTCACATTTAGACATGTCACATATTTTGGAGAATAAAAGCAGCCTAAAAATCATTTTTAAAAATCTCATATTAGTATATTTTTAAACTAAAAATATTAAAAGTACAGAAATAAATGATCAACGAAAAGGAGGAGGAATTAATGTTTTCTAAGAATTTCAGAAAATATTCTAGAATGTAGGGGAAATGTTGGGGAAATATAGAGAAAATGTAGGGAATGCAGAGAAAGGTAGGAGAAAATGCAGAGACTAAATACATTAAATAAAGATAAGAAACAAATCAAATCCAGCATAGAGAATCAAATTCAGATCCAAAGCCTCAACATCCAACTAGAGGAGTTCAACCTAGAATTCTATATGGAGTCAACTTTGAGAGTTTAATAAAGACAATTTCAGACATGGAAAGATTCAGAAAACATACAATCTTTCTTAGTCGTTTACTTGGGGATTTTTTCCAGCAACATGAATAAATAAACCAAAAGAGAAACATGGCATTTAGAAATACTGAGCCAAACCAAGGATGTTGTAAAGAGAAATTCTATAGGAAGATCTTTGAAGAAAAAGCTCAATGTCTATCTGGTGGGATAAGGAGGCTAGAAAAAAAAAAATACTAAATAAAGGCTAATTACCCAAGAAATAAATGTGATCAGCAATTGCAGGATTAACAAATCCGTTGGATGAACAAGTCTTGTTAATCTACTGATGAGCAAGAAAGGAAACGTCATCAAATACTCACACCATTTGGCTTTGTGGTAAATATTTACATGGCCAGAGTAACGTTAACACTATGAGTTTGGAAGTTTCAATTATAGGAACAAAGTTATAATCTACCTTTACATTGTAACATTAGAGATGACAGAAGTCATCAAATGAAAGTGAACGAGGGAGTTTTTTTACTTTCACCTGGTAAAGTATCTTAGAGTTATCTGAACAAGAAATAATAGTAAACATGGTGCATAAAGGTACAAAGCAACTAAGGTAAGAATTAACACTAGTGACACAGCTATAGCATGAGAAAGGAAGATTTGGGGTACTATAAGTGGCAAAACACCATTTTATGACAGTTAGTTTATAAACAATGCCTGTAATTATCTATATAAGAAACGGAAACAAGCATATTGCTTAGTGATATAGATTAAACACCTTTTAACATGGAAAAGTGAGACTGGTGGGTTTGAAACTGGATCCTTGCTGCATTTTATAAACACTCTTGTTAGATCTCATTTTTAATAATCATGTACATGCATACTTTTATAAATTTTTATAATTATACAGAAACTTTTAAAAATAAAAATATATTAGAATTTTAAGTGGTAATTATTTTATAGTCTCTTTAGATCTGATAGAATAAACTTTTGATCTTATGTTTCCAAAGAATTGTATTGGCATCCTTGCTTTTCAAAAATCTATTTGTCTGTGACTACTAAATATACTAAGTCATATTTTGCATATAGTATATTATTACAACTATTAGAAAGTTTGCCATTTTATCATTTTTTGACTTTGCCAACTTACACATTACTTGTAACATCTAGTTTCACGGTCTGACTACCACTACTAAGTGTCTTTTTCAAATAATAGTTGGTTATTTTTATTCACATCACATGGAAGTGATATTTTCATACATTCTTGCAAGTCTTGTTAGGTGTGGGAGAAACAGACAAAAAGAAAAAGAAAAAGAAAAAGCTCCTGTTTTTAGTGTGTTGTATTCTAACAGAGATTACTATCTAATTTCCAAATTCACTGGCCACTGTTCAGTACCTGTTTTCTTAGAATAGATTCCTTTTGACCACACCCCCTGTGAAATTTAATCCTTCTTTGGATTTTCTAATCATGTTTTTCTGGTTCTGCTCTCACATCTTGGCAGGTATTAACAGTACCCTTAATTAATCAGTCTCCTGGCTCAGCTGATTTTAAAACATAAGTTCCACTTTTTAGCCTTTTCGCCTCATTTGACACATCCTCCCTTAGTGACTTCTTAGTCACCAATGATGTATATATTTTCTTCTCTGAGTGCCTGACCTACATAGAGGCATTAGGATGTGCTATGGGCATCTTAAACTTAACTTGCTGAAAACTAAATTTACTTTGTTTCCCCCACGCTCACTCAAGCATGCTTCCTTATGTCCTAAGATGACACAGTACTTGGCATATAGCAGCGATTATGAAATTTTTGTGTATGAAGGACCTGTTAAAACACATACTGCTGTGTCCCAAATGTAGAGTTTCTGATTCAGTAGGTCTGGAGTGGAGACTGTGAATGTGTATTTATAAAGAATTCCCAAGTGCTATTGGTGGTTTGGCAACCACACCTTGAGAACTACTGGCATACAATAATCATTTAATGTTTGCTAGATCAATAGTTACTATGAGTCAATGAATGCTTAAAATAGTAATATAGATTCAAACTTCAAACTTAATATGAATAAATGATAAGAAATAGTCATATAACTTTAAAATTTTAGTTTGAAAGTAAAAAGAAGATCATTTAGTCAAATACTCTCTTATTGTTGATTCATAAATGAGATCTGGAAGGGTTAAATGACTTGTGTGAGGAAAAACAATTAGATTCAATCAACCCTGAGCTTCATAAAAATAAAATAACTATACATGTAACATTTGTTCTTAGCTACAAAAGGATTAATTTTCCAAATTCAGAGATAGAGATAGAGCAGATTATATTTTCCCTAGATTAGTAGGTCTTTGCATACAAGCACTAATTTCCCAAAAATGAATAAAATACTACTAAGTTTCAGTGCTGCTCTTCATATTTCTGAGATGCATGGAAAAGAAAGTAGAAATGAAGATCTCAATGTGTCAGTTAAGGTTTCAGATTCTCACCCCTCCAAGTAGTGTTTGAGCAAGCAAGTTACTTCAGAGAGATGTACATAGGCCTTCAGGCTTTAAATAGTTTGATGGACAGTCTGGTTATCAAAGAAAGTCTCATGACAAAGTGGTATTTCCTTTGAGGGTACTAATGTTCAAAAGGACAATATAATTTTTTTGCAAAATGAAAGTATGTTGGAAAAAATGAAGAGATGCAATACAATGGGTTGCTGTTTCTCATTAGCTAGGTCTATTATCAATTACCAAGTATAATTACAATAATTATGGGCAAAGAGTCAGGAGATCTAGATCTAGTCAGAGCTGTGTTATCAAGAAAATATTTCAGAAAATCTTTTCCATATAAAGTATATCAAATGTGTGTTACATGAGGAAAAATATTATTTTGACATCTTTATCCAGTTGTGTTACCAACTATTAAAATTTGTACTCGATGCTGTCATCTATACAATGAAACAAAATTTTTAAGACCTAATTATTTTTTTTTCAGTGTGTGGTCTTATGACCCCCTGCATTTGAAACACCTAGGGATTGTTTCTCAAACTTTAAGGTGTATATCTATGCACGTGAGCCATCTGGAGACGTTTTTAAGATGCAAATTCTTATTCCATAGGTCTTGGATGAGGCTTGAAATTATTCTCTTCTAATAGGCACCCAGGTAATATCCATGCTTATATGGTCCTGTTTGACTATCAGGGATGCAGGGATGCTACTTACAATCTCTCTCTCTCTCTCTGGGTGTGTGTGTGTGCACGCCCATGTGTGTATAAATATAAATAGGCAGATAGGTCAATAGAATCAATCTCGGGAATTAAGCCTGAAGATCAGCCTTCCAAAAAAGCAATGCCCTCCCCAGTTCTTAAGACAATCACAGTTGAGGCCTACTTGTTTAAATGAACTTCAGTGTCTAAGTTAACTTTCAGTTATACAGTAATGTGGATCTAGTCTCACCGTGATATTCTCCTAAATCCTAAATTGGAAGCCTGCCATAGTCTCTTAGTTCTCAGTAATTTACAGGGCATCTGTGTTGTTGAAGTATGTATGATCTGCAAATACCTGCCAAGCTCCCTGCCTGTCGATTCCAAATTTAATTAGATTCTGATCTTTTGCCAAAAAGCCTAAGATAAAACCTATTGTACTATCCATAGGTATGAGATTTTTCTTAAAAATCGACAGCCAAACAATTTCATACTTCTTTTAGAACTCAATTAAAAAAAATAGCATAACATTTTGTTTTTGCCCCATCACTGGCTTTTCTGTAGCTACTCCCTTAAATTCACTCTTAACTCCCTTCATGCCTCCTCTCCACGATATCTTAGTTCTTTCCATGAAATGTGCACCTAAATAAAATGCCTTATACATTATGTAACACAAAATAGGTACATTAGACCCAGGTACATTAGTTCCTTCATCTTAAAGGATTTCTTTTTTTTTGTAACTGAGTATTCAAATATTATTGAATATAGCAAAACAAAATAATATGATTTCTGATACAGCCTAACAATGTTTTTTTTAAATTTTATTTTCCCTTCCTTACAGTATAAGCAAGTGGAACAATACATGTCATTCCATAAGTTACCAGCTGATATGCGTCAGAAGATACATGATTACTATGAACACAGATACCAAGGCAAAATCTTTGATGAGGAAAATATTCTCAATGAACTCAATGATCCTCTGAGAGAGGTAAGATTTATTGTTCTCAGTATGCATAATACATAATCATTGTTTATTTTCTCTCTTCATGGAGAATCTTCTAGTCCATGTTACTCTAAAGAAAAACCTAAACTTATTATTAAGATATTTTGTTCTTATCTTCTTTAGCTTCTCACCTATATAAGCTCTTAAATGTTGAAAAAAGTATTGGAAAATTGTTCTATTTATGATCCTCAGAACTGTTCTCTTGTCTGTATTTCTGGCTCTTTAAAATTCCTTCTTGTGGCCTCATTGTCTATATTGTCCCCATTTTTCTCTCCCTCATTCTTATCAAACTGATTCTTCTTTTTGATTCCTATTCTTCCTCCCATCTTCACTTTCCGGGATCATCTCATGGACCCTGATAAGACAATGACTTGCTGTGAGCAGTTCATTTCCTATTATCTCATTAAAACACTTTGCAACATTAATAACCACCTCTTTGCTTTGCATCATCTTTCTGTTCCTCCCTAGAAATCTGCCTTCTTCCCACTAGAATATTCAGATCACTCCTGGACCAAAATAACTTGCTCTTGATTATTCATATTTCTTTTTTTTATTTTATTATTATTATACTTTAAGTTTTAGGGTACATGTGCACAATGCGCAGGTTACTTACATATGTATACATGTGCCATGCTGGTGTGCTGCACCCATTAACTCGTCATTTAGCATTAGGTATATCTCCCAATGCTATCCCTCCCCACTCCCCC
The DNA here is from genome assembly GCF_028858775.2 of Pan troglodytes. Classification (NCBI taxonomy): domain Eukaryota; kingdom Metazoa; phylum Chordata; class Mammalia; order Primates; family Hominidae; genus Pan; species Pan troglodytes. The sequence goes on from NC_072402.2 coordinate 67,432,369, forward strand.
CACCCCACAACACTCCCCAGAGTGTGATGTTCCCCTTCCTGTGTCCATGTGTTCTCATTTTTCAATTCCCACCTATGAGTGAGAACATGCGGTGTTCGATTTTTTGTCCTTGCGATAGTTTACTGAGAATGATTTCCAATTTCATCCATGTCCCTACAAAGGACATGAACTCATCATTTTGTATGGCTGCATAGTATTCCATGGTGTATATGTGCCACATTTTCTTAATCCAGTCTATCCTTGTTGGACATTTGGGTTGGTTCCAAGTCTTTGCTATTGGGAATAGTGATGCAATAAACATACGTGTGCATGTGTCTTTATAGCAGCATGATTTATAGTCCTTTGGGTATATACCCAGTAATGGGATGGCTGGGTCAAATGGTATTTCTAGTTCTAGATCCCTGAGGAATCGCCACACTGACTTTCACAATGGTTGAACTAGTTTACAGTCCCGCCAACAGTGTAAAAGTGTTCCTATTTCTCCACATCCTCTCCAGTACCTGTTGTTTCCTGACTTTTTAATGACTGCCATTCTAACTGGTGTGAGATTGTGGTGTGAGATGGTGTCTCATTGTGGTTTTGATTTGCATTTCTCTGATGGCCAGTGATGGTGAGCATTTTTTCATGTGTTTTTTGGCTGCATAAATGTCTTCTTTTGAGAAGTGTCTGTTCATGTCCTTTGCCCACTTTTTGATGGGGTTGTTTGTTTTTTTCTTGTAAATTTGTTTGAGTTCATTGTAGATTCTGGATATTAGCCCTTTGTCAGATAAGTAGGTTGCAAAAATTTTCTCCCATTTTGTAGGTTGCCTGTTCACTCTGATGGTAGTGTCTTTTGCTGTGCAGAAGCTCTTTAGTTTAATTAGATCCCATTTGTCAATTTTGTCTTTTGTTGCCATTGCTTTTGGTGTTTTACACATGAAGTCCTTGCACATGCCTATGTCCTGAATGGTATTGCCTAGGTCTTCATCTAGGGTTTTTATGGTTTTAGGTCTAACATTTAAGTCTTTAGTCTATCTTATAATTTTTGTATAAGGTGTAAGGAAGGGATCCAGTTTCAGCTTTCTACATATGGCTAGCCAGTTTTCCCAGCATCATTTATTAAATAGGGAATCCTTTCCCCATTGCTTGTTTTTCTCAGGTTTGTCAAAGATCAGATAGTTGTAGATATGCGGCATTACTTCTGAGGGCTCTGTTCTGTTCCACTGATCTATATCTCTGTTTTGGTATCAGTACCCTGCTGTTTTGGTTACTGTAGACTTGTAATATAGTTTGAAGTCAGGTAACGTGATGCCTCCAGCTTTGTTCTTTTGGCTGAGGATTGACTTGGTGATGTGGGCTCTTTTTTGGTTCCATATGAACTTTAAAGTAGTTTTTTCCAATTCTGTGAAGAAAGGCATTGGTAGCTTGATGGGGATGGCATTGAATCAATAAATTACCTTGGGCAGTATGGCCATTTTCACGATATTGATTCTTCCTACCCATGAGCATGAAATGTTCTTCCATTTGTTTGTATCCTCTTTTATTTCATTGAGCAGTGGTTTGTAGTTCTCCTTGAAGAGGTCCTTCATGTCCCTTGTAAGTTGGATTCCCAGGTATTTTATTCTCTTTGAAGCAATTGTGAATGGGAGTTCACTCATGATTTGGCTCTCTGTTTGTCTGTTATTGGTGTATAAGAATGCTTGTGATTTTTGTACATTGATTTTGTATCCTGAGACTTTGCTGAAGTTGCTTATCAGCTTAAGGAGATTTTGGGCTGAGACAATGGGGTTTTCTAGATATACAATCATGTCATCTGCAAACAGGGACAATTTGACTTCCTCTTTTCCTAATTGAATACCCTTTATTTCCTTCTCCTGCCTGATTGCCCTGGCCAGAACTTCCAACATATGTTGAATAGGAGTGGTGAGAGAGGGCATCCCTGTCTTGTGCCAGTTTTCAAAGGGAATGCTTCCAGTTTTTGCCCATTCAGTATGATATTGGCTGTGGGTTTGTCATAGATAGCTCTTATTATTTTGAGATACATCCCATCAATACCTAATTTATTGAGAGTTTTTAGCATGAAGGGTTGTTGAATTTTGTCAAAGGCCTTTTCTGCATCTATTGAGATAATCATGTAGTTTTTGTCTTTGGTTCTGTTTATATGCTGGATTACATTTATTGATTTGTGTGTATTGAACCAGCCTTCCATCCCAGGGGTGAAGCCCACTTGATCATGGTGGATAACCTTTTAGATGTGCTGCTGGATTCGGTTTGCCAGTATTTTATTGAGGCTTTTTTGCATCAGTGTTCATCAAGGATATTGGTCTAAAATTCTCTTTTTTGGTTGTGTCTCTGCCCGGCTTTGGTATCAGGATGATGTTGGCCTCACAAAATGAGTTAGGGAGGATTCTCTCTTTTTCTATTGATTGGAATAGTTTCAGAAGGAATGGTACCAGTTCCTCCTTCTACCTCTGGTGGAATTCAGCTGTGAATCCATCTGGTCCTGGACTCTTTTTGGTTGGTAAGCTATTGATTATTGCCACAATTTCAGAGCCTGTTATTGGTCTATTCAGAGATTCAACTTCTTCCTGGTTTAGTCTTGGGAGGGTGTATGTGTCGAGAAATCTTTCCATTTCTTCTACATTTTCTAGTTAATTTGCGTAGAGGTGTTTGTAGTATTCTCTGTGGGTAGTTTGTATTTCTGTGGGATCGGTGGTGATATCCCCTTTATCATTTTTTTGTTGCATCTATTTCATTCTTTTCTCTTTTCTACTTTATTAGTCTTGCTAGCGGTCTATCAATTTTGTTGATCCTTTCAAAAAACCAGCTCCTGCATTCTTTAATTTTTTGAAGGGATTTTTGCTTCTCTATTTCCTTCAGTTCTGCTCTGATCTTAGTTATTTCTTGCCTTCTGCTAGCTTTTGAATGTGTTTGCTCTTGCTTTTCTAGTTCTTTTAATTGTGATGTTAGGGTGTCAATTTTGGATCTTTCCTGCTTTCTCTTGTGGGCATTTAGTGCTATGAATTTCCCTCTACACACTACTTTGAATGTGTCGCAGAGATTCTGGTATGTTGTGTCTTTGTTCTCGTTGGTTTCAAAGAACATCTTTATTTCTGCCTTCATTTCATTATGTACCCAGTAGTCATTCAGGAGCAGGTTGTTCAGTTTCCATGTAGGTGAGCGGTTTTGAGTGAGTTTCTTAATCCTGAGTTCTAGTTTGATTGCACTGTGGTCTGAGAGACAGTTTGTTACAATTTCTGTTCTTTTACATTTGCTGAGGAGAGCTTTACTTCCAACTATGTGGTCAATTTTGGAATAGGTGTGGTGTGGTGCTGAAAAAAATGTATATTCTGTTGATTTGGGGTGGAGAGTTCTGTAGATGTCTATTAGGTCTGCTTGGTGCAGAGCTGAGTTCAATTCCTGGGTATCATTGTTAAATTTCTGTCTCGTTGATCTGTCTAATGTTGACAGTGGGGTGTTAAAGTTTCCCTTTATTATTGTGTGGGAGTCTAAGTCTCTTTGTAGGTCACACAGAACTTGCTTTATGAATCTGGGTGTTCCTGTATTGGGTGCATATATATTTAGGATAGTTAGCTCTTCTTGTTGAATTGATCCCTGTACCATTATGTAATGGCCTTCTTTGTCTCTTTTGATCTTTGTTGGTTTAACATCTGTTTTATCAGAGACTAGGATTGCAACCCCTGCCTTTTTTTTTGTTTTCCATTTGCTTGGTAGATCTTCCTCCGTCCTTTTATTTTGAGCCTATGTGTGTCTCTGCACATGAGATGGGTTTCCTGAATACAGCACACTGATGGGTCTTGACTCTTTATCCAATTTGCCAGTCTGTGTCTTTTAATTGGAGCATTTAGTTCATTTACATTTAAAGTTAATATCGTTATGTGTGAATTTGATCCTGTCATTATGATGTTAGCTGGTTATTTTGCTCGTTAGTTGATGCAGTTTCTTCCTAGCCTCGATGGCCTTTGCAATTTGGCATGATTTTGCAGTGGCTGGTACAGGTTGTTCCTTTCCATGTTTAGTGCTTCCTTCAGGAGCTCTTTTAGGGCAGGCCTGGTGGTGACAAAATCTCTCAGCATTTGCTGTCTGTAAAGTATTTTATTTCTCCTTCACTTATGAAGCTTAGTTTGGCTGGATATGAAATTCTGGGTTGAAAATTCCTTTCTTTAAGAAGTTTGAATATTGGCCCCCACTCTCTTCTGGCTTGTAGAGTTTCTGCTGAGAGATCAGCTGTTAGTCTGATGGGCTTCCCTTTGAGGGTAACCTGACCTTTCTCTCTGGCTGCCCTGAACATTTTTTCCTTCATTTCAACTTTGGTGAATCTGACAATTATGTGTCTTGGAGTTGCTCTTCTCGAGGAGTATCTTTGTGGCGTTCTCTGTATTTCCTGAATCTGAATGTTGGCCTGCTTTGCTAGATTGGGGAAGTTCTCCTGGATAATATCCTGCAGAGTGTTTTCCAACTTGGTTCCATTCTGCCCGCCACTTTCAGGTACACCAATCAGACGTAGATTTGGTCTTTTCATATAATCCCATATTTCTTGGAGGCTTTGTTTGTTTCTTTTTATTCTTTTTTCTCTAAACTTCCCTTCTGACTTCATTTCATTCATTTCATCTTCCATCACTGATACCCTTTCTTCCAGTTGATCGCATCGGCACCTGAGGCTTCTGCATTCTTCACGTAGTTCTCGAGCCTTGGCTTTCAGCTCCATCAGCTCCTTTAAGCACTTCTCCATATTGGTTATTCTAGTTATATATTCGTCTAAATTTTTTTCAAAGTTTTCAACTTCTTTGCCTTTGGTTTGAATTTCCTCCTGTAGCTCGGAGTAGTTTGATCTTCTGAAGCCTTCTTCTCTCAACTCATCAAAGTCATTCTCCATCCAGCTTTGTTCCGTTGCTGGTGAGGAACTGCGTTCCTTTGGAGGAGGAGAGGCGCTCTGGTTTTTAGAGTTTCCAGTTTTTCTGCTCTGTTTTTTCCCCATCTTTGTGGTTTTATCTACTTTTGGTCTTTGATGATGGTGATTTACAGATGGGTTTTTGGTGTGGATGTCCTTTGTGTTTGTTAGTTTTCCTTCTAACAGACAGGACCCTCAGCTGCAGGTCTGTTGGAGTTTGCTAGAGGTCCACTCCAGACCTTGTTTGCCTGGGTATCAGCAGCGGTGTCTGCAGAACAGTGGATTTTCGTGAACCACAAATTCTGCTGTCTGATCGTTCCTCTGGAGTTTTTGTGTCAGAGGAGTAGCCGGCCCTGTGAGGTGTCAGTCTGCCCCTACTACGGGGTGCCTCCCAGTTAGGCTGTTCGGGGGTCAGGCGTCAGGGACCCACTTGGGGAGGCAGTCTGCCCGTTCTCAGATCTCCAGCTGTGTGCTGGGAGAACCACTGCTCTCTTCAAAGCAGTCAGACAGGGACATTTAAGTCTGCAGAGGTTACTGCTGTCTTTTTGTTTGTCTGTGCCCTGCCCCCAGAGGTGGAGCCTACAGAGGCAGGCAGGCCTCCTTGAGCTGTGGTGGGCTCCACCCAGTTCGAGCTTCCCGGCTACTTTGTTTACCTAAGCAAGCCTGGGCCATGGAGGGTGCCCCTCCCGCAGCCTCGCTGCTGCCTTGCAGTTTGATCTCAGACTGCTGTGCTAGCAATCAGTGAGACTCCGTGGACGTAGGACCCTCTGAGCCAGGTGCAGGATATAATCTCCTGGTGCGCTATTTTTTAAGCCCATTGGAAAAGTGCAGTATTAGGGTGGGAGTGACCCAATTTTCCAGGTGCCATCTGTCACCCCTTTCTTTGACTAGGAAAGGGAACTCCCTGACCCCTTGCGCTTCCTGAGTGAGGTAGTGCCTCGCCCTGCTTCAGCTCGCTCACGGTGCGCTGCACCTACTGTCCTGTGCCCACTGTCTGGTACTCCCTAGTGAGATGAACCCCGTACCTCAGATGGAAATGCAGAAATCACCCATCTTCTGTGTCACTCACGCTGGGAGCTGTAGACCAGAGCTGTTCCTATTCAGCCATCTTGGCTGCCAACCATTATTCATATTTCTTACACTTTGCCCTCTCCTTTCTTTTACTGCCAATCTTCTCAAAAGGTTTCTATGTACTCAGTGAATTATGGTTTGGTCTTAGCTTCTTTACCAAAGTTGTTCATTTGAAAGTTGTCAATGACCTGTCTTGTTGAACTGTAGCTTCCACATTTCCCACATATCATGGGAGGGACCCCGTGGGAGGTAATTGAATCATGGGGATGGTTACCACATGCTCTTTTCTTGCTAGTGAGTAAGTTCTCACGAGATCTGATGATTTTAAAAGGGGCTTTTATCCCTTTTGGTCAATACTTCTTCTTTCTGCCACCAAGCGAAGAAGGACGTGTTTGCTTCCCCTTCTGCCATGCTTGTAAGTTTCCTGAGGCCTCCCCAGCCATGCTGAACTATGAGTCAAATAAACCTCTTTCCTTTATGAATAACTCATTTTCAAGTATGTCTTTATTAGCAGCATGAGAACAGGCTATTTCAGTAAACTGGTACAGAGTAGTTGGGCACTGCTTCAAAGATACCTGAAATTGTGGAAGTGACTTTGGAACTGGGTAACAGGCAGAGATTGAAACCGTTTGGAGGGCTCAGAAGAAGAGAGTAAAATGTGGGAAAGTTTGGAACTTCCTGGAGACTTGTTGAATGGCTTTGACCAAAATGCTGAAAGTGCTATGGTCAATAAAGTCCAGGCTGAGATGGTCTCAGATGAAGATGAGGATCTTGTTAGGAACTGGAGCAAAGGTGACTCTTGTTATGCTTTAGCAAAGAGACCGGTGGCATTTTGCCCCTGCCATAGAGATCTTTGTGGAACTTTGAAGTTGAGAGAAATAATTTAGTGTATCTAGTGGAAAAAAAGTTCTAAGCAGCAAAGTGTTCAAAAGTTGACAAAGCATAAAACTTTGAAATATTTTGCAGCGTGACCATGTAGTAGAAAAGAAAAAGCCCACTTTCTGGGGAGAAATTCAAGCCTTCTGCAGCAATTTACATCAGTGACAAGGCGTTGGATGTTAATCACCAGGATAATGGAGAAAATATCTCCAGGGCATGTCAGAGACCTTCCCATTAGCCCATCCCATCACAGACCTGGAGGTCTAGGGGGAAAAAATAGTTTCATGAGCTGGGCCCAAAGGCCGCCTGCTGTGTGTAGCCTAGGGACTTGGTGCCCTGCATCCCAGTTGTTTCAGCCATTGATAAAAGGGGCCAAGGTACAGCTCAGGCTGTGGCTTCAGAGGGTGCAAGCCCCAAGCCTTGGGATCTTCCACATGATGTTGAACCTGTGGGGCTCACAAAAGTCAAGAATTGAGATTTGGTAACCTCCACCTTGATTTCAGAGGATGTATGGAAATGCCTGGATGTCCAGGCAGAAGTTTGCTGCAGGGACAGGGCCCTCATGGAGAACCTCTGCTAGGGCAGTGTGGAAGGGAAATGTGAGGTCAGAACCCCCACAGGGAGTCCCCACTGGGTCACTGCCTAGTGGAGCTGTGAGAAGAGGACCACCATCCTCCAGACCCCAGAATGGTTGATCCACCAACATCTTGCACCCTGCAACTGGAAAAACTTCAGATACTCAACGAATCCCCACCCATGAAAGCAGCTGGTAGATGGGCTGTACCCTGCAAAGCCACAGTGATAGAGCTGCCCAAGGCCATGCGAGCCCACCTCTTGCATCAGCATGCCCTGGATGTGAGACACGGCGTCAAAGGAGGTCATTTTGGAGCTTTAAGATTTGACTGCCCTGCTTATTTTGGATTTGCATGAGGCCTTTACCTCTTCATTTTGGCCAATTTCTCCCATTTAGAATAGCTGTATTTACCTGATGCCTATACCCTCATTGTATCTAGGAAGTAAGTAATGTGCTTTTGAGTTTGCAGGCTCATAGACAGAAGAGACTTTCCTTGATTCAGATGAGACTTTGCACTGTTGACTTTTGAGTTAATGCTGAAATGAATTAAGACTTTGGGGGACTGTTGGGAAGGAATTATTGGTTTGGAAATGTGAGGACATGAGATTTGGTAGGGGGCAGGGGTGGAATGATGTGGTTTGGCTCTGTTCCCACCCAAATCTCATCTTGAATTGCAGCTCCCATAATCCCTACATGTCATGGGAGGTACCTGGTAGGAGGTAATTGAATCATGGGGCAGTTACCCCCATGCTGCTATTCTTGTGATAGTGAGTGAGTTCTCACAAGATCTGATGGTATTAAAAGGAGCTTCTTCTCCTTTTGCTCATCACTTCTCCTTGCTGCCATCTTGTGAAGAAGGACATGTTTACTTCCCCTTTTACCATAAGTGTAAGTTTCCTGAGGCCTCCCCTACCATGCTGAACTGTGAGTCAAATAAAGCTCTTTTGTTTATAAATTACTTGGTCTCAGTTATGTCTTTATTAACAGCATTAGAATATACTAATACACCTGTTAATTATTGATAATTTTTCTGAGATGCTGGGACCACTTTTTATGCTGTTAACAAAACACAGTTCCTGAATCTCTCCCAATATATATATATTTTTTTATTTTTTGTTTTTTGTTTTTTGGCTTCTTTAACACTGCAACATTTCTGAGCCATTGGATTTTCATTCTGTATCTTTGAATTTATTATCTTTTATTTATATTATCTCACATTTCAATTCTATAAACTGTAGTTCTAAGTTCCTGCCTTAAAGTTCATTTTCTCTAAAGCTAAATGATATCCCCTGCACCCACACATGTAGTAGGTTATATAATGAAGTCATTTTTCTTCCATCATTAAACCATTTTATCTCTTAAAGTCTCTCTGTACATTCTTTAGTCATTCTCACAAGTTATTTGGAATGTAAAACTTTAGCCCTATTTTGCAGCTTTTCTTTCTGTGCTCTGTACATCCAATCATCAAATGCTATCAATTAACTTTAGTAATACATCTTACATTCATGCCTTTGCTTCCTTTCCCACTGCCATTGTCCTAAACTAAAGCATCTCACATAGACTATTTTCACTGTTCCCTTAGTTTGCCTTCCAGCATTTGGTCTGATTTCTCTGACTACCATTTAAAATACCACGGTCAAATTAATCTTTTATTTACATAAGTTAGTCATTTCTCTGCTCAGAAACTTTCAGTCTTTGCATTATAAATTGAATCAAGTATAGACTCCCTAAGCTCATCTTCCAGTCCCTCTATACTCTGACTACAGCTAAATCTCCAGCTTTCCTTTCCCCCACTGCCATGTCTGTTGCAAAGTGGCCTACAACAAAATTGTGCAACTTGCTGTTTTGAAAAAATCAGTTACGATTTCTCACCTTTACTACATGTGTTCCAGAAATGTCTCTCCTCTCTTGGGCAAATTGAATTCAAATAATACCTATTTATTTCTATTTATCTTATTTGATCAGCTATGAGACTGGATCTTATATCTCCTTTCTCTGGCCCTCAGTGTACTTAGTCCGTAATATAAGAGTGCTACTTATCAATTCTACCCATGTTATTATTATTTTTTTCATATTTGTTTTCTCCACTTTTGTCTTGAAAGTCTCCTACGTGCAAGGAATATTTCGTCTATGTTTTCAAATTTTGTTAAAATTCCTAGTATATTTACTGTAAGTTTAAAAACAAGTATTTGTATTCCAACTAATATCTTCACCATTTATAAACTTATCTAAATTTCTGTACCCACTAAAAGTTTTTTATATTTTTTGAATAGCCATAAGATACCAGTTAAGAGTTTTAAAAATATGAGGCTAAATATCTGCTATTGGTTAGTTTATTTTCCCTACAAATTTCTCAATCAAATTAGAATGTATAACTATTTTTGCTTTTGGAAATATACTTCAATTTTTTATATTTTCTTAAAAGAAAGAAATAAGCTGGGAGCAGTGGCTCACACCTGCCTATAATCCCAGCGTTTTGGGTGGCCGAGGCGGGTGGATCTCCCGTGGTCAGGAGTTTGAGACCAGTTTGGCCAACATGGCAAACTCCATCTCTAATAAAAAATACAAAAAAAAAAAAATAGCCAGGTGTAGTGGCATGCACCTGTAATCCCAGCTAGTTGGGAGGCTAAGGCAGGGGAATTGCTTGAACCTGGGAGTCAGAGGTTGCAGTGAGTTGAGATCCACTGCACTGCAGCCTCAGTGACAGAGCAAAACTCCATCTCAAAAAAAAAAAAGGAAAGAAATATATGAAAAGATTTCAAAAAGATCATAGAAAATGGAATTAAAAGATAAATGTAAAAATATTCACTTCATTTCTCCACATAAGCTCCATAACATCTATCAAGTTCAAGATCCTTTTCTAAGCAATGATACGAGCCATGTTGTTCATCCCTAAAGAATTGAGGGTCCTGGGAATTTAACCATGTCAACGCAATCTGGTTCACATTATTCACTGAAGAAAAATGGGTGCCCTTTACAGATTTTTTTAATATTAGGAAACAAAAATAAGTCAAACAGAGCCAAATTGAGACGATAAGGTAGATGCCTAATGATCTCCCATCAAAACTCTCACAAAATTGCCCTTGTTTGATGAGCAGAGTGAGTGGGAGTGTTGTAGTGGTGGAAGACTCTGCTGAAGCTTCCCTGGGTGTTTCTCTGCTAAAGCTTTAGCTAACTCTCTGAAAATATTCTCATATTTTTCCTTGAGACAGGTTCTCACTGTCATCCAGGCTGGAGTGCAGTGGTGAAACTATAGCTCACTGCAGCCTTTACCTCCCTGGCTCAAGTGATCCTCCCAGTTCAACCTCCTGAGTAACAGAGACTACAGGCATGAGCCACCTTTGCACTTAACCAGTCTGCTTTTGCTTTGACTGGACCACTTCCATCTCTTGGCAGCCATCATTTTTATCATGTTTTGTCTTCAAGATCATACTTGCAAAGCCATGTTTTATCTCCAGTTAAAATTCTTTGAAGAAATGCTTCAGGATATTTATCACATTTGTTTAAAACTTCCATTGAAAGCTCCACTCTTACCTGCAGCTGATCTGGCTGCAATGGTTTTGGTACTAATGGAGTGGAAAGTTTGCTTAAGTTTAATTTTTGAGTCAGAATTGTGAAAGCTGAGCAATTGCGATGTCTACGATGTTGGTTATTGTTTCTGCTATTAATCATTGGTCTCCTTCAAATAAGGCAAAAACAGGTTGAAGTTTTTCCTTGCAAATTGATGCAGATGATCTGCTGTTATGGGCTTCATCGTCAACATTGTCTCATCCCTTCTTAAAATGAGTGATCCATCTGTGAACTGCTGATTCATTTAGGACATTGTTTCCATAAAGTTTCTGTGAAGCATTCTTTACAAAACAGTATCAGGAATAAAGATCAAATAAAAAGACAGAAAGATAAGATAGAATGAAGGATATATTCCAAGAAGTTAAGGAAACGTTATCTAGTTAAAATCTCATTGAAGGAATGCAAAAAGGATTTTTTACTAAAACTTTATGGAAATGATGCCCCAAATGAATTAGCAGTTTATAGATGGATAGCTCATTCTTCCATCCAAGTTTCAGCATGAATTGGATGTTTGCTCCTGCTTCAGTTTTATAATTCATATCGCTCTGAGAGAGGCTATTTTAAAACTGATGTCTCATTCTTCTTAGTGCCTTAAACTAGATCCTATTCAGATGTGCTTTAAGAAGTTTCTACAAGTTTATTTTGATAAAGAAAATAGGAAATCCATATATAGCTTTTTCATAATATGCACCTTCCATGAGCTTTTTGAAGACCCTGGTATCAGTTGTTTAAAAAAAAAACTCTATCAACATATTTTGCTTTTTAAATCTAAAACTTCTTCACAAGAAAAGCAGAATTTCAGGACACTGGAACCAGATTGGATTCTCAGGGGCCTGGAGAGGTTCAAAGTAGAGTGAGACAGATCATAGCAAGGAGACAAAGGTAATCCAACAGACAGTATCAAGAATAAATATCAAATCAAAAGACAGAAAGACAAGACAGATTGAAGGATATATTCTAAGAAGGCATGGAGAAGTTAGGATTCCAGAATAAAATCTCATTGAAAGACTGCAGAAAGACAACAGCACAACTGAGAATAAAAATGAACCCTAGTAATGTGTACCCTTAAATGGGAAGTATTCTTCTAGGCAGAAAATCCTCAAGGTAATGTATAATGAAGATAACAAGAACATTTTCTGTGTCATGTGTTTTATTAACTATTCTTCCCAGCCGGGCATGGTGGCTCATGCCTGTAATCCCAGTACTTTGGGAGGCTGATGCAGGTGGATTGCCTGAGGTCAGGAGTTCGAGACCAGCCTGGCCAACATAGTGAAACCCAGTCTTTACTAAAAGTACAAAAAAATTAACTGGGAGTGGTGGCGGGCACCTGTAATCCCAGCTACTAGGGAGGCTGAGGCAGGAGAATCACTTGAACCTGGGAGGCACAGGTTGCAGTGGGCCAAGATCATGCCATTGCACTCCAGCCTGGGCAACAAGAGCGAAACTCTGTCTCAAAAAATAAATAAATACATACATAAATTAAAAACTATTCTTCCTCCTGCCACACCATAATTTACACTGATCTTCACTGGAAAAAATATCCACTTTTCACTTTTACGTGCATCCTCCGACAAACCTTTTATTTCCTCAATTCCTACAATCATTCAATTGCTAAATTGTGACTAATATTTTTTCTTTATATATTTAAATGCCATATTCAGGTTCTCAACATTACCTCAACATCTGTCACAACTTTTCTCCCTGGCTTGAATGTCAATTAGCTAAAATGCATTCCATTACAGAGCTACCATATTGATTGATATAAAACCCAAATTTGACAATGTAACTTTCTTCTTAGAACCTGCTCATGACCTCTTATTCCCTTCAGGGAAAACACCCAAACTCCTTCATATGACACAGAGGCTCTTCATGGCCTGCCTTAATCTTCCTTTCTTCACATTAATGCTTCATCTATAGAGTATTATTGACAATTTCCTGGAAAATAAATGCTATTGATGGCCTTTTTGCCTTTCTTCATGCTACTGTATCTTCATTCCTTTCTACTCAGCTTACCTTCTACTTTCCTGTAAGCATTTTTACCATTTATAAATTACCTAACCTCATTCATAAATTTTCTGTGACTACTCTGTCTCTATCACAGCATTTATCATTTGTTAGTTTATTATCTCTTTAAAGACTATGAGCTTCTTGGGGATAGGAGCTGTGCTTAATATCCTTGTATTTCTAGTAACCAGCATGCAGTAGGAAGTCATGAAATATTTACTGAATAAAAGGTCTTCTTTAACAGAGTCATGAATAAAAATCATACTAAGAATCATGACTGCTTAATAAAATGAGAGATCCTAGAAGTGAAAGCATGAAATGCTCAGCCAGTTAACACCTTGTAAAGGGGAAAACAGTGTTTCTCCATGTGCTTCCCTACTCTTCAGCTTTTGCTTTTCTATTATCAGAATCACACAAAGGTCTAAGTTTAATGCTATACATAAGTTAACAGTTTATTTGAAGGGAAAAAGCATGAGTAGAATAAGAAAGTAAAGAAACGTATGGCAAAAAGATAACAAGTTATTACTAAAATGACACTGAGTCTAAAAACCCAGACCTGATTTTTGAAGAAAAGTTTAGTAAGAACGATGAGAAATATAACATCAAATTGGAGTATTATGTACCTACTACATTCAAGTCACAGTGATAGATTACAAAAAATGTCTAAAAAGCAGTAAAATATATCAATTCACCTTTCAAAAGCTGTGTTTCACTTGGGAGAGGAGGAATCAACTTAGGCAAAGGTGTGTTTGGGTCACTGTTATGTTCTTAGTGTCTAGAAAGTGCCTGGCACATAGAAGACATTGAATGACAAATAAATGCTAAATGAGTGAACTAGGATATCCAGAAAGGCAAAGTTCAATTATTTGATATGTATTTTGTGACAAAAGATAAAAATATTAAAATGTGTATACACACATCTAATATACATGATTAGAATTGCTCATCATAAATTCAATTTTATGTCAACAACATGTTATCTTATAGTACGATTTCAACCTAAAATACTTCATTAAATAAGAAAGCTTATGAAAGTATTGCATAATTTGAGGCATTAATATATAGTTAAGAGCAGTGATTTAACACAAGTCTGGGAATTCAGAAACTTATAAAAGTGAAGAATAGGTCATACCTTCATTGTCTCACAAACTTATACAAATGACTTTTGCCTAAAAGTAGAGAAAGAATGTAAAATGCAGTGGTAAAGAAAGTTAAAATTAGTCTATATTCATTATCAGTTAAGTCTGTACTATGTTTTATCCATTTTATACCTCAGACTCTCCTTTCAATATGTTTTAATACTATGAAGCCCGAAGATGTAAAATGGCAGTAAAAACTACATTTGTGAGAACTTTGAAACCTCTTACAAAAACCTCATACCATGCATATAAAATTAATTCAGTTAGCTGATATTTCAAAAACACTACTTTATTGAAAGCATTCTCCTATTTTCACTTTTGTGGCAAAAATTAGGTGATTTATCTTTTTTTGTGTGTTAGAGACAAATTGTTGAAACACCTTTAGCAGATAAATAGCCCATTCTTATTGTTCAAATCTCAATACAAATGTTATCTCCTGAAGAGGCCTTCCCTGAGAAGCTCATCCAAATTAGTTCCCTCTCAGTCATTCTCCATCAATCACATCAGTGTTTTTGTTGTATGCATATTATTATATTGTCTTATTTGCCCTTAATATTTATTTGTTCATTCCCTGTTCTGCTATATGAACTCAGGATCTGGAAAAGCAAGGACTATCTTTCTTAACTTCCTCTATGACTCCAACCCTCAGATAGTACATATTTTGTAATTACTTAGTGGAAAAAATTAATAAGTGCACAATAAATAAGGATTACCTACTTGGCAAATCATCTCAGAGTGACTGAGTGTTAAAGCTTAGAGACAGCATTTTGCCAAGAGAACAGTAGTGCTTGTGCTTATATGGATAAGAAAAGTGATGCTCAAAACAAAGTCTTCTGTCCACAGAACTTTCTTAGTATCACTGTCAGTTATACTATGGTCCATGTATTTTTAATGTACTACAAAAGCATGCTGGCATCTTTAGATTCCTCTGTGATTATGTTTGGTATATGCACTGTATGACATAACATCCTATTTTTATGTGAAAAATAGTTTCTTTTTAACTTTAAGAAGAAAAATACTTTATAACTTTAAAAACTTTTAAAAGTTCTCCGTGTTTATGCATTAGTCATTCAATGCAGAGCTCACTTGGAGGGTGGGGTAAAGATGGTGGGGCGAAGAGGAAGGTACCATTATAGAGGGTATACAAATGTTCTGTCTAATCAATCACTATAACCCAATCACATTCATGGAATAGATAGAAAATATGTTGGTTTTTCTTTTATATTGCTACTAAGGTGAGTGTTTATGCCCTCTGCCCCCAGTTCATATGTTGAAATCCTAATCCCCAAGGTGATGATATTAGGAGGTTAAGAGGAAGGGACCTTTGGGAGGTGATTAGGCCATGAGGGTGGAGCCCTCATGAATGGGATCAGTGCTTTTATAAAAGAAGTCCCAGAGTGATCTCTGATCCCTTCTGCCATATGAGGAGAACACAGCAAAAAGCTCACTGTCTATGAACCAGGAAGTGGCCCCTCACTAGACAAAGTCTGCCAGCACCTTGATCTTAGATTTCCCAACCTCCAAACCAGAACTGTGAGAAATAATTTTTTTTTATTCATAAGCCACCCAGTCTGTGATACTTTTGTGTAGCAGCCCAAATTGGATAAAACCATTGCTACACCGGTTCTACCTAGATTATGTCAATGACTCATCAAACAATTGTTCAAGTTCCCCTGTCCAAACCTAAATATTGAGACACTTCAAGGTATAGAAGATTCACAGTGGCAGATAACAGTTGTGTGTTGTTCATCCTCAAGCTAGGCTGTACGTCCTGCACACTGAGCTCCACTGGAATTGTCAGCCTTCTGGGAAGTGATTGTAAAGTCATCTTAAAAAATTATCATCATTCCACTGTGCACTAAAATACTTGGGTCAGATAGTAAAGGAACATTACAGTTTTCTGAGGAAAATTCTTAAGATGTTACCCCAAAACATAGCATTTTAAATTAAAACTATTACTGTGTGGTATATTCATTATCTCTAATCTGTACTCTCTGGTTGCGCTCTGGCTGTGTCTAGTCAAATGCATGAGTCTGCAAAGTTGGCTTCAGTAATCCCTAGTATCCTCCCCTCCCTCTCAGTTGCTGCCTGACCTGGCTTTCCCTGGAGAGCCCTCCTCCTTGATTCTCCTCCCATCCACTTAATATGCTCTTATTTGCCCCTGGCTGCTGAGAAATATCCAAAGCTTCATTGTTTGGGATAGTATAAATCCTTTTTGTGATTTTCTGTACCACCATTAATAAGTATACACAATTTTTCAGCTATATAACACATAATGGATGAGAACCTACTACTGAGGGGCTATTTCACATCACGATTACCAGATGGCCCTCCTTCCACAAGCCTCATTTAAATCCAGCTCCACTACTAACTAGATGTTCAACTCTGAGCTATTTTCTTAACTTATGTGTACTTCATTTTTCTCATCTTGAAATGTGAATAATGATCATAACTGCTTCACAGAGTTGTAAAGATTAAGTGAGCAAAACACATAAAAATGCAGAAAAGTGCCTGGCACATAGTAAGTACACAGTAGAATTTAACTCTTAATGTTACTACAATGCAGTGAAAAATAGGATAGAGCTCTTATGGCTGTTATATTTTAGGGAGTGACAAACATTTAAATAACTAATTGTATGTAGTTATTTGCAAGTGCTGAAAGGGTGATTCAAAGGGTATCAGGCCAGTACTCAGGAGGGACACCAAACCCAGCAATATCATATGCCCCATTTCTTTTGGAATGTACTCAAACAATCTGCTAGTAAGCTTTCCCTTCATTTTATCAGCCAGTTTCCTGGAGACATTGCCTTAGCATGAAAATTTGATATTGAAATGTTAGAATCATAAGACTCATGTATACTTCTGTAAATGCTGGCAGTATATTTAAAAATAAAAACTAATTAGATTCATTAGTAGAACCTAATAGAACTAGGTAGAACCTTCTGTTTATGAGTGCCTGTTGGAATGTGTACAAAGCAAGAATGTCTATTTTTAACATGAGCAGACTTATACTGATTTGATTAGAGCAAAATGGCAAACTTAACTGTCAAGAAAGAGGTTAATGCCCTTCTGAGCCTGTCTCCAAAGTTCAGAACTGATCTATTTTTAAACAATGGATTGTGAAGAGCCATGGGCTTAAAATAGGTACAGATCATGTGTCCCAGTAGAATATAGAATGTCAGTATATTTCATTTTCACAGAGCATGAATTAGGCTGAGAGCGTAATCCCATCCTGCTGACCTTTAATTTGTCGAATAGATAGTTATGCAAGAAAACATAATTTGTATGTATATTTATTTAGTGTAATTCTGAATCATCTTTTCTAAACTACACACTTGTTGATTTTTTAAATGCCTTCTAAAAATGTGTTTAAAGTTAACTAAAATGGCCATAATCATACTGTGAAGCTATACCAGCATCTTATAAATTTTAAGATATTCATGTAACAGGCATAAATAACAAAAGATTAGCAAAATTATGTAAAGGATCTGATTTGGCCACAGTGCCGAGCATATTGTGTGTCACTCTTTTGGCCTAGAGTGTTGTCCATGCATCTCTGCATTCTATAAAACAAACAAAAATTATTGATTGCTTAATGTGTGTGAGACATTGATCCAGGCTTGACAGGGAAAGTAAATTGTAAGATGTGATTTTTCAGTCTCAAAGGAAGTACTTAGTATATTCTTGGAGAAACAAGACATGAACACATGGGAAAAAAGTATAAGAAAAAAGTAAAATGAGGATACTAGAAATGTAGGAAGTCACATATAGTTAATTAGCAGAGAAAAGAAGACTGTACCTACTAACACTGTTGAGAAAAAAAAGTGTGTTCACCATGGCCTGGAATAGACTGAAAAGTCCTCAGTGGAAAGAGTTTGCACTAAATTTGGAAGCACATGTGGAATTTCAGTAGACAAAGAGGATACAAGACGTAAAGAACACAGGGAAAACAGACAGAAAACATGCCAGTATTTCCAAAATCTAGTTGCTTTTTCAGCTTCTCATTTGGTTCAAAAAGGGAAAATAAACTAGAGAATAAATAACTTTTTCTTCTACAATGGCTTAAGTTATAGTTTTATATATGTGCAAATAAAACTAAAATATAAGCTTGTTTTTATTGTTATAATAAACCATGCCTTATTTCCATAGTTATAATAACCATGACTATTTTAAGTGATCTTGGAGAAAAGAGGTAAGTAATAGAACTCAAACTAAAATTATGAAGATAATTGGAAACCGAACTCAAGAAGCCCTGATTATTACTAAGAAGTCAATACAGTCAATGGCATCATGCATTAACGTAATTAAGATTAGATACCATCTTGCCCCACTTAAAATGGCTTTTATCTAAAAGTCAGGCAATAACAAATGATGGCAAGGATGTAGAGAAAAGGGAACCCTTGTACACTTTTGGTGGGAATGTAATTAGTGCAACCACTATAATGAACACTTTGAAAGTTCATGTTTGACAGAGATGTCAAGAAAATATACTGGGGAATAGATAGTCTCTTCAATAAATGGTGCTGGAAAAACTGGGTATCCATATGCAGAAGAATGAAACTAGACCCCTATCTCTAGCCATATACAAAAATCAAATCAAAATGTATTATAGGCTTAAATCTAGGGCATCAAACTATAAAACTACTACAAGAAATCATTGAGGAAACTCTCTCAGACATTGGTCTGAGAAAAAATTTCTTGAGCAATACCCTACAAGCACAGGTAACGAAAGCAAAAATGGACAAATGGAATCACATCGAGTTAAAAAGCTTCTGGACAGTAAAAGAAACAACAAAGTAAAAAGACAATCCACAGAATAGGAGAAAATATTTGCAACACACCCATCTAATAAGGGATTAATAACCAGAATTTATATGGAGCTCAAACAACTCTATAGGAAAAAAGTCTAATAATCCAAATAAAAAATACTCAAAAGATTTGAATAGACATTTCTCAGAAGAAGACATGCAAATGGCAAACGGGCATATGAAAAGATGTTCATCATCATTGGTCATCAGAGAAACGCAAATCAAAACTACAGTGAGATATCATCTACCCAAGTTAAAATACTTATATCCAAAAGACAGGCAATAACAAATGCTTGCAAGGATGTGGAGAAAAGGGAACCCTTGTACACTGTTGGTGGGAATGTAAATTAGTACGACCACTATGGAAAACAGTTTGGAGCTTCCTCAAAAAGCTAAAAATTGAGCTACCATATGATCCAGCAATCCTACTGCTGGGTATATACCCAAAAGAAAGGAAATGAGATATCAGAGAGATATCTGCACTTCCAAGTTTGTTGCAGCACTGTTCACAACAGCCAAAATTTGGAAACAACTTAAGTGTCCATCAACATATGAATGGAAAAGGAAAATGTCATACTTATACAAAATGAATTACTATTCAGCCATAAAAAAAATGAGATCCTGTTATTTGCAACAACGTGGATGGAACAGGAGGTCACTCTGCTAAGTGAAATAAGCCAGACACAAAAAGACAAACCTCACATATTCTCACTTATTTGTGGAATCTAAAAATGAAAACAATTGAACTCATGAAGGTAGGGAGTAGAAAAAATGGTTACCAGAGGCTGGGAAAGATAGTGGGAGGGTAATGGGGAGGTGGGGATGCTTACTGGGTACAAAAATAATAGTTAAAAAAAAGTTTTCACTTATTTCTGGCATCTGAAAATCAAAACAATTGAACTCATGGAGTTAGAGAGTAGAAGGATGGTTACCAGAGGCTGAGAAGTTTAGTTGGGGGAAGGTGAGGATGGTTAATGGGTACAAAAAAAAAATAGAAAGAATGAATAAGATCTAGTATTTAACAGCACAACAAGGTGACTATAGTGAACAATAACTTCACCGTACATTTAAAAATAACTAAAAGAGTATAATTGGATTGTTTGTAACATGAAGGATAAATGCTTGAGGATGGATACCCGACCTTCCGTGATGTGATTACTACTCATACAAAAGTATCTGCATGACTGTACCAAAATATCTCATGTACCCCATAAATATATACAACTACTATGTACCCACAAAAAAATTTTAAGAAAAGATTAGAAAGATGCCTGTGCCAGGTAAAGCTTCTATTTAGCATCCAGGCTCTACACTGAGCTAAATAGAAATTTTAAAAAGACAATACTGTCTTCCAGAGTTTACAATCAGAACCATTAAAGAACATATGTATACTACATTTGTCTAGCTTATATAAACCAATTTTCTGTTGTTTAAAATATCCCCCCAGTTGACTAGAGCTTCACATTGTTAAATTATGGAAATTATTAAGATATCTAATATCATTTGATTTTGAAGCTTGCTTTGGCAGAATATAGAGTAAGATAATGTATGTCACCTCAATGAATTACTGATGATGATGGTGGTGACAGTGCTGATGGTGGTGGTAGTGATTTTGATGATGATAATGATGATATTGATTTTTAAAAATCGACTTTATGTAGAACAGCATATCACGTGTTTGGGTAGTTTGGTTTTGCTGTCATTGCAATCATCAAATAAATTACTTAGTGCGATTATGTGCAGGTGTGTTGAGATGCATAGGCATATAAACAATATAACCTTTGTGTTCAAGAGTGACAGAAAACTACAAATATTAGAAAGATCTGAGCTCTTGAGTTGAATTCAGAGTGATGATTTAATATATACATGTTGATTATGTGAAGTAAAATATTAATAAGTCTAAAATGAAATAAATAAACAATATTAGATAAAGCCACTGAAATATTTGATGACTTAAATTTGATATTTTAAAACTACTTCCCCTGTTACGGTTATGCACAGGATTTATATACCTATAATGTTTATTTATAATTGTAAATTAGGGAAAATAAGTGTATTTTATAGAGAAGTGACTAGCCTAGTGTCTGTTCCCTAGGAAGCTGTGTTTGTGTATTAAATTATGCTTTATGATAAGTAAAACACTTAAGAACCCAGTGTGAAATAACTGCTCAATAATATTATTTTTACAATGATTACTGCCCTAAGAACTCTTAATACTGATATTAATATATTTAAATGTTGTCATCTCCTAAGGTGAATTCTACACTTTACCTGATGTAAATGTGAGCCATGTCTACCTGTTCAATGCCAAAGATAATATGCAGGAAAATCTAGAGAAGGCTAAGAATTACATCTCAAAAAGTAATGAAGAAAAGTAGAAATATTTGACATATATCTTAAACTGAAATTCTATAATCTAAATTATATATTTCAAGGAAAACAAAAAGTGGTTAAAATAAGACAGATACAAAGGCATATAAAATAACATTTTTAAAGTTTTTGAAAGTGGCTTCCTGGTAAATTTTACCCATTAGAAATTATCTCAATATTAAGCAACCCATACTTTTGAGAAAGATAAAATTTCCAATATGTACATTATTTGAGGTAAAAATATATTTTAAAATTTTTTTAAATGCATGAGTATGCATTAGTAGGACAAGAAGCATCAATACCAAAGAAGCATATTTGATACTTATGAAACAATCTATAAAACATTGTATTGAGTAATAAGAATTTCTTGCAAAGCTATCTCACTGAAAAAGAAAAGCAAACAAATGACATGATACATTATTGTTTGTCTATTAAAAATTCTTGATGAGTCATTTAAACTGTTTCCTTTTTTCTAATACTGCATTTTTAATTTTTTCTAGGAATGGCAAGATGATTTTACATATATATACACATATACATGAAATGTTTTCTGTAACTACAGAAAACATGTATATGTAAAATCATCTTGTCATTATATATATGTATATATGTACATCATATGTATATATATGATGGTGTCTTGTGTGTTTATTTAGTTAAGTTTTATTTGTCATACAAAAATAAGGTTTAATGTTCCAACAAACTGTTGATATATCCACAATTTCCTTCCTTGTATTTGACCAAGCTCAATTTCTTAAAGCACAACAATGTAAACTCCAGTATTTAATAACTCCTCAAATATTTATGTATGCCAAATGCAGCATGGCATCATGGTTTGGATCTTGGAACATACAAAAGCACAAGTGGAAAACTAATCAAATACAAAGTCTGGAGTTTAATAGTAATTCAGCAATGTTGATTTCTTAGTGTGACAAATGTCTCATAGTAATATAAGAATTAAACCTTTGAGAAAATTGTGTAAGGGGCACATGGACACACTCTATATTATTGTGCATTTTTTCGTAAACCTAAAATTTTTCCAAAGTAAAATCTCTAATTGAAAATCTATATATGTAATTGGAAAGAAGATGGTCTTTGCTCTCCTATCTGGAATCTCCTTGACTGCCCCAACTTATTCTGTAAAATTAAGATAATAATACCAGTCTTTCATGGTTTAAGGTTAAATAAGATGATGTGTGTATAAGAACCTTCTAAGCCATAAGTCACAGTACCTCTTTGTTATTATTTCAATCCCAATTCTTGCTGGATGACAGGTATCTCTGAATTTTAGATTCTGGTGGAAATATGAAAATTTAAATAATTTTCCCTAAGGTTCTACAGTGGGACATAAATAGTGTTAATTTAAAAAAAATTCCAAAATATCTATTCCCTATATCTATAAATGTATATGAGTCATTGCAAAAATAATTTATTCTGTGATCATTTGTTTCATAAACTTCTCAGGCACCATCTCTTATGTACAATATGTTCATTAAAAGTTTTCTTACTTCCACTGAATCAAGGAGACAGAAAGGGGAGTGGAGCAGATTGTATTATTGTAATAAGAGAGATCCAGACTCCTGTGCCTTTTCCTTGATTTTTCCTAATATTATCCCCCACTCCCTACACCACCACTCTTTCTCTGAGTGACATTGTTTATCTCTAAGACTTCAAAAATTGACTCTATGCTAATATTGTGTAATTCCATTTATAAGAGGTCCCTAGGATATGCAAATTGACAGACACAGCAAGTAGAACAGAGGTTACCAGGGGCTGGGGAAGGGGAGGAAAGTGGCAGTTCTTTAATGGTTACAAAGTTTTTGTTGGGGATGATGAAAAAGGCTTAGGTATAGATAGTGAGGATATTACATAGTGAATGTACTGACAAATTGTATACTTATGAATGGTCAAACTATTAATATTGTTACATATATTTAAACAGTTTTTTGAAAATAGTCTTAGAAAATGGCACCCAATCTTGAATCTATTTTCCTAATCTCCAAAACCACTCCTATCTGCCTGCCACTTTTATCTCAATGTCAAAGATGCTTCACATGCAATCCATTTAAAACAAAATATCCTTCCTCCACAACACTAAATATTGTTTAAATTAATTGTTTCCCAAACTGAAAAACTCAGAAGGTCTTGAAGTGTGTAGACTGTGTTCCACATCTATGCAAAGTAGATGCTAATATTGCTTATTAACTAAATTGTGTATAGTGCTTCTGCCACAGTTCACTTTCAGAGCAGTGGTAGAGTAGTCCTGCCTTTATCTGTGGTTTCCCTTTCCACAGTTTCAGTTCGTTACTAGAGAATAACTCTGGTCTGAAAATATTAAATGGAAAAATCCAGAAATACACAATTCGTAAGTTTGAAATTGTGCACCATTCTAAATAGTGGGATGAAATCTCCTTTGGGACGTGAATCCTCTTTTGCCCAGTGGAGCCACAATGCTTGAGTCACTTCATAGTCATCTTGGTTATCAGGTAAACTGTTGCTGTATCATTATGCTTGTTTTCAAGCCACCTTATCTGACTTCTCCAAATAAATGTTGAAGCCCCAGTACCTCAGCTTGTATTTAGATACAGGGTATTTGAAGAGGTAATTAAGTTTCCCCAAAGCACATCAGTAGTGATGCTGGTCATTCGTATATGCCAGAGAGCCATAAAATGCTTCAAGTGAAAAGGTGAAAGTTCTCTATGTAATATGAGAGAAAAAAATTATATGCTGAGATTGCTAAGATCTTCTGTAAGAACTAATCTTCTATTCATGAAATTGTGAAGAAAAAAAATGCTAGTTTTGCTGTGGCACCTCAAACTGCGACAGTTACAGCCACCATCATGATAAGTGCTTAGTTAAGATGAAAAAGGCATTCAATTTGTGTGTGGAATACATGAACAGAAATGTGTTCTGATTGACAGCAAATGGGTTCAGCACTGTCTGAGATTTCAGGCATCGACATACTCCCCACAGAGGACAGGGGACTACTGTACTGATACATCTTGGCAGATCTTCAGAAGGGGCAACTTCATTCTTCTTGTCACATTTTGACCAGCCTAACTTGCTGTAGTAGTTTTTTAGGGATGCCATGACAAAATACCACAAACTGGGTGGCTTAAACAAAAGAAATGTATTTTTTCACAGTTCTGGAGACTGGAAGTCTGAGATCGAGGTATTGGCAGGTCTGGTTTCTTCTGAGACTTCTCTCCTTGATTTGCAGAGGGCTTCCTTTTCTCTGTGCTTGTTCACCCCAGATGTCTTTTCTGTGTGTCCAAATTTCCTCTTCTTATAAAAGGACGCCAGTCAGCCAGTCAGATTGGATTATGGCCCACCCTAGTTAATTAATTTTAACTTAATTACCTCTTCAAATACCCTCTATCTAAATACATTCTCAGGTACAGTTGCTTCAACATATAAATTTTTTTGGGAGACACAACTCAACCCATAACAAATGCTAACACATGTAATGTCCCATAAAAATCTAACTAAAGTGAGAGATAAAAGAATGTTTAATTTATCTTAGTACTCTTGCCTGATTTTAGGACCTGACTTGATTTCCTTAGGTCCTCATGCGGATATACATATATTGTTATGTATGAATTGTGTCTGTTGCTGATTTGTTAATAATGAAAATTAATTTATGTGGATTCTATAATAAAATTCTGAAAAAAGTTTTTACCAAATTCTCCAAGTCATTTTCTCACAGAATTAAGTCTTCAGATGTACTCTACTATCGGTGATATTCTCTTAATAATATTTTTTAGTTCAGCATACTTCTGGACATTTGTTTAGTTTCAGCATACTTCTGGACATTGTTTATGCCACTTAAAAATCAATCGCTTTTTTATCACCTCAAATAGACTTAACTCCTATTGGGCAAATCATTCTTACACCTTGCTACAGATGGACGACTGGAGCTAAATTGTGCTGGACCTTACAAAAATCAAATGACTGCTTTGAGCACCTGATACCACATAGTAAAGCAGAGATACAAATTCTCTAATGAACATTCTTCCTGTCAATATACAATTCCTTAATTTTAGTATTTTTAATTTTAATTTTTGTCTGCTTCTATATTTTTCCCTTTATAATCAAATGGAAGTGAACACTAAGAGAGTTTTGCATTATCTGCTGTCATTCTGCATGGTACCTTAACAGAACAGTATGTCCCTATGTTCTAGTAAGGCAAAGCAGTGGGACTATGCTAAGACAAAATTAATTTCAAACTTCATTTGCATGTGTATTGTAAAGTTTCTATGTGATTAAATACCTCAGGGCCAAATTAAATGCATACCAGAACTGTAACTACAGAAAACATTAAACTCTTTTAATTTGTACATCTCAAAATTCATCTTGCTCTGATCTTTTAGAAGATATCATTTAAGCCACTTAGTAATAATTTTTTATTTTAGGCTAATTACCTTTGACTTATAACTTAAAATCTATTAATTTAGCAGTTAAAGAAATAACTTGGTTTGTAAGCAAGTAATAGTGCAAAATGCTAAAGTTTGCCATTATTTAAGAGGCCATTGCAGTCTATTTCTCTTCCTGCCTATTTTTCTTAATATAACTATAATTAACATAAGATGAAACATTTTGTGGCCACTAAAAAGAATGGCAATGTGGGTTATGTCACAATTTGGGAAATATTTTGTGGTACAAGTGTAGAAAAAGGAAACAAATACTGAATATACATTATGGTTACAACTACGTTAAGGTGAACTGGAGATTATTTGAAGGGAATACATATATAAATTTCTTTCATGAAGATGATGACAATAAAGATATATATTTTCAGTTGTTTATTTTTTAAAAATTTGTGTGGGTACATAGTAGGTGTATGTGTTTATGGGGTACATGAGATGTTTTAGTACAGGCATGCAATGTGATATATAAATGTATATGTAATTTTTTTAAGGAAAATGTGTGTTCCTTTTGTTTTCAAATACTTTAAAAATACAGTTTGGTAATTTAGAAAATGCTTGATTAATCTTAATGAAAGGGGAGTTAAATAAAACTTAAATTAAGGCATCTTATGTCAATTCATCAGTCCTCCTTTTTTTTTTTTACATGTAACTTCAACTCCCAAAATATAAATAATAAAAATAAGTATTTTTTACCCCTGTAATTTAATACATCATTTTTGACACTCGTATTATTCAGGATTTGCACTATAAGATCTCTTTAAAAAATAAGACAGATTATAGTGCAAATATAAATCTGTGTAAATCCTTCCTATTAGAGACAGAGAAATCATGGGAAATCTTTTAAAATTAAGACATTGAAGCAGGTGCTGAACTTACTAGTCAACACTTGAATGAATGTTCAAAATATTTTTTAATTCATTAAGATCTGCTAGTGTGGGCTGATTTTCTCATATATGCAGTGAACCATTTTGCAATTTAGAAGACAAACCACCAGATTAATATAAGTCCATTGGAAATGCTGATGGAAAAGAATATATTTTTTAAATTGCCCTCATGTGTTTTCTTTTTTAATAATGGAATGTATGTGTAATTTATAATTTGCCTTCCAAATTTATCATATCAATAGAGTAGCTTTATTATGAGTTATATGTTTTATTTGTTGACTTTGATCAAAACCCACATTTATTTTATTATTTACAATCATCATGTATTGAATATATACATATGTAGCTTTCTTTCTCAATTAGATGTAGGTTTCCAGATACTTGTTAATCTAGGAGACTTGGTTTCCACACCTGACTGCTTATGACTTGGAGTGTTTTATTAATGACAGAGATTTTGAGTTATATTCCCTAAAGGGTTATGTGAATCTGAATTGGAACCTGGCTAATTTAGAAAAAATACCATAAATGAGTCTGCAGAGGTGCTGTCTTCCTCTAAATAATAACAGAGAGGCAAATGTCATCTTTGGCAGGTCAGTGAAGCAATTTTTTTCTCCTTATTGGTGCTTGTCTACCTCAGAGCCATAATGGGGGCAACGGCCCTTGTAATAATCCTGAGTACATTCTGTTCCTGCTCCAGATTGGTCCTACATTGTACCTACAAACTACTTCCCACCTGGGCACCTTCTATGCACCAAGTTCTGTGTTGAACACTTCATTTCTGAGCTATCATTTCCTAGAGCACTAAGGACTGCTCCAAAGGAGTAGAAGCTTGGGGCACTGTATCACAAGATAATGATGTTTTATTTTGTTTATTTTTTTAAATTTTCCTTGATTCTTATTTTAACTTAAAAAAAATTTTTTTCACAAACTTCATGTAGTCAGCATAGAGATTATAATTGCGGATAACTTTCCCAGAGCTTTTCAGTGACATTTCTCAAAATTAACTTTGGCTAGCTAGCCATTTCCAGATATTGATTTATTCTTCTTGGAAGTCTTAGCATTCAAATCTTATTTTTCCAAGTGTCAAATCAAGCCATGTTTTATTAGTCTATGGAATTTTCATCTTCTTTTTCACCTGTCTCTTCAAGTTATAAATAAATATTGAAAAATTTTACTTTATGTTGAACTAGTTTACAGTCCCACCAACAGTGTAAAAGCGTTCCTATTTCTCCACATCCTCTCCAGCACCTGTTGTTTCCTGACTTTTTAATGATCGTCATTCTAACTGGTGTGAGATGGTATCTCATTGTGCTTTTGATTTGCATTTCTCTGATGGCCAGTGATGATGAGCATTTTTTCATGTGTTTTTTGGCTGCATAAATGTCTTCTTTTGAGAAGTGTCTGTTCATATCCTTCACCCACTTTTTGATGGGGTTGTTTTTTTCTTGTAAATTTGTTTGAGTTCATTGTAGATTCTGGATATTAGCCCTTTGTCAGATGAGTAGATTGCAAAAATTTTATCCCATTCTGTAGGTTGCCTGCTCACTCAGATGGTGGTTTCTTTTGCTGTGCAGAAGCTCTTTAGTTTAATTAGATCCCAACCATCATGGAAGTTAGTGTGGCGATTCCTCAGGGATCTAGAACTAGAAATACCATTTGACCCAGCCATCCCATTACTGGGTATATACCCAAAGGATCATAAATCATGCAGCTATAAAGACACATGCACACGTATGTTTATTGCGGCACTATTCACAATAGCAAAGATTTGGAACCAACCCATATGTCCAACAATGATAGACTGGATTAAGAAAATGTGGCACATATACACCATGGAATACTATGCAGCCATAAAAAATGATGAGTTCATGTCCTTTGTAGGGACATGGATGAAGCTGGAAACCATTCTCAGCAAACTATCACCAGGACAAAAAACCAAACACCACATGTTCTCACTCATAGGTAGGAATTGAACAATGAGAACACAGGGACACAGGAAGGGGAACATCACACACCGGGCCTGTCGTGGGGTTGGGGGATGGGGGAGGGATAGCATTAGGAGATATACCTAATGCTAAATGATGAGTTAATGGGTGCAGCACACCAACATGGCACATGTATACATATGTAACAAACCTGCACGTTGTGCATATGTACCGTAAAACTTAAAGTATAATAATGATTAAAAAAAAGAAAAAAAAGAAAAATTTTACTCTATGTTTGTCTTGTTGAATTCTTTCTAAATTAATAAAGGCTTTTAAAAAATCTAGAAAGGCATTCTACCATTTTATTTTTCATTCCCTTCTATATGATATCATGATTTTTCTACAGCAGTGCTTACTGTCCAGGGAAGATGTAATAGGAATTATATAATTCAAATTTTCTAGTAGTTATACTAAGAAATAAAGAAGTAAAATTAAGTGTAATAAATTTGTTAACTAAATATATCCAAAATGTTATGATTTCAACACACAATCAATATAAGAACATCATTCATGAGATAGTTTATATTCATTTTTTTATCAAGTCTTCACAATCTGGTGTATATTTTAATACTTGCATCACATCTTGATTTGGATGCTGATTTTTTCTCAGAAATGCTTAACCTATATGTAGATTTCATACAATTTACAATTGAAGAAGTATATCCACCTGTCCAAGTGTCTTCAAGTATAATTTACCATTTTCTAAAAACGGAACTGTATCAGTTTTTAACTTTAAACTTAAATGGGTTAACGTTAAATAAATTAAAAACTCAGTTCCTCCCTCACACTAGCCGTGTTTCAAGTGCCTGAAAACCCCATGCAATTAGGAGCTATTATATCAGACAAGGTTGCTCAAGGAACAGACTGCATACCTCTTAGTAGTAGTAGGTTTCACTTCCTACATGCTGTGATTTTTGTCAAATGACAACCATTTTGAGACTCATTTGGTTTATCTATAAAATTTGGTTAATAATGTAACTGCAGGTTGAGCATTCCTAATCTGAAAATCCAAACTTCTAAATACTCTAATATCTGAAACTTTTTGAGCACTGACAGGATGCCACAAGTGAAAAATTCCACACTTGACTTCGTGTGACAGGTTGCAATCAAAAGTTTGTTTCATCTACAAATTATTTAAAAATATTGTGTAAAATTACCTTCAGGCTGTATGTTTGAAGTATATATGAAACATAAATGAATCTCATGTTCAGAGTTGAATCCCATCCCCAAGATTTCTCATTTGGGATATGCAAATATTCTAAAATGAGAAAAATCAAGAATCTGCCACATTTCTGGTCTCAAGCATTTCACATAAGAGATTCTCAACCTGTGTTTCATTGGGTTGTTGTTATAATTACATGAGAAAGCACAAAGCATTTAATAAATATTAGTGAATATCATCATTGTGGTCATTATACTACATTTAGACCAGTGGACCCTTTAAAAAATCTAAGAAAAGCTGCCATCTGTTTCACATAACACACAAACACAGTATTCATCTATTTGCATATAATTTCAATGGGTTCAGGACAGCCACCCAAAGCCCATTAACACCTTTATTAAGTGTCCTTAGGCTCCATGTTTACATTTTTTAAATTATTAATTGTTGTACAGCTCCAGCTACCAAGACTCCAGTTTTCTCTTAAAACATTTGTGACTATGTCACGGAATTATTAGAGGAAATAAGTTCATATTAACTAGGATGCTTATTTACCAATATAATGCTGAATCATTTAGTTATGCCTCAAGATCTCATTTGTTTTCTTCCATATTTACCTTTTACACTAATTTTCTGGTGAGGCACAGAGGAAATGCTTCTTATTTACCTGACATATAAATGAATGTATATAATTGAAGATAGTTATTTTTGTATGCAAAATAAACATTGTTTTTCTTAGTTTTCAAAAAATATTTGACTCTCATTAAAGCAGTTATCTTTGCACAGCAAAATTTGAATCATATGCAATAAAATGCAAGATTTTTAAAATATACCTTAACCAGAACCATGTATGTTTAAATAATCCCACAACAGCAAACGTATTGCTATTAAATGATCTGCCATAAAAATACGTATGTGTGTAAAATATGGCATTCAAGCTGGTTTAAAATGTAAACTGTCTAAGAAATACATTTAAGCAAAAAAAATAGGTATTAGTCTCCAATGGGCAAAATTTTAGATTAAAGAAGCTGTAAGATGCTAAAAGTGACTCTTTTTTTTCATTTTGAAATATACACTATTGCAAAATATAAAGCTGTGGTTTAATTCTACGTGCTAAGCTTTCATGACTTTTATCCAGATAACAGGGAGGCCCCATGGTGGGGTGAAATGAGCACAGTTAGTTTTCTCTACACATATTCTAGCTCTGTAGCCTTGGCAATACTTTTCCTCTATCTAAGCACCACTTTCTTCTTCTGCATATGTTGAAGAAATAAAACAAAATATAAGTTTATTGTTACGTTGTTTTTTCCCCAGGAGTAAATAAGTGAGATATAATATGCGAACTACCTAGCTCAAAATGGGGGCTTAATAAATCAGGTTCCCATCCTCTTTCTACATCCCTAATTTGTAATCAAAATAAGTTACAAACGTTATTTTGGGGGCTGTGTAGGGAGATCCAGAGATACCGTTGAGGAAACAAATAGAAACATTTCTTTGAAAGGAAGGTATAAAGGGCAGTCATTGACAAGCCACAAAGAAAATTTTCATTTTGTTGACACTGTCCCCTGTGATGTAAGACATGAATCCCCCAGTAGACAAGAACAAATACTGGTCTCCCTTTCTTTTCTTGCATTTCCTTGGTTTAGTGTCCAAAGATCTCAAATTCTATTGCTTTAAGAATCCAGTCAGCCTAATTGTAGAAAGTAGAGATATTAAATACAGACGGTGTTTTAAAAACTGTGACGAATAGAAATGTACATGCCATGTATAAAGGGATTCAGATTCAGATTTTTAAAAACCATTCGGATTTTTAAAAGCCAACGTATAGCCTTCAGTTGCCACCTGACAATCAACAAAGGTCCATGTCTGTCTTTGCAAACATATAAAACTCAAAAAAACAAATTGTTGGTTAATATCTAAACCTTCAAGATTTGTGGTGATTCTAGATTTGTGCAAAGGTTAAGGTGGCTTCTCAGAATCCATCAAAATCCCAAAGTAGCAAGCCAGGCTGCCCTGGGATACCATAGTTCCTCTTCTTGCAAGCATGCGGTTACTGGCAGACTATATAACATCTACAAAATGGGGCAGTAATACTACCTAAGACATAGGATTATTGTGAGGGTAAAATAAATTAATATTTGTAAAACATTTAGACAATACCTGAAACCCAGCAAGAACTCAATAGATGTTGACTCTTCTTTTTATTACATTCATTCTTAGAATTATCTTTACCTCAAAAAAACTCCCTAAACATACCAACTGCTGTTTTGATTATAAAGAACCCAAGCTACTGAATTGGAAAGAAAAAATGGGATATTTGGAGCACATTTTAATAGGATGTTCTAGGAGATGAGGTGTCACGTGGTATAGATTTGCTTCCATATATTTATTTGTTTCTAAAGTCAATATAGAAATCTCCAGGTAGGGATGTCTTTTGAATGTCTGTCTAAGTTCTTAGAAGGAAGATCTTATATGCTCTGTATAGTCTAAAAATATAGGGTGTGTTGGAGTGTAGAAATTTAGCAATGTAACAGCAACTCTATTTTGTTAAGATTACTCTATGATT
The DNA here is from genome assembly GCF_028858775.2 of Pan troglodytes. NCBI lineage: Eukaryota > Metazoa > Chordata > Mammalia > Primates > Hominidae > Pan > Pan troglodytes. The sequence goes on from NC_072402.2 coordinate 67,464,696, forward strand.
CATTTGTGTAATGGTGGAAATTATATGTATAGCTACCATGCTTAAAACTTTTCAGAAATATACTGTTTAGAATAATCATAATGTAAAATGGAGCTGAATTAGAGGTTTCACGAAATTGGACTTTATACAGTGATGTTTAAGTTATCAATATAAAGTTATAGTGCTAAAGGAACCTTAAAGTTTTGCTATTCTTTTTTATAATAACTAAATGAGATATTGCTTAAAATTTCTTAAAGTTTCAGAGTATTTAGAATTCCAAAATACAGATTTGTGATTAACATAAATCCTACTAGAAGCAATCTGAATATATCAAATTCATTTTTTTCTGGAAGTTCTAAAGCTAAAAAAAAAAAAGGAAACAAATTACCAACAAAACAATTACAATAAAAGATACTACTTAGAGTGAAAAGGCAAGCCACAGATGGGGAGAAGGTATTTGCAGTGCATATCCCCAAAAAAGAACTCATGTCAAGAGTATAAGAAGAACTCTTAACATAGAAAAAGGGGGAAACTCTTTACTGGGCACCTCACAAAACAGGCTATTCATCTGACCAAAAAGCTTAGGAAAATGTGCATAATGAGGATACTCATGGGAAAATGCATATTAAAACTACAATAAGAAAAAACACAAGTGCAAAAAGCAAAACAGTCAGATATGTTGACTTACCCACCAATGGCTAAATGATAAAATCAAATTTTGCCAAAGATGTGGGACAACTGAAACATCACATGTTGATGGAATGAGAGAATAATAATAGAAGCATCTAGGAAAACTTTTGGCAGCAACTGTAGTGAAGTATGTGCTTATTCTACTACCCAGAAATTCCAGTATATGGTGTACACTCAAGTCAAATCAGTGCATAAGATGCTTCAAGAATGTTCCTCCCAGCTTTTAATTTTTAGCTGACATTTATTTTATTAGCCTAAAACTGGTAACCCAAATGTCATGAAGAGTAGAATGGATAAATAAATTGTAGTATAACCATAAAATGAAATATAGCCTGAAATTTAAAAAGAATCAACTCCCACCATACAACACTTAGCAATCACATTAACAGAATGGTGAGTAAAAGAACCAAGACACAAAAGACTACACAGTATGCAGCCTCATTTATGTGACTTTCAAGAACAAGAAGACCTGCTCTGTAGTGATAGAAATCAAAATAGCTAGAACCACTGGGTTGACTAAGATGAGGCAAAAGGAGCCTTCTGAGAAATTGTCTATATTTGAATCCGGCTGGTTATACGGGTGCATATAATTTTTTTAAAAAATGACTTAAAATTTGTGTACACTTAGGATTTGTCCACTTCAAGTTATGTTGTAACTTTAAAAGAAACTCCCTACACTGTGACTAATGAACATGAATAATCCTGTCATATTTTAGCAAAATAATGGGAAGGACTGCTGTAAGCAAATACTTTTTTTTTCTTTTTTTTATTATACTTTTCTTTTTATTTTATTAAATAATATTTTTTCTTTTTCTTATACAAGTTCTAGGATACATGTGCACAACGTGCAGGTTTGTTACATATGTATACATGTGCCACGTTGGTGTGCTGCACCCATTAACTCGTCATTTACATTAGGTATATCTTCCAATGCTATCCTTCCTCCCTCCCCCACCCCACGACAGGCCCTGGTGTGTGATGTTCCCCTTCCTGTGACCAAGTATTCTCATTGTTCGATTCCCACCTATGAGTGAGAATATGTGGTGTTTGGTTTTTTGTCCTTGTGATAGTTTGCTAAGAAAGATGGTTTCCAGCTTCATCCATGTCCCTACAAAGGGCATGAATTCATCTTTTTTATGGCTGCTTAGTATTCCATGGTGTATATGTGCCACATTTTCTTAATCCAGTCTATCATTGATGGACGTTTGGGTTGGTTCCAAGTCTTTGCTATTGTGAATAGTGACACAATAAACATACGTGTGCATGTGTTTTTATAGCTGCATGATTTATAATCCTTTGAGTATATACCCAATAATGGGATGGCTGGGTCAAATGGTATTTCTCGTTCTAGATGCTTGAGGAATCGCCACACTGTCTTCCACAATGGTTGAACTAGTTTACAGTCCCACCAACAGTGTAAAAGTGTTCCTATTTCTCCACATCCTCTCCAGCACCTGCTGTTTCCTGACTTTTTAATGATTGCCATTCTAAGTGGTGTGAGATGGTATCTCATTGTGGTTTTGATTTGCATTTCTCTGATGACCAGTGATGATGAGCATTTTTTCATGTGTCTGTTGGCTGCATAAATGTCTTCTTTTGAGAAGTGTCTGTTCATATCCTTCGCCCACTTTTTGATGGGGTTGTTTTTTTCTTGTAAATTTGTTTGAGCTCTTTGTAGATTCTGGATATTAGCCCTTTGTCAGATGAGTAGGTTGCAAAAATTTTCTCCCATTCTGTAGGTTGCCTGTTCACTCTTATGGTAGTTTCTTTTGCTGTGCAGAAGCTCTTTAGTTTAATTAGATCCCATTTGTCAATTTTGGCTTTTGTTGCCATTGCTTTTGGTGTTTTAGTCATGAAGTCCTTGCCCATTCCTATGTCCTGAATGGTATTGCCTAGGTCTTCTTCTAGGGTTTTTATGGTTTTAGGTCTAACATTTAAGTCTTTAGTCTATCTTATAATTTTTGTATAAGGTGTAAGGAAGGGATCCAGTTTCAGCTTTCTACATATGACTAGCCAGTTTTCCTAGCATCATTTATTAAATAGGGAATCCGCATTTCTTGTTTTTGTCAGGTTTGTCAAAGATCAGATGGTTGTAGATGTGTGGTATTATTTCTGAGGGCTCTGTTCTGTTCCATTGGTCTATATCTCTGTTTTGGTGCCAGTATCATGCTGTTTTGGTTACTGTAGCCTTGTAGTATAGTTTGAAGTCAGGTAACGTGATGCCTCCAGCTTTGTTCTTTCAGCTTAGGATTGACTTGGCAATGCAGGCTCTTTTTTGGCCCCATATGAACTTTAAAGTAGTTTTTTTTCCAATTCTGTGAAGAAAGTCATTGGTAGCTTGATGGGGATGGCATTGAATCAATAAGTTACCTTGGGCAGTATGGCCTTTTACACAATATTGATTCTTCCTATCCATGAGCATGGAATGTTCTTCCATTTGTTTGTATCCTCTTTTATTTCCTTGAGCAGTGGTTTGTAGTTCTCCTTGAAGAGGTCCTTCACAGCCCTTGTAAGTTGGATTCCTAGGTATTTTATTCTCTTTGAAGCAATTGTGAATGGGAGTTCACTCATGATTTGGCTCTCTGTTTGTCTGTTATTGGTGTATAAGAATGCTTGTGATTTTTGCACATAGATTTTGTATCCTGAGACTTTGCTGAAGTTGCTTATCAGCTTAAGAAGATTTTGGGCTGAGACGGTGGGTTTTTCTAAATATACAGTCATGTCATCTACCAACAGGGACAATTTGACTTCCTCTTTTTGTAACTGAATACCCTTTCTTTCTTTCTCCTGCCTGATTGCCCTGGCCAGAACTTCCAACACTATGTTGAATAGGAGTGGTGAGAGAGGGCATCCCTGTCTTGTGCCAGTTTTCAAAGGGAATGCTTCCAGTTTTTGCCCATTCAGTATGATATTGGCTGTGGGTTTGTCATAGATAGCTCTTATTATTTTGAGATACATCCCATCAATACCTAATTTATTGAGAGTTTTTAGCATGAAGAGTTGTTGAATTTTGTCAAAGGCCTTTTCTGCATCTATTGAGATAATCATGTAGTTTTTGTCTTTGGTTCTGTTCATATGCTGGATTACGTTTATTGACTTGCGTATGTTGAACCAGCCTTGCACCCCAGGGATGAAGCCCACTTGATCATGGTGGATAACCTTTTAGATGTGCTGCTGCATTGGGTTTGCCAGTATTTTATTGAGGATTTTTGCATCGATGTTCATCAGGGATATTGGTCTAAAATTCTCTTTTTGTTGTGTCTCTGCCAGACTTTGGTATCAGGATGATGCTGGCCTCATAAAATGAGTTAGGTAGGATTCCCTCTTTTTCTATTGATTGGAATAGTTTCAGAAGAAATGGTACCAGCTCCTCCTTCTACCTCTGGTAGAATTCAGTTGTGGAATCCAACTGGCCCTGGACTTTTTTTGGTTGGTAAGCTATTAATTATTGCCTCAACTTCAGAGCCTGTTATTGGTCTATTCAGCGATTCAGCTTCCTCTTGGTTTAGTCTTGGGAGGGTGTATGTGTCCAGGAATTTATCCATTTCTTCTACGTTTTCTAGTTTATTTTCATAGAGGTGTTTATAGTATTCTCTGATGGTAGTCTGTATTTCTGTGGGATCGGTGGTGATATCCCCTTTACCATTTTTTATTGTGTCTATTTCATTCTTCTCTCTTTTCTTCTTTATCAGTCTTGCTAGTGGTCTATCAATTTTCTTGATCTTTTCAAAAACCAGCTCCTGGATTCATGGTTTTTCTGAAGGGTTTTTTGTGTCTCTATCTCCTTCAGTTCTGTTCTGATCTTAGTTATTTCTTGACTTCTGCTAGCTTTTGAATGTGTTTGCTCTTGCTTTTCTAGTTCTTTTAATTGTGATGTTAGGGTGTCAATTTTAGATCTTTCCTGCTTTCTCTTGTGGGCATTTAGTGCTATAAATTTCCCTCTACACACTGCTTTAAATGTGTCCCAGAGGTTCTGGCATGTTGCGTCTTTGTTCTCATTGGTTTTAAAGAACATCTTTATTTCTGCCTTCATTTCGCTGTGTACCCAGTAGTCATTCAGGAGCAGGTTGTTCCGTTTCCATGTAGTTGAGCGGTTTTGAATGAGTTTCTTAATCCTGAGTTCTAGTTTGATTGCACTGTGTTCCGACAGACAGTTTGTTATAATTTCTGTTCTTTTACATTTGCTGAGGAGTGCTTTACTTCCAACTATGTGGTCAATTTTGGAATAAGTGTGATGTGGTGCTGAGAAGAATGTATATTCTGTTGATTTGGGGTGGAGAGTTCTGCAGATGTCTGTTAGGTCTGCTTGGTGCAGAGCTGAGTTCAATTCCTGGATATCATTGTTAACTTTCTGTCTCGTTGATCTGTCTAATGTTGACAGTGGGGTGTTAAAGTCTCCCATTATTATTGTGTGGGAGTCTAAGTCTCTTTGTAGGTCTCTAAGGACTTGCTTTATGAATCTGGATGCTCCTGTATTGGGTGCATATATATTTAGGATAGTTAGCTCTTCTTGTTGAATTGATCCCTTTACCATTGTGTGATGGCCTTCTTTGTCTCTTTTGATCTTTGTTGGTTTAAAGTCTGTTTTATCAGAGAGTAGGATTGTAACTCCTGCCTTTTTTTGTTTTGTATTTGCTTGGTAGATCTTCCTCTATCCCTTTATTTTGAGCTTGTGTGTCTCTGCATGTGAGATGGGTCTCCTGAATACAGCACACTGATGGGTCTTGAATGGAACACAGCATGCTAATGTGTCCTGCATATAGCACACTGATGGGTCTTGACTTTTTATCCGATTTGCCAGCCTGTGTCTTTTAATTGGAGCATTTAGCCCATTTACATTTAAGGTTAATATTGTTATATGTGAATTTCGTCCTGTCATTATGATGTTAGCTGCTTATTTTGCTCGTTAGTTGATGCAGTTTCTTCCTAGTCTCGACGGTCTTTACAATGTGGCATGTTTTTGCAGTGGCTGGTACCAGTTGTTCCTTTCCATGTTTAGTGCTTCTTTCAGGATCTCTTGTAGGGCAGGCCTGGTGGTGACATAATCTCTCAGCATTTGCTTGTCTGTAAAGTATTTTATTTCTCCTTCACTTATGAAGCTTAGTTTGGCTGGATATGAAATTCTGGGTTGAAAATTCTTTCTTTAAGAATGTTGAATATGGGCCCTCACTGTCTTCTGGCTTGTAGAGTTTCTGCCGAGGGATCCGCTGTTAGTCTGGTGGGCTTCCCTTTGTGGGCAACCCGCCCTTTCTCTCTGGCTGCCCTTACCATATTTTTCCTTCATTACAACTTTGGTGAATCTGACAGTTATTTGTCTTGGAGTTGCTCTTCTCGTATCTTTGTGGCATTCTCTGTATTTCCTGAATTTGAATGTTGGCCTGCCTTGCTAGGTTGGGGAAGTTCTCCTGGATAATATCCTGCAGAGTGTTTTCCAACTTGGTTGCATTCTCTCTGTCACTTTCAGGTACACCAATCAGATGTAGATTTGGTCTTTTCACATAGTCCCATATTTCTTGGAGGCTTTGTTCATTTCTTTTTACTTTTTTTCTCTAAACTTCTCTTCTCACTTCATTTCATTAATTTGATCTTCAGTCACAGATACTCTTTCTTCCGGTTGATCGAATTGGCTACTGAAGCTTGTGCATTCATCCCTTAGTTCTCGTGCCATGGTTTTCAGCTCCATCAGGTCATTTAAGGACTTCTCTACACTGGTTATTCTAGTTAGCCATTCGTCTAATCTTTCTTCAAGGTTTTTAGCTTCTTTGCGGTGGATTTGCACTTCCTCCTTTAGCTTGGAGAAGTTTTATCGTCTGAAGCCTTCTTCTCTCAACTCATCGAAGTCATTCTCCGTCCAGCTTTGTTCTGGTGCTGGCGAGGAGCTGCATTCCTTTGGAGGGGGAGAGGTGCTCTGATTTTTAGAATTTTTAGCTTTTCTGCTCTGTTTTTTCCCCACCTTTGTGGTTTTATCTACCTTTGGTCTTTGATGATGGTGACGTACAGATGGGGTTTTGGTGTGAATGTCCTTTCTATTTGTTAGTTTTCCTTCTAACAGTCAGGACCCTCAGCTGCATGTCTGTTGGAGTTTGCTGGAGGTTCACTCCAGACCCTGTTTGCCTGGGTATCAGCAATGAAGGCTGCAGAACATCGAATATTGGTGAACAGCAAATGTTGCTGCCTGATCGTTCCTCTGGAAGCTTCGTCTCAGAGGGGTACCCTGCCGTGTGAGGTGTCAGTCTGCCCCTACTGGGGTGTGCCTCCCAGTTGGGCTACTTGGGGGTCAAGGACCCACTTGAGGCAGTCTGTCCGTTCTCAGATCTCAAACTCCATGCTGGGAAAACCACTACTGTCTTCAAAGCTGTCAGACAGGGACATTTAAGTCTGCAGAGGTTTCTGCTGCCTTTTGTTCAGCTATGCCCTGCCCCCAGAGGTGGAGTCTACAGACGCAGGCAGGCCTCCTTGAGCTGCAATGGGCTCCACGCAGGTCGAGCCTCTGGACTGCTTTGTTTACCTACTCAAGCCTCAGCAATGGTGGGCGCCCCTCCCCCAGCCTCACTGCCACCGATTCTATCTCAGACTGCTGTGCTAGCAATGAGCGAGGCTCTGTGGGCGTAGGACCCCCTGAGCCATGTGTGGGATATAATCTCCTGGTGTGCCGTTTGCTAAGACCATTGGAAAAGCGCAGTATTAGGGTGGGAGTGACCCGATTTTCCAGGTGCTGTCTGTCACAGCTTCCCTTGGCTAGGAAAGGGAATTCCCTGACTCCTTGCACTTGCTGGGTGAGGCGATGCCTCGCCCTGCTTCAGTTCATGCTCAGTGGGCTGCACCCACTGTCCTGCACCCACTGTCTGACAAGTGCTAGTGAGATGAACCCGGTACCTCAGTTGGAAATGCAGAAATCACCTGTCTTCTGTGTCGCTCACACTGGGAGCTGTAGACTGGAGCCATTCCTCTTTGGCCATCTTGGAACCGCCCCCAGCAAATACTTTTATATCTAAAATAAATAGACATCATGTCAACCAAAGAACAAATAACAAGATTCTTTATTGCTGTTTCATTCTTGTATTATGCTGTTTCATTCTTGTATATAATATTTAAAATTCGATTTAAAATCTTAGCACTACCCTTTAGCAGGGTTACCGTTTGCCAAATGAAAAGCATCCTCAAGAAGGCGTTGCATAAGAAAAATCTTCACCCAAGTGTGTGCTTGAATGTTTTAGAAGACTGAAACAACCATTCCATTTGGTTGAAAGGTGGATCCCAGAAACATCTGACATAAACATTTCTATCTCATGTCATCTTTTAAGACACCTTCTTAATGAATACAAATATATGTACACCTTCGGTTCCAACGTGGACTCTTCTTGATAACAAAGATTTTTTCTTACTTGAAATATTTGAGGAAATAGTTTGCAGCATTTCCCATAGAATCTGAGCTTATTTACTTGGCTTCCCAGTGTTTAGCCCACAGCTAGAAATTTGAGAAAGCTGTTGATGAACTTTGAGGGTGAAAATTCCCTCCAGGTTCCAAGGCGACCAGTGTACTCTTCCTCTGCAATTACTGCTCTGTCTGAAGTTTTCCTCAGAGGAATAAATAAAGCTGCAGGTCTCATGCATTTTCAGTGAGAAACCTTATGCAAAGAATATTACCAAAATCACATTCTTGGCATTTCTTCAGTCAACACTTTTATATCGAACTGTTCCTTTTATGGGCAACATATCCTCCATGGATCATAACACTTATGCCATAATTATCAACACTAAAGCAACAAGTCCACTCCAGAGAACTTAATGTCATTTAACTTCAAAATTATGTCATTTCTGCATGGGTGTTTATGCCAAATATTTCTTATGACTTATTTTAACAAAATAAAATATTAGCAAAAATTATCAATTCCCTTCTAAGATGTTTAAACAAATTTTCTAATATAAGCTGATTGCAAAAGTAAGAAGAAATTGAACCAGTGTATTTTAAATAGTAACATATGAAATCCACCCTTTTGCTAGTGGGCAACTTGAGATCTTTTAAAATAAAAACCATATTGATGCTATATAAATTGTGTAATAATATTCCTTGGAGAGAGAATTTCTTTGGAACAACATTTTTGTTTCTCCCTCATTTTTGGTTTCTTTAATAAATGAATATGTATTTCTAACTTTGAAATAATTATAGATTTTTTAACTTTCATTTTAAGTTCAAGGGTGCATGTGCAGGATGTGCACGTTTGTTAAATAGATGAACATGGAGATAATGGGGGTTTGTTGTACAGATTATTTCATCACTCAGGCATTAAACCTAGTATCCATTAGCTACGTTTCTTGGTTCTATCCCTCCTTCCACCCTCCGATAGGCCCCAGTATGTGTTGTTCCTCTCTGTATGTCCATGTGTTCTCATCAGTTAGCTCCCATTTGTAAGTGAGAACATGAGGCTTTTGGTTTTCTATTCCTGAATTAATTTGCTAGGGATAATAGCCTCCAGTTCCATCCATGTCCCTGCAAAAGACATGATCTCATTCTTTTTTATGGCTGCATAGTATTCCATGCTATATATTTACCACATGTTCTTTATCCAGTCATTCATTGATGAGCATTTGGGTTGATTCCATGTCTTTACTATTTTGAATTGTGCTGCAATGAACATATGCATGCATGTGTCTCTATAATAGAACAATTTATATTCCTTTGGGTTTATACCCAGTAATGGGATTGCTGGGTTGAATGGTATTTCTGTCTCTAGGTCTTTAAGGAATCGCTACACTGTCTTCCACAATGTCTGAACTAATTTATGCTCCCATCAAGAGTGTATAAATGTTCCTTTTTATCCACAACATCAACAGCATCTGTTATTTTTTGACTTTTTAATAGTAACCATTGTGACTGATGTGAGATGGTATATCATTGTGGTTTTGATTTACATGTCTTTGATGATCAGTGATGTTGATCTCTTTATCATATGCTTGTTGGCCACATGTATGTCTTCTTTTGAGAAGTGTCTGTTCATGTCCTTTGCCCACTTTTTAATGGGGTTGTTTGTATTTTTTTTTTGTAAATTTGTTTAAGTTACTATAGATGCTGGATATTAGGCATTTGTCAGATACATAGTTGACAAAATTTTCTGCCGTTCCATAGGTTTTCTGTTTACTCTGTTGATAGTTTATTTTGGTGTGTAGAAGCTCTTTAGTTTAATTAGTTCCCGTTTGTCAATTTCTGATTTTGTTGCAGTTGCTTTTGGTTCTGAACATATCCATGTTCATCTTCATTATAAAATCTTTGCTCGTGTTTATGTCCTGAATGGTATTGGTTATCTTCCAGGGTTTTTATAGTTTTAGGTTTTACATTTAGTCTTGAGGCAGTAATAAATAGCCTACCAACCAAAAAAAGCCCAAGACCAGACGGATTCACAGCTGAATTCTACCAGATATATGAAGAAGAGCCAGTAGCATTCCTACTGAAAATTTTCCAAAAAGTCAAAAAGGAGGGAGTCCTCCCTAACTTATTCTATGAGGGAAGCATCATCCTGATACCAAACCTGGCAAAGAAACAACAAAAAAAGAAAACTTCAGCCCAATATCCTTGATGAACGTTGATGCAAATATCCTCAACAAAATGCTGGCAAACAGAATCCAGCAGCACATCAAAAAGCTTATCCACCAAAACTCAAGTAGGCTTCATCCCCTGGATGTAAGGTCGGTTCAACATACACAAATCAATAAATGTGATTCATCACATAAACAGAACTAAAGACAAAACCTCATGATTATCTCAATAGATGCAGGAAAGGCTTTTGATAAAATTCAACATCACTTCATGTTCAAAACTGTTAATAAATTAGGTATTGAAGGAACATACCTCAAAATAATAAGAGCCATATATGACAAACCCATGGCTAACATCATACTGAATAGGCAAAAGCTGAAGTATTTCCTTTTAAAACCAGCACCAGACTAGGGTATCTTCTCTCACCACTCCTATTCAACATAGTATTGGAAGTTCTGGCCATAGCAGTTAGGCAAGAGAAGTAAATAAAGGGCATCCAAATAAGAAAAGAGGAAGTCAAGCTATCCCTGTTTGCGAATGACATGATCCCATGTCTAGAAAACCCCATTATGTCAGCCTAAAGCTTCTTCAGCTGATAAGCAACTTCAGTAAAGTCTCAGGATACAAAATCAATGTACAAAAATTGTGTCAGCATTCCTGTACGCCAACAACAGTCAAGCTGAGGGATAAATCTCAGAAGACATTCCATTCACAATTGCCACAAAAGGAATCAAATAACTAGGAATACAGCTGACAAGAAAAGTGAAGGATCTCTAAAAGGAGAGTACAAACCACTACTCAAAGAAATCAGAGATGATACAAACAAATGGAAAAACATTCCATACTCATGGATAAGAAGAATCAATATTGTTAAAATGGCCATACCGCCCAAAGCAATTTATAGATTCAATGCTATTCCCATTAAACTACCGCTGACATTCTTCACAGAACTAGAAAAAACTGTTTTAAAATTCATATGGAACCAAAAACTAGCCCAAATAGCCAAGACAATCCTAAGAAAAAAGAACAAAGCTGGAGGCATCATGCTACACAACTTCAAACTCTACTGCAGGGCTACAGTAACCAAAACAGCATGGTACTGGTACAAGAACAGACTCATAGAACAATGGAACAGAATACAGAAATAATTATAGATTTTTATTTGTAAATAAAAACTTGATAGAAACATATATCTGAAATTGAAAATGTGTGATATATATACAATTTGTCTTCTTATGACAGACCACAGTTATTAACTCCACAACAATATAAACAAACACATTCCAGGCCTGCTGCTTAACCCCAGACTGTACTATGATATAATTGTTTTCAAGCATTTACTAGGAGATCTTTTTAAAATTAACTTTTAAAAGAGTTAACTTAAAGAAAATATGCTTTACATGCTATGACAAAATCATATTTATTTTCTTAACTATGAAGAGCAGTAATTACATCTTTAATAAGCTTTTTCAGAATAATTTTATATTTGCAGATGTCTTAATTCATTTTTCATTGCTATAAAGGAATACCTGAGACTGAGTTATTTATAAAGAAATTTACTTGTCTCACGATTCAGCAGCCTGTACAAGATGCATGGCACCAGCATCTGTTTCTAGTGAGGACCTCAGGAAATATTCAATCATGGTGGAAGGGGAAGGGGAGCCTGCATGTCACATGATGAGAGAGGACATGAGAGAGAGAGTAGGTGCCAGGCACCTTTTAGCAATCAGATCTCATGAAAACTAATAGAGTAAGAACTCACTCATTAACTCAAGGACAGCACCAAATCATTCATGTGGGTTCTTCTCCCCCATGACTGAAACACCTCCTCCCATGCGCCACCTCCAACATTGGGTCAAATTCCAGCATGAGACACGAAGTGCCAAGCATCCAAACTATATCAGCAAAAAAGTTTCAGAAATAGTATGGAGAATTCCCATATACCTCACATCCAATTTCCCCTGTTTTTAATACCTTACATTAGTATGCTACATTTGTAATAACTACAGTTATGACTCAATATTGATACATTATTATTAAGTCCGAACATTACTCAGATTCCCTTAGTTTTCTTTAAAGTTCTTTTTCTATCCTAGGATCCCATCCAGGATACCACATTATGGTCACTTGTCATGTCTCCTTAGTCTCCCCTTGTCTGGGACAGTTTCTTCCAAATTTCCTTGTTTTTGATTACCTTGATCATCTTGAGAACTGGCCAAATATTTTGCAGAACTTTCCTGAATTTGGGTTTGCTGATGGTTTTGTCATGATTAAAATGGGATTATGGGTTTGGTGTAGGAATGCCACAAAAGTAAAATGCTCTTCTGATTACATGAAACCAAGAGTACCTGCTACCAACATGATTTAGCACTGTTGATGTTAACATTGATTGCCTGACTTGAGGTGGAGTTTTTCATGTTTCTCTATTGGAAAGTTACTACTTTTCCACTCTTTTCCTTATTGTATTCTTTGAAGGAAGTCCCCATGCTCAATGCTCAGCCCATCCTTAAGGGTTTGGTAATTATTCTCCAACTTTTTGAGGCAGGAGTGCTTATATGAATTATTTGAAATTATTTGGAATTTAAACAGAAAGCTATGTATTATCCCTCACTTTTTAGTAGTTTAACCAATCATTTAGATTTGTATGTGATCTTGGTTATTTATTTTATACTTTGGGTTTAATCCAATACTTTTTATTGTTGTTACTCAAATTTTTCCAGCTTTGTTTGACCATTGGTAACTCTTTCAGTTGGCCCCTGTGTCCCTTTGAAATACCTTCATTACTGTGGGGTTCTTGTTCTGTTTCATTTTGGTGATTGGTCTTTCTGTTCGTTTTTTCATTTGTTTTTACCATGTACATACTTTCTTGTACTACAAAATGTTCCAGGAAAGAAATAATTGCCTTTTTTAAAGTGCCAACATAAACTTAATAATCTGCAGCAACTTATTACTAAGGTCAGGACCATGTGTTTGCCTTCCTTAGCAAGCAATCTTTCCTCAATTTAATGCACATAGATAATACTCCTAACTCAATCCTGATATTTTGATAAAAAGAGCTAATTATAACAAGTGCCATAAGTAATCTGAATTGACATTAGAGATAGTAACAGTGTGTTTTATTTGCCTCAATGTGCCCTAAGGAAAGGTGATTGATTAAAAATATTTTTTTAAAGTTTTGCTTCATTCTATACTTACATGATTGTTTCTACTATACTAGACATCCTCAAAACAAGCAGTTTTCATGGGAGAATGAAAGGTTTTTAGAATCCAAGAAGATTCTGTCTCATTACCTTTTTTTCTATCATATCTGTTAGAATTTACAGTTTTAATCAGGTAATACTCCTGGGAAGTGAAAGTTGCATGAAGGAAGAAAACATTAATAGATTTCTTCAAACAATAATATGAAATTATTCCAGTAGTGTTATCATAAAGGGAGTTCTAACAGAAACACCTGGATATGCAATGTATCATTAACAAGTTATTCATATAACTAAAGATCAGGTTAATTGCTTATCAAATATAATTCCAACTATTTTCTAAAATAAAAAAATGAGAGATCCATGAAGTGAAACATTTGCATAGTTCAAATCAAGGTACAAAGATGAAGGGATTCTCTATTATTTTTGTATGAAAACTCTTATTTTCTCTACAATCTGACTTATTTTCAATTTCCTATACAGTATTATTCTGTCATTTTACATGTGAAATAATTAACTCTCAATCAACTAATCTAGCTATTTTCATGACATAGCTCTGTCTTCTTTTAACTCCATGTCACCTTTTATCTTCCTGTTGTTTTTGTATAGAAATATTTGAAACAGTAAAAACACATTTTTTAATACAGAAGACTTGTCTCTCAAGCCATTTGCTTGAGAAAGCTAAGAGTTTTAAGTAACCATCTCCCAACGAGAAAATTAGTCTTTATGAGTACTTTTTTACAACTGAGACTCCACCTTCCTTCCTTCCTTCCTCCCTCCCTCCCTCCCTCCTTCCCTTCCTTCCTTCCTCCCTCCCTCCTTTCCTTCTTTCCTTCCTTCCTTCATTCCTTCTTTCCCTCCTTCCTTCCTTCCTTTCTTCCTCCCTCCCTCCTTCTGTTTCTTCTTTTATCCCTTCCTTCTTTCCTTCCCACCTGCTCCCTCCCTTCCTCCCTTCTTTCTTTCCTTCCTCTCCTCCTTCATTTCTTCCTTCGAATGGCTTCCTTTATATGCATGCATATTTTACTACTTGCTGAACATTGTTATAGACCCACACTCCATGCATCAGCTAAAATTATCACAAATTTCCCTAGATACAGCCAATCGTGGACTCAAGTGTGTATTTTGACTTGAATAATGATGCACCAAGTACCACATGTAATATCTTTCTCTTGTCTTTGCTGCTAGGTTCACTTTCTGATTATTGTTGCTTATTTGTAAATATTTTCTCATCTTCCATGAAGCTCAACTATTACAGACATTGTTGTGCTTTGCTAAACTCATAAAATATTGTTCAGGATGAAACACCTTCTCTTCCAAGATAGATCCAAAATGTTGTGCCTTCTGTTATCACCTGGAATTCTTTATCTATCCTGGATGGCATTAGGTTATTTTATGAAGTAAGATAATAGAAACCTTCTTTCTCAGTCTTGGAATTGATGGGTCTGTATAGCACATTTCCCCAAGGCAGAAGATAGAGTTCTCAGACTCTGTTAATACCTATGATTCCTTCTGCCTTCTCTTCACCTCTTAGCAGACATGACCAATTTCTGTGACTCTTACACAAAATCACAAATGCAGTCCCAACCTTTTTTGGGGTAATTCATTGGTAAGGAAATTTCTGAGAATTGGCTTTGTGGCAAAAATGTAAATTTCCACTGTCTCTTCTGTGTCACATAAGTGATTTGCATGATTAAAAATGTTTGGTTCCATATTTCTGTTTTCATCCAGAGGGATAAAAATATGTCTAACCTTGATCAGAATCCACAGAATGAAATCAAACATACAGATCTCCTATTTGAGAATTGGCCTGATCCTGGAATAAAACAAACAAGTCAGGAAAAGGCAAATATGTCCTCTCTCTAGCCCATCACTTGCAGTGGAATCCCAAGAGTCTTTAGAAAGAATGATTTCTGTTTCTAGCCCAGACACCAGTTGAATTTATAATTCTATTTTTTTAATTTTTTTGAGACAGAGTCTCACTGTGTTGTCCAGGATGGAGTGCAGTGGTATGATCTTGGCTCACTGCAATCTCCGCCTCCTGGGTTTAAGCAATTCTCTGCCTCAGCCTCCCGAGTAGCTGGGATTACAGGCGCCCACCAGCACACCCAGCTAATTTTTGTATTTTTGGTAGAGACAGGGTTTCACTATCTTGACCAGGCTGGTCTTGAACTCCTGACCTCGTGATCCACCCACCTTGGCCTCCCAAAGTGCTGGAATTACAGGCATGAGCCACTGCACCTGATGAATTTATACTTTTAGATTAGAGTCTCCTTTGTGTAACCTTTTTCTGTACTATCCATTGTCCTCACTCTAATGTGAATGACACTAACAAAAAAAAAACATCAAAATGCTTTTGTCTGGTAGCTGGGCCCAGACAAAATGGAGCACAGAAGCAGCAATGGCATAGCTAATAGGAAGTGATATGGCTTTCTTTCTTCATAAATAAAAGATAAAAGGAAGAATAGAATGTATTCACATTTTAGAAGTTTTAGTTTCATATACACAGTAGTAAAGAAATGGGAAGTTAAAAAAGTTGAGACTTTCATATATTGAATTAACATTTATCAAATATTTAATACATTCCTATACTACACTAGGTGCTGGGAATTCAAAAATTTCAACATAAAAATAAAACATAATCCTGACTGTGATATGATGCGCATTACTAGAATTTATGAATTTTTGTATCTAAATTTAAATTGCAATGTTATGCTGTATATATTTTAAATTTCAGCATGTTTTTCTTCCAGATATGATTAATATCTCTCTTAATATTTGTTTACTCTTGACATCTTTAGGAGATAGTCAACTTCAACTGTCGGAAACTGGTGGCTACAATGCCTTTATTTGCTAATGCGGATCCTAATTTTGTGACTGCCATGCTGAGCAAGTTGAGATTTGAGGTGTTTCAACCTGGAGATTATATCATACGAGAAGGAGCCGTGGGTAAAAAAATGTATTTCATTCAACACGGTGTTGCTGGTGTCATTACAAAATCCAGTAAAGAAATGAAGCTGACAGATGGCTCTTACTTTGGAGGTTAGTAAAAAAGATGCAACTAAGATGAAATCTAAACTGCTTGAGATTTGTATCTTTAAGAATTTTGGAGATGTCAGCATGTCAGTTTTTTGGTTTTGAATGTAAACCTGTATGTGAATTCTGATAAAAGTGTCTATAACAGTGTTTTCACATTTCAGAGTCACAGGCTCAATGTGTGTGCATTTACTACTACATTGGTTGAGATATTATTTCAACCTCTTTATCTGGAACCAAATAATAGGGGCTTAAGTCAAATGGAAAGTATAATTTGGTGACCTAGATTCCATCCATCCACTAACATGTTTTGTTTCGTTTTTGTCATCTCCACAAGAGGAGCTCATTCCTCTCCACCATGTTTTGATACGGCCCATATAATGGGGCAGAAATAATGGAAGAAATGAAAAACTAACAGCTTCTGTTTGATATTCCTACTGCCCAGAAATTGCAAAAATCATTGCTATTCACATATGATTGCCCAGAATTGATATAGGATCACCTTCAGGCCTAAGGAAGGCTGCAAAATGTAGCCTCTAGTTAGATGGCAATTTACCTTGCTAAAAATTTACAGAAATTTGTATTGTTTCTATATTAGTTCATTTTCACACTGCTGATAAAGACATACCTGAAACTGGGAACAAAAAGAGGTTTAACTGGACTTAGAGTTCTACATGGCTCGGGAGGCCTCAGAATCATGGCAGAAGGCAAAAGGTACTTCTTACATGATGGCAGCAAGAGATAATGAGGAAAAAGCAAAAGCAGAAACCCCTGATGAACCCATCAGATCTTGTGAGACTTATTCACTATCATGAGAATAGCATGGGGAAGACCGGCCCCCATGATTCAATTACCTCCCCCTGGGTCCCTCCCATAAATGTGGGAATTCTGGGAGGTACAGTTCAAGTTGAGATTTGAATGGGGACACAGCCAAACCATATTAATCTCCAATTTTTATTAAAATTATATATATAAAATACATATATGTTTCTACACATGTACAAAAAATGCCTAGAAATTGATTTACTGGGTCAAAGACTATTTGATCTTATTTTTAGACTTAGGCAAATAACACCAAATTGCTTCTTTGATAAGGCTGCCTGTTTGCTTTGCCAATTCAGTTTTAGTTTTGTCTTGTGTATTAGTCCATTTTCACACTACTGTAAATACCTGAGACTGTGTAATTTTAAAGAATAGAGACGTAATTATCTCACAGTTCCACATAGCTGGGGAGGCCTCAGGAAACTTACAATCACGGCAGAAGGTGAAGGAGAGACAAGCAACTTCTTCACAAGCAGCAGGAGAGAGAAAGCACAGGGGAAACTGCCACTTAAACCATCAGAACTCCTGAGAACTCCCTCACCACCATGAGAACAACATGGGGGCACCCATTACCATGATCCATGTCCCACCGCCCTTAACACATGGTGATTACAATTTGAGATGAAATTTGTTGGGGGGACATAGAGCCAAACCATATTATCTTGTTAATAAACAAAAGGACATACCCTAATTATTTGCATTTCTGTTTGCATTTTTGTTATTTCTGGGAGGTTGAGAAATTTCTTCTTAGAGTTACTAATTGCTTGGATTTATTTTTTTGTTCCTATTCTTTGCACATTTTTCTACTCTGTTGTTTGCCTTCGTAAATCTAATTTATAGGAATGTTCCAGATATATATTTTATATGATGCAACTATTTTCTCCTAATTTGTTGCTTGTTTCTTAATTGCATTTACAATATCTGTCATTATTTTGATCCTCATTATTGTTGATTTAAATCTGCCTATTTTTTCTTAGGGCACTGAAGATTTTATGTTCTGTAAGCGGGTTTTACACACTGGGAAATAATGGAAATGCTTTTCTTTCTTTTTTTTTTTTTTTTAAATGACAGGGTATCTCTCTGTCACCTAGGCTGAAGTGCACTGGTGTGATTATGCCTCACTGCAACCTTGCTCTGCAGGCTCAAGTGATTCTCCCACCTCAGCCTCCCTAGTAGCTGGGACCACAGGCATGTGTCCCCATGCCCTGCTTTCCTATTTTTTAATTTTTTGTAGAGATGGGATGTCACCATTTGCCCAGGCTGGTCTCTAACTCCTGGGATCAAACAATCCTCCTCCCTTGACTTCCCAAATTTCTGGAATTTCTGGAATGAGCCACCGCACCTGACTGGAATTGCTTTTCACATTTTTATCTATTTTATTTAGTTTTACTACATTTTATCATAACTACTTTGTTATTATAATTTATTATATTTTATTATTATACACATTCTAAATACATTTTTAGTATTAACCCAACCAAAGTATATTTGTGAGTATAATATGAAATATTCTGTATTATCCCCCTTTTTTACCCCAAAGAGACAATTTTTCCAAAATAATTAATGAAGGATTTCATCCTTTCTGCTAACTTTTGAAATGATTCCTTAATAATATGCTGACTTTAAGAAATGTTCCTCATTTACAGCTAACATATATTTCTTAGGAAAATATTTGAATTTTGGTAAGTGAATTTTTTTAACTTTATCAAAATAACCATGAGGTTATAACCCATTAATCTATTATGGCTGAGTGAAACATATTAACTCAAATTAATTAACTTCTTTAACTTCCTGCTCACCAATTAAGGAAAATTTTGAAGTTTCATTTTGAAGCTTTCCATTTCTTCCACTCTTCTTTCTTGTTAAAATGATTCTGTGTTGTCTCATTGGCCCCTTAGCCTTTTGTATGGGTTATTCTAAGAAAAAAGCAGATTAGGAAAAGCTATGAATCTAACAGGGTCTGCTTTAGAAAGTGCAGAGAATTAATGTTTGAATGAAGGGAAAAAAGAAAGAGAGTATTGAAGTTAGATGGGATAAGAAATGAAAGTATACAGTTGATCTTGAACAATGTGGAGATTAGGGGTACGAACCCCTGCTCTGTCAAAAATCTGCATATAATTTTTGACTCTGCAGAATCTTGACAATAGTAGCCTACTGTTGGCTGGAAGCCTTAACAATAATACAAATAGCTGATTAAAACATATTTTGTATGCTGTATATATTAGATACTGTATTCTTACAATTAAGTTAGCTAAAGAATATAAAATATTTAAAAATTAATAAGGAAGAGAAAATATATTTACTATTCATCATAATAAATAGATCATCGTAATAAATGGATCATCATCAAGGTCTTCATCCTCATCATTTTTATGTTGAGTAGGATGAAGAGGAGAAGGAAGAGAAGGGGTTACTTTTACTATCTTGGGGTGGCAGAGGCAGAAGAAAATCCACCTATAAATGGGCTTGCCTAGCTCAAACCTGTGTTAAGTAGTGAACTGTATATGTATAGGCCAGGTTTGGGGATAAATTTGTAGGAGGAAAAGTCTTTGAGTCAGTTTCTGGAGATTTGATGAATATGTAGAAGAAACATTTAAAAAGAATTTTTTGAAGTGTTATTATGCACAAAGATGGGATTTGTGAAGTCGACATATGTTTTGTGAATTCAGAGGAGGTTTTAAATACCTTACAGTTAATTTGGTAATATGACGAAGGTTTTATACAAAGACTGGAATATGTTCCTCCCTGGACTTATGTGGGTTAAACTATTGGTACAGTGAATCACATCACTGAATATCCTTGTGTTAAACCATAAGGTCATTTCTGAGATAAAAACTATTTTTTCTTAATGTAATATTTCTTTAATATAGTGTGTCATCTCTGTCCATGAGTGAGATTGGTCTATAATGTTGTTGTTATTGGAGTCATTTTTGTGATCCCCTAGATGACTTTGGATATCAAGTTATGCTCACTTCTAAGAAAGAATAATAAAACTTTTTCAAAAAGTATTCGCTGTTTTAGAGAAGTTTAAACAATCTAGGCATTACCTGTTATTTGAATATTTGTTAGGCTTCACAAATAAAGCCACTTGTGTTTGATTCCCTGTATTTTGTGGTTATTAAAATACTCAGGTTTTCTATTTCTTTAGGAGTAATCATTCAGTTCATCTAATTCAATTGTTCATAATACTGAGTACACATTACTATCTCCTGGAAAGCTTTAAAAAAATTTGATGCCAATGCCAAAAACCTACACTATATTTCCTCATATAAGTGAGTGGAGTTGAAATCCAATCACCAGTATGTTGAAAAAAATCCCCAGATGATTCAAAATAATTTTTAAATTAAAAATAGTTATAGAGACAGAGAGTGAGAGAGATGAAGATATTGATGTAGATATATGGTTCCCTTTTTACTGTTAAACTTTTACTTCCTTTTTATTACAGGGGCTTTATATTTACATAATTATTGCAAAGATCATACAGATAATTCCAATGTAAACATCTTGCATTACTATGGTATGTTGGTCAAAACTAATGAACCAACTGTTAAAGTACTTAATAAAGTGCATTTTTCATTGAGATTTTTCCAGTCTTTACCCAATGTCCTTTTTCTGCTCAGAGTCTGATACATAATACCACCTGATATTTAGTAGTAATGTCTTCTTTGGCTACTTTTAATCATTAAAGTTTCTTGGAATTTCCTTCTTCTTGATTAATTTGACAGTTTTAAGGAGCACTGGTTAAGGTATCTTGTAGAATGTCCCTCAATTGGGATTTGTCTGATGTTTTTCTCAAGATTAGATCAGAGTAATTGTTTTGGGAAGAAAAACGAGACTTAAAGTACCATTCTCATCACATCATATTGAGAGTGCATGCTATGAATATATCTTATTGCTGTTGATGTTGACCTTAATCATCTAACTTGAGTTAGGGTTTGTCAGACATCTCCATTGTAAAGTTAATTTTTCTTCCCCTCCCATTCCATACTGTACTCTTTGGAAGGTAGTCACCATGCACAGCCCACAAGTAAGGAGGAGTGGGGAGTATTGTTCCACTTCCTTAAAGGCCACGTATGACATAAATAATTTGAAATCATCCTGAACAGGAAATTTACCTATTCTCTTTCATTGTTTATTGATTTATACAATCCTTTTTGTATCAGTATGGACACTTGTATATTTATTTTATAATTTGGGTTATAATCCAGTACTACTTTATTAATTCTGTTGCTCAGATTGTTTCATCTTTGGCTATTGGGATTTCTTCCAATTAGCCCCTGTGTCCCTTTGTCCTCATTATTGTGGGTAAATTTTTTCTTATTTCCTGTTACCACAATATGCTCCTGGCTCATCTTGAATAGTTCCTATCAGTCTAAAATTATTCATTTCTTCAAGGAGCCTTGGATTCTGTAATTGGAGAATGGTAATTGAAATAAAGATCTGGAAAGCCCTGAGGTGGTGCAGGGTATCACATGGTGAGGGAGCTGAGCATGCTCATGTGGAAGACCAAGTTCTTCTTTCTCTGTTTATAAAGCTACCAGTTCTCTCCGATTATAAGTCATTTATACATCAACCAATTAATCCATGAATGGATAAATCAGTTCATAAAGGCAGAGCCCTCATGATCCAGTCAACTCATAAAGGCTTCACCTCTCAGTACTGCCATATTGGGTATTAAATTTCAAGGAGTTTTGAAGGTGACACATATTCAAACCATAGCAACATCTTTCCCCTAATCTTGATTTTGGGAGAAAGCATCCACCTATCACCATTAAGTATGACGCTAATTGAACAGTTTTTTTTTCAGATGTTCTTAATCATATTGAGAAAGTTATCCTTTATTACAGCTTTTCTAAAAGTTTTTTTTAATCATGAATGAGTGTTGGATATTGTCAAATGTATGTTTTTCTATGCCAAGTCTGTGATCCTATGTTTTTTCTTCTCTAGTCTGTCAGTGTGGTGAATTGTTTTGATTGATTTTAGTTTTAAATGTTGAACCAGCCTTGCATGCCTAAAATAACTTTTATTGCATCAAAATGTGAAAATGTATTGGATTGGATTTGCTGATATTTTGGTCATGATTTTGTCTCTATCTTTATGAGATATATTATTCTATGCATTTTTATTCATGTAATGTGCTTTCTGATTTTTGTATTAGGCTGATTCTCACTTCATAGAATGGATTCGAAAGTGCTCCTTCTGCTTCCATTTTCTGGAAAAGATGGTGGAGAATTGATATCATTTCTTCCTTAAATATTTGGTAGAATTTACTGGTGACAACTTTTGGGCCTGGTGATTTATTTTTTGCAAGGTCATAGAATAATTGATGTTGGGAGCAAGCCCCCCAAAATCTGGCCATAAACTGGCCCCAAAACTGGCCATAAACGAAATCTCTGCAGCACTGTAACATGTTCATAATGGCCCTAATGCCCAGCGGGAAGTCTGTGGGTTTATGGGAATGAGGACAAGGAACACCTGGCCCGCCCAGGGTGGAAACCGCCTAAAGGCATTCTTAAGCCACAAACAATAGCATGAGTGATCTGTGTCTTAAGGGTATGTCCCTGCTGCAGTTAACTAGCC
The DNA here is from genome assembly GCF_028858775.2 of Pan troglodytes. Classification (NCBI taxonomy): domain Eukaryota; kingdom Metazoa; phylum Chordata; class Mammalia; order Primates; family Hominidae; genus Pan; species Pan troglodytes. The sequence goes on from NC_072402.2 coordinate 67,487,532, forward strand.
CAACGTATTCCTTTAATTCAGCCCATCTCTTCATTTCCCATAAGAGATACTTTTAGTTAATTTAATATCTATAGAAACAATGCTAATGACAGGTTTGCTGTTAATAAATATGTGGGTAAATCTCTGTTTGGGGCTCTCAGCTCTGAAGGCTGTGAGACCCCTGATTTCCCACATCACACCTCTGTATTTCTGTGTGTGTGTCTTTAATTCTTCTAGCTCCACTGGGTTAGGGTTTCCCTGACTGAGCTGGTCTCAGCAAATTGATCCAATTTCCTTGTGGATATAAAGTTATTTAGGTTATATAGTTCTCATTATATGAATTTTACTAGTTTGTACTTTCCAGGAATTGCTCCACTGCATCTAAATTACATTTATGGACACTGAGTTCTCTGTAGTATGCTTGAATCATTCTTAGTGTCCCCAGGATCAATAGTGATGACCCCTCTTTCATTTTTGATGTTGATAATGTTTACTTTCTTTTTTCTTGGTCAGTCTTCCTAGAGAATCTTAAAAAATATATTTTCCAAGAGCTAGAGTTGCATTTCATTGTTTCCTGTTTTCATTTTTATTGATTTCTATCATAATTTTTATGGTATTCTTAGTCTTTGGGCTTTGAGCTTAAATTGCTTTCTTTAGTCTATTTTGCTAAGATGGAAGCTTAGAATACTGATTTTTCAATCTTTCTTCTATTCTAATATATTTATCTAATACTATGTAGTATAAATTCCTCTCTAAGAACTTCATTTTCTGCCTCCTACAAATTTGGTGTCATATTTTAATTTTCTTTCATTTTTTTAATATTATCTGAGACTTTTTCCTTGTCCCATATGGTTTTTAAGTGTGATAAATATATAGGGATTTTCTATCTGTCTTTCTATTGTTGGTTTCTAGTTTAGTTCATTGTGATCTGAAATTTTACCTTGTATGATTCTCATTATTTTCTATTTGCTGAGATGTGTTTTATAGCCCTAAATCTTGATAAATGTTCCATGTAAAAATGAGAAAAATAATATTCTTCCATTGTTATTTGTTTAACCCAACTCACTTAAGTAAGAAATTATGTAAAATACTATTTTGTTTCCATTCAGAGATTTTAGTCTCATTCATATTTTCACTATGATGACATGGGGTGGCTATTGGTGGACCTCAAGGGTACCAGAAGCACAAGCCTTTTATGGGCAGTTTACAGAAAAAATAAGTTTACATTACTTTGAATATCAACATGCAGTTTTAGACATCAAAGAAGATAATGTAAGGCAGTTAAAATCTAATAACTTGTACTTATTTAATAAGCTATACATATTATACAATCCCTGCCTATTTCATTATCTAATATGAAATCTTGACATCAATAACACCAAATTTTATACTATACTAGTTTTGTATTTGTATAAGTTGAGCATGACAAGTTCATAGTATTGTTAAGCAGAAGAACCAGACATTAGCTGAGGAATGCTCTTTTCACTCTTCTAATATATCTAACTAAATAAACATAATCAATTCACAAAACATTAAACCCCAACAAAATGGAGGGCAGAATAGTAAGCTAAGGAGACTTATTTAAAGAAAGATCAAACTCAAAAGTTTTGAATTCTGTGCATAACTTGATTTATATCTACAATAATGCAGGAGTATGTTTCTAGATCAGTATAATTTTTTAACTTCAGATATTTTGTTTTACTTTTTGGTGAGGCATGTGGCTCATGCACCACCTCATCCAGTCTTCTTAGCAGAGGTCTTACATAGTGTTGTAGCAGAAAGAGTATGAGGAAATGAACCAAATATATGTGTGAGACACATTCATAAGGCCTGGGGATAGAGCAGTGAGCAAAAAGTACCATGCCACTCATACTTATGGAACTTATATTTTAGTGGGTGGTTATATTTTACAAAGAAGAATTTAATAAAGAAACATGGTAATTACTAAAAATATTAAGCCACGTTACAAAAAGGTGACAACCATATTGGAGTTAGAATCCAGGCATGTGGATTACCTGGGAGTCCTAGGCTTCCCATTGAGAGTGATGGTGAATGGGCATAAAGAGGTTAAGGAGATTTGTCTACATAGCTTGGGCCAGTTGGGTGGCGAGTGAGTGTTGGGGTTGTGGTGAGTGTTGGGGTGCTCAAGGAGTGATGGTTTTGATTGTAGCAAAAGGAGTGTCTGGACTCCTGCTTAACTCCTCCTTTGAGTTAGATTTTATAATCTCATCATCCTCTTTTAAATATGAGGAAAATGAGTCTCAAAGCAGTTAAACAAGCTGGCCAAGGCCATGGACTTGAGAAGGGAGAAACCCAGGTTTCAAACTCAGTTTGTTTCTGAACTTGAAGCCTGTGTTCTTTCCAGAATACCTCACTGCCTCTTAAGTGGGGCATGATTATTCTCCAATATATCACTTCAAAACTATCCGTGGCCCTTTTATTTAATTTCCATGGAATTCACTAAACTGTTTTGTAATCTATTCATATGTTCTATATGACCATGCTATTAAGGTAATCATACTGTAAATATATTATCCACTAAGTAAAATGCCATTAACAAACCTCATTAAAATGTCAAATAATATACCTTTGTACCAATACTTTGATTTTAAAGAAAAGTTTGTTTTTCTAATATAATTTATTCGATTATTATTAATATCTCCTTTACTCATTCACCTCTTAACAATCATTTATCTTTCCACACCAAAGTGTTCTAATTGATTCAGTCTCTTAACTTTCTTTCTTTCAAAATGTCTGTCCCATAAGTTCTTTTTATGGAATGATAATGTGAAACAAACCCATGAGAAAGGAAATATTTTTCATGACTATTGTTAAATGCTGCTTTAATAATGGACATTTTGCAAGCTGTGAAGGGACTGGCAGATACTTTACAGAGTTAATGTATGTATTTAGGATTTTTATGACCAAAATACATTTGGGCATATAATGATTACTTGACATTTTTAAATTTAGAGACACCAATTCGAAAAAACCACAGACAATCATGGTCACCGTGACTATTCATTAACTCTAAGAGGACTGAAACATCTGCCAATCTGCAGTTGGCAATTTACTCCACTTCTATATTATATTTGTTTAACCTCATGCTGGTTTTCTAGAAGGCATAAGGAATCTGTTGACAGTTAATCAAATTAACAATTTGATTAGCTCAATTTTTTCTATTACATTTATGAGGAGCAGGAAGAAGAGGCAGCCGTAGGAAAGAACGATTAATCTCCTTATGGAGTTTTTTTTTATTTTTCTTTTGCTTCCTCATTCGTTATCCTCTTAGATGAGGCTAAATGAAGTAATTTTGTCCATGCTGGTAAGACAACTCTGTCAGATCTTTTCTTTTCTTGTCAGGTCTTGGCTGACTTAGAAATGTCAAATAATACACAATCACAAGCTGAAGCTTTGCTAACTCATTGTGTGAGAGAGATGCTAGTCACTTTATCCTCACCTCACAGTTCTGTGTCTTTATAAAGTCATTTATAAATGAATCAATGCCAAATATCTGACATACTTAGGAAAATTAGGATGAACATTAAGAAGACATTTTATTTTGAAGTCAAAATGTCTTTCTCTTTTTAATAAAATAGAAAAAGAGAGGGAGGGGAAGAAGGAGAAACCTAAAAAGTTCATATTACAATCCTGGGTCCTCCTATATTCCTCTGGTTGTTCACCAAGGACCACATTTAAAAAGGTTTTTGCTTTGTTTTGTTTTGTTTTGTTTTTGTAGACCATGTCTTGCTCTGTCACCCAGGCTCACCTCAGCCTTGACCTTCTAGGCTTAAGTGATCTTCCCGCCTAAGCCTCACAAGTAGCTGGGACTACAGGTGTATACCACCATGCCTGGCTAATATCACTGATCATTAGAGAAAGGCAAATCAAAACCACAATGAGATAACATCTCAAACCAGTCAGAATGGCTATTATTAAAATATCAAAAAATTATAAATACTGGTGAGGTTGTGGAGAAGAAGGAACAGTTTTACACTGTTGATGTCAGTGTATGGTAGTTCAATCACTGTGGAAGACAGTGTTGTAATTCCTCAAAGACCTAAAGACAGAAATACCATTTAACCCAGCAATCCCATTACTGGGTATATACTCAAAGGAATGTAAATTGTTCTGTTATAAAGACACATACATTCAAATGTGTTTTCATCTCTTTGTGCTGGTGTTAGGTAAACTGATTTTCTCTTTATGCTTTCATAGCATTTAGCCTATTATTGAATTATTTCAATTATTATTTCATATGTAAATTTAAAATATCACTTTATAAGTTGTCTGAGTTTAGACACTATGATTTCTTCAAATTTAAACATGTAAAACCAAAGCACAGTGTGTGAACAACACTCAATAAGAACATTTATAAAGAATGAATAGATGGGTAGAAGAATGATGGATGAATGGATAGATATATTTTCTTTGTCACTGCTCTTAATCTTTATTTCTTCTTCTTTCTCACCAGCTCTAAACTTAGAAAAGTAGTGAAGCATCCCATTCACTTTAATATTATTCTCATTCTTTGAGAATAATATTATTTTGTTAGTCTCATTCTTTATTTCAAGATAGGAAATTTATACATATGATGATGATAAAGTACAATCTAAACTTAATGAAACATACCAGATGATTTCTGAGAAATTCAGAGTTTATGCCTTTTAAATTGTTTTCCAATTTCAAATTAATCTCACTTTATTAGGGATCAGATAATATAGTCCTAGAATCTAAAACAATAGAATCTGTAGGAATGATGTCTAGCAGAACTTTCTGTTGTGATGAAAATGTTGTAAATTTAACACGGTTAAAAAAGCTAGCCACTGTCAATATATAGCAGTTGAGCATTTAAAATGTGGCTAGTGTGACTGAGGAACTGGGTATTTGGTTTTATTTATTATAATCATTTTAAATTGAATTAAATGTTAATAGCCATATTTGACTAGTGCCCAGCATATTGTACAAAATAGTTATCAATTGTAAGATTAAAATAATGGAGATTTGCAAGGAAATTGTATCTAGAATGGTATAAATGAAATTTGTTATTCCATGTTAAGCCCAATATATCCCTAAGAGTGTTCATTTATTTCAGGAATGGGGCAAATAAATTACATTCCTTTCTTCTTTCCTTTTTTTTCCTTCAACAAATGGATATTGAAAATACACTGTATTCCACATAGTATTCTAAATTTGTGTCGTGCAATAGTGAATAAAATAAAATTCTAGCATTCATGGATATTATGCACTATTGAAAGGACATAAAATAAACAATAAACAAATGTATACACAAAATAATTTCAAATAATATTTGATGCCATAAAAAATAATAAAGCAAGTTAATAAAAGAATATTTTGGGCAGAAAGCTTAATGAAAAGGGACAGCACTGGATGTGGTGGCTTATGCCTGTATTCCCGGCACTTTGGGGTACAAAGGCTAAAGGATCACTTGAGCCCAGGAGTTCAAGACAAGCCTGAGCAACATAGTGAGACCCTGTCTCTACAAAAAATCAAAAAGTAGCTGGATGTGGTAGCACATACAACTACTTGGGAGGCCTGAAGTGGGAGGATCCCTTGAGGAGATGGAGGTTGCAACGAGCCAAGATTGTACCATTGCACTCCAGCCTGGGCAACAGAGTGCAACCCTGTCTCAAAAAATAAATAAAATAAAAAAGAGAGAAAGCTAGTCATGTAACAATCTGAGGGAGAAACGTTATCAGCATGGGGAATAACAAGTGCAAATCTCCTGAAGTGAAAACAGAGGTGGTCAGTTCCAAGAGCAAAAGGATGCCAGCTTTGCTAGACCAGAGAGATAGGTTGAAAGATTTATAAAATATGAGCTCAGTGTGGTGTCCAGAAAACAGAACGAGTGGGCATACACCGAACATGATATATTTGTAAGGTGATCATCTTAGTGATAGACCAAGAACTCTTCATGTGGGAAGGTAGTGAACAGTGAATAAAGAGTAGAGTTAATGTACTACAGGTCCATATGAAAGAGAAAAGTTATTGGAGGTAGAGAAGTAGAATGAAGTAAGCTGGAAATAGAAGAAATGATCTGTATAGAGGTTTTGGAATTAGTTAAGCTATTGGTGATAACAAAGTCTAAGATATGACCTCGGTGGCTGAATAAAAATTAAAATATGAAAGATGGTGATAGTGAGAAAATCAAATAATACTTAGGCCATTGTGTTTTATGAAGCATTTTCAAGCTTTCTGATGGACACAATGATTATATGCCTACATTATTATGACAAGAATAATCTATATTTCAGTGAAAGACATTTGAAACCAAATTAAAGCTGTACTTTTAAGATTCTTTTTTCCTTTCATATATTATTTATAGTCTTTTCCTTATTTTCTCATCATCTCTTTTGTTTCTTCATGATTATTTGCAGCATTTATATAAAAGATATATGGAAACTATGAGACTGTAACATTCCCATTATACTGTAGACTTGTAAAAGATCATGTTATGTTTCTGTTTGTATCTGCACCCTCAGCACAATGACTAACACATGATTTTTACTGAGTAAATATTGGTAGCATTGGATCTACTTTTGGAGCCACCTTTAATTGAATAAGTTTTATAACATTAAATTAACTAATCCCAAACTTTTCTACTAATAAATGGTGTCTTTTTTTTACAATTTTTTAAACACAAAAGTGTCTTGTTTTCCCTACAAATTCTTAACAGAAGTCATAAATGTAAACCAAATAATTAGACTTAGTGTTTCAGTAATATCTTACTTAGTACTTTTTATGGACTGAATGTTTATGTCCCCTACAATTCATATGTTGAAACTGTAGTCTCAAATGTGATGACATTGGAGGTGGGGCCTCTGGAAGGTAATTAGGTCATGAGGGTGGAGCCCTGATGCATAGGATTAGTGCCCTGTATTTGTCCATTCTCACATTGCTAATTAAGACATACCCAAGACTAGGTAATTTATAAAGAAAGAGAGGTTTAATGGACGCACAGCTCCACATGGCTGGGGAGTCCTCACAGTCATGGTAGAAGGCAAAGGAGAAGTGGGAGAATGTCTTACATGGTGGCAGGCAAGACAGCATGTGCAGGGGAACTGCCCTTTATAAAACCATCAGATCTCGTGACAGTTATTCACTGTCACAAGAACAGTGCAGGAAAAACTGCCTCCATGATTTCTCCCACCAGGTCCCTCCCAGAGGACATGGGAATTATGGGAGCTACAATTAAAGATGAGATTTGGGTGGGGACACAGCCAAACCATATCATGCCCCAATATAAACAGGCAGAGAACCAGCCAGCTTCTTTTCTACCATGAGAGAATACAAAGAAGGCAGTATGTAACCTAGAAGAGGGCCCTCATCAGAACCTGACCATGCTGGCACCCTGATCTTGAACTTTGAGGCTCCAGAACTGTAAGAATACATTTCTGTTGTCCATAAACCACCTACTCTATAGTAATTTGTTACCGCATTTTAAATGAACTAATACAGTGCTGAATAGAATAAGAAGATTCCTTTGACATCACTTCTTTTTCTGTGCCTATATATTTGCTCTCCAGCCTCCCATTTGACTTTTGAGTCTCACTACAACTTTCCTGAGTAAGATGCTCTTGCCCTGCTTCAGCAGATCTATTCATCCTTTGCCACACTCTGGTGTGATTAATGAGCTAACATTAATAAAGTACTTTGAGTTCCTTGGATAAAGTTGTGCAAACTATTATTCTGTTGTGTTACTTTCTTTAGGGATTATTATAATGCTCCATTGTGGAGCATATCTGTGGAGTCTAGGAGACAAAAGTGACATAAATGTCTCTGAGAAGGCACACTTCAACAAAGTATGCAAGTACAACTGCATGAAAGAAACCAGGGTACAAAATTTTATTTTTAATATACTTTCATTCTCCACTCACCTTTTTTATTCTCTGTTCTCAGCCCAGAGTAAAGTAAGGTGAAGTAATACCATCTTTCTGTATGAATAATAAGTGTTACATTGTGAGGCATTAAGTATACATTTGGAAGCAATTTAAAAATCTTTCAGTTTCTAAGTCATATTTTTATCCTAAAGAATAGTTAATATGTCCATAGGAAAGATAATGGGCTTTTTATCATTGTGAGGTATTTAGGTTTAAAATGTTCTTAAGGTTATATTGTATAATGTCCCCCAAAAACACAGCTTATGAGTAAAGGACTGATCTTAGGAATCTGCTACATGAATAGGTTCATTTGGAAGGCAATGATGTCCTGCGGTTACTTTGTGTGCTTCATTGCTGGTGGACAGATGGCTGGTTTCTCACTGTGTTCTCATTTCAACTCTGTCTCTAGCTTGCTCCTTTCCCATGTGGGCTTCCCCCTGTGCTAATAACAGAAGCTTTTTATTCTATGCCCAGGTTTTACTTACTCTTAAATTTAGACCCTCCCTTCAAGTCCAAAGGTCCAAATTGCTAGAACTGTGCAATGGTACCAGGATTCTCCCTACTAAACTATGCACCACATGCAACTTACAAGTTATGTCTAGGGAACCTAAGCACAATTTAATGCCTGATTCTTTCTTTCTATAATATTGCAAATTAATTTACTAAATTATATATTTACAATCAAAACTATAAAAGGATTAGGAGGCAGCATGATGTGGCAGTGTGCTCAGCATCCACAGAGCCAGGTTCTAGTTTCCTTTCCGTAGATAGGACCTAACATGTGTAACACCCAGGGGCTCAGAATCATCATGTGTAAAATGAGATTATTAAGACAGACACTTTCTACAGCCCCTTTCAGACCAATGATTCCATTAGAATGGGACTCTTGAAGGGTGTATTCTTTTTTGCCAGGTTGTTTGGCATAAAACATCCAAAATGTCTTCTTGCCTATTCTAGTTCACAGTATTTTTAAAGAAGGGCTGCATTTCATTTGTAGTATTATCACTGTGAGTGTTTTCAAGGCCAAGCACTTAGCAATTTAAAAAGAAATGGAGGTAGGTGAGATTTGTGATGATTCATGCTCCGGTGGTTAAAAAATAACTGCCACTTTTTTTCGTGGATAGTGAAATGAAGTAGAAATTGTCAGACCTTGGACTGTGAAGCTCCTTGAAATGTGGTGGGAGATGAGAGGATACTGGTTAAGAGTGTAGGTGATGCAGCTGCACCCTGAGATGCTATTTGACCTTGGGAAAGCCACAGATCTTCCCCAAGAATATCTCCAAACCTGTAGAACTGGAATAATGTTAATTCCTACCTCACTAGGTTTGCTTAGAGGATGAAATGATTCAATATTTCTAAAATACTTAGAGCAGTACCTGGCACAGTCTGTGCCATGATGTTAGGCATTAGCATAAGCGAAAGGGCCAGTGTAGTATAAAGCAGTAGATGCGTGTAAAAGACAGTACTGGGGCATTATTGATTCAGGGCTCGTGTCAAGTGAATCAACGCTGGAGATCTAATTGTCAATTTGTATTTCTCCTGACTATGTGTTAGTCTTAATCCTATAGCAATGAAAATGACTCTATATCAATGTGTGTGTGTGTCAGATGGTGGGGAAGTAAGGGTGGAATAAATAATCATGACAGCTTTTTAAAACTAGAGATAACCTCAACTTTGAAAATTCTAATTTCCTCACTATAAACAAAATTGAATTGTGAGCACACACATAAGAAATCATACTCTAGGATTTAGTAAAATCCAAACTCTTCAAACAACTAGTTCTTAATGTGCCAGGCATTGTGCTAAGTAATTCCATATGTATTACATAACTCAGCTATATTAAAATAACTACAAGAATATATAATCTTTATCATTTTTGGTATGTTTCTCATATGCTTTAGAAGTAAAATGGAAGGCATATATTTATCATACACTAAATTATTCATAAACATTTTTGTAAATTTAGAATTAGAGGGAGCTTATTCATTATCTAATCCTCTTATACGAATGAGGAGCCTGAGAAATGTATGAGCCTAGAGGTTGGTGGTGACAGGGCTGGGACTTTCACTCACAGGTAACTGCTCTTCCTACAGTAACAGGTAAATTTTCTGAACATTGTTACCAATAATGTTACTCTATAACATTTCAGAAAATAAGAATTCTTCCCACTTCTATTGAATTATAAAACACATCACATACACACACACACACAGACACACACACACACACACACTCATACCTTCTAGCCTATTGCTAAATAATATGAATTTAATAATTCTAAGCATACTTCAATTAAGTACAACTGTTCTGACCTATCTATTATCCATGGAGACACTTCTCCATGGCTGAATTTACTTAGATGGGAAGAATAAAATTGTCAGTCAGAACAGTTCAGCAAAAAATAATAAAGTAGAAAACATTTAGTCACTTTAAATTGCATTTCATCACCAATTTTTCAGTGTATATTAAACTTACATTATTGGGATGTCCTTTGAAAATTTAAAATGCCAGAAGTAATTTTAAAAATGTCTTTGTACCTCATACCATATGTTACAAGAGAAACACATCAACAACATCTTAATGTTTTAATGGTATGCAATAAGTAGTTCCCTTTGCTTGGATATGTGGTTGTACCCCAAAGAAATGAATAGAATCTCAAAAGATGTGTCTAATATTTTCAATACTAACAAGTCAGTTGATAGTCGCTGACAATAATACAGTCAGATTGGACATGAGTGAGAAAGATGAAGACTAAAACACATCAGACACTTCTTAGAAATAGCCTTTAAAATCTTAATTTCATTCATTTTACAATGCAGTGGTGGACTTATTAATTCAGTACATATTTATCCTCTTATTGTAAAGATTTGAAATATGTTAAAAGTTCTTATTTTCTTGAAGTTTACAGGATACTTGTTACTACAGAGCAATCTCCAATGCTTCCAGCCTCAAGAAACTGGAAATTTTTGGTCTAGTACTTCTTAAATACTGAAATCATTTTTACATAATAATATTCATAGTTGTGCATGTACTATTATAACTTGGAGAACAGAAAGGATATAATGTTTGCACTTATAATTTCTAATAAGGTATATATTTTTTAAACCATATAAGTAGGTAAAGATAACATTATTATCATTATCGATTTGCCACTGAGAGAAGACACAAAATAATACTCCCATGTCTTGTCTCCTATATCTGTCAACTTTTTCCTATATAATGAGAAACAGAATTATCTAAATAAAAGTTAATTTCCAGTTTCTGAGAATCTTAGAAACTTAGTTTTTTTTTAGTTCCTTAACTCTGAAGTTCTTTAAAAACAAATTTTCCGTGTGTGTGTGTCTCCCCAAACTATAAAGAAAGTTTATCAGAGAAGATGAGGAACTGATGGCAAACATCTGATGATTTGTTTATAAGATAATCATAAGGTGCTGCAGAACAAATCCTGGGTCATTCTGAATCATTCATGGTCACAGTTACCATGTTTTTGTGTAACTGTAGACCTCTACTTCCTCCAGTTCTGCAAGGGGGTATGGATGGTCCTAGAAAATAAAACAAAATTCAACATTCCTGCCATCATTAGTCAATTAGGAACATCTTTAAATCAAGACCTTTTTTCACTGAAATCATGAAGAGGACAGAAACTGGTGGTGATTGATCTCGGCTACATTTTTCAGATAACAATCTTGAAATTTTTCTCAGGGACCATGAAAATGAATAAGATGCCAAAATATAAATACCTTTAATAACTGAGGGCTGAATACAGTAAAAAATGTTTAAGCGAAATACCCTTAATAAATCCAAATGAGATTTATTGCTTCAAAAGTGTCTAAGTCTATAGGACCTCAGAAATACCTAAGAATACACCTAATTCCCACCAGCTTCCAAGTGAGATGTCTATAATAATATAAGAAGAGTGAAAATGAGAAAAGAAATGGCCGCAGAGGATGTGAAATTGTATTTCCAGCACAGAGAATAACATTTTAGAAAGATATTTTGGATTTATTGTTCAATTCTTTGCATTAGCCATGTGCATTGGCCCACTTGTGCCTAAACAAAATCTTCAAGGCCCTAAGAGTACCCACCTCACTTCCGAGCTGAGTTGTAAAAATTGAATTGTAGTGTGTCAAAGAAAAGTTGAGATGGAGATGGCAAATTGAAGGAAAATGTGACCTGTTTTAAAGAAAAAAATTATATGGAGCTACTTCTGCTCCTTCACCTCAGGAAACTCATTTCTGATGATCTGGAATCTCTCCAGCTCATTCCAAAGTGAAGCATGACCCTAATATGGACTTAGAAAATTGATTTTAAAGTAGCATTTTCCCCACCATTATGAAATAGAAACTTGTGGAAGTTCCACTTAGAGTTTAATAGAATTGACCTACATTGTTTTTTCCACTTTAAATAGACCCATCTCTCTTATGGTGCGTAGGAAGGAGGAAGAAAGACATAGAAAAGAGAAATAAATCTCTTGTCCATATCTCCAAATTAATGACTGTGACTTCAAATGGTTCTCAGACTTAACAGTTTGATTTGAAGGTCTCTCTTCTTCTGTAAAGAGAAACTGCCATATGGCCTACATTGTGATCTTAACATTTACACAACAATTTAATATGCCTGGTTCATGATGAAATAGCAGCTCCCGGCTGGGAAATTAAAGCAGCATTCAGCTCCTCTCAGCAAGAAGGCTGAAGTTTGATATATTCTATAAACTGGATTCAGCACTAGCCAAGGGAAAGAGGATTGACATAGTTAGAAAACACAGTTGGACTTGTTAAAACAAGCATTTCAGTGCACAGATGCTAAGTCTCCTTGGAGTTATGCATCGGATCACTTTGCTCCTACTTAGCTATTAACTAAATATATTTTTGTTTTATTTCCTCTTATTTTTCATCTTTACTGCAATTTATATAAATGCAATCGTTTACCTCTAAGATATTTCAAAAATGTTTGTTAGGAAAGAAAGGGGTTACAGGGTTACAGATTAAAATCTTCTCCATTTTCAATGAGCGCCAATTTTTTTAACTTTTATTTTCATTTCAGGGGCACCTGTGCAGGTTTGTTACATAAGTAAATTCATGTCATGGGGATTGGTTGTGCAGATTATTTCATCACCCAGGTACCAAGCCTAATACCCAATTATTATCCTTTCTGTTCCTCTCTCCTACCCTCCATCCTCAAATAGGCCCCAGTGTCTCTTCCCTTCTTTGTGTTCATGAGTTCTCATCATTTAGCTTCCATTTATAAGTGATAACATGACGTATTTGGTTTTCACTTCCTGCATTAGTTTGCTAAGGGAAATGGCCTCCAGCTCCATCCGTGTTCCCACAAAAGACATGATCTCATTCTTTTCTATGGCTGCATAGTATTCTATGATGTCTATATACTGCATTTTCTTTATCCAATCTGTCATTGATAGGCATTTAAGTTGATTCCACATTTTTGCTATTGTGCATAGTGCTGCAATCAACATACGCATGCATGTGTCTTTATAGTAGAATGATTTATATTCCTCTCGGTGTATATGCGGTAATGGGATAGCTGGTTCCAATGGTAGTTCTGTTTTTAGCTCTTTGAGGAATCACTGTACTGCTTTCCACAATGGTTGAACTAATTTACACTCCAACCAACAGTGTATAAGTGTTTCCTTTTCTCTGCAACCTCACCTGCATCTGTTATTTTTTTACTTTTTAATGGTAGCCATTCTGACTAGTGTGAGATGGTATCTCATTATGGTTTTGATTTGTATTTCTCTAATGATCAATGATATTGAGCTTTTTTCATATGATTGTTGGCCGCATGTATGTCTTCTTTGGAAAAGTGTCTGTTCATGTCCTTTGCCCACTTTTTAATGGTGTTGTTTGTTTTTCTCTTGTAAATTTGTTTAAGTTCCTTATAGGTGCTGGATATTAGACTTATCAGCTACATAGTTTGCAAAAATTTTCTCCCATTCTGTAGGTTGTCTGTTTACTCTGTTGATAGTTTATTTTGCTGTGCAGAAACTCCTAAGTTTAATTAGATCCCATTTGTCAATTTTTGCTTTTGTTGTAATTGCTTTTGGCATCTTTGTCATGAAATATTTGGCCATTCCTATATCAAGAATAGTATTTCATAGGTTTGTTTCCCAAGTATAATAAAGATTAAAGTTAGAAAATACTTGTGCATTTTATACTATTCTCTTTAATAATTTCGAACATGCTATCAAAGTATATTTTCATCTTCATCCATGGCAATGTTCATCATAAAGTCACATTCATTTGGGGAAAGTAGGAACTTTCTTAGACCCAGTTCAGATATGGAGGATGCAGTACAAGTTTGTAATTACCTTTACAAAGCTTAATTTTATTTCTATTACTGATGATTTAAAAGATTACACATTAAGTGAAGAGATTAAAAAATAGACAAACATGTCAACTCAACTAATATTTTATTTAAATCAATAAATGATGATATTTAGGTATGTAGAGGACCTTAAGAATAGGGCTTCTGTAAAGAGAAATACACACTACACACTGAAGAAAAGAATGACCAAGAGCATTACTGGAGCTGATTGAAAGAATTACTAGTTAGTCCTACGAGGTGTATTTCCCATACCACAGAATGAAGCACGTAGCTGGAACTAAGTAGATGCTTGCTGAATTGAAATGGAGCATTTGAGATTGTAATTAGAGACAGTACTAGTTGGAAACATGAAATCGGACCAGATTATGGATGGTTTTGAAAGCCAGATTAAGGAATTTGAAATTTATTCCACTGACAGTAGCATCCAAATGTGAATTGTCATGAGATACTAATTCAAGTTTGGGGAAGAATTGTCTTTACCTTGGTTAGGAAAACTCTTGTACTATATCTAGCTAGACAGCAAATTACAGAATGATTGTTTTTATGACCCAAACTTTTTTTACCCTAAATCCACTCACTACACATAATTTGAATTAATACTTTTCAATGTATTTTCAAGATATTGTGTGGCAACATTCTACTCAAGATAACATATAAGAAAGCCAGTAACAACAACATGTTTTATTTTACATTGATATTGGGAAAACAATTTTTAAAGCCCATTTCTTTTACACATGGAGCACAAATGAAACAATATTGTCAATGTAACTACAAAGTAGTTTTCAATGCTTTACTAAGTGGTGTTCTAAAGAAATATTGAAGGAATTTCCATTAAACTTATATACATATCATTATATGGTGGAAAACATATTGCAAAATTTATTAATGATATTTGATAGTCCTATGTGACAGTATTGGGCATATTTTATTCAGTTTTCTCTACCAAAATAAATAATCTATGTGCTTTTGTACCAGTGTAAAAGTCAATAAAATTTAAACGTGTGGCTCAATATGAAAGAATATCTTTGTATGTGAATCTTTTAATATTCCGCTAAACATATACTATAGCTAGCCAAAAAGAAGAGCTCTTGGCAGGGCTCAGTGGCTCACGCCTGTAATCCCAACACTGGGAGGCTGAGGCAGGCAGATCATGAGGTCAGGAGATCAAGACCATCCTGGCAAATATGGTGAAACCCCGTCTCTACTAAAATACAAAAAAAAATTAGCCCCCGGGCGTGGTGGCGGGCACCTGTAGTCCCAGCTGCTCAGGAGGCTGAGGCAGGATAATTGCTTGAACCCAGGAAGCGGAGGTTACAGTGAGCCGAGATCATGCCACTGCACTCCAGCCCGGCGACAGAGTGAGACTCCGTCTCAAAAAAAAAAAAAGAAGAGAAGAGCTCTTGTATATTTTTTGTCTGCATGCTCTCAAATACTTTTTTGCCTGCACATATGTATTAGTCTGTTCTTGCATTGCTATAAGAAACTTCCTGAGACTGGGTAATTTATGAAGAAAAGAAATTTAATTGATTCAAAGTTCTGATGGCTATACAGGAAGCATGGCTGGGGAGGCCTCAGAAAACTTACAACATAATGAAAGGTGAAGAGGAAATAGGCACATACTATACATGGTGGAGCAGGAGAGAGAGAGAGAGAAGGGGGAAGTAATACACACGTTTAAACAAGCAGAAGTCTTGAGTACTCACTCATTACCATGACAACAGCAAGGGGGAAATCCGCCCCCATGATCCAATTACCTCCCACCAGGCCCCTCTTCAACACTGAGGATTACATTTCTACATGAGATTTGGGTGGGGACACAGAGCCAAACCATATCAACATACTAACAAAAACCTCCAACCGAATCAAACTTTGTCTGTCATAAACAATTTGCACATGATACTATTTATTAACAGTAATGTAAATTTTATTTTTCCGTATTTTTTTTTTTGCCTCTGAATCTAAATGCCACAGATTCTTTAGCAGAAATCTATTTTATCCTGCTTAATTAAACTGGTAAACCAACTGGAGTTACCTGACACTTGAATGGAAAAGAAAAATAGACGGAATTTTTCAAAAGCATTTTTAATGTGTTTAAATAGCTATCTCTCATGAACAAAGTGATTAGCATTTGCTTTACAACGTTCCAAGAAGAGTATCCAAAAAAGATTGCATAATTAAAGCAAATGTCCCAAAGAGTTTATTTATAGATGCTTTGATATCTAAAACATAATTTTAAGCTTCTGTTGTAAATATGATCCAAAAGTTGTACAAAGACACAAAGCACGAGCATGTTTGGCACCTTGGATTATTAGAGCAGAGTTTATGAAGATAGGAGGCCAAAAATATGTCCTCATGAGCACTCCTGTCAGTCCTTATTGTGGTACTTTCAGTGTGAGGAGTTTGCTATTGGCTTCCGGTAGATTGAGGCCAGGGAGATGAAGCTAAACATTTTACAATGCACAGGACAACTCCAGACACCAAAAAATTATCTGGCCCAAAATGTCAGTAGGGCTGAGGTTGAGAAACCCTAGTCTAGAAAGTCTCATTCAGTTTTATATATTGGAACACAAGTGGAGAAGTTAATAATAGTCAAATAGCATTCAGATGATTTCTCTTTGCATTTATTTTGTTTTTCTTCTGAGATTCTTTCAAGTCTTCCTTCATTCTCACTTGACCTCCGAAATTCCAGTTGTCTTTCATCTTTCTGTCTAGGAGTTTCTGCTATGATAGTGATGATGATGCAAAATAGTAAGTAAATATACAGCTTGATAAATCAATATTCTAGGACTAGAGTATTTTAGTTATATTTTGCTAGTGCTCAACAACAGCAAAATTCTTTTTTGTTTTTAGTTGATGCTGTAAAAATTGGCTAGTATCCTTTCTTGAAATACATGAGTAGAATTTTCTTGTCCTGATATGGTATTATAATAAATTATATATCTTTCATGTTTCAAAGCTTATTTTTAATTATTTTAAGTGTTATAGTTCTAGAGGATGTTTTTGTTTAGACTGCTCAGGAAAGTGAGGGAGTTGGGACATGACCTGCAAATAACTTCTTTACAAAATATGTGCCTGCTTTAAAAATGTTAATACCAGCTAAGTA
Organism: Pan troglodytes; assembly: GCF_028858775.2. Lineage (NCBI taxonomy): Eukaryota > Metazoa > Chordata > Mammalia > Primates > Hominidae > Pan > Pan troglodytes. Next base: position 67,504,857 of record NC_072402.2, read on the forward strand.
TTTGATAATGTTAAGAAATTACTATTAATTTTGGGGGTGTTATGGTGATATTATGGACATTTTTATTTTAAGAATATTTATATTTTAGTGATGCATACTGAAATTTTATCTTTGAAATAATATGTCTGCAATTTTTCTCAAAATAATTAGGTGGAAATGTATGAGGTACCAGTGAAACAAACTATCAGTTGATGATTGTTTAATCTGAGCAAGGAACATATGAGATTTTATTATGGTATTTTGTTACACTATTCTACTAATTCGTTAGAATTATACTCTTCTACTAGTATTCTAGTAATATAGTATATTGTTACTTTTATGTGTTTACAACTTTCTGCAATAAAACATTAACAAAATATAGGAAAAATCTGCTTTTTTGTAACTTTTATCTTTTTGGAAAGTCATTTCTCATCCTTATGCTTCTCAAATATGGAAATAAAATACTGGTTTATTGAGTTTCTGGTTATATGAGGCTTCTTTGAACACGGTTTCAACAGGATGTATCACACCTCAGTTAAGCTTTGAAACAATGAGTGTGTGTCTTTTCTCCTGGATGAAAGCCAGACCCCTTGGTGGGAGGATTTCCTGGTGTCCTTTTTATCATGTTGACCAAATGAGTCAGAGAGAATTTCTTTTTTAAATATAAAAGATAATATGTGGTTTGGATAACCTGTTGGACTGTTTGACCTAATTCCTCACTTCACTTTGCTTAAAGTCACAAGCTAAATAGTGGCTTATACATCTTTAGTCTGCTGATTTCTGTTCTTTCCAGATTTTATTTGCCTAAGTTAAGATTCAATAAAGGACATCTATTTGTAAGGAAAAAAATGTATGTAACCAAGGAGTAGGCAAATGTTTTTCTGTAAAAGTTCAGATAGTTAATATTTAGGCTTTGTAAGCCATATATGATTGTATATCCATCTTTCATTTTTGCTTTTATTTTAACAAACCTTTAAAAATGTAAATCCATTTCTTAATTTAAAAAAAGCAGTTCAATAAGCCAATGGTTGGATTTGGCTATAGGACTCCTGATCTAACCCGTCTGTTCAAAACAAGCCTCTTTTCCAAATTTAACTCATTCTGAATAAGATATATAAGGAAAAAACATTCTATAAAATATATTTTTCTTATCATTATCATTGCTTTAATGTATATGCATTCTATCTCTATCAATTAACACATACTACTAACTAAAGTAACTAATTATTCATGTGGATTAGTATTTCTTATCAACCCATACTTAAGCTTACATACAAACTTTTTAAACTCAAAACCTCAGTGGCGTTTTTATGATTGTAATTATTACTTTCAATTTGCTCATTAGTGGTCATATAGAATTATGTTTCTTGGAGTGGGAAAAAAATCAACAGATATTTACCTCTGTTAGGATTGATTTGTAAGTGTGAATGTTTTCTTGATTGGGCAGTGGTAATAGGATTTCTTTATTTGCCTAATAAATTTTTTCTGTTATCTTGCACAAAGATTGATTCCCAGTCGTCCTCTATGAATACTTCAAATTACTGAAAAGTAGAAAATGAAAACTTTATAGGTAGGATATTAGTTTTCTACTTACCTCAAGACCTCTCTGTGGCTACTCACATACTGAACTTGAAGAACTCATTGTAATCTATCGAGTGAAGGAAATAAAAGAAAAGGTACAGGCTCTTAACAAAATGGACTGGTATGAACTTCTAGACCTGAAAGAGGTCACGAGTAGAGATGTGTATGAGTCAGGCACTCGGGGGATGACACAAAGTAAAGATCAGATTAACTGATGATAGAGTGCATTGTAAGGGATCACAGGAAGAAAAGAAGCACTGTAAGGGATCACAGGAAGAAAAGAAGCAAGGGAAATTATCTCAGGAGTATTAGAGGCAGACTTTATGGCAAGTGAGATTTTCCATCAGGAAACCACAGTGATGCCAGTGGCCCAACACCACTTTGGGGATTTATCATTCTCACAACTCATGCACTCTGACTATTCTAGCTATTCATTCTTTACTTTAAATCTCCCCAACAATGGGTATGATTAATTCTATTAGTCACAGTCTGATTGAAGCATCCCCATCAAAAGAGTTCTCCAGCCAGATCGTCGTATGGGCTGCTACCTGAGTTATAGATGACCATCTTTGGAGTAAGCATCAATCCTGGTTGAACCAGTTATCAGAGATTTTTAAAGTCACATGAGAAAAGCTTACCAATTTGTACAAAACACACACACACAAATACTGCTTTCATTTTTTAATAAAAGAATAACTGGATTAATGTGAGAAAGAGTTTCATGAAATTAGTTTTTTTATGCAAAAGTTTTGCTTTATTTGTTCCCAAAACAATCTTTTATCTTATATTCACTCCTAGGACAGACACAGCCTAGCATTGTTTTTTTGTTTTGTTTTGTTTATGTTTAGGTTCAAAATCATGGATGCCTCATCCCCTTTCAAGCTCTGTTGAAGTTTCATTTTACAGTGATTATTTAGAGAGACTACTTCTGTTCTCAGTGCTACAGCTTTAGATCAATCAATTCCCCAAAATTATTATCAAAACTTCTTTACAATTCTTTACTAAAAACTTCCCTTCCAGCTCATTTGGCAAACTGACTATAGATAAATATGCCTGTATCATGAAGCAAAAGATTTGAGAGAACAAATTTACCTGTTGGAGAAAGAGAGGCTAAGTATCTTTCCCATAAATGGCAAGATATGTAGAGAGCTAGAACTCTCCACTCTATTCCATGTAAGTTAATTTCTTAAAATAATATTTTGCACACGAAGTTTTTCCTGAAGAGCCCTAAAATAATAGTGTAGACCAGGACTAACTTTCTTATCCACGGAGAAATATTCTCTATGCCTAACCAAATACTTATGATCCTGTCAAGCTGCTCTTCCTAAAATTTCATAAAAATTAGCTTCCAAACCTTTCTTTGAACCTGTATCATGATAGTATTTCATTCTAATGTCTCCTCTCCCCTCCTGTTCCTTTTCTCTTGTCCTCTTCATCCCCATAGTTTGTGTAATGTAGTTTCTACACTTTTTTGAAGTCTAACCAAGACCCTTCATGTCACCAATGATGTACAGAATTACTCTATGATGAATGATATGTTATTTGAATTTACATAAAGTCACTAGTAGGTTATTTAGCCTTGGAATTATGCTCAAATCTTTTTTCATATTATGCTTGAATTTATAATTCTCGACTCTTTCAGTCAGGATAAGGATACAAAATATACTTATTTTGTATTCTCCACAATTGCCTAAGGTACAGGTTGCAGGGAAAATGGTGGTTAACTTGAATTCATGTTATCTTTAATTTCCATTCCTTTTGTTTACTTTTTCCAACTTCTTCTAAATGAGGAACCCTTTTTAAATTATAAATCTGACAGCTATATGAACTCATTACCCAAAAGAAGCTTATCAGTGGTAATACCTATCCCTTGTTAGAATTGCAGATTCTTTCATCCCACTCCAGACTTACTAAATCCTAACCTGCTTTGCAGTAAGACAACCCAGGTGATTCCCATACATATTAAAGTGTGACACTGCACTAATGAATCCATTCTGAATGAATTAATTAATTTTTGCGTTAAATAGAGGAAATGCATGTTTAAATGTTGATTTTATCGTGTGCATGTGGTGTGTGTGTGTGTGTGAGCATCAAGGGAAATATTTTGGAGACAAATAACCTTTTAGGCTGTAGTAGACTTGCCTCATAAATATCCGGTGAATATATTGCCTATGGAGACTATTGTTTCTGCCACGTGTTTTTTTCATTTTTTAGAAGCACATTAAGCCACATAGGAAAACAGAGCTGTCAGGATATTACTTCAAAAAACACATTGGAGGTACCTAAGAGCCAAAAATCATTTGATGAATTTTTAAAAGCTGGCTGCATTTTAAAGGCATTTATAATTCAAGGTGTTTGATTAACTTTTGACGACTTGAGTGCTGCTAGATTTAAAGATTGAAAGGAACAATTTGGAATGGTCTGGTGAATTTTTAAAGACAGATAGAAGCAGAAAAATTGTGGTTTTACCCTTCTTAGCTTTGATATTTTTATGTTATTTTTGTTACAATCACAAAACAGAACCCCTTTAATCTGTTTATGTCACATGGGCTAACACGCGGCTACCTGGGATTGTTTCCTACCTACGTAACATATCTGTAATATCAGTAATATCCATTAGGTATTTTAACTTGCCAAAGACAAGTAGTACAAATATATATTCTATATAAGTTTACCAACAGTATTATGTAAAGCTGATTTTATGCAAGCTGAAGGAGTTACAATGGAAATGAAAGACACGGATAAAGAAGAGGAAAGGGAGAGAAGTTAAGGAGTGGAAAGTGTAAACCTTAATTTCAAAAATTCACATATACAACAAAATCAAACAATCATGTTACAAACATGTTTATGATTAGTAGGAACCAGATGAGAGCTTTGTATTATAACTTCTGTCAATTGGAGCCAAAGCTTCACAAAAAGATTTGCCTATTTGGTATATTGTATTCAAATGTGAGCACCTTGTTTTATGAAGAATATTTTTAATCTGATGTAAGCCATTTTCAGTTATTGATTGATTCACTTATTTCTTTTTTTTTTTTTTCTGAGACAGAGTCTCACTCCATCACCGAGGCTGTAGTGCAGTGGCACGATCTCAGCTCACTGCAACCTCCATATCTTGGTTTCAAATGATTCTCTTGCCTCAGCCTCCCAAGTAGCTGGAGTTTCAGGCGCCTGCCAACATACCCACTAATTTTTTGTATTTTTAGTAGAGATAGGGTTTCACCATGTTGGCCAGGCTGGTCTTAAACTCCTGACCTCAAGTGATCTGCCCACCTCGTCCTCCCAACATTCCATATTTCTTGAAACAAATAATATATGACAATGTTTGGTAAGTGATGACATTGCAAATGCAATCATTGCACTTCCTTTAAAGACCTTATAGTTTAGTATAAAAATTATAAACAAGTAAGTCCAATAATGTAGGAACTAAGATGCAAGATGATCAAGATACAGAGGAAGCACAAAGATAAATTCTCCCTGGGACAATTAAGAAAGAGTATTAGTGGATGTGAAACCATCTTCCTCAAGACACAGTCTAAGGAATTTGTATGATTAGTTTATGAACAAATTGTTTATGAGATGGTGAAAGATGATAGTTATATATCACAAATTTGGAGAGCTACTTGATGTGTGAAGCATTACTTTTATTTGCTTCTAGCAGGTACCATCAAAATCATAAGGAAAAATTAGAATACAAGGAAATGGGGAAAAAGGAAGGAAATTAATGTTTTACGAGTACCCACAATGTGCCAGGCTTGTGGTGGCACTCTTTATAGGCACTGTTTTATAGGCACTCTTTTATAGGCACTGTTTTAGTTAACCACATAACAGCTTTGTCAATGAATAACTTTGCTAACACATAGCTTGTCTGAAGAGTTGCTACTAGGTCAACATTCAGAGGCCCACGTGATCACTCTAATTTATATGTTTTAAGAGAGATGATTTGATTGAACTTGGAGCTAAGATTTGTTTGATAAAACAATAACTTTATTTGATCTAAATAACCATAAATAACAGGGCATGAGTAGTAGAAGAGGACACAAATAATTGTGCAATTAGGAATGTATCTATGTGAGTTGAAATGACTAATTATACCCTTAGTAAAATGAAAAATTGGGTATTCTGGTTATTAGAATATTATAATATGTAATCTATACATGAATAATACCTTCTTTATATCTATATTTAGAAATTTGTTGTATTCAATCTCTTTTTCAGAAGATTGTACAAAATGTGAAATGCATTAAAGAATGCATTATACTAAGAAATCAATCAAATACTAAAAAATTTGCACCTATTTAATGTTCTTTCCTAGTCTAAACTTCTTTCGATTTCTATTCAAATCTATTTGATACCCAGAGTACTTCTACCAACCAAACATGATATGCAAAATGATTTAAGCCAGATGTTATCATCTCCTGTGCCATACAGAGGCAGTGTTTTACTAGTTCACTAGTATAAATACAGAAAGTCTACAAAGACAAAAAGAAAGCAAAAAAGTGATATTTTCTCTTACATGTTATTATAACACAGTGAATTAGAAATCTAAATAATTTATAGGAAATTAGTATTTTGATGCACAGCAGAGAATTACTTTTATTTCATGGTATCAGTTACTAAAGAAGGAAGCAGCTTTTGTTTAGGTTACTATGAGAAGCTAAGTACAGTTTTGCCCAAAATTCTAGAAGCTCAGGTTAAGCACATTACTTCAGAAATTTCTGTCATGAGTTCCTGATTAGCTCTGTGTCACAGCAATGTCAAGTTCAGTTTTAGAGGTCAGGAAAATATTTCTGAGTTGCAAAACGTTTGAAGCCATTTGCCCTACCTTATAAAAATGACTGTTTATATAGGTGACAGTAATGTCAGGTGGACTTAAATGTTTATAATCAGGGTTAACTAATGCCAGCAAAAATAGCATTGAGAAGTTGATATATCTCACACCTTAAGGATTATTAAAGGTATACAAATAATGTGCTAGGCCAAATCTAGTCTCCCAGGCCACACTCTTTCTTACACTGATATTGGAAACAGAGTTGTCTGTGTTCCTATGACAGGATGCATTACCAATAGTTTTCATCTTAACTAGGTGAAATAACTACTTAGCCATTCATAAACGCCCTATAAAGAAAACCAGGAAAATTCTACCGAATTAAAATTAATATGCTAAGTCCCCATTACTTTTACAATTTATTATAGTATGTAAATACGCATCCAGATGAAGGGACCTATTACCCAAGTAAATTTGCACTAAGATTCTTAAAACAGTTATTACACCACTGGGAAGTTCTTAGTTGAGCTCTCAGAGAGTATACAAACAAGAAAAAAGCAGAAAGGCTGTAACAGACAGATTCTAGAAAGTATGCCAAGACAATCTTTAAAAAGCTTGCATCTGTAAACTGCACTGAATCTGTTCTTTGGGAGTCCAATTTTATTTTATTTTGTATTTAACTTTATTTGCTTTATGAAATCAACATGCATATCTATAAGCAGGTTAATTTTCTTCCTGATGAGTAAAGGCATGTCTACATTGAAAAAAAAATGACCAAATCTTCCAGATAGTTTTCTTTATTATAAACATTGCACAAAACCTCAGAGATATGTTATGTTCCTCAAAGAAGGTACGTAAAACATTTGGCAAGTTCTATGACCAAGGGAAGATGCCTAACAGGTGAACCAATATTATCCAAAACTTAAGAAGATAACTTAGTGTGGGTTTTATGTTTATTCACTGTAATTGGGGCATGCATAAGCATTTTTAAATCATTTTGCCTGGGCTGGAAACTGAATGTAGCAGGCACTATGAGGGATATTATAAGGTAACTGTATGGTTTCTGTCTTTAAAATGTCTTAAACCAGCTAGGTTGATAAACCCATTATTTAGGAAACAGAAATTCAGTAGAATAAAAATAAAATGAAATAGTGATAAACTAATACATACATAATTTCTAAGGTACCTAAAGGATAGTATGAGCTACAGATGACTAATTTTTTTCTATATATATCCTTTATTTAAACACCCCCCATCCCCGCCAAAGACACATATACACACAGATATGGCAAATACACCAAAACTCTGTAACACCTAACAAAGGGCTGTGTTTACTCAATAAGTAGATTTTCAAAATAGCTTAATACTGTATCAAGAGAAAATTAATTCACGGAGAAGCACCTGCTCTATTCATATTGAATCTGGACATTCAGTTCATGAAATCTAAGCCTCTTTGATCAGAAAGTTTACTCTTTATTCGTTGCTAAGGGTGTGCCATTTCTTAATTCTGTTATTCATACTAGAAACAGAGTATGGAGGCTTTAAAAGAAGAGATTATTTTAAGTGTTTTTCATACTTCTTAATGACTATTTCTCCTCTCATGAATAACCTTCAGTTGTTCTTTTTCTCACTAAGAAATTATTGAGGACATGCAGCAAGGTAATGGCTGATGAGTTTTGAGTTGGTAATGAACAAAGTCCTTTATATAACTTTTGGAGGGACTTTGTTGTGCAAGTCTATATTTAGCCCTTAGTTGCTCCATAGGGGAATATGTCACATTAAATACAAAGGGAATTTTTGTAGGTGATTAAATAATTTATTTCATTAAGCATGTTGCTATTTGATTCAATTATTCAAGTCAGCTAACATTAAGCCCCTACTATCTGTCATGTAGGCACTGGAGATATAAAGATTAATGAGACTTTACAGATAAAATGTTGAATGAAGTCTAAGTTAGTTACAGAGTTAAGGACAATAAAACTCTAGAGACACAATTGAGTTTTACTTTTCACTGATAAATAAACTCCACAGAATATAAATGTGTGTCTAATTCTCACAAACAAGAGCAAGTTGACTGAGACTAACACAGGACTCTAAATCCCCAGGCCAATACTACACCAAAAAAAGAATCCCTAAAATAGCCCAAGCAACTGTGTCTGTGTGTGTGTGTGTGTGTGTGTGTGTGTGTACCTGAATCAGCAGGAAACCAGACATTACTGCTGTAGACAATGCCCCAAACAGCACTCTACCTCATTAACTGGCAAGAAAGACCAAATTAGAATATCAGTGTTGATCCCACAAACTACAAAAGGTAAAATAAGTACATTATCTTTTTAAAATGTAATGAAGAGGTAAGATTTGCTGAGCAGTAACATCTAAGTTTTACTGAGATGGCAACACAGAAAACCTTTGGGTTAAGAGCTCATAACACACGTACACATTTCTTCATGTAGGCTTTAAACAGTATTTTAAAAGCATCCTCCTTGAAGATTTTCTTACCAATGGTAATATTTAACTGATTCAAGCCATGATTACTTAGTAATGCGTACCTATACTATGTAACATATGCTACATATGTTATATATTCATTATATGAGATCATCAGATGACAGAGGCCAGAAAATCATTTGTAAATAATGGTTTAGAAAAAATTTGACTAAACTTATATCTATGCTCCAGTAAATCTGTTTTTAACATATCTCTAAAATGACTGTGCATACTGAGAATAGCTATATTCTTATTTCTAATTTTTAAACTTGTTTTTAAAAATTAAAAGTAATATATAAACACATGGTCTTTGTAAAAATAATTCCAAGTAATTTCTAAGCATTTCTTATTTAAGATGATTCCCAGGACATGCCTTTATCTCATCCCTCTACAGAGACCCAATTAATAATAGTAAAAGAATAAAATATAAACTCAACCACAAAGTAACCTGATGCATGAATTTGTATTTGGGAGCAACCAGGAGACGAGACAGAGGGACATGTTTCTAGAAGACAGAAAATACTTTTGATATGAGTGAAGTGCCAGATAACATTGGTTCCATAGCCAGCAACCATGGCCCTTTCTTGTTAATAAAATCTTGTATGGCTGGCATCATATACTACTTCAGGGATTAAACCAGTATTTACCTAATTCAATCACTAACAGTAGTTACCTTATTCCGATTTACCAAATATTCCGTTTTAAATCCTTTCTTGCAGCTAAGGCTGGCCACATGATGCAGTTCTGATAATAAAATGCCAGAGAAAGTAAGTTAGGGACCTGTAGTACAACTTTTGCCTTCACAATAAAAAGAAAGAAATATAGGAAGAAAGTCTTTAGCTGTCTCCCCAAACTTTGGATGCTGTTGTGTGAGTATATGAATGTGTGTAGTTGTTGCCATCAACTTGTGATCATGAGAAGAAGGCCAAGGAAAACAAAAGTATTGTGGGCACAGTGCCTTGGCATCATTGAAGTGCTGAACAAATGCTGGCCTTGCCTACTCCCAAATTTTGTTTTGTAATATAATGACATTAATGTATTGGATAAACCAGTGCTATTCAGGTATTCTGTAGCCTGCATTTAAATGTATGCTGGTGGTTACTGATGAACCTTGAAGGGAAAGTAGAGGGAACATGGAATATACGTACAAAGAACGGGAGCCAAGGAGACAGCAGGTATCCTGGAAGAATACTAAACAGGCTCTTAGTTAAGAGACAACAGGACCACAGAAGACAGAACAGAAAGTGGGTGACTTATGCTGATGGTAGGTATGAGACATCCCTCCCTCCATGTTGCGGAATAGTCTGTAGCCAACCATGTATCTGAGGATAGTGGGGGGAAATGTCAGTGGTTCGTTCATAAAGCAATTGAATGAGAGGGAGAACTAGGACAGTTAAGAGAGATGTCAGTGGCCTAGAGTAAAGCCCTCCTCATTCTGGTATTTAGAGAAATATGAGGACAAGCTCCCCGCCTATTTACCCTAATGAAAAACTTTAAATTAACAAATTCTGCAACATTACCAGAGTTTTTTATCTTTAAATGTGATTGGACATCAATAGATTACCAAAAGAAAACATTCAACACACAAGAGAAAGACCTAGAAAAAGAGACAAAACAATGTTTCCAGAGTAAAGAGAAAGAGTTCAGAAAAAATAAATTCAAATGAAAATATAATAAGTATAAAGATAAAAAATAAAAACAAAACTTTTTCTTTTCACTTTGTATAGCTTTAATGCAACATATTTTACACATATAATTCATTAAAGTGTAGAATTCAAATATCTTTAAGTAAATTTACCAAGTGATGAAACCATCACCACAAATCAGGTTTTAGAATATTTTCATCACCCAAATAAGATTCCTGTGCCCACTTACTGTTAATTCCCTTTTCCATCTTTTGCCTCAGGCAACCACTAATCTGTTATCTGTCTCTGCAGATTTGTATTTTCTGAATATTTTACATAAATGGAATCACACAGTATGTGGCTTCTCATGTCTGTCTTCTTTCATTTAACATTCCACACAAGATTTGAAACCGACACTTAGCTTTGTTTGCCATAATGTGGCAATCATAAATTATAATTATATGGCATTATACTTTAGTGACACAGGAATTTAATTTTGGAGTAGTATTCAAAATGCTTCTTTTAATTACCTTGTTTATATTACAGTAGCAGGTAAATTCCATGGTATGGTAATTTGCTTTAAAATTGACCAAAATAGATTTATTTTCCTACACAGACACACACCCATATTCAGGCACAAAAACATTCAGACAAACACACAGACCCCACAATATTATTTAGCAGGTTTACAACATTACTTTTCAGTCTTGACAAGAACAACAGCATAATTGATGGTTTAGGTGACATTTCCTAAAATCCTCTCTATCTTCCCAGACTGGTTCACGTGTCCTTCTCTAGTATTCTCAGAGTTTGCATATATGTGACATTGTTCTTACCAGATTGTATTCAAATGAACTCTGTATTAAGATAATGCTTCTATTTACTATCAGAATGTCATATAAAAGTAGATATGTTTGATTCATATTTTCAACTCTAACATCAATCAAGTACATGTGTCTACAGCGTGATTTATTCACAGTGTTTGTCAACATAAATAGAACTTCTTTAAATTAGCTCGAGTGTGAATTTAGACATTTAATATTATATTTACTTTATTTCCTATTGTTAGGTGACTAAATTTTAGAAATACTTCTATCATTTCTCTTTTCAAATTTGTTATTTTGAAGCTAAATGTTTAAATTATTTCCAAATTAAAAATAATCAAAGCCTACAGTAGTTCAAATCATAATTTTTGGAAAACAAAATGGAAAATTATCTCTTAATAGCTATATAGCTTCAGCTGGCCAATAATGAAATCCAAATTTGCAAATGTTTGTTTACCATATTTTGGAAATCTAAATTTCAGTAAGGAATTACCCTTAAAAGTCATTTAAATAGAGAGTCCCTCTGTACATGTGGAATATCACTTTCTTCATACTGATCTCATTGGGAATATACAAACTACATTAGACATGCCTATATCTAAACCTCTGGTCTAGCTTTGTTTGATCATAGGACTTTCTAAGCCAATGTTTGGACTCATTTTGGCTTCTGTCTAGATTATACCATCTGCTTTCTGCCTTCCAGAATTCATAAAATCGTCTTTCTAATCATCACCCCTTTCTTTTTTCAACTCCTTTGTGAACATTTTATTCCATTTTCTGCATCTCTTTTGTTTTTGTTTTTGTTTTTTTTCTTTATTTCTTATTTCAGAGGATTGGAGTGGGAAGGATAAGGTATACTGTGTTTCAGCCTTCCATTTAAACCAGAAATCTCAACCGTGTTTTTTTTGTTGTTGTTGTTGTCTTTTTTGAGATGGAGTCTCACTCTGTCGCCAGGCTGGAGTGCAGTGGCACAATCTCGGCTCACTGCAACCTCCGCCTCCCAGGTTCAAGTGATTCTCCGGCCTCAGCCTCCCAAGTAGCTGGGACTACAGGCGCCCGCCACCAAGCCCAGCTAATTTTTGTATTTTTAGTAGAGACGGGGTTTCACCATGTTAACCAGGATGGTCTCGATCTCTTGACCTCGTGATTCACCCACCTCGGCCTCCCAAAGTGCTGGGATTACAGGCGTGAGCCACTGCGCCTGGCCTTCTCAACTGTTTTTTTTTTTTTTTTTTTAAAAACAAACAAAAAAAACATTATTTTAAGATTGAGTATTGGCAGTTGGATACTTTTGTCAGAAGGAATTTGCTGATATAACAGAAAATGCTGCTAATAATTGTTTTTTCACACCGTGAGACTTGTTTTAAGTTGTGGGAAGCCTTAATGGCTTTTAAAAGAAAATGATCAAACAAGTCATTCTTCTTTGTTGTTTGTTTTTATAGAGATTTGCCTGCTGACCAAAGGACGTCGTACTGCCAGTGTTCGAGCTGATACATATTGTCGTCTTTACTCACTTTCCGTGGACAATTTCAACGAGGTCCTGGAGGAATATCCAATGATGAGGAGAGCCTTTGAGACAGTTGCCATTGACCGACTAGATCGAATAGGTACTCTAGTTTTCTACCTTCTTTATATAAAATTTAATCTCCTGGCATAATACAGGTTTGCAATTATAAGTCCCAAATGCAGTGGAGCGTGGTGACTCATGCCTGTAATCCCATAACTTTGGGAGGCCAAGGCAGGTGGATCATTTGAGGTCAGGAGTTCGAGACCAGCCTGGCCAACATGGTGAAACCCTGTCTCTACTAAAAATACAAAAATTAGCCGGGTGTGGTGGCATGCACCTGTAATCCCAGCCACTCAGAAGGCTGAGGCAGGAGAATCTCTTGAGCCTGGGAGGTGGAGGTTGCCCTGAACCAAGATGGTACCACTGCACTCCCGTCTGGGAGAGAGAGTGAAACCTTGTCTCAGAAAAAAAACAAAGAGTCCCATATGCCAGTTTATAGCTTGCTTGTTAATTTGTGTAGAAATAGCAATTAGCTGTAGCCGTATTTCTTGAGAGATCTGGGTCCCTATCTATCTCTTCTAAGTATTCTGGGTTTATTTATTAATGTCTATTTTTGCTAGCTAAACAAACTGATTTCCCGACTGATGCCAAAACAATTTGAATCTTCAGGTAAAAAGCAATGATAAAAATTCTAGATAGCATTGAAATAGAACTAAAAATATGATATATGAGTCTATATTACAAACTAAGTTTTATCACTTTTTTTATATTTTTGGATCAACTTTACATTTTATCTTTATATTAGGAATTGAAAATTTGCACATTTAAATTAATCTCAGCAGAGACATAATAAAATGTTTGTAATATAGACTCAAGCAGAAAAAAAAAGCCTTGATAGTAATGCCCTACATAGATGCTTTACCTCACAAACATCAACATATTTTAAAGTCTTTTCTGCTACCAAATAAAAAAATATATATACAACCATTAGGCCTTATTAGTTATGCTAGTTTGAAGATTTGCATAATTGCCATAGTAAAGTTAGCTTGGATTGGCTTGCTGTTAACATTCCTAGATATCCTGGAACATTATGTTATAAGGTAGTATGCATTCATTTTCCACACCTAAACCCTCTTTGCCACCCTCCCCTTCTCTGCTTTTTTTTGGTCAGCTCGACTCTGCTCAACCTTCCTCTCTCTGTTTAGATATCACCTCCCTCTAGAAACCTTCTCTGACCTCCCACTCCCTACTAAGCCCAGTTCCTTGGATGCATTCTCCTATAGCCTCTGAAGCTCCCCCATCACAGCACTGCTTTTATTACTGGCTCTAGAGATGCTAAATTTGTCAATGTAGAGCTCATGTTTAATTCACCATTACATTCACAGTACCTAGTATACAATGAATATTTGTTGAAGAGAGGTAGGAAGGGAGGAAGGAATAAATGAACTCAAAAAAGATGGGGCTGGGATCACTTGTGATAAACAAGGAGGTACCTCAACTGCTTCATTCTTATTAAAGGTAAGGACTTCAGATTGATAAATTGTTATGTTGGCTTTTTTTCTGCACTTCACATTCAGATCTTCCTTTCTCTCTATATTAGTAGGACAGCAGACTGCATAAAGATCTGAAAATAGATTAGAAGTAAAGGCAGTATTTGGACATCATCATTAGATATAACAAACGTATTAGAAATTCATATTGAAATCTTAGAGATTTAACAAGACCTACTCATTCAGGGAGACAATACCCACAAAAGAAGTAGGCACTCCTGAAAGCACCCTTACTTAATTGGAAAATAACTTCCCTCTTTGTAGTGTGTGAGTGTTTATGTTAGAGACAGAGACTAATTTCTAAGCAATGAGTTTCTTCCTAAACCAGCTAGACATCCTTAGAGAAAACATTAAAATCAGGATATGTCACTAGATAATTTCTGTTAATCTGATACAGCTTCACTTTCATCTAACTTATTGCAGTTAATTTTTTTTTTTTTTTTAAGACAGAATCTTGGTCTGTTGCCCAGGCTGGAGTGCAGTGGTGTGATCTCGGCTCACTGCAGCCTCCGCCTCCCAGGTTCAAGCAATTCTCCTGCCTCAGCCTCCTGAGTAGCTGGGACTGCAGGTGTGCACTGCCACGTCCTGCTAATATTTTGTATTTTTAGTAGAGACGGGGTTTCACCATGTTGGCCAGGACGGTCTTGACCTCCTAACCTCATGATCCACCCATCTCAGCCTCCCACAGTGCTGGGATTACAGGCATTAGCCACCGCGCCCAGCCTGCAGTTAATTTTTATAACAATATTATTTACATGAAATGGTTCGTAATCAATACAGGCAATGCAATTTCTAATAGGCACTAAGCAATTGAATTTTTGATCTTTATAACATAGTAAGAGTGTATTAAAAGTTACATTATTTTTCCCAAGGTTAAAGATACTTAGATTAAGATATTTTGACTGTTCACATAATCAGAAAGAAACATTATGCTTCTCGGTTTTGTGGCCATTGCATATAGATGTATGCTGCAGTTAGTTAAGCAAATATGCTAAATAAGCATTTATATTTATTACTAATGTAGGAGTTTTTGTTCTTTGGGAAATTAGGACAGTCTGTAAGTAGGGAGAGGTAACTATTTTGGCAGTCATTTAAAATGATTGCATTCCTAGCAGTCAATGAAATTACAATACATATTTATCTTCAAAAATATATTTTGTTACCTTTAATGTGTTAGTTTATTTAGCAATATCGCAAATTGATTCACTTTTCAGTTACCATATTCACTTGGAGATTAGTGTATCAATGATGCCATAGAAAAGTCACTACTTTCCCCTTCTTTCACCAATCCACTATTCATTCTAATCATTATTATGCCAGAGACTGTCTAGTATTGCAAACCACTCAGAAGATGATGGCAGGAAAAGCTAAAATTTATTGAGGTCTTAGAGGGAGCTGAGAGCCTGCAATGCACTATGCCCTTGGTCCTCACAACAACCATTCAGAAGAGGAAAGATCATAAAGTCGGTCTCAATCTTGGCTGCATTTAAGAATTCCCTGGGGAAGCTGGGCATGGTGGCTCACGCCTGTAATCTCAGCACTTTGGGAGGCCGAGGTGGGTGGATCACAAGGTCATGAGATGGAGACCATCCTGGCTAACATGATGAAACTCCATCTCTACTAAAAATACAAAAAATTAACCGGGCATGGTGGCGGGCACCTGTAGTCCCAGCTACTCAGGAGGCTAAGGCAGGAGAATGGCATGAACCCGGGAGGCAGAGCTTGCAGTGAGCTGGGATGGTGTCACTGCAACTCCAGCCTGGGCATCAGAGCAAGACTCCGTCTCAAAAAAATAAATAAATAAAATAAAATAAATAAATAATAAATTTTAAAAAAAGAATTTCCTGGGGAAATTTGCTTTTAAACTACTGAAATCCAGAGCCCATGTATGATTATTTAGATTTAATTGGTAGGGAACAAGTGGATGTTAGTATTTTTTAAAGCTCCAGAGATAAGAAAAATATCCAACTAGGACTGAGAATGACTGGTGTAAGACACTGGGTGAAAAGCAAACCCTGATACAGTCCTCCTCAGATTTGCATTTGGGAATCACCTGAGGATCTTAGTAAAATGCAACATCTGATTCAGCAAGTGGGGTCAGGCCCAGGAGGCTGAGTTTCTAGCAAGCACACAGATGAGACAGAGGCAGTTGGTTCATTTTCCATAGCAAGGATGTGCAATCACTTTTTTGTGTATATGGTCTTTCTCAGCCCTGTTACCTGCCAACCATGTTTTTTTTGTTTTCCTGGGCACTGTTCTTACTCTTCTCATGTCCTGATCTCCTTTCAGGTAAAATGAGATTATGAACACACCTATCTGACAGGGTCGCGGGTTACATAAAATCATCTACCTAAGGTCTTTTGTAGAGTGCTTATCACATAGTACGTGTTCAAATGTTCTCGCTTATGTCTCCATGGTCCTTTCTTGAAAAAGTAACTTTAAAATCAAATGTTGATTCCAAGCCCATCCTATTCCAAAAGCCCTTTCTTCCCCCATTCTTCAAGGTGGCCCTCATGTTAAATATCTCCATTTCTTCTGTAAAGTGGCTCTTTGCCATATTACAGGCCGTTCAACTGGAGTAGAAGGTACGAGTTCCCAGAGAAATACAGGAAGTGTGAAAGGTAGGAGCCACATTGGTATTTGGTGTGTAAAGGTGAGTGACTGGCTTTTTAAGCCTCTCCTGTGAAGCACAGCTATACTTCTGTTTGCAGGAGCCACTCTCACTTGTCGTTGTCATCAGTCATTGGTAGGCTTTCTAAGTGCCTATCTTTCTTTTGCTGACAGGAAAGAAAAATTCAATTCTTCTGCAAAAGTTCCAGAAGGATCTGAACACTGGTGTTTTCAACAATCAGGAGAACGAAATCCTCAAGCAGATTGTGAAACATGACAGGGAGATGGTGCAGGCAATCGCTCCCATCAATTATCCTCAAATGACAACCCTGAATTCCACATCGTCTACTACGACCCCGACCTCCCGCATGAGGACACAATCTCCACCGGTGTACACAGCGACCAGCCTGTCTCACAGCAACCTGCACTCTCCCAGTCCCAGCACACAGACCCCCCAGCCATCAGCCATCCTGTCACCCTGCTCCTACACCACCGCGGTCTGCAGCCCTCCTGTACAGAGCCCTCTGGCCGCTCGAACTTTCCACTATGCCTCCCCAACCGCCTCCCAGCTGTCACTCATGCAACAGCAGCCGCAGCAGCAGGTACAGCAGTCCCAGCCGCCGCAGACTCAGCCACAGCAGCCGTCCCCGCAGCCACAGACACCTGGCAGCTCCACGCCGAAAAATGAAGTGCACAAGAGCACGCAGGCGCTTCACAACACCAACCTGACCCGGGAAGTCAGGCCCCTCTCCGCCTCGCAGCCCTCGCTGCCCCATGAGGTGTCCACTCTGATTTCCAGACCTCATCCCACTGTGGGCGAGTCCCTGGCCTCCATCCCTCAACCCGTGACGGCGGTCCCCGGAACGGGCCTTCAGGCAGGGGGCAGGAGCACTGTCCCGCAGCGCGTCACCCTCTTCCGACAGATGTCGTCGGGAGCCATCCCCCCCAACCGAGGAGTCCCTCCAGCACCCCCTCCACCAGCAGCTGCTCTTCCGAGAGAATCTTCCTCAGTCTTAAACACAGACCCAGACGCAGAAAAGCCACGATTTGCTTCAAATTTATGATCCCTGCTGATTGTCAAAGCAGAAAGAAATACTCTCATAAACTGAGACTATACTCAGATCTTATTTTATTCTATCTCCTGATAGATCCCTCTAGCCTACTATGAAGAGATATTTTAGACAGCTGTGGCCTACACGTGAAATGTAAAAATATATATACATATACTATAAAATATATATCTAAATTCCCAAGAAAGGGTCAAAAGACCTGTTTAGCATTCAGTGTTACATGTCTTCCTTTCTTTAAATCATTAAAGGATTTAAAATGTCGTTGTAAGATTATTTATTTCTAACCTACTTTTACTTAAGTCCTTTGATATGTATATTTCTCTATTTTATGAAGAGTTCTTGGATTCAATGGAAACAAAACTGATTTTAAAAAGGCAACTCAAATGAACTAGTAAATAGCACCAATCAAAACTTTCTTTCATTAGCTGTGTCTCTGCATCTAAATTGTTAATCATTAATGGTGGAGAATTAAATAACAAATCCCATTTTATAGATCTAAATTGTATTTTGGTGCTTTCAATTTCGAATTAGGTTAAAGAATGCACTACTTGCTTGGCCACCGTAGGAGACTAGCATTGCCACTGTTAAGAATATCACTAACCTCAAACATGTTCATTGATCTTTCAGAAAGCTGAGGGAAAATTAATATTTGTCTTCATGTGTTATTGGACTTTTACCAAGACTCGATCAATGTTAGTTGTAAATAACTTTTTCAACCCAAATAAAAATAGCTATTCTGTGTTGTATGAAGGTAAAAGTCATGGTTTAAGAATTTAGTTTTATTGCTTCACTTCAAAACTTAGAGTTTTAAATTTTACAAAACCTGATTGTGAGAATTATTCAATTGTAATGCAATGGCTTGAAACCTACAATATTATTTTAACCTGCAATGTTTTATGCAAAATTGTATGCTCGAATCTACAAATTGCTTGTATTACACCAAAAATCATTACTTTTCTTTCTTCTTGCCATAATCAAGCATCTGAAAATAGTCCCTGCATGCTTCTGGGGAAAAAAAAAATAGGTTCAAATCAGTCATTGTAGAGAAAGGCTTACAGTATTTCTCATTTCTAGAAAAGCATAACAATTCATTAATTGCCTATCTTATAATTCCTATAAGGCTGACTTGGATCTCTGACTTAAGTCTAGAAGTGAGGTTTTCACTTTTATTTAATATTATTGCTATTATTATTTAAATAGTTATTTGTAAACCACAGCTTGATTTGGAGTTAAGTGTTGTCTGTGTCTTCACTGTAGCTGGTAATTTACTATGGTATTAATTTAAAGAAATAAATTCAATACAGCATCACGTCTGTTTGGGAACACACATTTTGCTCTATGTATATTGTAACTAAATGGTTAGTAAACTTTAAGGCATGTGGTGACTAACGTAGCCCTTAGATAGGAGGTTTGTCATTTTTAATGTGTTGAAAATAGTACAGACATGGTGACAGAAAGCAGGGGTAAAGTTGAACGTCTATGAGCGTTGTTTGTCTGTTTTCTTAACTCTTTACATGATCTGTGAGCACCTGCTTCTTCTCAAAGAACTCCCTTAGTAATCATTTGTGCCTAATGCATCCCACACATGTGGAGTATGACTGGAACACAATTGAAAGATTCCTAACAACTGGCTTCGGTAAATAACCCAAGTTAAGAGCATGACTTAAAGTGGAGGTCTTCAGTATCTCTGGCACTGGCAATACATTTAAGAACATACAGAGATCACACATTATGTGGGACAGGGCCTGCAGATAGACTTGAGGACAGAAAACAAAAACAAAAGCAGAAACTCTAAAGTGGATCCTTGCTGCCTGTTATGCCTTTTGTGGATATAATACCTATAATACCAAAATGAGTTGTTATGTTTAATTTCAAACAAATCCCAACTGGTGTGGAAGTAATTAACTGCTAGTCGATGTAATGTAATCATCAATATGCTGGTGACATATGATGGCATGTCAGGAATACTGTTGTAAGAAAGGGATTGTTCAGTCTACCTAGAACCTATGGGAAAGCTGCAAGACCATTTACATATCAGTACAAAACTCCTTTATTTTATTAAAATATGAGAATTAACTTCAATTTATTAAGATTACGTATTGGTCCTTTAAATTATTAAAGGTTTACATTTGATAGGATTAATGGATTTGGTAGTGAAATATTTTTATATATATAAATTTTTGGTTTTTTATTTTGAGCACTATTGGGAAACATAAGCAAAATTGAAATGCATGGTCTTTCAGTGCAACCATACAATTTTTATTCACTTTGTAATAGAATGGACAAAAAAACTAAGGTTTATATGTTAAACTAATAAAAAGGTACAGGGTAAATTATATACATATATGTATGAATGTATATATACTTAGATTAAGAAAAAAAAATGACTCACATTCCTGTAATATAAAGGTCCATTGCTAGTTGAAAAGTGAGCTCTTTTCTCTGTACATAGTGAAGCCCGTATGTATGGAGTTTTAATCTGTACAGAAAGGAATGTATTATTCATTGGTCTTTCTGCTGCTGGAAAGATAATAGAATAGCTGATTCTTACAACAACTGTATGATCAGGGATGAGTTAGAGTATTTCTTTTGTCTTTGCTCAAAGCCATACATATATAAATATATATAAAGATTATTAATAAATTCAACAAAAAATAAACTATAATCATGAATATTTTATTTTATCAATATATGCTAATCAAATGTTTTATTTTATTAATGAGTACAGCTTTGCCTCTATTTTTACATCATAAAATTTCCAAGAGCTTATACTTGATAATCACATAAAATCAATTATATTCTATAATTCTGGAATGAGAGGACTATAAATAGAACACGGATTTTTCAACCACTTCTTTGTTTACCTTTTTCATATAGTAAAATATGAGCTTATTTTCTTTTTTGCTCTGTGCCTTTTTAGAATGTGGTTGTTCTCCAACTTCAAAACACAACCATTTTGTGTAATTATTGGATATACAGATGAGAAATAGTTTTCCTGTAATAATGGTAAATAATTGTCCTGTAATATATTTATACAAACCTATTTTGTTATAATAGTTCTATGACATACCTATTTTGTTATAATAGTTTTATAACATACCTATTTTGTTATAATAGGGCCTTGGGCTCTATTATAACAAAACAGGTTTATATAAATACATTCATATTTATAGCCTTAAACAAAATAGGTTTGTATAGTAGGCCCAAGGCCCTATTATAACAAAATAGGTTTGTATAAATATATTCATATTTATAGCCTTGGGCCCTGCAAAGTTATTTGGAGAGTGATAGAACCTCCCCACACAAGTGGGTTTTAAATGATACCTAAAAGACTAAGATAGAGTTTATCATAATGAGAATAAGTAGTGAAGCATTCCTGAAAACAAGGAGGATAAATAGTAGCAATGGCAATATATTCTATTCACCAAAAAAGTAGCTTGTCTCCAGGTCTGGATGACCTCTTCATAAGTGAACAATTCCCTGATGAATGCTGTTCCACTTTAAAGAGATGGTTATTTTGCAATTTATAAACTTAACTGAGCATACTATTTTCAGGACACTACAAAGTACATAGTCAAGTTATTACCATCATTCCTATAGGACAGAGAATGATTTAAATATGACATGTTTAAAATTTTAGATGATTTATTTCAAATCCTGAATTATGTCTACTTCAAATTATGAGCAATCTCTATTATCTTTCAGGACTATTTTAAAAATCTCCATACCTCCTCTTTCAGCTTAGGTTTTTATATTTGTTAATTTTACTATGTTACTTTGCTTCTATGGCCCTCACTTGCACTGTTTATAATGTTAACCTGTTTGAATGAGATATCTCTCCATTATATCTTTATCTTTTTAGAACATGTGCCATAAAACCCATGTGGTTATTTTGTTCATATGCACTACAACTAGCAAACTTTTATTTTATGTTCACCTACTTTAAAAAGTACTCATACCGTACCATGGGAAAGAAACATGGGCCTTATAGAATTGAATGCTGAGCTATTTTGAGTCCTGAAAACAATGGCCAAAAATTTAAGGAACTGTGGTTGCTGCATGCACCAAATTGTAGCACATACAAATAAATAAAATACAGTTCTATAACTGTATTCAATATGGTTATTTTCAAGGAAAAATAGGATAGAAATTTTCTTTGAAAGATTTGCTATTGTACTTAGGGAAGTATACCTGCTATTACCCCTCAAAAGCAATGACTTTCTTAAGCAATTTCAATTTTTTTCCTTTTTAACAACCCTGCACTTGCACAACCCTGCATCTCTTGTCTCACCCTAATGCTGACCCTGCTTCCAATTCAGGCTTTGACAGGGACAAATGGAGATTTTAAGGTTTTTTAATGAGAGAAGCCTTGCTGACATTCCCCCCATCCCACCTTGAAAATTATTTAAAGATGATCTTAAAAGAACCTACAGATAATGCTCTGAATTTGTTTACAAGGTCCTTGATGTGGAGAGAATGAGTATTAAATGCTGGGGAAATAATTATCATTTAGTGAAAAATTAAGCATGCTTTTCTAAAATGTGGATGTTTAACAGAGCACAGCTGATTGGGAACACTGGCAGTTCAGTGCAGCTGGAGTGTCTCACAGGGTGAAGAGGAACCCAGATCAAGTGGGAAATAGGGATTTCAAAAACCTTCTGAAAGGCTTTTAACATCAGGGCAAAGGTTTTACAGTGTTGTACTTTATATTCTTAATTTAAGCTTATCAACGGGGAGGATTCACATTGAAATGTCTGTTTTGCTAATGTAACAAGGAATAAAATAATTTATGACACAGCAAAAACTGGGGGCTATTTACAACCCCACCCTGCCTTGTGAGGATGCTGGGTCCTAAGGAAGGTCCTAGGTTTGCTAAATAGAGTAATGGGAATAGGAAACTGAAAGTTTACTTGCTTTGCGTAAGATAAAGAATATATTGCGGCAGGGAAGGGGTACAAGAAGATAAGAGCTAGAACCTGTGAGAAGGGAAAGAAGTGATAAAATAATTTTGGCTAAAATAAAGCAAGTTCTCAGGCCAGGCGTGGTGGCTCATGCCTGTAATCCCAGCACTTTGGGAGGCCAAAGTGGGAGGAATGCTAGAGGCCAGGAATTGGAGACCAACCAGGGCAGCATGTCAAGACCTGGTCTCTACAAGGAAAAAAAATTTTTTTAATTGACCAGTATATACTTACATACCTGCAGTGTTTAGAAAGCCCGACTACAGGTGGTGTATTCCTGTAGTCCTAGTTACTCAGAAAGTTAAGGCAGGAGGATCGCTTGAACTCAGGAGGTCAAGGCTGCAGTGAGCCCTGTTCGTTCCACTGCACTCCAGCTTGGGGGACAGAGCAAAACCCTTTCTCAAGAAAAACCCAAACAAACAAAAAAGTGAAGCCAGTTCTTTAATTTCTATTGGAGATATCACACACGCTCCAAAGACTGGCAAAGGTGAACATTCTTTGGAGCTATTTTATTTCTAATGTAACATCAATGGCCATTTACTCCCAAAGGGAAACATCTTTTTTTTTTTTTTTTAAGATGGATTCTGGCTCTGTCACCCAGGTGGGAGTGCAATGGCAGGATCTTGGCCCACTGCAACATCAGCCTCCCAGGTTTAAGCAATTCTCCTGCATCAGCCTCCAGAGTAGCTGGGATTACAGGTGCCCACCACCACGGCTAGCTAAATTTTTGTAATTTTTAGTAGAGACAGGGTTTTACCATGTTGGCCAGGCCGGTCTCGAACCCCTAACCTCAAGTGATCCGCCCGCCTCACCCTCCAGAAGTGATAGGATTACAGGCCTGAGCCACCGCACCCGGCCCTGCTATTTTTTTCTATGTAGTTGTTTCAGTAATACCATATGAGCAGAGAATACTATTGATTTATTCAATTTAAGAAATCTGAATAAATTAGTAAATATAATAATTCTTCAAAAGAGAAGGACCACTTTATGTTTCCAATAGATTATATAATTGAATTCAGGTAACGTAGAGTTATTCAGACTTTTTTTTTTTAATAACGGAATTTTGCAAAAAACAGGTTGTAATTTTGCCAGACTGACCATCGTTTTCTACAGAGAATATTCAGATGTGTAGAGGCAAAGAGAGTTTCTTGAAAGGTTTTTATTTCCTGTTAAATTCGTGAGGAAAACTCCTGAGAAAGGAAAGATTTACTTTTGAAGGAAGAAAGAACATAACCCAAAGAAATTCGAAAGATTCAAAAAGAGTTTTCCAAATGTATTCTCATTTCTTTCTCATATTTGTTCAAGGTCTTAGTTTCCAAGCATTCAAAATTAAATCTTGTTTGCCTAATTCTTCTAACATCTATTACCAACCTAACATATTACAATTCTGTTTAAAATGTGCAGTTCTAAATGTTCTTGCGTGCCTCACTGTGGAAAGTGTGGTGCATGGAACTGCAGCATCAGTATCACCCAGAAGTTTATAAGAAGTGCAGAGTCCTTGGCCTTACCCTGTACCTACAGAAGTCTGCTTTTGGGCAAGATCCCCAGATGATTCATATGTGTATTAATATTGAAAAAATTGGAACTAGTAGGTCCTAGAGGAGGTAAATTTTAAGGGCTTTTTAAGGGAACTTCCAAGTGTGAAGACATTTCTGGAGGTGACAAGTCAACATAGCATGGGATCTTGGCTAGACAAGGAAAGCGAGAGAACATTAAATAAACACAAGCAACGACAAACCACCTATGTTATAATTTTATCCTGGACCATCCAAAGTTTACTCTTGGTCATGCTGTCTAACCCAGCCTGCCTCCTGGCACTTGCTAGTTAGAACCAGGGAAGAGAAAACTAATATGTGTTAGGTATTATAATTTCCTTATGTCACAAAAATGTTGGTGCCATAGCTAGCAATGTTTCTTAATATCACATCAGTACAATGTGTCCATTGCCTTCTGTAACATTTTTAATGCTATCAATAATACATTGACATTATAAAAATAAATGAATGTGGTCAATATTTTGCAAAGAGCTTCTCTTCATCAGCTATATCTATACACCTGCAGTGTTTAGAAAGCCTAACTACAAAAACTGGCTCTACTGCTTATGTCTTGCTCTACTTGCTTATTCTACCCATGGTAGAATTATATAGTCATATTGTGTCCAGAGTTGGTTCCTTCCAGTGGGTTCATGGTCTCACTGACTTCAAGAATGGAGCCACGGACCTTTGCGGCGTTACAGCTCTTAAAAATGGCACAGACCCAAAGAGTGAGGAGCAGTAAGAGTGAAAACAAAGCTTCCACAGGTGGAAGCAAACCCCAGTGGGTTGCCTCTGCTGGCTTGGGGGTGGCCAGCTTTTATTCCCTTATTTGTCCCCTTCCATGTTCCATTTTTGTCCTATCAGAGTGCCTTTTTTCAATCGTCCCTGCGATTGGCTACTTTTAGACTCCTGCTCATTGGTGCATTTTACAGAGCACTGATTGGTGCATTTTACAGAGCGCAGTTTGGTGCATTTTACAATCCTCTTGCTAACTACAGAGCACTGATTGGTGTGTTTTACATTCCTAGCTACAGAGTGCTAATTGGTGCATTTTACAAACCTCTTGCTAGCTGCAGAATGCTGATTGGTGCGTTTTACAATCTTAGCTACAGAACGCTGATTGGTGTGTTTTACAATCCTAGCTACAGAGTGCTGATTGGTGCATTTTACAATCCTCTTGTAAGACAGAAAAGTTCTCCAAGTCCCCACTCGACCCAAGAAGTCCAGCTGGCTTCACCTCTCAATATTACATCTGCTTTCATGACCGGAAAATGGAGATTGGAATAGTTTCTACTTTACAGGGTGGTTGTGAAGATTAAATGAGATAAATTTTACAAAGAGTTTATTGCAGTTCTTGGCCCCCATTAAACATTCTAAGAGCAATGAGCAGAATTTTCTAAGTCACCCTAGGCTATCTGGGCCATAACTTAGGTGGGACTGACCTCTCACACCTTCCCAGTGGAAGGGTCTGTGCATGCAATTCCAACTTCACTGAAGAAGCAGGCTTCCACCCATTGACATTCCTCCTAACCCATGATCTCCAGGTGTTTGGCAGCTAATATTTCTAGATGACTTCTGTGAACAGCTGACACCCTATATCCAGTTTTCTTGCTGCCAAGTAATCTGATTACTGATGAGGCTGGTTTTTCCTCTTTGTCCTGTAAATGGTAAAATATCAGGAAGCCAGTATCCTCAACTAGCACCTCAGCCCCAGCAAGCTTCTCCATGAAAAGAGAGTGTTGTATCATGAGCCTACGTCTTAACATATATCACATGACAGTAAAATTTGTCCTGAAGCCTAGTGCGAGAGAAGTTTAGGTCCAAGTAGGACATAATGTATGACATGCTGGATGTCATGCATGTCTTACTATAGCATCTATGACATGCTATATTAAACATTATTATAATCACATCTTTTGAACAATTAGAATCTGCAATTGAGTGCAATAGTCATCTTGTCGTTTGTAAACTTGATAATGATAAAGTATAAACACATGCCCACATACACACACACACACACACAAACATGTATGCATTTGGTTACACACAGAGAGCCTTGTCTTTTACATAGCTTATTTAGGTGGGGACAGGTTTCTGAAAGGTGTCACATGCAAGTGCTTTCCTTTTTGTTTGAGGTACAGATCCCATTAAAGAGCCAAATGCCTATACAATGCCCTGAGAGAGATGTCAGCTGTGTAATTGTTCTTTAGCTGTCTTTCTAAGTGTAGTCCAACTCTTCTGGCATGCAGCAATCATCCTGCCCCTAGGAATTTGACCTTTCTGCACCGTACTTTAAATGCAGCCTCATTGCTAGACAGCAAGAAGATAAGGAGGTGATGCAAGATTTTTTTTTTTTTTTTTAGAAGTTATGCTGTAAAATCTCCTACTACAATTATAGGAACACAAAATCTTTTGGGCTGCTAGGCTCCACAGGAGATCATCTGGACTCAGTTCTTAAAGCTTTGTTCACAGCAGGATCTGAGATCTAAACTTCTAAACTATTATTTCATGATTTGTATTTTTTTAAAGGTAGGGAAAAAAAAAAACTCCCACCTCATGTCAGAGTACTTTAATGTTCCTGTGATGAACATTGTTAAAAAATCTGTAGACAAGTGAAAAAAGTACAAGACTGAAATAATCAAAGAACTGTGAAGTTTGAAAATTGAAGCTTCCAGCAGTTTCAGATCAGCTGCATCCAATTAATCAGATGCGTGGCCCAACAACACATGCCTTGAGCTGTTTATTTCATGCACTGTTTATCGCTAAAATAGATATTAAAGCTAAAGAGATTTAGAGGAAAATAGATGGTCTGTTAGGAGAAAAGAATTACTTTAAAATGTTCATTTATAAAAAAAGATTAAACCAGATTACGTTTAGTTGCCAGTTGAAGAATAAATTTTATAGTAGTGATATAACTAAAAAAATGTTGTTTTTAAGGGAAACAATTCACTGCATATGTCAATTGTAACACTTTGTGATTTTGTTTGCCTATTTTTTGTCTTAAAGTCCTAGTATAGGTTAAAATTCTGACTTTGGGCATGGCATGAAAGGCTAAATAGATGCAATGCTCTTAACATGTCCAACTTTCTAAGACTCTGCTCAGTCATTAATACTTCATTTATTTATTTAGCACACTTCTTTCTTCAGCTATGTGTTTCTGCTCATTGTACATATGCAAAATCTACAATTTATATTTTAGCTTTGACATGAAAAAGTGAGTTCTTCTTTGAATCCTCCAGCTACCATTTTCTATATTATTCCATCTTTTTACACTTTTTCTGTTCTTCTTCCAAAAATGAAAAAAATCTAATATCACTAAAAACTTATTGTGAGTTAATTAACTTCTGAATTATCCCAGGTATTTGCACTTTAAAATAAAATGCCATCATTAAAAAAGAAATAAAAAAATATGAAAATAAATTGGCTACTAACTCTTGGACACCAGTAAGTGCTCTCACCTTAAAAATAAGAATTTCACTAAATAATTTGTAGGATTTTTTCTAGATCTAAGATTCTGAGACTTGAAAACTCTTGCCCTTGATGGGAGGGAGAGTTTATGTCATCACCGTGATTTCTTGGGACTTTATGTTGCTCAAATGTGCATCCACCACCTACAGAGTCTGCAATAAAGCAAGTTTAATAAGTGTTTGTTGAGCATCCAGGTACATGAAGAAGGTAAACACTTGAAATAAATAATAGCAAAATATAACTAAAACAGTTCAAGACAAAATCAAAAGGAGTGTCATAGGGAGTCATAATTTCAATTAAATTATACAAATGAGAATTGTCACAGCAATTATTATGTGGGCAATATAGATAGAGGGAGAATGTATAGAATCATGAAGTACTAGAATGTTTGCGCTATTAACTGTCCTTAGAAATGAGCTTGTTAAACTGTCTTGAATGATAAAAGTAAAAACAGACCTGCAGCCCCAGTATCACAAAAGATCTCATGAAGACTCAGGACTATAATTCACCTGATCACTGATAAGGCTGGCTTTTCCTGTATTTACCGTAAATGGCAAAATATCAGGAAGCCAATATCCCTCCACTCAGCAAGGTTTTCTATGAAAAGAGAGAATGGTATCATGAGCCTACCTCTAACAACTACAGAGTCTGCAATAAAGCAAATTTATGATTATTTGTTGAACATCTAGGTACATGTAGAAAGTAAACACTTGAAATAAATAGTAGCAAAATATAACTAAAACAGTTCAAGAGAAAATCAAAAGGAGTGTCACAAGAAGTAATAATTTCAATTAAATTATACAAATCAGAGTTGTCATAGCAATTATCACTTGGGCAATATATAATAGAGGGAGAATGTATAGAATCATTTGAGCTATAAGGGTCCCTAGAAATGAGAAACTAGAGATTTACTGTACTTTGAGGTTGTTATAATCTAGAGTGATTTTATGGAATTCTAGATAGACAAGCATAATTGAGAAAAATAGAAATGAGGGAAAAGTTGGAATGTTCCAGGATTTTTGCTACATACAAAACCTAAAGGCAAGAATGTAAATTCTAAATGCATATGTAAGTGCTAGATGCATATGATATCTGACTGGAGGGAGTTTTGTTTTTTTGTTTGTTTTGTTTTATTTTATTTTGTTTCTACAGAGGAGAGGCCCAAGATTAAGGAAAGCCTTAATTATGGCCTTTAAAATGTTCATACTTACCAAGTCAGAAGCAAGGAGCCATTGACAGCTTTTGAGTAGAAAGCCAGTAAGACAAAAACAGTACTTTTAGAAAGAGTATCATTGTAGATGAAGAATTCTATGACAGAAGTTGGAATCTCATGGAAAAGTTGACAGATTAGTGCAGAGCTTCTGGCAAAACTTTAGTTTTACTTTGCCACCTGAACTTCATTGGGAGTGATTTTTGTTTGTTTTGTTTTGTTGTTGTTTTGTTTTTTGTTTTTGTTTTCAGCCGGAGTCTAGCTCTGTCGCCCAGGTTGGAGTGCAGTGGCGCGATCTCGGCTCACTGCAAACTCCACCTCCTGGGTTCATGCCATTCTCCTGCCTCAGCCTCCCGAGTAGCTGGGACTACAGGCGCCCGCCACCATGCCCAGCTAATTTTTTGTATTTTTAGTAAAGACGGGGTTTCACCTTGTTAGACAGGATGGTCTCAATCTCCTGACCTCGTGATCCGCCCGCCTTGGCCTCCCAAAGTGCTGGGATTACAGGCATGAGCCACTGCACCCAGCCAAGAGAATGATTGTTTGTACAAGTGATATTTCAAAACCTGAAACATAGTGCCAGTTACATAGCAGGTACCCAATAAATGTTGGTTGAATGAATGAATTGAAGTATAATCATCATAAATACCCCACTAGAAGAAGTTTTCAAAATCATGTGGTGTCTCTCACTATTAGGAATTGTTTCTGCTATTTCTCCTAAAAAACAATTGAACTCATGGAGATAGAAAGTAGAATGATGGTTACCAATGGCCGGGAAGAGTGTAGGGGGCTGCAGGGGGAAAGTGGGGATGGTTCATGGGTACAAAAAAAAATATTTAGAAAGAATGAATAAGATCTAGTATTTGATAGCATGATAGAGTACTATAGTCAACAATAATTTAATTGTACATTTGAAAATAATTAAAAGAGTATAATTGGATTGTTTGTAACACAAAGGATAAATGCTTGAGGTGATGGCGATCCCATTTTCCCTGGTGTGACTATTACACACTATATGTCTGTATCAGAATACTCCATATACCGCATAAATATATATAATTACCACATACCCACAAAAATTAAAAATAAAAAAATTTTAAAAAGAATAATTGGGGGTACTATTGCTATTCTAGAATATTGAACATGGATCAAAATTCTTTGAGATAAAGTCTATCATCAAATCTTGTTTAGCATTTTTGACAATGCAAGTTAGCTTCCAGAAAATAATTCTAAGGCTCACAATAACTGGTAAAACTGAGGTTAAAATTTTCAAAACCAACTATGGATAAAATGATATCTTCCTGTGAACTGATATTCCCAAAAATGATAATTGTTGAATCATCTCAGAGAAGAAGCATAACATTTAAGTTTTCCACCAAAAAAAAAAAAATCATTAGCCAGATAACATGACACCCAGTTTGGCATAGTTGACAATAGATTCATATTTTTATTCCTTTCGTAAAAACAATTTTGAGATAGTCTTGATGTGTTGCCCAGGCTGGAGTTCAGTGGCTAAATCTTGGCTCAGTGCAACCTCCTCAATGTGGGGTTCAAGCAAATCTTGTGCCTCAGCCTCCTGAGTAGCTGGGACTACAGGCCCAGGCCACCATACCTGGCTAATTTTTTGAATTTTTAGTATTTTTTGTACTTTATGTTGGTCAGACTGGTCTTGAACTCCTGACCTCAAGTGATCTGCCTACCTCAGCCTCCAAAATTGCTGATTTACAGGCATGAGCCACCAGACCGAGCCTAGATTCATATTTTTCATCTTAAGTGAAGTCAACCTTCCTGTGCTCCCCCTGTAGAAGCAATCCAGTCCTGCTCCTCTCTCTAACACAATTATTCCTTAAATTTCTCCCTTAACTTCCAATATTCAATTTTCTCCTACATTATAAAATGTTTTGTTGTTATCTTTTATTCCTCTCAGACTTAATCTGTTCAGGGTTAAACTATTCTCTCTTTTTCACCCACAAGATAAATCAATGTTCCTAGCTTAGTTCATGGCGCTACATTTTTACCATTCTAGAGATTCTTTTGGCTTGGGGGTTTGGAGTCCTGTGTTGTAGTCTCAGACATTTTTACCAAATATATGATATGTGTCAATATGAATTCAGGTATAAAAACAGGGAAAGACCAATTGTAGGCCACAATACATATGTGTGTGTACATACATATATATGTATGTGAGTATACATACACACACGTATATACAAACATATACATGTGTATTTATATGTATAAATGTGATGTATGCATAAATGTAATATATATTCATATATATGTGAAATTGCAAACTGTCTTAAATCTTAAGACTTTTAAAATTAAATAGTCTAAATTAACTGTTTAAATTAAATTGAAATCTTAAAAACTTATATAGTACTCTGAATATATACACTTAATAGGATCATGAACTAGTCAGGGAGTAAAGGTAAGTTTCCCATGGAAACTGCTATTTGGATTGAGATCTGATAATGGGCAGGATTTGACAGATAAATATTGCATGTGGGGATATGTGGCATTTTATGTGTGGCATAAAAACATTCCAGGATGAAGGGGTATCAAAGGGAAAGTTCCTGAGACATTTGGAATAATGGCACATATAAGAAGCTAAGAGAGGAGCAGAATAACTGGAGCACAGAGAGTGAAGTGAGATGAAGCTGGTGAAGCAGAGAAAATACAAACCATGCAAAATCTGGTAAGACATCGACCTCTATCTTAAGAATTTGGTTTTTGAGCCAACATAGCTGACTAGACACAGACAGAAAGAGCTTCTCCCACTGAGAGACCCGAACATCAAGAAAACCAGCACGCTCTGAGGAGATCTTCAAAAGGAAGGCATTAAGAGTGGAGGAGGGAGGACACAGACTCTCAGCTAAAGTGGGAGGAAGCTGAGAACCCGGCACAGAGTTGCCCAGCACCAGATTCATTCATGGCCCCAAGTGGCTTCTAGGGAAAGGGTGAGTTAAACAGGTATGCAGTGGCCCACCCTCACCATGTAACTCCAGAATCCTAGAAGCAGGAGACCCCAGGATCCCTACAGACATTTGAGCTGGCAGAGATTGTTGCCTGGAGACTTGGCACTGATAGAACTTCTGCCTATGCAGAGCCCAAAAGGTTTGGTGTGGGAATGGCTGCAGTGGAGCACAACAAGGAACACTCATCCCCCAAGGTTTGCCATGCTCCTCTAGGTGGCTTTGGCCTTCGTTGACTGTTGGAGCTGGACAGAACAGGGTGACTGTTTCCGTGGGACTGCTAGCCTCTCCCAGGTTCCATGCTTGATTGCATCTGCGTATAGCACAGCCTCAGATGCCCAACCAAGGTGCTTCTCAGCAGCCAGTGCCACTAGCTCCTTCACCAGCATACTCCGCCTAACAGTCAGACAGCTTCTGCAGGTGGGCTCCTGGCAGCGTACCCCCACCCACAGTCTTTCCCTCCACTTTTCCAGGTCCACCTTCTTGCACTCCCCCCATCACTGTTTTGCCAGGCCACAGTTCCCCAAAGCCCATACCCACCGTTTTGCTGGAGCACATTCAGCTTCAGCCTCCTCTCACCGTTTCACCTGTGTGTGCATGCAGACCTCAACATCATTGTCCCGCCAATGTCGGTACACATGTTCACACACATACCACCTCCACATTGCTGCCCGTGTAAGCATGCAGACCTTGCCATCCTGCTGCCACCAGCACATGCATGCAATCACAGGCCCACTGCCACCACCCTGATGAAATGCTCTTGCCAGTACTCCCCTTAAGAGTATTGTTTCTGGTGCACCAGGAACACCTCAGCCCCTCCAGCACAGCAGGTGCCCAACCTCAAGGGGCCAGAGAACAAAGTTATGGGCCTTGTTCCATATCTCCAGGGTTACAGCATGCAAACCAGGAGTGCTGAGCTTAGCCGTGGTCCCCTAATATCATCCAGAAATGAAGCAAGTTGACTGAATCTAGCTTATACCACAGTCAAACCCTCAACAGCATAAAAGAATATAAAAGCAAAAAGCCCCACCCAAAGGACAGCAGCTTCAAAGATTAAAAGAATAACTGCCCCTATGAATGGGAAAGAACCAGTGCAAGAACTCTGGCAACTCAAAAAGCCAGAGTGTCTTCTTACCTCTAAATGTTTCATACTAGTTCCCTAGCAACGGTTGTTAACCAGACTGAAACAGCTGGAATGACAGACATAGAATTCAGAATCTGGATGGCAATGAAGATCATGGAAGTTCAGGAGAAAATTGAAACCCAATCCAAGAAATATAATGACTTCAGTAAAATGATATAATAGCTGAAAGATAAAATAGCCATTTTAAGAAAGAACCAAACTGATATGATACAGCTGAAAAACTCACTACAAGAATTTCATAATATAATCAGAAGTATTAATAGCAGAATATACCAATCTGAGGGCAGAATCACAGAGCTTAAAGACCAGTTATTTGAACCAACTGTGTCAGACAAAAATAAAGAATAAAAAATAATGAACAAAAACTCCAAGAAATAAGAGATCATGTAAAAAGACAAACCCATGGCTCATTGGCATCCCTGAAAGAGAGGGAGAGACAGCAACAACTTGGAAAATATATTTGATGATATAGTCCATGAGAACTTCCTCAACCTCACTAGAGAATTTGACATTCAAATTTAGGAAATTCAGAGCACCACTATGAGATACTATTCAAGATGACAATCCCCAAGACATAGTAATCAGATTCTTTAATGTCAATGCAAAAGAAAAAACATGAAAGGCAGCTAGAAAGAAGGGGCAGGTCACATACGAAGGGAACCCATCAAGCTAATGGTGGACCTTTCAGCAGAAACCCTGCAACCCAAAAGAGATTGAGGGCCTATAGTCAGCATCCTTAAAGAAAATAAATTCCAACCAAGAATTTCATATCCAGCCAAACAAAGCTTTATAAGGGAAGGAGAAATAAAATCCTTTTCAGATAGGCAAATGCTAAGGGAATTCATTACCACTAGACCTTCCTTACAGTAGGTCCTTAAGGGAGTGCTAAACATTGAAATTAAAGACCAATAGTGGCAACCACAAAAACACACTTAAGTACATAGCCAACTGACACTAAAAGCAACTTTACAATCAAATCTACATAATAACAACACAATGCACAATGTTAGGGTCAATATTGACCTGGTATATAAATGAGCTAAATGCCCCACTTCCAAGTCACAGAATGGCAAGTAGGATAAAGAAGCAAGATCCAGCCAGGCATGGTGGCTCACTCTCTAATTCCAGCACTTTGGGAGGCTAAGGCGGGTGGATCACAAGGTCAGGAGTTCAAGACCAGCCTTGCCAACATGGTGAAACCCCGTCTCTACTAAAAATACAAAAATTAGCTGGCAAGGTGGCACACACCTATAACCTCAGTTACTTGGGAGGCTGAGGCAGGAGAATTGCTTGAACCCAGGAGGCAGAGATTGCAGTGAGTCAGACTGCACCACTGCACTCCAGCATGGGTGACACAGTGAGGCTCCATTTTGCGGGGTGTGGTGGGAAGCAAGATCCAACTGTATGTTGTCTTCAAGAGACCCATCTTACATGGAATGACATCCATAGGCTCAAAGTAATGTGATGGGGAAGAAAAATAAAGCAAACAGAAAACAGAAAAGATCAGTGGTTGCTATTATGATTTCAGTCAAAATAGATGTTAAACAAAAAATGATGAAAAAGAACAAAGCAAGGCATTGCACAATGATAAAGGATACAATTTAATAAGAAGACTTTAACTATTTGAAATCTATCTGGCCCCAACATTGGAGTGTCCAGATTTATAAAACAAGTTCTTAGACACCTAGGATGAGACTTAAATAACCACACAATAATAGTGGGACACTTCAACACTCCACTGACATTGTTAGACAGATCATTGAAAAAAACTAACAAATATATTTGGGACTTTAACTTGACAACCAAATAGAAGTAATAAACATCTATAGAATACTCCACCCAAAAGCAGAATATGCATTATTCTCATCTGCACACAGCACATACTCTAAGATCAACTAAACTTTCACACATAAAGCGATTATCAGCAAATTAAAAAATAAAATAAAATCATACCAACCACACCCTTGGACCAAAGCACAATAAGAATAGAAACCAATACCAAGAACATCTCTCAAAATGATACGATTGCATGGAAACTTAAAAATCTGCTCCAAAATGACTTTTGAGTTAGCAATGGAATTACGGCAGAAATTAAGAAATTGTTTAAAACTAATGACAACAAAAATACAACATCTCTGGGACACAGAATCTCTGGGACACAGCTAAAGAAGGGTTAAGAGAAAAAAATTATAGCATGAAACGCCTGCATTAAAGAGTTAGAAAGATCTCAAATTAACAACCTAATATCACATCTAGAGGTACTAGAAAAATAAGAACAAACCAACCCCCAAGCTAGCAGAAGAACAACAACAAAAACATACAAAATCAGATCGAAGCTTAATGAAATTGAGATTTGAAAGACATCACAAAAGATGTGTGAAACCGAGAGTTGCTTTTTTAGAAACAATAAATAAGATTGATAGACTGCTAGCTAGACTAATAAAGAAAAAAAAGAAAGAGAAGATCGAAATAAACAAAACCAGAAATGACAACTTCCAGCCAACCTCACAGAAATACAAAATCCCTGATTCCATTATGAAAACTTATTTGAAAGCAAACTAAAAAACCTAGAAGAAATGGATAAATTCCTAGACACATACAGCCTCCCAAGATAGAGCCAAGAAGAAATTGAAGCCCTTGGGGGGAGGAGCCAAGATGGCCGAATAGGAACAGCTCCAGTCTACAGTTCCCAGCGTGACCGACACAGAAGATGGGTGATTTCTGCCTCTCCAACTTAGGTACTGGGTTCATCTCACTGGGGAGTGCCAGAGAGTAGGTGCAGGACAGTGGGTGCAGGACAGTAGGTGCAGTGCACCACGCACAAGCTGAAGCAGGGTGAGGCATCACCTCACCCGAGAAGCACAAGGGGTCAGGGAATTCCCCTTCCTAGTCAAAGAAAGGGGTGACAGACGACACCTGGAATATCGGGTCACTCCCACCCTAATACTGCGCTTTTCCAACGGGCTTAAAAAACGGCACACCAGGAGATTATATCCCGCACCTGGTTCAGAGGGTCCTACGCCCATGGAGTCTTGCTCATTGCTAGCACAGCAGTCCAAGATCAAACTGCAAGGCAGAAGCAAGGCTCGGGGAGGAGCCCCCGCCATTGCTGAGTTAGTTGTTTGATTAGGTAAACAAAGCGGCCGGGAAGCTTGAACTGGGTGGAGCCCAACACAGCTCAAGTAGGCCTGCCTGCCACTGTAGGCTTCACCTCTGGGGGCAGGGCACAGACAAACAAAAAGACAGCAGTAACCTCTGCAGAATTAAATGTCCCTCTCTGACAGTTTGAAGAGAGTAGTGGTTCTCCCAGCACGCAGCTGGAGATCTGAGATCGGGCAGACTGCCTCCTCAAGTAGGTCCCTGACACACGAGTAGCCTAACTGGGAGGCACCCCCCAGTAGGGGTGGACTGACACCTCACGTGGCCGGGTACTCCTCTGAGACAAAACTTCCAGAGGAACGATCAGGCAACAGCATTTGCGGTTCACCAATATCCGCTGTTCTGCAGCCACCGCTGCGGATACCCAGGCAAACAGGATCTGGAGTGGACCTCTAGCAAACGCCAACAGACCTGCAGCTGAGGGTCCTGTCTATTAGAAGGAAAACTAACAAAAAGAAGGACATCCACACCGAAAACCCATCTGTACATCACCATCGTCAAAGACCAAAGGTAGATAAAACCACAAAGATGGGAAAAAACACAGCAGAAAACTGGAAACTCTAAAAATCAGAGTGCCTCTCCCACTCCAAAGGAACGCAGCTCCTCACCAGCGATGGAACAAAGCTGGATGGAGAATGATTTTGACAAGTTGAGAGAAGAAGCCTTCAGAAGATCAAACAACCCCACGCTAAAGAAGGAAGTTCGAACCAATGGCAAAGAAGTTAAAAGCTTTGAAAAAAAATTCGACAAATGGATAACTAGAATA
The DNA here is from genome assembly GCF_028858775.2 of Pan troglodytes. Lineage (NCBI taxonomy): Eukaryota > Metazoa > Chordata > Mammalia > Primates > Hominidae > Pan > Pan troglodytes. Next base: position 67,542,070 of record NC_072402.2, read on the forward strand.
ACCAATGCAGAGAAGTCCTTAAAGGACCTGACGGAGCTGAAAACCAAGGGATGAGAGCTACGTGACAAATGCAGAAGCCTCAGTAGCTGATGCGATCAACTGGAAGAAAGGGTATCAGTGATGGAAGACGAAATGAATGAAATGAAGCAAGAAGAGAAGTTTAGAGAAAAAAATAAAAAGAAACAAAAAAAATTTCTAAGAAATATGGGACTATGAGAAAAGACCAAATCTACATCTGATTGGTGTACCTGAAAGTGACGGGGAGAATGGAACCAAGTTGGAAAACACTCTGCAGGATATTATCCAGGAGAACTTGCCCAATCTAGCAAGGCAGGCCAACATTCAAGTTCAAGAAATACAGAGAATGCCACAAAGATACTCCTCGAGAAGAGCAACTCCAAGACACATAACTGTCAGATTCACCAAAGTTGAAATGAAGGAAAAAATAATAAGGGCAGCCAGAGAGAAAGGTTGGGTTACCCACAAAGGGAAGCCCATCAAACTAACAGCTGATTTCTCGGCAGAAAATCCACAAGCCAGAATAGAGTGGGGACCAATATTCGACATTCTTAAAGAAAAGAATTTTCAACCCAGAATTTCATATCCAGCCAAACTAAGCTTCATAAGTGAAGGAGAAATAAAATACTTTACAGAAAAGCAAATGCTGAGAGATTTTGTCACCACCAGGCATGCCCTAAAAGAGCTCCTGAAGGAAGCACTAAACATGGAAAGGAACAACTGGTACCAGCCACTGCAAAAACATGCCAAATTGTAAAGACCATCAAGCCTAGGAAGAAACTGCATCAACTGACAAGCAAAATAACCAGCTAACAGCACAATGACAAGATCAAATTCACACATAACAATATTAACTTTAAATGTAAATGGGCTAAATGCTCCAATTAACAGACACAGACTAGCAAATTGGATAAAGAGTCAAGACCCATCAGTGTGCTGTATTCAGGAAACCCATCTCACGTGCAGAGAAACACATAGGCTCAAAATAAAAGGATGGAGGAAGATCTACCAAGCAAATGGAAAACAAGAAAAGGCAGGGGTTGCAATGCTAGTCTTGGATAAAACAGACTTTAAACCAACAAAGATCAAAAGAGACAAAGAAGGCCATTACATAATGGTAAAGGGATCAATTCAACAAGAAGAGCTAACTATCCTAAATATATATTCACTCAATAAAGGAGCACCCAGATTCATAAAGCAAGTCCTTAGAGACATACAAAGAGACTTAGACTCCCACACAATAATAAGGGGATACTTTAACACCTCACTGTCAACATTAGACAGATCAACAAGACAGAAAGTTAACAAGGATACGCAGGAATTGAACTCAGCTCTGCACCAAGCAGACCTAATAGACATCTACAGAACTCTCCACTCCAAATCAACAGAATATACATTCTTTTCAGCACCACACCACACCTATTCCAAAACTGACCACATAGTTGGAAGTAAAGCTCTCCTCAGCAAATGTAAAAGAACAGAAACAATAACAAACTGTCTCTCAGACCACAGTGCAATCAAACTAGAACTCAGGATTAAGAAACTCACTCAAAACCGCTCAACTACATGGAAACTGAACAACCTGCTGCTGAATGACTACTGGGTAAATAATGAAATGAAAGCAGAAATAATGATGTCTTTGAAACCAATGAGAACAAAGACAAAACATACCAGAATCTCTAGGACACATTGAAAGCAGTGTGTAGAGGGAAATTTATAGCACTAAATGCCCACAAGAGAAAGCAGGAAAGATCTAAAATTGACACCCTAACATCACAATTAAAAGAACTGGAAAAGCAAGAGCAAACACATTCAAAAGCTAGCAGAAAGCAAGAAATAACTAAGATCAGAGCAGAACTGAAGGAAATAGAGAAGCAAAAATCCCTTCAAAAAATTAATGAATCCAGGAGCTGGTTTTTTGAAACGATGAACAAAATGGATAGACCACTAGCAAGACTAATAAAGAAGAAAAGAGAGAAGAATCAAACAGACACAATAAAAAATGATAAACAGGATATCACCACCGATCCCACAGAAATACAAACTACCATCAGAGAATACTATAAACACATATACATAAATAAACTAGAAAATCTACAAGAAAAGGATAAATTCCTCGACACATACACCCTCCCAAGACTAAACGAGTAAGAAGTTGCATCTCTGAATAGACCAATAACAGGCTCTGAAATTAAGACAATAATCAATAGCTTTCCAACCAAAAAAAGTCCAGGACCAGATGGATTCACAGCTGAATTCTACCAGAGGTACAAAGAGGAGCTGGTACCATTCCTTCTGAAACTATTCCAATCAATAGAAAAAGAAGGAATCCTCCCTAACTCATTTTATGAGGCCAGCATCCTCCTGATACCAAAGCCTTGCAGAGACACAACCAAAAAGAGAATTTTAGACCAATATCCTTGATGAACATTGATGCAAAAATCCTCAACAAAATACTGGCAAAATGAATCCAGCAGCACATCAAAAATCTTATCTACCATGATCAAGTGGGCTTCATCTCTGGGATGCAAGGCTGGTACAACACACACACACCAATAAATGTAATCCAGCATATAAACAGAACCAAAGACAAAAACCACATGATTATCTCAATAGATGCAGAAAAGGCCTTTGACAAAATTCAACAACGCTTCATGCTAAAAACTCTCAATAAATTAGGTATTGATGGGATGTATCTCAAAATAATAAGAGCTATCTATGACAAACCCACAGCCAATATCATACTGAATGGGCAAAAACTGGAAGCATTCCCTTTGAAAACTGCTGCAAGACAGGGATGCCCTCTCTCACCACTCCTATTCAACATAGTGTTGGAAGTTCTGGCCAGGGCAGTCAGGCAGGAGAAGGAAATTAAGGGTATTCAATTAGGAAAAGAGGAAGTCAAATTGTCCCTGTTTGCAGATGACATGATTGCATATCTAGAAAATCCCATTGTCTCAGCCCAAAATCTCCTTAAGCTGATAAGCAACTTCAGCAAAGTCTCAGGATACAAAATCAATGTGCAAAAATCACAAGCATTCTTGTACACCAATAACAGACAAACAGTCAAATCACGAGTGAACTCTCATTCACAATTCCTTCAAAGGGAATAAAATACCTAGGAATCCAACTTACAAGGGATGTGAAGGACCTCTTCAAGGAGAACTACAAATCACTGCTCAACAAAATAAAAGATGACACAAACAAGTGGAAGAACATTCCATGCTCATGGATAGGAAAATTCAATATCCTGAAAATGGCCACATTGCCCAAGGTAATTTACAGATTCAATGCCATCCCCATCAAGCTACCAATGACTTTCTTCAGAGAATTGGAAAAATCTACTTTAAAGTTCATATGGAACCAAAAAAGAGCCCGCATTGCCAAGTCAATCCTAAGCCAAAAGAACAAAGCTGGAGGCATCACGCTACCTGACTTCAAACTATACTACAAGGCTACATTAACCAAAACAGCATGGTACTGGTATCAAAACAGAGATATAGACCAATGGAACAGAACAGAGCCCTCAGAAATAATGCCACATATCTACAACTATCTGATCTTTGACAAACCTGACAAAAACAAGAAATGGGGAAAGGATTCCCTATTTAATAAATGGTGCTGGGAAAACTGGCTAGCCGTATGTAGAAAGCTGAAACTGGATCCCTTCCTTATACCTTATACAGAAATTAATTCAAGATGGATTAAAGACTTAAATGTTAGACCTAAAACCATAAAAACCCTAGAAGAAAACCTAGGCAATATAATTCAGGACATAGGCATGGGCAAGGACTTCATGTCTAAAACACCAAAAGCAATGGCAACAAAAGACAAAATTGACAAATGGGATCTAATTAAACTAAAGAGCTTCTGCATAGCAAAAGAAACTATCATCACAGTGAACAGGCAACCTACAGAATGGGAGAAAATTCTTGCAACCTACTCATCTGACAAAGGGCTAATATCCAGAATCTACAATGAACTCAAACAAATTTACAAGAAAAAAACAAACAACCCCATCAAAAAGTGGGCAAAGGATATGAACAGACACTTCTCAAAAGAAGACATTTATGCAGCCAAAAAACACAAAAAAATGCTCGTCATCACTGGCCATCTGAGAAATGCAAATCAAAACCACAATGAGATACCATCTCACACTAGTTAGAATGACAATCATTAAAAAGTCAGGAAACAACAGGTGCTGGAGAGGTTGTGGAGAAATAGGAACACTTCTACACTGTTGGTGGGACTGTAAACTAGTTCAACCATAGTGGAAGACAGTGTGGCGATTCCTCAGGGATCTTGAACTAGAAATACCATTTGACCCAGCCATCCCATTACTGGGTATATACCCAGAGGATTGTAAATCATGCTGCTATAAAGACACATGCACACATATGTTTATAGCGGCAATATTCACAATAGCAAAGAGTTGGAACGAACATAAATGTCCCACAACGATAGAATGGATTAAGAAAATGTGGCACATATACACTATAGAATACTTTGCAGCCATAAAAAATGATGAGTTCATGTCCTTTGTAGGGACATGGATGAAACTGGAAACCATCATTCTCAGCAAACTATCACAAGGACAAAAAACCAAGCACCACATGTTCTAACTCATAGGTGGGAATTGAACAATGAGAACACATGGACACAGGAAGGGGAACATCACACACTGGGGACTGTTGTGGGGTGGGGGGAGGGGGGAGGAATAGCATTAGGAGATATATCTAATGCTAAATGACGAGTTAATGGATGCCGCACACCGACATGGCACATGTATACATATGCAACAAACCTGCACGTTGTGCACATGTACCCTAAAACTTAAAGTATAATAATAATAAAATAAAAAAATAAAATAAAAATAAATAAATAAATAAATAAATAAATGAAACTGTAGCCCTCAACAGACCAATAATGAGCTTGGAAATTGAATCAGTAAAAAAAAAAAAAAGGAACTGGAAAAATCTCTGCACCAGACAGATTCATAGCTGAATTCTCCACGGTATGTAAAGAAGAGCTGGTACCAATCCTACTGAAATTATTTCAAGAAGTCAAGGAGGAAAGACTCCTCTCTGACTCTTTCTATGAGGCCAAGATCATTCTGACATCAAAACCTGGCAAAGACACAATGAATAAAAAATCTTCAGGCCAATATCTTTGATGAACATAAAAGCAAAAATCCTCAACAGAGTGCTAGCAAACCAATTCCAGCAGCTCACCAAAAAGCAAATCCACCATGATCAAGTAAGCCTTCTCCCTGGGATGCAAGGTTGGTTCAACATAGGCAAATCAATAAATGTGATTCATCACATAAACAGAAGACCACATGATCATCTCAATAGATGCAGAAGGCCTTTGATAAAATTCAACATCCTGGCCAGGTGCGGTGGCTCAAGCCTGTAATCCCAGCACTTTGGGAGGCCAAGGTGTATGGATCATGAGGCAGGAGTTCAAGACCAGCCTGGGCAATATGGGAAACCCCGTATCTACTAAAAATACAAAAATTAGCTGGGCATGGTGGCAGGCAACTCTAATCCCAGCTACTTGGGAGGCTGAGGCAGAAGAATTGCTTGAACCCGGGAGGCAGAGGTTGCAGTGAGCAGAGATCCCGCCACTGCACTCCAGTCTGGGTGACAGAGTGAGACTATCTCTCAAAAAAAAAAAAAAAAATTCAACATACCTTCATCTTAACAACCCTCAACAAACTAGGCATTGAGGGAACATACCCCAAAGTAATAAAAGTCATCTATAACAAACCCACAGGAAACATCATACTTAATAGGTAAAATCCAGAAGTATTCCCTCTGATAAGCAGAATAAGACAAGGATGCTCACTCTCACCACTCCTATTCAACATAGTACTGGAAGTCCTTGCCAGAACAAACAGGCAAGGTAAAGAAATAAAAGGCATCCAAATAGGAAGAGAGAAAGTCAAACTATCCCAGTTTGAAGATGTTTCAATGATACCTAGAAAACCCCGTGGTCTCTGACCAATAGCTCTTAGATCTAATAAAGAAGCTTCAGCAAAATTTCAGGATAAAAAATCAATGTATAAAAATCAGTAGCATTTCTATACATCAATGATGTCCAAGCTGAGAGCCAAATCAAGAATGCAACCCCATTCACCATAGCCAGAAAAAGAATAAAATACCTAGGAATACAGCTAACCGGCAGGTTGAAAGATCTCTACAATAAGAATTATAAAACACTGCTGAAAGATACAGAGACAACACAAACAAATGAAAACACATTTCATGCTTATGGATAGGAAGAATTAATATTGTTGAAATGACCATAGGGAGCTAGGTGTGTTGGCTCACACCTGTAATCCCAGCACTTTTGGAGGCCAAGGCAGGTGGATCACCTGAGATTGGGAGTTTGAGACCAGTCTGACCAATATGGAGAAACCCTGTCCCTACCAAAAATGCAAAATTAGCCGGGTGTGGAGGCACAGGCCTGTAATCCCAGCTACTCGGGAGGCTGAGGCAGGATAATCACTTGAACCTAGGAGGCGGAGGTTGCAGTGAGCCAGATCACGCCATTGCACTCTAGCCTGGGCAACAAGAACAAAACTCCATCTCAAAAAAAAAAAAGCCATAGGGTCCAAAGCAATGTACAGATACATTGCTATTCCTGTCAAACTACCAACGACATTTTTCACAGAAGTAGAAAAAACTATCTTAAAATTTGTATGAAACAAAAAATGAGCCCTAATAGCCAAAGCTACTTTAAGTAAAAAGAACAAAGCTGGAGTCATCATACTACTTGACTCCAAACTATACTACAAGGCTGCAGGAACCAAAACTGCATGGTACTGGTACAAAAACAGACACATAGACCAATGGAACACTTTAGAAAACCCAGAAATAAAGCCACACACTTATAACCATCTGATATTTGTCAAAGTTGACAATAACAAATAATGGGGAAAGGAAGGACTTCCTATTCAATAAATGGTGGTGGGATAACTAGCTAGCCTAGCCATATGCAGAAGATTAAAACTGGACTCTTTCCTCTCACCATATACAAAAATCAACTTATGGATTGAAGACTTAAATGTAAAACCTACAACTATAAAATCCCTCGAAGAATATCTAGAAAACACTATTCTGGACAAAGGTTTTCACAAACATTTCATGATGAAGACTCTAATACCAATTGCAACTAAATCAAAAATTGACAAGTGGTACCTACTTAAATTGAAGAGCATCTACACATCGAAAGAAACTATCAACAGAGTAAACAGACAACCTACAGAATGGGAGAAAGTATTTGCAAACTATGCATCTGACCAAGTCTTAATATTCAGAATCTATAAGAAAACTGAATCAACAAACAAAAAGCAAACAATCCCCTTTAAAAATGAGCAAAGGACATGAATAGACACTTCTGAAAAGAAAACGTACTCATAGCCAGGAAGCATATGAAAAAATGTTCAATACCAATTATTAGGGAAATGCAAGTGAAAACCACAATGAGATCTCACATACTCAGAATGGCTATTATTGACAAGTTAAAAAACAACAGATGCTGGCAAGGCTGTGGAGAAAAGGGAATGGTTATACAGTGCTGGTGGGAATGTAAATTAATTCAGCCACTGTGGAAAGCAGTTTGGAGATTTCTCAAAGAATTTAAAACAGAAGTACCATTCAACCCAGCAATCTCATTACTGTGTAAATGTCCAAAGGACTATGTGTCTTTCCACCATAAAGACACATGCAAGTGTATGTTCATCACAGTTCTAGTCACAATAGGAAAGGCATGGAATGAAATTTGATGCCCATAAACCATAGACTGGATAAAGACAATGTAGTACATATATACCATGGAATACTATGCAGCCAAAAAAATGAAACCATTCCCTTTGCCACAACATGGATGGAGCTGGAAGCCACTATCATAAGCAAACTAACTCAGAAGCAGAAAATCAAATTTCACATGTTCTCACTCATAAGTAGAAGCTAAACACTGACTAAACATGGACACAAAGAAGAGAACAATGGACACTAGGGCTTAGTTGAGGCTGGAAGGTGAGAGGAGGGTGAGGATGGATAAACTACTTGTTGGGTACTAGGCTAAATCACTAGGTGATGAAATAATCTGTATATCAACTCCCTGTGACACACAATTTAACTATGTAACACAACTGTAACACATCTGCACATGTACCCACAAACCTAAAACAAAAGTTGGAAAAAGAAGATAATTTGATTCTTTATCTTCAAAACAGTGGAGAGACACAAGTTTTGCATACATGGTTTTCATACTTTCTGATACAGTCTATTGCTTGGGGTATTGGCTCTAATACTTACATTGACCATTGATATGGTTTGGCTGTGTCCCCACCCAAACCTCAACTTGAATTATATCTCCCAGAATTCCCACATGTTGGGGGAGGGACCCGGGGGAGGTAATTGAATCATGGGGGCTGGTCTTTCCAGTGCTATTCTCTTGATAGTGAATAAGTCTCACAAGATCTGATGGGCTTATCAGGGGTTTCTGCTTTTGCTTCTTCCTCATTTTCCTATTGCTGCCACCATCTAAGAAGTGCCTTTCACCTCCTGCCATGATTCTGAGGCGTCCCCAGCCATGTGGAACTGTAAGCCCAAGTAAACCTCTTTTTGTTGCCAGTTTCAGGTATGTCTTTATTAGCAGCATGAACATCAACTAAATACAATAAATTGGTAGCAGTAGAGTGGGCATTGCTGAAAAGATACCTGAAAATGTGGAAGTGACTTTGGAACTGGGTAACAGGCAGATGTTGGAACAGTTTGGAGGGCTCAGAAGAAGATAGAAAAATGTGGGAAAGTTTGGAACCTCCTAGAGACTTGTTGAATGGCTTTGACAAAAATGCTGATAGTGATATGAACAATGAGATCCAGGCTGAGGTGGTCTCAGATGGAGATGAGGAACTTGTTGGGAACTACAGCAAAGGTGACTCTTGTTATGTTTTAGCAAAGAGTCTGGTGGCATTTTGCCCCTGCCCTAGAGATTTAAGGAACTTTGAACTTGTGAGAGATGATTTAGCATATGTGGTGGAAGAAATTTCTTAGCAGCAAAGGATTCAAAAAATGACTTGGATGCTGTTAAAAGCATTGAATTTTAAAAGGGAAACAACATAAAAGTTCAGAAAATTTGCAGCCTGATGATGCAGTAGAAAAGAAAAACTGTTTTTTTTTTTTTTTTTGAGGAGAAATTGAAGCTGGCTTCAGAAATTTGCATAAGTAATGAGAAGCCTAATGTTAATCCCCAAGACCATGAAGAAAATGTCTCCAGGCCATGTCAGAGAACTTCGTGGCAGCCCCTCCCATCACAGGCCAGGAGGCCTAGGAGGAAAAAGTGGTTTTGTGGCCTGGGCTTAGGGTCCCTGTGCTGTCTGTAGCCTAGGGACTATCCTATGTCCCAGCTGCTCCAGCCATGGCTGAAAGGGACCAACAGAGAGCTGAGGCTGTGGCTTCAGAAGGTAGAAGCCCCAAGCCTTGGCAGCTTCCATGTGGTGTTGAGCCTACAGGTGCACAGAAGTCACAAATTGAGGTTTGTGAACCTCCACCTAGATTTAGACAATGTATGGAAACACCTGGATGCCCAGGTAAAAGTTTGCTGCAGGGTGGAGGCCATCATGGAGAACCTCTTCTAGGGCAGTACGGAAAGGAAATGCAGGGTTGGAGCCCCCAAACAGAGTCCCTAATGGTGCACTGCCTAGTGAAGCTGTAAGAAGAGGACCACCATCCTCCAGACCCCAGAATGGTAGATCCACCTACAGCTTGCAACATGCACCTGGAAAAGCTGCAGACACTCAGCGCCAGCCCATGAAAGCAGCCAGGAGGGAGACTGTCTCCTGCAAATCCACAGGGGCAGAGCTGCCCAAGACCATGGGAACCCACCTCTTGCATCAACGTGACCTGGATGTGAGGCATGGAGTCAAAGGAGATCATTTTGGAGCTTTGATTGCCCTGCTGGATTTTGGACTTGCATGGGCCCTGTATCCCCTGTATTTTGAGCAATTTATCCCATTTGAAATGGCTGTATTTACCCAATGCCTTACCCCCATTGTATCTGGGAAGCAACTAGCTTGCTTTTGATTTTACAGGCTCATAAGTGGAAGAGACTTGCCTTGTTTCAAATGGGACTTTGGACTGTCGACTTTTGGCTTAATGCTGAAATGAGTTAAGACTTTGGGGGACTGTTGGGAAGGCATGATTGGTGTTGAAATGTGAGGATATGAGATTTGGCGGGGTCAGGGGCAGAATGATATGATTTCACTGTGTCCCCACCCAAATCTCAACTTTAATTTTATCTCCCAGAATTCCCACATGTGCGGGAAGGACCCAGGGGGAGAGAATTGAATCATGTGGGCCAGTCTTTCCTGTGCTATTCTCATGATAGTGAATAAGTCTCACAAGATCTGATGGTTTTATCAGGGGTTTCTGCTTTTGCTTCTTCCTCATTTTTCTCTTGCTGCTGCCATGTAAGAGGTGCCTTTCTCCTCCCGGCCTGATTCTGAGGCTTCCCAGCCATGTAGAACTGTAAGTCCAATTAAACCTCTTTTTGTTCTTAGTTTTGGGTATGTCTATATCAGCAGCATAAAAACTAATAAAACCGTATAATTGAATGTCCAAGTCAGAAAACATTTGAAAGTGAAAGGGGTCTCTATTAATGTTTGTCTTGGGAGAACAAGCATAAACTGGAGCTGTGCCAGGCAAACTATAACTTTTCACCTTGCATGTTGCTTCTGTATCTCATCAGTGATCAACTCAAACTGAGCACAGTCTCCACCAATGCTTATAAATTAATTAACCAATCAGTGAGAATAATTTGTAAATTAGCTTTCTCTAACAGCAGTGGCCTGTGTTTTTGTGAGCCTCCTATTGAGGAATAGCCTTAGGCAAAACTGATGGAGGAAACTTAGGTTGGACATCCCTTCAGTAATTTGTTAGTGTTCTATTCAATTCAAATTGAATTGGCTGCCTCAAATGCTGAGAGTTGATGCTTTACAGTTGTTATTTTCCTCTTTTCTTATCTTTGAACAGAGAAAAGTACCTGTTCTAAAGAAGTTGGCATAACTGAATCTTCCCATTCCAGTGGAACACTGGGAAAGATGGGGAAGATAAGTCCAAAGAGATATGCAAATTTAACCACCGTCTAAATGTTTGAAGACCCCAAGCCCTCCCATATCTTTTAATTTTACCATTTGTTTGCAAATTCATATGATGGCTGAAGGTAATTCTTGGGGTCTTGGGAAAATCTCACAAGAAAACACTGTGATTTTGCCATCTCTCTTCAGATTTATCTTAAAATACCTAATAGAAATCTATTGCCTTTTCTGCCCCAAATAAAACCACTCCCCACAAGCTAACCCCCTTTTTTTATTATGATTCTCACAACCTCTACTCTTATCATCCTCACTATATTTTTCCTCATTCCTCAAGTCGGCCCTAATCTTAACATTCTTCAAAGGCCTCTGATCACTATCAGTAGCAAGTTCGAACTCCTTATCAAGGCACATAAGGACCTTCATTCTCTGCCTCTTGACACCTTCTACAGCTCCCACTTCGGAGAGTGCTATTCCGTTAAATATCTTCAGTAGCTCCATCTAATATTGTTGATTCCATCCTTTAATGCTTAAATAATTTAAAATCTACACTGCACTGTATGCATGGATAAAGTGGGTTGTATTGTTCATGGATGAGTTTATGTACTTACATGTCTCTCTGACTAGATTAAAACGTCTTCAAGAGGAACAAGTTACGTATTTCAAAATGTTAAGCACAGAGGGAAAAGTCAAAATATAAGGAAGTGGTGACTGAATAGAAAGCCATTTAGTTAGACATCTTCGGTGTTTCTATCCTCTTGAGGTTGTCTTAAATCCATCCCTTTTCACACTCTTTGACAATCCCTGACCGAATCTACTTATTTTATGTGAAGCAGTATAGAATAGTGGTTAAGAGTTTGGACTCTGGAGCCAGGGTGTGTGTCGTCTTTAGAATAGTAGCTCCATCACTTCCTACCTGGGTCATTTTAGCAAGTTATTCAACCTTTCTGAGCCTAAATTTCCTCATCTACAGAATGGAGATAATGAACAGAAGAATGCAACACCCTCATAATGTTCCTGGAAGTATTAAATGACTTGCCTTCTAAGTGTGAATGCTTATAACAATGAACAACACATAGCCAACAGTATCCAAGTGTTATTTGTGAATACACTGAAGACACTCAATTCTCCACCTCCTGAAAATCTCCTCTTCTGAATTCCAGATACATCCATCTACCTGCTTTTGTCATCCGGATATTTCATAATTACTCAAATATGTCCAAAATTGACCTCTATATTTTTACCTCCAAACTTATTGCTCCTCCTGTGTTTTATATTTTAGTATCACCATGGCCTAGGTACCTGCCTTAGTCATTTGGGGCTGCTATAAGAAAATACCTTAGACCGGGAAACTTATAAACAACAGGAATGTATTTCTTACAGTTCAGGAGGAGGCTGGAAAGTCCAAGATCAAGGCACCAGCAGATTCAGCATCTGTTTAGGGTTCATTGCTAATGGACAGTGCCTTCTAGTTGCTTCCCCTCATGACAGAAGGCAAAAAGGCTCCCTCCAGTCTTTTTGATAAGGGTGATAATCACATTCATGAGGGTAGAGTCCTTATGACTTAATCACGTCTCACAGGTCCCACTGCTTAATATCATCACCTTGGGGGTTAGGTTTCAACATGTGAATTCTGGGGAGACACATACATTCAGACCACAGCAGTACCCAAACCATAAATGTGAAAATCATACCCACATTTCCTTTTCTTTAAACTTATACATTCTACAATTCAACTAGTGTTACCAGCTTCATATCATTTTTTTTTAATCTGCTTTCTCTACTTCAAGATAAGCTCTTTGAGCAAAAACCCTTTCCAAAGTAAAACCTATGCAGACAGTCTTTTACTTTTCCACCATCACAGATTATCTTTATTCTGTAATAGCAGTAAATCTCCTTTGAGGGTAAGCAGAGATGATTGAAAAAACTCAAAACTCATGTCTTTCTTTTCTCCCTCTCACACAATAAAAAGTGCAATGCCTTCCTAAAACAGTTGATTTTCTTGAGTCACCATATTGCTTCCCATCAATCATGCCAAGTCTATTCATTTCATTGGTCACTAATCAGTCAAAAGCAATAGAAAAGTCAAAGGAGATAGGAAAATAACATGCCAAATATTTATTGTAATATATAGTGCCACTTTACCCATCTTTTCCTGAGTTTAGGTGGACAAGTCTGGGCAGAAGATTATCTTCCTCATTACTGTTATCAAATGTGAAGGGTTTGAATCAAGTTTTCATATATGTTGAAGCCACTGCTTGAACTTCAAGGCCTTTGTAAGTGAGAACAGTTTTTTTTTTTTTTCAAGGGCATCAGGCCTATTTTGTCCTTTTATTAGATGTATCTAACATTCTTTGTTTCTTTTTCACTTCGAGGAAGATGGGAGCAGGGTAGTGTTTTTGAGTGATAAATTCATGTCTTGTTAAAGTGCAGGTCAAATATGTATAAACACGTACACCACCTACAGACATTACCATATTAGCAGACCTTATATTTGTCCCTCTTTATTCTCCTATCCATCATTTACCCTTTAGCTATAAAGGAAATGAACGCCCAATGCAAAGGCACAAGATCTTTCATGTTAAGTAAATATGTTCCAAAGAAATAGAAAAATTATTTTGTTCATTGTTCCTCTGAGAAAGTTCAGATTGTGTATAGGTATGTAAAAGACATTAATGGTATAGTGATATTTTTCTTCTTCTGTGTATGTGGGAGGAAAAGAAGAAAGTTCAGTAAGAACAATTTTGAAGTATTTTACTCTGGTATCAATGTGTGAAATGACTTAGCAATTCAAGCCAATCCTTTTTTCATCTACTGCTGTTATTAATATGTTATATTTGCATGTAAAAATTGATTTGCAGCTTAGCTAATTTTTTTAATGTCTGATGGCATATACAACACATTTTTCTAAAAGTCATCCATATTGCCATTGCAACAATCAAATCTTAATTCTATGGAGGTGTTATTTATAATTCTTTATATTCTGGCCATTAAAATGACTTTGCCATTACATTAATAAAAGCATGAAATAATTGACACTATACTAGACAAGGTAGGGAGGTGTTTACAGAGAAATACAAAATAAATAAAAGATTTCCTGTAATGCAATAACAATTAGTTGGGTAGACAAAAGGAAATATATCCATGTGGAAAAAAATGTTTGCAAATCAACATAACAAGTAGACATCAATTTAATGTTAGAAATTTTGTTGACTTAATATTTCTGTACTAATTCTCTAAATGTAAGAACATGTTACGATTTTTGAGATGTTGCATTTAAACATTTATACGACTATTTTGAATTTTATTGTAACAAATAGATCTTAAATCTTAACTCTAACTCACTTTATGTCTTAGCTCAGTCCTCTGACACATTATCATAGACTTGGTGGCTTATAAACAGCAGAAACTTATTCCACAAATTTCTGGAAGCTTGAAGTCCTAGATCCAAGTGCCAGCATGATTGGTTTCTGGCGAGAACTCTCTTCTGGGTTGCAGAGTGCCAAGTTCTTGCTGAGTCCTCACAAGGCAAAAGAGAGAAAGCAAGTTCTCTTGAGAGTCTTCTAACAATACTAATCCCCTCCGCGAGGGCTCCACCTTCAGGTCCTCATCTAATCCTAATTACCTCCCAAAGACCCCACCTACTCATACCCTCACATTAGGAGATAGGGTTTTAAGACATGAATTTTGGAGAGAGAAAAGCATTCAGTCCATAGCACTTTATCAGCAACTCTATATTGAGTGCCAATTATGCATGACACACTGTATTAGGTAGGTCCCTGCCCTCAAAAAAGTTTATAATATAGAAAAAAACTCACTGTAACCCTAATTTTATCAGAAACTATTATAAAACACTGGATCACAACCTTGGCTATATGTTAAAATCACCACGGGAACTGATGCTAAGATCCCTCTCCCAGAGATTCTGGCTCAGTTGGTCTCAGGTATGGTCTGGGCATTGAAATTTTTAAAGATCGCTACAAGATTTCTAATGCATAGCCTAAATTAAGAACCATTGCTACAATCCTATGGAGAAAATTTACCTTCATCTGAAGTAATCATAGAAAGCTTCTCAGAGGTGGAGGATTGTCCATTGACAACCAATCAAACTGGATTTAAAGTTGAAAGGTGTCAGAGATCTTGACACATCAGAAACAAGGACAATTAGGCAAAGAACAATATGAAAGCAAGAAAGTCCAAGTTATGTTTGTTGATCAATGAGTAGAACTGCATAGATTACAGAAACAAAAGTAAATGTGAAGCTAAAACAATTATTCCATTGACCATGTATGTGCTATAATATTTCTTCTGATAGTCACCTTTACCTCTGCAGATATGAGTAATATGTTATTCAAACTTTAGCATGGTACCTATATGATAGACTACATAGATGGCCATAATCGTTCCCTTTTACCTGTAACTGCTCCATTTCCCAAGTCCTACCATTAAAAATTCAGAGTCTCTTATTTCTTCTCTTTAATCTTTTGAATTTCTTTGGCCAATAAAATGCAGTGGGAGTCAGGAGAGGCAAGATACAAGCCCAGACTTCAAAAGTCTTTGAATACTTGCAGTTTCTGTTTCTCTTTTGGAACCCTGTCCAGCGACAATATATGAAAACCAAAATAACCTGCTAAAAAAATGATAAAGCATATTAAGCAGAGACATGACATCCCATTTGAGGCCTTTCTAGACCAGCTAGCTTCCAGCTGACTTGGCAGTTAATCATGACTATATAAACAAGTCCACCCAAAACTAGAAGAGCCACCCAAACCCAGTTGAAACTGCCACCCCATAGAACTGTATTCTAAAGAGATGGTTTCTATTTAATTGACTAAAATTTAGGGTCATTTGTTTTACACAAATGCTAACTGATATAATCTCACTTTCCCAGCTACGACATCTGATCCAAGGGGTACACCAAGCTGGTAAGTATGACTTCTTACTCATAACATTTTCCACTGGAATGAAAGAGACACACTCTACCTTAGGCTACCACACTGGTAGTGTGTCCGGAATTGGTGGGTTCTCCAACTCGCTGACTTCAGCAATGAAGCCGCGGACCCTCACCGTGAGTGTTACAGTTCTTAAACATGGTGTGTCGGGAGTTTGTTCCTTCAGATGTTCAGATGTGTCCAGAGTTTCTTCCTTCTGGTGGGCTCGTGGTCTAGCTGGCTTCAGGAGTGAAGCTGCAGACCTTGGCAGTGAATGTTACAGCTCACAAAGTCTGCGCAGACCCAAGAGTGAGCAGCAACAAGATTTATTGCTAACAGCCAAAGAACAACGCTTACATAGCAAGTAAAGACATCTGAGCCGGTCCTGGCAGTTGGCTTGGGTGGACTGCTTTTATTCCCCTCTCTGACCGCCCCCCCATAGGTACATTTTACAGACAGCTGATTGGTCCATTTTACAGAGCACTGATTGGTCTGTTTTGACAGAGTGCTGATTGGTGCATTTACAAACTTTTAGCTAGACGCAGAGTGCTGATTGGTGCGTTTACAATCCTTTAGCTAGACATAAAAGTTCTCCAAGTCCACACCCTTTGCCTAGTGGAGCCGCCTGCTATGCCGGAACTCCTTAGCCTTTGGGCAGTCAATGGGATGGGGCGGAGCAGGGGGCGGTACCCGTCTGGGAGGATCAGGCCGCATGGGAGCCCAAGGAAGGAGGCTCCCGCATGGCTGGCTGCAGTTCCCAAGCAGGTCCCCAGCCCTGCCCTGTGGGGAGGCAGCTGAAGCCCTGTGAGAATTCGAGCATGGCATGGGCGGGCCGGCAGTGCTGGGGGACCCAGCGCACCCTCCACAGCTGCTGGCCCGGGTGCTAAGCGCCTCACTCCCTGGGCCGCCAGCAGGGGGCCGCTCAGCCCGTGCCCACCCGGAACTCACGCTGGCCTGGGAGCGCTGCACGCAGCCCCAGTTCCCGCCCGCGCCTCTTTCTCTACACCTCGCCGCAAGCAGAGGGAGCCAGCTCCGTCCTCGGCCAGTCCAGAGAGTGGCTCCCAGAGGCCAGTGGCGGGATGAAGGGCCCCTCAAACGCAGCCAGAGTGGACGCCGAGGCTGTGGAGGCATGGAGAGTGAGTGAGGGCTGCTAGCACGTTATCACCTAGCAAGTTGTCACCTCTCAGCAGCATATGAGTACAGAACTTTCTAAACCCATGTGTCCTATGCCATGGAAAACCATCTGCAAGAAAAAATTAATGAAACTTCAATACAAAGAAGTAATAACAAGACCCTGCAAGAGTGAGTGGGTCCTTTTTGACAGTCTAACCATCCATGATTCAAAGTTTGCTTAAGACCAGGGCCACCTTGACTGCTTAGTGGAGTTTTGTTCTAAATCAGAAAATTCCTCTGTTTGATTTAAACTAGTTCTTGTTGGGGTTCTGTTACTTGCAATTGAAAATGCCCTTACCCAAACTGTTTAGCCAGTCAGGAGGAAACAAAATCAAAAGTGGATGAAATAATAGTCACCGTTCAATACAGCTGTTCAAGCAATACACTTTTGTTTAGGATCCAGTAAGTTAGGTCAGAAAATGGGAATGTAATCTTATCCTTGAAGGTTTTGTATTCTAGTACAGAAGACAGACTGGCATACTTATAATTAAAGCAATCAAGGAACAAAATATGTAGGAAGGCTACCTAACCTAACAGGAACAAGGTAAGATCTCAGTGTTTTAGCTTTGAGAGGAAAACATGGCTCAATTCAAATGAAGAGATTGAAGAAAGCATTCTAGTTAAGAAATCATGACATGCTCACTCCTGTAATCCCAGTACTTTGGGTGGCCGAGGCGGGCGGATCATTTGAGGCCAAGAGTTCAAGACCAGCCTGGCCAGTATGGCAAAACCCCGTGTCTACAAAAAACACACAAAAAATTAGCCAGGCGTGGTGGCACATTCCTGTAATTCCAGCTACTTAGGAGGCTGAGGCAGGAAAATTGCTGGAACCCGGGAGGCAGAGGTTGCAGTGAGCCGAAATCAGGCCACTGTACTCCAGCCCTGGGTGACAGAGCAAGAATCTGTCTTAAAAAGAAAAAAAAAGCAGAAATCATTACATAGTTCTATCTACATCAAAGTATATACTTAATTGGGTTGCTAATACTCCCACACCTGCAAGGTTGTTTTTAAAAAAATAAAAAGGTGAGGAGAGAATAAGAAACGAAGCTAACATTTTAAAATACATGCTGTATTTCAGAAACCCTATAAGACACTTTACATATTATCTCTTTTAAAGATATATAAACCAGTATATCTCATTGTATTTTTGCAGCAATCTTGTGAAATAGAGGATATTATATTCCAACTTATTATATCATGTGTTATATGACAAAAATCAGCTTCAGAAGACATAATTAAGTTTGGATTTTTTTCTTTGGAAGAGTTCAAATATATTTCAAAGGCACAATTCTGGTATGTAATGTACACTATTTTGAAAAATAATTGAGATATTTTTCTGGGATTAATATTAAATGAAATTGACCAACTTGTAAATTTTTTGTAATTTTATAGATATACAAGTTATTATTGCCTTAAGACTTCAGAAAAATTTGTTTTACACTTATGATTATAGCTTAACAGTCTTGTCACTGTTTCCTGTAATATAACTGCAGAGAAGTATCTTCAAGGCATTAATAATACCACAATGAGATAAGATGAAATTGCAATGCATAAATTATTCCTTAGATTGAATGTTCAAGTTTTCTGGCTCTCAGTGGGATTTCCTGAGTTTATCTTTAGAATTTATTTTCTTTTTAAATTTGTAAACTTTACTTTGTTCCCCATTTGCTTATGAAATTTTCAAAAGAACAGTACAACATGTTCTTTTACCGTTATATATAATGTATTATAATATTTGAGTGGATTGTTATATTGCTTGCTACAATCGACTCAGGAAAGATTGATAGTGCAGAAGAATAGAGATAACTGAGAAGAAAAATAGTGTTTCAAAAAGTGAAGGGAGATGGAAATATAAGGGTCAGTAGAACTAATTTATGATAGGTGACGTACTTCATTGTAACAGATGAAAAAAAATGATAGATGCAGATGCTGTTGTTACTGATGCAGTTGCTGTTGTTAATCTTGTAATGATGATGATAATGATGATGATTGATGTTGTTGAGGGTGACCTGGAAATGTAAAAGTTACATGCAGGATTTAGTAAAGCAAAGGATGTTCATGTGCAGACATAATGAGGCGAGTACACACACACGCAACATAGACTAGACAGCGGGTTCGCTGTCTTTCTAGTTTCAAAATGTAGTACCTTATGAAAGTTTTGCTCTGTGAGACATAGCTTCATCCTTCTAACAAATTCACCTTTAATTTCCTAAGCTGCATTGAGTGGGTTCTGTACTTGAAATCAAATGATCCGTGCCTGAGACACTTTGGAAACCACTCAATTCAGAGTATCCTGTACTCTCTCTTAGCATGTATTACTTGGCCAATACCCATAGTCATTATTTTTATTTTTCTTAGTGGGAGAGTCTAGTTCCCAGCGTATATTAGTCTACCCTGTCCTGGTATAGGTTACCATTAAGGACACTCTTATTTTTAGACCTAGACACTCAGAAGTTTTACTTCACTGTAGAATTAATAGGAACCAGAAGGTTGGTATGGTTTCCAGTAAAAGTAACAACCTAATAATTAATAGAAGTATATGTCCAGAATAAGGGAAGTGTTACCATTAGCATGTTGCTTTCTAATCAGACTATGAGGGTGGAGCAACCAGAAATGGTGTGTCTTCCCTAAATGTAAGCACCAAACAAGATTTTTTTTCTTGTTCTGTACTGTTTTCTCTTGTTCTCTACTGCCCGGAGCGTTGGTGCTCAATAAATATTCATTGAGTAACTGAAAGCCATGTTGTAAGAAAAAGCTTGTCATGACTGTGACTGTCTCACTTGGAAATTTGGACAAGAATGGTAGAGAAGAGATTTCTGTCTTTAAGTATCAGAAAGGGAACTTACTCCCATTAGCCCAAAAGGGCAGAATTATAAACTAGAATACTCGATTTTTAATTTCTTGTAATCTTCCCACACTCAGAGTACCTAATAATGTTCTTTGTCTCATTAGGGACCTGAATCTTTACACTAAGCCTGTATAACTACATCCGAATGTAGGCTGCCACTCTATGCCTATGAAGTGTCACTTCAAAATAAAACTAATGAGAAAAATAAGTAGATCTTCCTCAGAAAAATATTGCTCTAATAGTCCACTGTATCCTGTAGCATTTCTTCCCCAATAGTGAAGGCTGGCAGTTTTAACTTTAATCATGTTCATCCTGCCTGTATGAACCCAAGATGGATATTTAGTCAAGTTGATTATCTGGTGCACACCTGCTAACATAATTATGGCTAGAATAGGATGTTTTGCTCATCCTCTAAACTAAAAATAGCTAAACAAAATGTAGCATTCTTGTTTCAACAGGCAATCTGAGGTCTTTGGGGTACTTTGAAAATAAGGTAGTCAAGCACTACCTTAATTTAAGAATCTTTTTTTTTCTTATGTGTTAGGTCAGTGATTCTGTGGGACATCTGTAGAGCCTAGAAATCTACATTTTTTTTTAACAGACACTCAGGGTGACAATGCCTTAAGCGAAAAGACAATAGAGCTGGGTACGGGATATTTATTTATTAGAATTGAGCATTTTCATTTGAGTTAAAAATCTTTTATGGTTAATTATGCTTGACAGAAAAGCCAGTGAAATGTTTCATTGACATTTGTAAGTTTATCCTTTAATGTTATAATATACCAAAATGTCATATTATTCAAAATCTACTTCTGTGCAAACAAATTATTTTAAGCTTCCCTGCCATGCAACTCTTGATGTAGATATATCTCCTATGTGTTTCTTCAATAACAGCCACAATATCCTTGATATTTGCCTCACAGAGTCAAACCCCATTGGCCAAAACCCTCAGCCTTAAAAGTTAGGAGTTATTTATGCAGCCATTCAAGCAGGAATCAAAAGACATGCAGAAATATTAATCTTGCTATAACTGCAATAGGTTTTTATCTTTTTATTCTTGGATCCCCAATCTCCTCCTCTCTAATAATGGGTGCCCTTGAAGTAACTAGGCCATATTCTTTTCTTTGTGTTCTTAATATGTTCTCTTACTTGCATTCTCTCTCTCTCTCTACCTTCCTTCATTTTGTGAGCTCCAATTTTTGTACCTTCAAATAACACAATTTAGAAAACTTCAGCTTTAAAAAAAATAAGCGATTCCTTTTGTCATTCTCTAATTACCTTAAACTGCAAAATATGTGCTTATAAATGAATGTACATTCCATTCTGAAGAACTGAAAAGAGCTATTTCATAAGTCTACAATGAAGCAAAATAACTACGTACAGAGAAAAGTTGGATCCAGGTGCAAAGTAAAAGGACTTGGCAGATTGTTAGATCAAGATCAGGCTGAGGTTCAGCTGGTTTCTCCAGTCGCCCACTTGGCCCTCTTCCAAGTCTTTCCTTCTCTTTCCTTTCCTTTTTGTCCTTACTGCTCTAAAGCTTTTTAATAAACTTCCACTCCTGCTCTGAAACTTGCCTTGGTCGTTCCTCTGTCTTATGCTCCTGAGTCGAATTCTTTCTTCTGAGGAGGCAAAAAAAAAAAAAAATCAGGTTGAGTCAGAAGACAGAAGGCAGTTCACAAAAGGAGCCACTGAAATTAATTATTAGTTTACTTTTACTAGAAACCATAACAACCTTCTGGTTCCTATTAATTCTATACTGAAATAAATCTTCTGAGTGTCTAAGTTTAAAAATAAGAGTGTCCTCAATGGTAACCTATACGAGGACAGGAAGGGAGCCACTGGAAAATAGATGGAAAGTTGTGACATTTGAAGAAACCTAAAGAGTACAGTAGGCCTATCAGTTCAAGAGAGTTAGAAATTGGTAAGATCTTGTCTTAGTAGCTCAAGAGAATGAGGATAAAGATTTCTTTTCCTCTGTCTCATGGACCAGAGAAGAAAAAAAAAAAAAAAAGGAAATACTGAGGAATATCTGTAAAGGAAACATGATTGTTGTTTTTATCCATGGTTGCCATGGCATTTAAGCAAATAATACTCTTCTACTCTTCCAACTTCTGGACAATTATTGTGGTCCCTACAGTGAGGAAACTGTGACTTAGGGGAAGTTAGGCAATTCATCCAGGATCACATAGCTAGTACATTAAATTTCAATATTTAAATCCAAAATGCATGTTTACTTCTTTTTGCCAAAGAGAGAACTAAAATCAGAAATTCACAGGACTTGAAAGAAACTGCATATTGAGAAATATATAAACTACATTATCTCAGATTCATTGATCATTCAATATTACTTGAACAGGGTTAACCACTCTCAATGGTACCACAGGTTCTAAGGAAATAGCAGTGGATTAGGCAGATAAATAATTGCCAACGAATGCAATGTGTCTGTAATTTGCTTACCCAAATCTGATGGCATTTTTATTTGCTTATACCCCAGTAAAGTAGCTGGAGTCAAATGTACCTGCCTGAGGAAGAAAATAGGAGAGAATAGAAATGGAAATAAGAAGATTTGGAAATATAGCCAAAAATCAAACTTCCCCTTTGTCTGTGATGATTGATAGCAACAAAAGGAACTATTGACAATAAAGAGACTTGGGATATCATAAAGAAAAAAAAGTCCCTTCATTGCTCCATTACACTGAGATGAGAAAGGTCTTTTGATTTTTCTTATTTTTTACCAGACTTTATTTGGACCAGTTCAAGGTTCACTGCAATGTTGAGCAGAAGGTACAGAGATTTCCCAGCCCCACTACCCACATACAGACACAGCCTCCCACATCATCAACACCCCCCACAGAGTGGTGTATTTGTTATGATTGAACCTATACTAACACATCATTATCAACCAGAGTCCATAGTTTACATTAAGGTTCACTCATGGTGGTGTACATTCTATGGGTTTGGACAAATTTTAATGACATGTACCCACTGTTATGGTATTGATATAGTTTGGCTCTGTGTCTCCACCCAAATCCCATGTCAAATTGCTATCTCTAGTGTTGGAGGAGGGTCCTGGTGGGAGGTGACTGAGTCATGGGAGTGGACTTCCCCCTTGCTGTTCTCATGATAGAATAGAGTCTCACGAAATCTGGTTGTTTGAAAGTGCATAGCACTTCCCCCTTCTCTCTCTTTCTTTCTTCCTCCTGCACCCACCGTGTAAGACTTGATGGCTTCCCCTTCATCTTCCATCATGATTGTAAGTTTCTTGAGGCCTCCCCAGCCATGCCTCCTGTACCGCCTGTAGAATTGTGAGCCAATTAAAGCTCTTTTCCTTATAAATTACGCAGTCTCAGGTAATTCATTATAACATTGTGAGAACAGACTAATACAGGTATCATACAGAGCAATTTCACTGCCCTAAAAATCCTCTGAGTTCTGCCCATTCATCCTTCCTGCCCTCTTCCTGCCCCAGACCTTGGGAAATCACTGATATTTTTACTGTCTTTATGGTTTTGCCTTCTCCAGAACGTCATATATTTGGAATAATACAATATGTAGCCTTTCCCGATTGGCTTCTCTCACTTAGTAATATGCATTTGTTTCCTCCATGTCTTTTCATGGCTTCATAGCTCATTTATTTTTAGCTCTGAATACTATTGAATTACCTGGATGTACCACAGTTTATCCACTTGCCTACTGAAGTATATTTTGGTTATTTCCAAGTTTGGTCAATTATAAATAAAGCTACTATAAACATTTGTATGCAAGTTTTTGTGTGGACACAAGTTATCAGCTGCTTTGGATCAATACTAAAGAACACAATTGTTGGGTTGTATGGTAAGTATGTTTAGTTTGTTAAGAAGCTGACAAACTGTCTTCCAAAGTGGTTGTACAGTGTTGCATTCCCACCAGCAACATGTGAAAGTCGGCGTTCTCTTCAGCATTTGGTGGTTTCAGTGTTCTGGATTTTGGCCATGGGTGTGTAGTAGAATCTCATTTGCGAATAGGTATGTAGTGATATTTCATTATTCTTTTTGTTCACATTTCTCTGATGACATGGATGATAATGTGGAGCATCTTTTCATGTGCTCCTTAACCATCTGCATATCTTTTTTGATGAAGTGTCTATTAAGGTCTTTGGCCAATTTTAAAAATTGGGTTGCTTCTTGTTGAGTTTTAACAGTTTTTTTGTATATTTTGAAAAACAGTTCTTTATCAGATGTGTCTTTTAAAGATATTTTCTCTCAGTTAGTGATTCGTCTTTTTATTTTCTTGACAGTATCTTTCATAGAGTAAGAAATTTTAATATTAATGGCATCTAACTTAGCAGTTCTTTCATGGATCATGCTTTTGATGTTGTATGTAAAATGTCACCACCAAACCCAAGATCATTTACAAATCCTCCCATTATTTTCTATGAGTTTTATAGTTTTGTGTTGTACATTTTGGTTTCTGATCCACTTTCAGTGAATTTATGTGAAGGAAGTAAGGTCTATGTCTAGATTTCATCTTTTTTTTTTGCATGTGGATGTCCAACCATTTGTTGAAAAGGCTGTCTTTGCTTCATTGCATCGCCTTTGTTCCTTGGTCAATTATCGGTTGATTATATTTACGTGAGTGTATTTCTAGACTCTGTATTTTTCATTGACCTATTTGCCTGTTATTTTACTAATACCACACTGCCTTGATTAGGGTAGCTTTAGAGTACGTATTGAAATCAGGTAGTTTCAGTTCTCCAACTTTGTTCTTCTCTTTTAATTCTGGATTGGCTATTTGGGGTCTTTTGCCTCTCCATGTAAACTTTAGAATCAGCTTGTCCATGTCTAAAAAATATTTTCGAGGGATTTTGATTGGAATTTTGTTGGATCTATAGATCAAGTCAGGAAAAAGTGGCATCTTGAAAATATTGACTTCCTATTCATGAACATAGAATGTATCTCAATGTATTTAATTCTCCTTTGATTTATTTCATCAGAGTTTTGTAGTTTTCCTTACGTAAATCTTATACATATTTTATTAGATTTATATCTAAGTATTTCAGTTTTGAGGGATGCCTGTGTGTGTGTATATATATATATAATATATATATAAATATAAATATATATATAACTATATATAAAAAATAAAATTCCAATCAAGATCCCTCGAAAATATTTTTTAGATACAGACAAGCTGATTCTAAAGTTTACATGGAGAGGCAAAAGACCCCAAATAGCCAATCCAATATTAAAAGAGAAGAACAAAGTTGGAGGACTGAAACTGCCTGATTTCAAAAAAAACAAAATATACACACACACACACACACACACACACATATGTAGGCTTACATATAAATATATATATATATATTTTTTTTTTTTTGAGACGGAGTCTTGCTCTATTGCCAGGCTGGAGTGCAGTGGTGCAGTGGCGCAATCTTGGCTCACTGCACCCTCTGCCTCCTGGGATCAAGCGATTCTCCTGCTTCAGTCTCTGAGTAGCTAGGACTACAGGCATGCGCCACTATGCCCGGCAAATTTTTTGTAGTTTAGTAGAGACAGGGTTTCACCATGTTGGCCAGGATGGTCTTGATCTCCTAACTTCCTGATTTGCCCACCTCGGTCTCCCAAAGTGCTGGGATTGAGTGCTGGGATTACAGGCATGAGCCACCGCGACAGGCCAGTATTAATATTTTTAATTTGAAATTCTATTTGTTCATTGCTCGTATATAGGAAGGTGACTAAACTTTGTATATTAATCATATATTTTGCTATCTTGCTATGATTATTAGTTCCAGGATTTTAAAAAAATTTATTCTTTTGGATTTTCTACATAGATTATCACTTCCTCTGTGAACAAAGATAATTTTACTTCCTCTTTCCCAATTCGTATACCTTTTATGTTCTTTTCTTATTTTATCTCATTAGCTAGGATGCCTAGTACTAGGCATCCTAGTACTAGCCATCCTAGTACCAATCAGTTGGCAGCCTGTGGTTTTACTACCATTAGCTAATTTAAAAGGGCTGCTAAGAGGCAACAACCTTGTCTTGTTCTTGACCTTAGTAGGAAAGTTTCTAGTTTCTCACCCTTAAGTATAATATTAGCTGTAGGTTTTTTGTAGCTACTTTTTGGTCAGGTTAAGGAAGTTCCTCTCTATTCTTAGCTAGCTGAGAGTTTTTGTTATGATTAGGTGTTGGATTTTTTTTCCAAATGTAATTTCTGCATCAATTAAATATGATCATGTGATTTTTCCTCTTTAGCCTGTTGATGTAATGAATTACATTAATTTATTTTTTAATGTTGAGCTAGCTTTGCATACCTGGGATAAATTCCACTTGGCTGTGGCATATAATTATTATAAATTGTTGGCATGGATTTGCTAATTGTTTGAGGATTTTTGCACCTGTGTTTATGAAAGATAGCAGTCTGTAGTTCTCCTTTCTTTTAATTTCTTTGTATAGTTTTGGTATTAAGGTAATGTTAGCTTAGTAGAATGAGGCAGGAAGTATTCTTTTGTCTTCTATATTCTGAAAGACATTATAGCAAATTGGTATGATTTCTTCCTTAAATGTTTGGCACAGTTCACCAGTGAACTTACCTGGGCCTGGTGCTTTCTCTTTAGGAAGGTTATTAATTATTGATTAAATTTATTTCATAAATATAGGCCTATTCAGATGGTCTTATGAATTGTAGCATATTATGTCTTTCAAAAAATTCGTTCATTTCATGTAGATTATCAAATTTGTGGGCATAAGTTGTTCATAGTATTATAACCATTTTAATGTACATGAGGTGTATAATGATATTTCTTCTCTCACTTCTGATATTAGAAATTTGTGCCTTCCCTTTTAAAATTAGCCTAGCAAGAGGCTTATCAATTTTATTAATTTTTTTAAAGAACCACCTTTGGTTTTATTGATTTTCTCTATTAATTGTCTATTTTCTATTTCATTGATTTCTTCTCTTATTCTCCTTATTTCCTTTCTTCTGATTACTTTGGATTTAATTTGTTCTTCCCTTTATATTTTCCTAAGGTGGAAGTTTAGAAGATTGATTTTAGATCTTTCTTCTTTTCTAATATATGTATTCCATGCTATAAATTTCCTTCTAGGTACTACTTTCCCCACATCCCAAAAATTTTGATAAGTTGTGTTTTCATGTTTAATTTGCTCAAAAGATGTTTAAATTTCTCTTGAGATTTATTCCTTGATCTATATGTTATTTATAAGTGTGTTGTTTAATCGCCAATATTTTGGCATTTTAAGGTGTCTTTTTATTATTGATTTCTAGTTTAATTTCATTGTTGTCTGAGAGCAGAGACTGTATGATTTCTATTCTATTAAATTTGTTAAATGTATTTTATGGCCTGGAATGTGGTCTGTCTTGGTGAATGTTCCATGTGGGCTTGAGACTAACACGTATTCTGCTGTTATTGGATTGAGTAGACAATAGATGCCCATTATATACAGTTAATTGATGATGATGATGATGATGAGTTCAACTATGCCCTTCATCATTTCTTGGATCTGTCCATTTCTGAGAGAGAGGCATTGAAGTCTCCAACTATAATAGTGAGTTAATTTATTTATTCCTGCAGTTCTATCAGTTTTTGCCTCATGTATTTTGATGCTCTGTTGTTAGGTGCATATACATTGAGGATTTTTATGTCTTATGTAGAATTGACTTCTTTATGAGTATGTAAGGCTCCTCCTTATCTCTAATAACTAATATTGCTCCTCTTGTTCTCTTTTTATTAGCTTTGCCATGGTATACATTTCTCCATTCCTTTACTTTTAATCTCTATGTGCATTTACATTTAAAGTGGGTTTCTTATAAACAACATACAGTTACTGATTTGTGGATTTTGTTCCACTTTGACAATTTCTGTCTTTTAATTGGTGCATTTAGTCCACTGTTGTTTAAAATTATTGATGTAGTTGGATTAATATCCATTATATTAGTTACTCTTTTCTTCTTGTTGCCCTTGTTCTTCCTATTTCTGTCTTCGAATTTTTCTGCCTTTTGCTATAAAGAAATAAAAAATAAAAAACACCTGAGGCAAATTAAATTTAGCAGAGTTCATTTGAGCAAAGAACAATCAGACTTCCAGCAAGCTCCACCCAGCAATGTGGACAGGCAGTATTTATAGACAGATAAAAGAAAGAAAGTACAGAAACATCTTGGGCATGATGCAATCAGTTGGCAGCCTGTGGTTGGCTGAAGGTTGGCTGCCACGATTGGCTGAGACACAGCTACTTGTACAAAAATATAC
Organism: Pan troglodytes; assembly: GCF_028858775.2. Taxonomy (NCBI): domain Eukaryota; kingdom Metazoa; phylum Chordata; class Mammalia; order Primates; family Hominidae; genus Pan; species Pan troglodytes. Next base: position 67,570,392 of record NC_072402.2, read on the forward strand.
ACCTGGTTAGGTTGTGGTTCGTTTACATACTAAGTTAGGTTGCAATTCACTACAAAGGAATTCAAATCAAAGTATGGAGGCAACCTCAGGCCAAATTTAGTATGATTTAACAATTTCTCTGTTTTGTTCCACCTCTCAACTTTAAGAGAGTGACCAAATATTTGTGCATTGATGACACTCTCTGTTATTGTATCGGACATATTTGGTCTCAGCATTAAATTAACAATTCATAACATTAGGTCAGTTGGATGATATTTATAATCCCTTTATGTTTTCATTATTCTAACTGTAGTAAGACAATTTGATGTATAACAGATGGCTGCATTAGAGCATTTAAGACTCTTGAGAGAAAGCAGTGTAACAGGGAGACTATTATGAGGGCTATCAAAAGGATAATATGAAGATACTAAAGTATACTTCTTAATAGGAGCCTACAGAAATTGAACCTATCAAAATCAAATACATAAAAAATGATCCAGAAGAGGAATCTACTTGTTTTAACCAAGAAGTTTGTTGATTTCTTGCAACTGAGTTTCTACTATATCAGACAAATTTTTCCAAATACAACAATAAGAATTAGCTATCACACACAATACCCACTGCTAAGCCAACAGATAGTCCAAAGGCATCTTATTACCTGAAACAACTCTATCCGGAGTAGTTTAAGACGTCTGCTGGGCAACTGTAGCATTTTCAGTAGAGTCAGTGCTATAGCTAAAGTTTGTGCCAAGCCGTAGAAAAAAGCATTCTAACAAAAGATACCCATTTACAGGAATTTATGCCTGTTGGCAAAACATCTTTATTCCATAGTGCAAATTAAGAAGTGTTCCTTTTCCAAGTTGTTTTGGTGTGACAAAGGTACTTTTAGAATCCCTAATCTACACTGAGCCTTGTTTTCCATTTATTAAGACAGAGTTGCCCACACGTATGGTTGATCATTAAATCCTTCACAGATAAAATTATATCTTGGAGGGGCACAACAGACTATTCCCTGTGGGATGCCTTGTGCATTCAGGGTTATCAGTAGGGAAGCACTAGTAATATTTATCTAAGGCTCCATTATTGAATCATTGCATGGTTTCAGGCTATGCGCAATCAAGGGATTTGGGTTATACATCTGTTCACAAACAAATTATCTTTCTTTTGGTTTTCTTACTAAATTTCTGGCAAAATTTAACTGTAAAATCCTCACTATATGTTTTGCCTACTGCTAGTTTTAAACAAGGAATCCGAATGTGTGCATGTAAAAGCTTAACTTTATAGAAAGAACCAGATATTGCACTTGAAAGATCAATTAAATTTGTTAAAGAGTGAGCCAGAAAGTCTCTAAGATCATGTAAGGATTTAGGTCTAATGTGACATATCCAATATTTAATTAAGTTCCCCCGGAACGTACTAATCATAAAATCTTAATTATTACATTATTTTCTCATGTATAAACAGAAAAGAAACACAGGAAAGAGAGGAAAAGGGACAAAGATTTCATAAGAGGGGAAAAATCTTAATCCATAATCTTCAGAAAGCTGTCCCTGTCTAGGATGACATCCCCTTCTGAGGAGAAACTTTTCTGGGCAATTTTACCTTGAGATCTCTGGTGAGTGTACAGTCCCGAGTCTGGAGGGGCCCTCCTGGGCTGAAAGGAGTGGATCCAAGCCGTGAAGTTTTATTGCTCTATGGGTGGTAAGAAGAACTTGGTATAGTGCCTTCCAAAGTTGTTCAAGGGCAGTCTCTTGACTTTGCATTTGAGCTGCTTTCAAAAACTCATTGTCTGGGTTCTGGATCATGAAAGGTCTGGTTGTAAATTGGTGAGTCATGAAGATCTTCTTATACCTGGTGAAAATATACTTTGGCATAATGCATTAAAACCTGAAATATTGAATCATGTTAGAGCTTATGTGAGTATGAAATACACGAGTTTCTATTATTAGGGGCATATGCCTAACCACAATTCTTTTATAAGGAAATCTATGTTTTCCAGTGGAAGTGGATCTGATTGCCATAAATCAGTAATACCTTTGGAGCAATCCAATTGATTCAGTAAGCTTTGCCTAATACTATTGGGTTTGTAATACCTTATCTAAATGTTTTACAACCTGTCCAGTGAAATGAGTACCTCCATTGCCAGAGATTCCTCCAGCAACTCCCCATAAACAAAACGCATTTTCCAATAACCTGTTAACTACTATTGCAGCATCACCCTTTCTGCATGAGGATGCTTATACAACTAAATAACATGCATTGAAGGTGGCAGTTAAATAAAACCCATCTGTAAATGTTCAAATGATCCAATAGGTGCTGGAAATGTGCCATCTGAGATTTTTATTGTCTTACAGAAATTATTAGTTTGATGAATGAAATATTGACTATAAATGATTTTAGCAATTTTAGAACAGCCATCCGTCAATATTTTTTCATAAATTCTGTAATTTTTACCTCTTCCATTATGAGTCGTACAGTGCAGAACTTTTAATAATAGGAGCTTTAAGGACACAAGAAGGACTGAGTGGCTGTCTAGGCTCTCCGTGGGTCAATGCTTACCATTGCATTTATATCCTTTTAAACACCAGCTTTGCTTCTCCAATTTAGGCACATAGTACTTCTTATTAAATACATTATCATAGGTTATTTGTCTTGGGTTAATCTTATACAGTTCATTCAAATTTCATATCTTAATAATTTTGGTACTGGCTGAGTTAGCATGAAAAATCCGGCATTTCTTTAGTATTCAATTAATTCTTTTTCTTAATGATTTTGGGTTAGTAGTTTTATGGAACAAATCGGTTTCTTCATTAGACCTCTGGGAATTCTTATCCAGTCCAATGGTATGATCTTAAAGATATCAGAAATGTGTGCTTGTTAGAGTCCTTTCTATGAATATCCTCAGTGATGAAACACTTTAGGCTTATAGAGCTTACCTACAATAGCTTTCAGTAAAGTACCAGAGTAAACAATTATTTATCTCTGAATGACAAGACTTTAAATGGTCATGATAAAAAGATCTGATGAGAGTTCATTACAATAATGATACAATAATGATGTAATTGACAAGGAAATTTGTGTATTTCTGTTGCATACAATATTTTAAGATAATTAGAATTATGACTGATAACATTATACCAGGACTGTAAGATATATATGAATTTCATATAATATCTGGAACACATATTTTAATACAACTATGCAAATATAACTCAGAGAAAGTTTAGTATTACTTATTATTTGATGACATTCCCTATAGAATTTAATGTATCAAAAAAACCCAATTGGGTTATATTTGTATTTTTATTAGAAGAGATATCATTTTGAGTGTTCTAAGGATGCACCTGAAATATATCAAAGTTAATTCTAGGCCAAGGAAAAAGTCTTAATTTAGAGTTTTATATTGAAAAGTTTGTCAAAACATAAAAACTTTAAAACACTTGATCAAAATAGGGTAACAGGTCACTGTGAAATAATAGTCATTCACCTAACCAGTGGTAATTTATAGACTTCAAAAGCCAATACAGAAAGTTATATAGTTGCATAAGAAACCTTACCTCATCAATAGAAAGAACGCAGTTTTCTTAAGAAATCAAAAATATAATAAAGACAACTGAAAGCAAAGGAAATTATTTTCGTAAAACAAAGAATCTTTTATTCCTAGGCTAATTACCCAAAAGCTAAAGAAAACCTTTCACAGTTTCCTATTAAGAGCAGACCAATACTCTTTAAAAAACTTGTTGTTGTAACAGAGAAAAAAATTCTAGTTTTGCATCAGTGTGCTTTTAACATTAATGCTCCGTGTCTAGGGAAAATTTACAAATAATTTCTTTCTAATCTTAGCCAGCTTGATCACATCAATTCCTTTCACAAGATTTACCTTCCATAAAACTTTAAACCTTCTTTTATCCCTTCAGTTATTTATTCTACACTTTTTTTCCTCTTACTTTGAATCACTCAGTCATACTATTATAGGACAAAAATTACTGTCTTTTTCCTGTAACAAAAACACATATTTTATGTAAGCATTACCTACCAAAAACGTGTTATACTTTCCCCTCATAAGGAGTTGTCTCTCTTATTATTCTAGTTTTAATTACAATATATTAATTAGAATCTGAATCTTAGCAATTGTGAATCAGCATACTGTAGATAAACAACATGTCATGATTTCCAGAAATATATGACTACCTCAAAGTTTAATTTTTAATATTTATTAATAGACCCAGATATATTTAGCTTCTCTATGCCATATTGAAAATAAGATGCCAAAACTATATAAACTTAAACTTATATTCAGCAATTAATGTTTCAGTATTTTGCTTTTTTTGGAAATGACCCAGGTATTCAATGAATATCCATATTTTAACTTAATTTTTGCAAAACTCTAAAGGTTTAAGTTTCCAAATTTATTTGGGAAGCTATTTTAAAGTAGGCACACTGATACAAAACAAAGTTAGCTAGCATCAGATTATTTCCTTGTTAACTATTTTTACTGCATGTGTATGTTAGGCTGTCATCATGAAAGCAAGATCAAAAATTTAAATACTTTTTTTAAAATTTTATGCTGTGCTTGATATACATGAAGTAATAGACAAACTTATAATTTTATGGTCTTAAACATCTAATAGAGATAAAAGTTGTGTGTTTGGATTATATTTAATACTGACAACTCTAAGACTAGCCTGTTTTAATTATACCAGCAATATTTATCAAAGATAATTCAATTCACATGAATTTGAAAAGCATTTGAGTTCTTATTTTGCTGAGAGAATACTTGATTTATATAAGCATTTATTTTTCTTAAAACCAATTAAATAGAGCTCCTTTATAAATTAATTTGGCAATATCATCAGGGGATAGAAAAAAGTACTATACATATATATTAAACATACAGACATGCATAAACATATAAACAAACAAATCTTATAGCTCTCACTTTAAAAATTTAGCCATGTTCCAGGTACTGTAATGTAAATTCACCAACTTATTAAAGAATATCTGGATCCAAATTGTTTTTCTGATCAATGGAACAAGATTTTATGCCCAGATGGCTAACACTTTTGACTAATATTTCATTTGCCTTCTGAAAGGATCATTTTGAAGAGTCAATCTTTGATTCATTAAATCTTTGATGCCTATGCTATACCAATTAAAAACTACATCCCATTGCTTTTGTGGCATTTTTGATGCTTAATTTTCAAATGCATCTCACAAGTGAATAATTTTAATCTAGGTTAAAATTTCCCTACTGTGGTCACTGTAATTCTAATGAGTTGTCTTTAGTAAGGTTAACCATTTTTCCCGAAGTACACAGGTACTGAAGCCCATATATAAAATTAGTTGGTATTCCAGAAAGTCAAGTCCCACCTTTCTAGAGTCCCATACTTTTTAGATTTGGAACAATCCATTTTCAAAAGTTACCTACCTGAGGCCTCTAAATCCAATCCAGCTAATTATCCAATCCAATTTGATCTTGGAAGCAGTTCAATAAATCATTGCACAAACAAATTTGATTGCTCAAAGCACAAATTTGTGGGGAGCTTGAATCCAAGCAAGCACTCACCTATGACCCCAGTTGCTGAGAGAGCTAAATCTCCCCAATGGGCCCTGGTGGGTATATTTGTTTGGTCACTCAGTGCTCCTGGAAGTCACTGGAGGTCTACTTTAGATCCCACCTCTGATGTCAAACCATTAAAAGAAACAAGGGCTGACTGATTGATAAGCTCTTGAAAATTCTTAAGTTTACTGCCTCCCTTCAGGTCTCCAAGGAATGCTAAGTCTCCTCCCTGCCATGAGAGACACAAAGTGAACTTAGTGTTGGGATACGGAAACTGGATGGCCCTCGGGGGCTGACCCGCAGGGACTTCGGGATATAGCAGAGAGAGCTTGGCATGACTTATTACTCCAGGCTGTAGAATCCTGGAAAAGAGCTACATGCAGCCCACACCTGGTCAACTGAAGGACCACCTTAGTGGAAGGGGGACAATCAGGGCCTCTGGCCTGCCATGTGCACAGGCATAACAATTGTTTTATTTAATGTTTAGATGGAATATTTGATCGATTTCAACCAGGCATTTGCATCTTGGTATGCTGTCTTAATTGCCGAAGTTTCTTTTAAGTCTTCAACTTCTATGATCCTCTAGTAAAATGAATGTTTCTTTCAGCACCTACTTTTATTAGTTTTTAGACCAAAGAAAGCTAAACACCATTTTATATTTAATAATGCTTTTTGTATGATTTTTATACCAGATAAGTTAAATTTTACCTTTATATTAGTGTGTTATTAATGTTAAACTTAATTATAATAAAACCTTGTAGACGTATTTATCCAATTTTTTATGTTTGACCCTAAGGTAAGATTTTATAGACTCTTTTTAACCTTTTATAATTTTTGTTAAAGAGCAGGTTTATGCTTTAAGAAAAACTTGTTGCATTTTTACTTTAATGTCCAGTCCACAGAAAAACTGGATGATACCTTTTTAACTTTAGCTGATATGTTTACAAAGAGAATTTTTTTTTACAATTAATGTTTTAAAACTTGCTTAAACTTTCAAAACAATAATTTTTTTAACCTTTTAATGTAGGTAAAAATCCACATTTTTGTGCCCCTTTATAATCTTTTTGCCAAAGGTATATTTTGCTTTTCTTATAAACCTTGCACATAAACTGTTTTTTTTTTAAATAGTACTTGGGAGGCCTTATTACTTTTAAATTATACAACATTTTTTGCATAAATTTTTTGTATAACATTTTTTCTTTCACGACTTTGCAATTGTTCAACATGTCTCAACTTTCTGACTTATTACAAACATTTTTTTCTTTAAACAACTAGTTAATTTATTTCAGGACCTAAATTTACCATATAACACTCTTTTTACATAAATTCTGCCTCCCCCCTTTTTTTACTTTTTTTTTTTTTTTTGCAGATAACCATTCCTGTTTTTTTTTCTTTAAAGTAAACTTTCTTTATGTCTTTGGACTAGACTGTCTAAGGCCACAAGATTAGAAATTACCATAATACATGTTACACTGTTAACTTTCAGCAAACTTCACTTTTGTTGAAAACCTTGTAAGTTTGGGATTTCAATTATCCTTTGCTATTAATAAGACCTTGTTTAGTCTAAATTAACTTGGAATTGGTATAGATGGTCTCTTTTTCTCTGCTGGTCTTTCCTTGCCTCTGCCAGCCACTTATGCTGCTGTTCTCTTAACTACTGTGGGGGGGGAACGGGGTCTAAAACCAGCTGTAACAGTCTATATACAGAAACTGGTCTGGGTGCCTTGGCTTACAGGTTACCTTGTGTCATACCTTTGAAACAAGGGACCTGCCCAGACTTCCTTCTGATGGCCAACCCACCTCTAATGCTGGGCAGTCTATTTCACACAAAGTTCTAAGTTTTCCTGGTGTCATAGTAACACCATAATCTCCCTTAAATTCTTTCTTGAAATTTTTCAACATAGTTCCTAGTGGGGTGGGCTTATTTGTGCCTGACCCATGCTGCTTCAAGACAAAATACCACGCTCACACCACACGCACACCACAAAACAAAAAACAGGTAAAAAGGGCATACACACACTTTTACCATTTATACCAAATTAAAATCATGAAATTCAAAATGTGAGTACCAAAAAATTCAAGCCAAGTCAAAACCAAAACATCCAGCAATTCAAGTCAAGTCAAAACCAGAACAAAAGTGCCAATACAGGCATGCCTGGGTGATCAGGCCATGCTTCCACTCAGATGGAGCGGGGCAAGTTCCAAAGACTAGTCTTACCAAGTCAAGCCAAGTCAAAACCAGAACAAAAGTGCCAATGCAGGCATGCCATGGGTGATCAGGCCACGCTTCCACTCAGATGGAGTGGGGTAAGTTCCAAAGACTAGTCTTCCCAAGTTTCAGATATCTGGACTGTAAGTGCCAGTTCCTTCCTGGCGTTCAGCCACTATGTTAATCCTCCACAGGGGCCTGCTACACGCTGCTCTGGCGAGGCGTTCCTCCAGGGCAATTGCCTACCTGGGAGCTCTCTTTGGATCACGTCACTCAGGCTGGCCGGAGTACCCCACAAGGACACTTCACAGGGCAGGCTTAAGCCGCCTAAGGGGCTGCCTCAGCTGTCCGTCAGTCACCTTGCTTCCCGGTCAGGGAGCAAAGAAATGAAGCAGGATGAGCCACAGACAAAACTTTTCAGACACTGAGCTGTAGAAGGAAGGGCTTTATTCAGCTGGGAGCATTGGCAAACTACTGTCTTAAAATCCAAGCTCCTCGAGTGAGCAATTCCTGTCCCTTTTAAGGGTTCACAACTCTAAGGATTTCACATGAAAGGGTCGTGATTGATTTGAGCAAGCAGGGGGTACATGACAGGGGCTGCATGCACTGGTGGTCAGAGTGGAACAGAACAGAGCAGGGAGTTTCACAATGTTCTTCTATACAATGTCTGAAATGTATGAATAACATCGGTTTCTAAGTTATGAGTTGATTTTTAATTACTGGGTTTAGGCCAGGCAGTCCCAGGCCTGGTTTCGGGCCTGGCGCGGGGCTGCCTGTCTTTGATTTTACTTCCTTGTTTTTTGTTTTTTTGTGTGTTTTTTTAAAACAGTTACTGAGTATAAAACAATATGAGAGGATCTCTCTCTTCCCTCATTGTGAGCCCTTAAAAGGGACAAAAATTGTGCACTCAGGGAGCTTGGATTTTAAGGCAGTAGCTTGCCAATGCTCCCAGCTGAATAAAGCCCTTCCTTCTACAACTTGGTGTCTGAGAGGTTTCATCTGCGGCTTGTCCTGCTACGATACTACTTCACATATAGGAGGAGAGACCTACAATTGTACTTTAATTTCTCCCCTCCAGGCCTTTTGTGTCAGGTTTGAATAGGCCTAGTTGTGCTAACTCCCACCTGGGCCAGGAATTTTCACGATGACTCAGTGACCAATTAAATGCTTACAAATTCATGGTTTATTGTGAGACTTTCACACACCAACAACCATGTAAGTATATTCAACACACAAAGGCAGTAGTAAGAGAGAGGGGGAAGGAACCATAGGGAGTAGCTCAGGAGACCTGCACGCTTACAGAATAACCAGCAGGTCCGGTTTATCTCTGAACACCAAACAGGGTTCTCTGATCTCAGCCCAGCAGGGTTTCTGGCAAATGTAAATGGGTGCTGTTTTTATTTTAAAGAGCAGATTATGCAGATGGTTAATGCAGATTAACCACATGGAAAGCAAGAGAAGGAATACAGATGCTACTAAGAGCAAAGACCAGTCTCAGGTAGACAGCCAGTAAGCAAATGGGAATCTCAGTCCCACAACCTCAAGAAACTGAACTCGAGTCAATAACCTGAAGGAGCTTGGAAGCAGATTCTTGTCCAGAGCCTCCAGAAATGAAGGCTGTGCTGCCAACCCTTTTATTTCAGCATTGTGAAACTCTAAGGAGAGGCCCAGCTGAGCCACACTGTACCAGTGGTTCTGACCTACAGAATTATGAGATAATACATGAATGTTATTTTAAGTTGCTACATTTTTGTCAATTTCTCATGGCAGCCACAGAATACTAATATACCATATTTCTGAAGATTTGCATCTGAAACTACTACTTATTCCAATTATTTTGTCAATCAGAATTCTTAATATATTGAACAAAAACTTACTCAAGTTGATTTAAGTAGATTATAAATATGGATTTATAAGAGAGATATTAAGTAGCTTATAAGATCAAGAGAAAAGAAGAAAAAACAGGCTCAGAAAATGGTAAGGAACAAAAGAGGGTTAGTTAAATATCTGTTCCCTGGCCAAAAACATGCCTGAGAACTTGTGTGATGACATTGCTGTCCTTGCCACAGAACGATATGGTTTATTCAACCAATTCCACCATCTCTAGACACTGTCTTAAGTACAGAAGATGATACTTAAGTACAGTCTTAACTATTACACCCTAGCAACTGCTTGCAAATACCACTACCACCATCACTAGAAATTAGTCTCCATAACCATTTGTTTACATAATTATTGGTTCAATATCTGGATTTCAACATCCGAAATGGATGCACTTGATTGGCTATACCCAGCTTATGTGCCACACCTGAGCTGCCCTTGCAGCTGGAAAATGAATATTGCTATTTCAGGCAATATAAAAAGAGATGAGCTCTGCCAACTACTATGTAGTTGGGAGTACTTCAAAAGTAGAAAGAAGAGTTTTCAAAGGATGGCAGAAAAATGTTGAATATATTCCGGTTATTCAGTTCACATATCTAAAACTTTTGAAGGTTCTATCTTAGGTTCCTAAGAACATGTTTCAGAGTCTCTTTTCCCAACTTCTTAAATTGTCTGAGGCCTCAGCTATCATAGATCATATGCTAAGAATGTTTGGTTAAACTCTGAATTTTAACTCTTTCTCAGTAAGGCACATGTATATTTAAAACAGAGATTATAGAAGCATACCAATGGAACAAATATAAAAGGTTCTCTTTTAGTTTCAAGTGAGGTGACCTTGGCTATGTCTGTACTTGACCTTTTTACACTTGTTTCCTCAAGTGTAGAAATGGTAATGAGCCTACCTCAAATGGGTATTGATTAGTTGATATGATCTTAGAAAGCTATTTAGAGAAACCCCTGAAGAGCTAAATATGGATGTAAGACAAACTGTGAGTGGGTAGTGGACAAGGAGACCATGTACGAATTGTGAGTGTAAAATTAGGTCTTATGTCCCAGAGACTGCTTTTTGAAGCACTATATGTCAACTCATTTTAAATATAAAGGTCATGGCAAAACAAGGTAAAAGTATCTTGATGTCACGTTATTTAAGCTCTCTTGAATTTTAAATATATATGCACATATATGCATAAATATAGAAACATAATTATATAAATATATGCATATAATTATACATATACATATATACATGTATATATGTTTTTTATATATATAATATATTTGTATATACAATTTCTGCCTCTGTGTATATATGTATATACAATTTTTTTCCCCTTGCTGACTAATGCTGTTTCAGGTGAACTGTCCTCTTGCCCTCGACTATTTCCCAATCTCCCCAGTTCTTGATTTTCTTAGAAGGAGCTATAATCTGTCACTCCTGTGATGCTTTTCTTAAATAGCTTATATATTTGTATATATAAGGAGCTGATTATTTAACTTAAAGGAGGCAGTGAAGCAAGTTAGAACATTCTTATTTTAATTACAATCCATACCTTACAAAATTAATCGGATGACATAAAAATAGTAAGATGGAAAGGTGTATAAATAGAAGAATAGATAGGTACATACATGTGTGTTTGTGTGTGTGTGTAGTTACAAGGGTGTGTCTATGTATAGGTATAGGTTTGTATGTGCATGTATGTGTGTATACATATGTATGTATGTGTATACATATGTATACATACACATATAATACATGATGAAACAAATATAGTCAACTATTCATTAAAGATTCTAGGTGGCTCACGCCTGTAATCCCAGCACTTTGGGAGGCCGAGGCAGGCAGATCACCTGAGGTCAGAAGTTCCAGAGCAGCCTGGCCAACATGATGAAATCCCGTCTCTACCAAAAATACAAAATTTAGCTGGGTGTGGTGGCAGGCGTTTGTAATCCCAGCTACTCAGGAAGCTGAGGCAGGAGAATCACTTGAACCCGGGAAGGGGAGGTTGCAGTGAGCTGGGATTGCACCACTGTACTCCAACCTGAACAGCAGAGACAGACAGACAGACTCCATCTCAAAAAAAAAAAAAAAAAAAAAAGAATTCTCAGTGGTAGTTATATCATGGTTCACCAAGCAATTCTTTCAACATGAGAATGTTGGAGCTAGAAAAAGCTTTGGAGTTCATACAACACAAATCCATCATTATATGGTAGACTATTGTACTCAATACATTTTTGGGGGATGAGTGAATAGATGAATTTGACAACTAAAATCAAGACATATAAGGAGGGTATAGGGACTGCTAAATCACATAGCTAGTCAGTGGCAAATCACAGGTTAATTAAGCTTTCCTGACTCTCAATCAGGTGATCTTTCTTTTATATAGTATATAGTCCAGTATATGTTTGGATAACTAGTCCTAGTCTTAAACACTGTGAAGGAATTCCAGCTGGAGACACATATCTGCAACTGCTTGGGATACGGCATAGTACCTAGCATATAGTAAGCAATTTTTTTCCACTCTTATTAAGAAACATTAGGAAAGTTCTAGTGGATTTCAAAGGTTGATCTCATCATCCTAAAACCGGTGATCAGTTCTCACTCTAAATCTTACATTTACCATTTATTTGTCAAGATTTCCCTTTGGTGTGTATGGATGTGTGTTTGTAGGGGTGTGTGTTGGGTAAAGTGGGGGAGAGTGGTCAGCGTGGAGGAAGGGAGGGCACCGTGCTGCCTCCTGTCCTACACAGCTCAAAAGTGTAAAGTAATTTCTACTTTGGCTCCCTTTCCTGCATCAACAAGTCACATCTCAATGTTCAAAAAGTTTGGAACTGGATTTTGTTTTAGAATTCAGAATATTTCAGACTTTAAAAAGAGATATAATGTGTATTTGCCTTAACTAATGTGTCATGGGTAGTACCCTACAATCAAATATATATATGAAGTGGAATATATGGACCTTTACAACAGATGGGATAAACAAAGTCTATGAATAGCCTCACATCATTTCAGATCAGCTTAGGTTTTTTGCTCTTCACTGAGTAAGCAAAAGTATTTCTTTCAGTGCTTTTTGAATTTCATACTGTAAGTGAGAGAATATCAGTCTAATATCTAATTCTAGGTATCGTAAAGCTTTGATGCTTAAGAAAATGAGGAGTGCTTAACAGCACTCCTGTGATCTCTTCAGGACTCAGAAGTTTTCCATTTGTACTGAGGAGAGAACAAGAGGAGATTGACTTAGATGTAGAAGAATTGAGATTAATAGAATGTGCTTTTTATCTCTGGTTACTAGCAGTGGACTAAAGACTCTGTAGTGTCAAGCAATATGCCTGGTTCATAATACATACAAAAATAAATTGGCATAAAAATGGCATGAATGATTTACCTAAGGAAACTGGAATATAAAAATAACATTGTAAATTATAGGGTGATATATAAATATTTACCATTGCTGTTTTGAAATAAAATCATTGGCAAATAATTTTTCTCGGAGTAGTTTCTGGGTGGAGGATTCTAGCATATGATTAATAGAAGATATTTTGTATTCACATATGCAGAGTCAGCAAACTTATTCAAAAAAAAAAGGTAAATATTTTCAACTCTGTGGGTCAAACATTCTCTGCCCCAACTTACTCAATTCACACCATTGTACTACAAAAGCAGCCACAAGTAACAAATGAATGGGTGTGACTACGTTAAAATAAAGTTTTATTTACAAAAATAGAATGGGTCAGATTTGCCCCTCCTGTTATAATGTGCCCACCCGCTTCTATGTTTCTATCTTGTCTTCTATATATTATATAGTCATTCCCTCAGGTCTCTGTGCAGAGAATAATTTGTAAGGTCTTCAGGTTAAATGTCATGCCTTATGCCTTTTGGTAGAATTCATGATTGTACTTTAATAAAGTATACACTCAACCACAGCTTAAAAGTTGACAACAGGCAGGAGAATGAACTGGTGCACCCATTCTGGAGAGAAAAGCATCAGTAATTAGTTCACACCCCCTATGCATATACTTTTTGTCTCAACAATACCACATCCAGGAGAAAACCTATCACCCATATCTACAGGTAACCTCACTGTAGCAAGAAGTAGTGACAACTTTGATATTTATCTTTAGGATAAAAGTTAAGTAATCTGGGATTTGTACATAATGGGAGCCCTCCATTATTATAACAAATACCTATCATCATATATTATATGAGTATATCATAGTATTATATGAAATATCATGTATTAACTTAAAGGAGACAGTGAAGTAATATGATACATGATAAAATTATAATGGCAATCAAAAGCTAAGAATGAGAATGAATATGGAAGTGGGAGAAATGGGCATAGGGCTAAAGGAGAAAAATATCAAAATAAACAATAAAGAGTGGAGGACCTTTGCACCAATTGATGATAATAATGTGCCAAGGATTGAGGGGAAGATAACCTAATTCTGCACACTTGAGATACAAAGATATCAAAACAGTAAGATAAAAAATTAAGCAGAGGTTTGGTTTCCTTTTTATTTATTTATTTATTTTTGAGACAGAGTCTCGCTGTTGTTGCCCAGGCTGGAGTGCAATGGCACAATCTCGGCTCACTGCAACCTCCGCCTCTAGGGTTCAAGTGGTTCTCCTGTCTCAGTCTCCCAAGTAGCTGGGATTACAGGCATCTGCCTCCACACCCAGCTAATTTTTTGTATTTTTAGTAGAGATGGGGTTTCACCATGTTGGCCAGGCTGGTCTTGAACTCCTGATCTCAGGTGATCCACCTGCCTTGGCCTCCCAAACTGCTAGGATTACAAGCATGAGCCACTGCACCCAGCCACAGGGGTTCTTAAGTTAAGATTTGAGAACCCCTACTGAGTCATGGATGAGGTCAATGTTTTCACACAAATTAAATGCAAAAGGACAAATCTAAGATTTCCTAGTAATCAGTGTCGCTGAAGAATCAAATGGGCTGCCTCTTGTGTAAGTGGATTCTAGAACATTTGAAGGGCTGTGAAAGATGAGGAGAAGATGGAATATTGAACCCAGTCTGGTTCTTAGTCTTGCTGAGGGCAATGAACACCAATGATATTATAATGAGCCCCCATAATGCACATCTTTGCCTACAAACTGTGCACACATTGATGGATGGGTTCCCTGAAGCCAAATATAGGCCTTCTCTGGAATGATGGACCACTGTGAAACACTGCAGATCTAGATGCTTTGAATGGTTGAAAAATGCTCTAATCTTAAGTAGTTATAAATTTTGCATTCTTTAAAACACATTTTTTAAGTAACAACTTATAAACATTTCCATTAGATTAAGTCAAATGTCTAATATTTTTCGCAAGATGGTGTAATATTTCACAATATCTGCAAAACTTTGGCTTTAACTTGTTGCTAGTTAAGTTAGTAATGTCTTTTTCTTAATGCACAATGTAAAGAAGTGTTCCTATATAAGAACCAATCTTTCTTGTGCTTATTTCTGGTTTCTCATGAGGATGACATAAATGATTGTCATCCATGGCTCTTCACTGCCTATCAAGCCTTATTTCTTGCCATTCAAACTTTCTTGCATCTTTTTTTTCGCAGCAGTAAAATTCCTTGCCATTTCTTAATCATGCCATGCTGTCATCTCTGTTATGTTCTACAGCAGTCTCTCTCCTTGAAATCATTTACTCTCCTTTTTCAACTGAGTGACCACTGTATGTCATTTAAAGGTAAGTTCAGTGTCCTCTGGTTCAGAAATGCTTCCATCACTCCTCAGAAGGGCTTGTGTCCCATTGCATGTATTTTCATAACAGTCTATGTCAACTTTCAACATACTACAGTTTCCCACGGTTATATATCTATTTCCTTGTCTGTGTTCTATACCTCAAGTACAAAAACTGAAACCTTTAACCTATATCTGCTTATGCCATTCAGTAGCCTCTTCATTATTGAGTGATTCAGTGGTTATAATTGAATGATTGAGTAAACAGCTGTTCATTAAATAAGTATACAGACTGATAGAATGGTACTTTATCACAGATCCAGTCCAGAAGTTTAACATTGTTAGATTAAATTAAATTTTGTTTTTATCATCAATTCTTTTTATTTATTTATTATTATTATTTATTATTATTTTTTGAAACGGAGTCTCACCCCGTCGCCAGGCTGGAGAGCAGTGGCACGATCTTGGCTCACTGCAACCTCTGTCTCCCAGGTTCAAGCAATTCCCCTGTCTCAGCCTCCCAAGTAGCTGGGACTACAGGCACGTGCCACCATGCCCGGCTAATTTTTGTATTTTAGTAGAGACAGGGTTTCACCATGTTGGTCAAGATGATCTCGATCTCCTGACCTCATGATCTGCCCACCTCGGTCTCTCAAGGTGCTGGGATTACAGGTGTGTGCCACCACACCCTGCCTTATGATTAATTCCTTAAGGTGACAGAGAAGAGAGGATCAGAGCACATGAAGTTAATGGATAAGAATATTTATGGAAGTAAAAGTATCATGGCAATGGCTTCACTCCCACACTTCCCAGGTATGAAAGGCCATGTATCAGTACAGAATGTGCCTCAGCAGGTCTTTGCACTAACGCTCCGCTTTCATGGAGACACAATGACTCTTGTTTCTATGGTTTATACTCTTCCGGCCACTTGTAAATAACTTGTCTTACTTTCGCTCAGCTTCATATTTTTACTCATTCATGATTTCCAAAGCTTCATGATTTTTTGTATCTCTTTGCTAGGACACTCTTCTGCCTTGGTCTCACTGCGGTTTTTAATCAAAAAAGGTGCAAAAGATAAATGACTTATTTGCTTCATAGTTACCAATCGGTAGTGAAAACTTCCACTAAAAAAGTTTACTGTAAGAAGCCACGGGTCAGCCTGTCTTTGGAGAAGGGAGTAGTGCTCAATCACACCAGTTATGGCCAGGATGGTAGAGATGTGTGGTACAAAGCAAAACATAGAAAGCTATTTCTGGAAGCTTTGATCAGAAACTCAAAGGATAATTGCTTCTTTAGAGTATATATTCGTACTATGTGATTCTTTTTTTCTACCTCAGTTGCACTAGTGCATTCCATTATCGTCTCCACCAGTTTATGCCCAGCTACTGATTAATACCTCTCATCAATCTGTCATCCCATTAGCACACATCAGCCATGCCAGAGTGCAAAATTTGGTCATGAACTCTTTGGGTAACTCTTTAAAAAAGTACCATATTGCCATTTCAAGAACTTTAATCAGGGTAAAACAATATTCAAAAAATCAATGAAAATATCAGTCATCATGATTAATTTCAAAAGGTTAATAAAATAAGAAAAGCTCTAGACATTGAGCAAGCTAAAGTGACTTCTCTGCCTCCAATATGGCTAAGTATATCAAATACCACAGTAAAAACAAGCAAACAAAAAACAATAGTTGTTTTTTGAGATAAAGTAAACACTAACAACAACAAGAAACAGGACAACCTTGTCTTATTATAAGCTCCCAAATTTATGAAGCCTTGAGCCTTTTTTCTGAAAGGTGTTAACTTGTTCATAAAAAAAATCTGTTCCTGACTTCTAAAATATGCTTTCTGAAGATATATGGTAACATTTGCAGATATATGAGCATGTGAAGAGACTGATATAGGTTTTCTTTTTTCCTTATGAACAGACTAGCTTACATCCTGGTAACCTGATGATTTTATTTTTTTTAATACTTGCTGCGGCTTTTTTTTTTTCTGAGTGAAGGAGGAATGAGGATATGAATAATTATTTGAAAGCTAGACTTCTACATTTTTTTTTTTTTGTCTCTCAGCTTCCTTTCATAAAATTTAGTGTAGAGACAAAGAACCAAGAGCTAGGTTTGTGAAACATTTGAAGAATTGTTGGGATTGAAATTAGCAATTAGAACTAGAAGCAAGCCACCTATAGAAGAAACAGCACAAACCAAATCATGGAAAGTAACATGCTCAGAACGTCTCAAGTCTCTGGTTTAGACAGACAACAGGTTTCATGTGGTAGCAGAGTTGCAATGAGGTAGGAAAGGTAATATGAGAATTGAATAAAGAATAATCACCTCAAATATCATGTCACCACTGCTGCTTTCTACCAAATTGAGCATTAATGTAC
Organism: Pan troglodytes; assembly: GCF_028858775.2. Lineage (NCBI taxonomy): Eukaryota > Metazoa > Chordata > Mammalia > Primates > Hominidae > Pan > Pan troglodytes. The sequence continues at coordinate 67,588,099 of NC_072402.2, forward strand.
AATATTGCTAATACTCGGCTGCACAAGCTTATGTTGTGAAAGTAAACTTAGGTGTCCTTTATGATGAATGTCTTCAATGTTGAAAGCTTCTTTAAAAAAGTGTCTCAGACAACTGGGCGCGGTGGCTCACGTCTGTAATCCCAGCACTTTGGGAGGCCGAGGTGGGCGGATCACAAGGTCAAGAGATCGAGACCATCCTGGCTAACACGGTGAAACTCCGTCTCTACTAAAAAGTACAAAAAAAAAAATTAGCCAGGCGTGGTGGTGGGCGCCTGTAGTCCCAGCTGCTCTGGAGGCTGAGGCAGGAGAATGGCGTGAACCCGGGAGGCGGAGCTTACAGTGAGCCGAGATCGCGTGACTGCACTTCAGCCTGGGCGACAGAGCGAGACTCTGTCTCAAAAAAAAAAAAAAAAAAAAAAGCGTCTCAGACTTCCAAAAAGCTACATTATATAAAACACGATCTCTACATTTTTTTCCGTTGCTGTCTTCCTCAGCGAAATAAGAAAAGAAATGCTTTTCTCAGAAACCAAGTAAACTTCAACAGAAATATGGTGATTAAAGATTATTTTTATTCACAATCTTTTAGTTTGTCTTGTTGTTTCCACAACATTGTACGGCTCACTTTGAGATGAATATTCTGTATTCGTTTCAAAGTAAAAATGTAAAGTACATTGCTCTGTGTCTGTAGAGCGACTAAATATAAAAAAAATCAATTACCACAAACATGCCAGATAATAAATGCTTTTCAGTAATCACATACAAAAGTTACTTACCCACCTCCCAATTCTCCTGGGGAAATGGGTTTCCCTGGTATTCACTCCCTATATAGTTAAATTAAACTCAGTTGTGTTTCCTGATGTGGATAAGTATCCATCTGTGGCCCTGATGATCACTACCATTATGTGTTATTAACCAATGTGAAAATTATCAACTTATGTAATGATAGCAGTCAGCACCATTTGCCTTCACATCCATACTACTTGAAAGTGTTCTCTGCAAATGAAAAAATTTTTAGGTTAAAAATTTCCCTATAAGCAAACTAGATATAGTTTTGTGTGTGTGTTTAAAATATTTATATACTATTATTATAGTTATATGTAATATATTACATATATTATTATATCATTTGTATTATTTATCCAAAGCCTTCATCAAGTGTGAATAACAGTCATTGACTTACTATGGAATTAAGTACAATTGTCTAAAATGATAATGGCTCTAGAAACCAGACTTGGCGTGTCTTGGGATTAATTAAAAGAATAATCTTTTAAGAATTTCAATTTCAGTCTTTCTCAGTGAGTGAATTATAAAGATGCACACCAAGGAGCTTTAAGGAAGTAATGAGGCTTTCATTTCCATATGTCCTATTAGTTTTTAGCTAGCATAGCTATTAGAAAAGGTCATGAGCTAATTTCTTGGCTCATTCAAAGCAGCAAGAAGACCCTTTTTCAATAAAAGGCATAAAGAGAAACTCATTACTGATGGGAGATTGCTGCCAAAGCATTTTTTATGTTTGCCATGATTCTAGAGAACCATCTGAGTGTGTTTGTGCAAATGGAAAACAGGCATGTGCAGAAGAGAATCCATCTTTAAAAGTGATATGACATTGTCCATCTAAACTATATATAATTCTTAACAATATCAAGGCCATTTGATACAACAAAGATTTGGGAAACAATTTGAGTTAACTTGCTTTTTGATGTCATAGCCAAACTGCTCATTTAAGTTGAAAGTCATTGGATGTCTCCAGCTGGATATCTTCACAAATTGCTATTTTAGAACAAGATTCTAAAATTAGAAGATCTTATTTTGAAATACTCTGTAACTGGCCTATGCATATTACAGATCCAGATGGTGCAGCTGATCCCCAGTACAGGCGTATTGTAGATTTGAATGGTCTCAAAGGCCTGAGCTACACCATGCTTACTATTTCATCTTTCGTTTTGTTAGTATGTGATGCTAATCATATGCTTTTAGCACTTTATAGGAGCCTATTCACTCAAATACTGGCATCTTTCAGAAATTAAACCATATCTGTGCACATGTACCCTAAAACTTAAAGTATAATTAAAAAAAAAATAAATAAATAAAAGAAATTAAACCATATCTTCATTCTAGCTCTGGGCACTGTTGTTAATTTATGTGCACTGGGATTTTATGTCCTGAGGAGACAAGTCTTGCTGGTGGACTGTCCAAACATAACAGGGAGTCTTGCTTTTTTGTTTTTTTGTTTGTTTGTTTGTTTTGTTTTTTGGGGTTTTTTTGTTTTGTTATTTTAGAAAGAATAAACTCTGATTAATATATTTCTTGGTAATACAGGCCAGAAAGCTCTCAGCATCTCTAAGTATGTCTGCAATGTCTGCAGGTTAGTAAGGGCTGATCCAACCTTAGGCTTTGTAAATAGGCTTTTGAGCATACTGTGTGTATTCAGTGAAAATTATGTTTACAACCATTTTATTTCAGTGGAAATATTATATAAAAAAAGATGAAATTAAAGGTGTACAGAGTGTGATTTCAGTTTAGTCTGTAGGATGGGCATGACAATGAAATCTGGGTAACTAGTTTAGAGAATAAATTTTCTTTTATTTGAGAGGAAGAATACATATAGGACTCTGAAATAAAGGTGTTTGCCATTTTTATTTCCAAGTTTATTTTACTTTTTATCAAGTTCAGAATAAGTGCATTTTAAAAGATAAGTAAAGCTTCCAGTCCTGATTGCACACAGTACCCAAGAAAATTCATAATTTGAGTTAATAAGTGGATTAAATGCCAGTTGAACAAATCTTCCATAGTCTATAATATTTCAGATAATGTACATATTCCATTACTTAAGTCATAAAAGTCATAAATTTGCCAAAATAAGCAGTGCGTTAGTTGATTTGAAAAATTGAAATGGTCAGCATAGATAGACTTCACCTTAAAAATATTTATAAAATATACTTGATTTCATTTTTCAAATAATTTATGACTATACAGCTTCTTAATGTTGATAAAATGGTCCTCTTTTGGCATAAACCATATTCAGCAAATCATTTAAGAAAAATATTTTATGATGTGCCTTGTTATCTTTTTCTAATTTTAAGTATTTTGATCTGCTGTGATAAGTCATTGCTTCAGTAGATCCAAAGAAGCCAGAGAGACAAAAACCAGAAAAGCTGCAGCCAAGGAAAGGTTTGACTCTCTTGGTCAGTATCCAGCATGAAAACCCAAGTATAATCAGGACTTTTATACAACTATATCGCAATCAAATTTTGTGTTAATAAAATGACGTCTTGCTTAATGAATTATGCATGTTACTCATCATTAGTAAAGACAGGAACAAAATCTAATTTTAAGTACTATACTTCATGTCTGTTGACTCATGTAATTCTCTCAACATTATCATAAGATAGCACCTCCATCTTTCTCATGAAGAAAATAAGGTGGTTACAGACCATAGAGTATGTCGCTAGGTTGGAACTAGGAAGACGAATTCAGGCCATGTTCATCTAATGTTAAAATGTAATCTAAACATAGAAACTAAAAGACAGTTATCTACCAAAAAAGCAGAAGATATGGCCCCTAATCTTAAGACAATATTCTAGCAAGTCAAATAAAACTATAGAAAATATCCAGAATATAATCTGGGGAATGAGATAAAACTATATATGAAATAAGCACAATATAAACACAATATGTACACTATGTGATGGAGATATCCATAATGCTTCATGCCACTAAAGAAAGATTGAACCAAAATCTATACCAGACGTTAGAAAAGTTTTGACAGCATAATTACCATATGAAGCTGAATCTCAAATGTCAGTAAAGATAACAAATTTGGCAAGTAGACAAGGAAGAAAAGGAATTTGGGGAGAGTATATTCACAGTTATTTTGTGCTATGTAGGCAAGCTTAACTTTTCCTGTATCCACTGAAGGATTATTGATCTATGGTAAAGGCGGTAGTGACTTAAAAACATGGTTTTTTAGAATAAGAATTTGGCAATAATGCCAAGATTGACTTTGAAGGGCTTACAATAAAGACAGAACTACTGAAAAATTCTAGATAAAAAAGAAAGAATCTTTTCTATGGAAGTGGAGATGAAAGGGAGTATGACAACTGAAAAGACAAAAGACTGAAGTAGCATTCAATATTCAGTCAACAGCCTTTACTGAATTCCTACTTACATGTCAGGCATTACTTTAGGCACTGACTTATGACTTTGAACAAAATATGCCAGATTTTTAGTTCCAGGCAATTTAATTCTAGTTGAGAGAGGAAAAATGTATGTTATATATTTTCTAATATATGCATTTGGTTCTTACTGTAAAATCTTTTAAAATCAGCTTGAGGAGATGAGACATTAAGGTTACAAATCAGTGTCTTTGCTAAGTAGAATCTTCCAATTTACTGAATTTTTTTAATGAAATTTACTGCCACATAAGCAACACACTTTTTCCTTAAGGAGAACACAGTATAATGGTATCGATGTACTCTTCTATCAAAAGAAATGTGGCTGATTGACAGCTTGTGATAATTTCCGTAATTGAATTATAACAGCATTTTGTGACAGTGACTGAGAAACAACTCTGCATAATGTGACCAAGAAGGGCTTGTGAAGTTTGAGTTAAAACTTGAATGACAAGGGAAGTATCACGTAATCAGCACAAGGAAGGAAATACGGGCCAGACCATAGAAAGTCAGATCAAGATTAGGAGCTGAAATTTTATTTGAAGGTAGATGAGTAGTTTTAGGCAAGGGAGCAAATGATTTAATTTTCATTTTTAAGTGACTTTACCACTGTTTCTTTGTGGAGAATGTAGAAAGGTAATATTGGAAGCAGTGTGAAGAATTTAATTGCATGTATGAAATGATAGTGATTGGGTCTCGGTTAGTAGAAGTTAGAATAAAAGGAAGAGTGTAGACCTGGGGTAGGTTTTAGAAACTTTTTAGAATTGACAGGACTGGCTAATGGCTTAGATGTTGAGGTAGAGTAGGTAAAGAGAGAAACAATGATTCTCAGTCCATGATATGATGCAGTTTCTCAATAAATAACTGTTGGATGAATGCTAAAACTGGATGTTGGGAGCTATCAAGGTATTTGCCAGGTTGAAAGAGAAAAGGGGCATTTAAAAGTAGCATGCACTAATATTATCAGCCTCCTCTTGATATCCATCCTGTTAATAGATTAATTCTCTAGTCAACTGAAGTTTCACTCCAGAGTTGGATTATTATAGCTTCAGGAAACAAGTGTGGTAAAGAGTGTTATCTTGCTCTTCAAGAAGCTATACAGGATCAAGGTGTCTTTACTAAGTAGAACTTTCCTATATGCTGAATATTTCTAATGAAATTTACTTACACATAAGCAACAAACTTTTTCCTTAAGGAGAACATAGTATGATGGTATTGATGTACTCTTCTACCAAAAGAAATGTGGCTGATTGAAACTTTGAAAACCATTTTTACAAATGCCTGTCTTACAGATGTGAAAAAAGTGGGAGATTCTGGAAATCGAAACCTGACACTTCTAGCTTTAAGATTGGGCTGGTAATTTCACAAACTCTGAATTTCCTAAAATTTCAAACAGAAAACCTGAGATAGGAGTGATTGTAAAGAACACTTACATTTAGCCTTCTTGACTTTTCTGCCATATTTAGAAAAATATGTGACTAATACCTCTTAATTTCAAAGTAGGATCATAGAGTTCTAGGACATTGGAGATAGAAAGACTTTGAGATTCTCCAAACCAGTGCTGTCCAGATAGAGATATGATACAAACCACATATGATATTAACCACATATTTAATTTTGAATTTCCTGGCAGCCATATTAATACAAGTAAAAAGGCTAAAGATAAAATTAATTTTCATAATCTATTTTATTTAAAATAGACAAAATATTATCATTTCAACATGCAACAAATATAAAAATATTAAAGAAGTACTTTATGGAGGGTAGTGAGTCCTCAGAATCAGGTATGCATTTTATACTTGCGGCATACCATATTCAAAACAGCCACATTGCAAGTGTTCAGTAGTCACATTTTACTGTGACTATCATATTGGACAACACAGCTGTAATCCACCTTTAAGGGATGAAGAAAATAAGATGTTAGATAGATTAGTATGTTTTTCCTAAGTCCCAGAATAAGAACTTTACAACCTGACTCATACAACTCACTTTTAGAACATGGGGCCTATGAATAATAATTGTTAAACCTTTCTGGACAATCATCATGTTCCAAGCGCTGTTTCATGTGCTTCACATTTATCTCATTTAATCATCATAACAATGACGAAGGTGCTATTTTCTCTATCATACTGATGAAGACACCAAAGCATGGGAAAATTAAGGCTTGACTAAAGGTACCAGATTCTAAGGACCAAAAAAGAATTGGAATCCAAGGAGTCTGCTCCAGTTTATGTTCTTAACCATGACAACTTTCTGGCAAAGAGTATACAAATGACTTTATATTTTAAAATTAAAAGCAAAGTACAGAACAATACCGTCAGTCAAAGGCAGTATGTGCCTAATGTTTTTATCAATAACAATGTTTGGTGAACTCAACTGCACTCTTAAAATAAGGTTGTTCTGTAAGTTGAAAGCATCCTTTTCATTAAGTCCACTGTCTTTCTGGCAAATATGTTGTTACTGACCAAGTATCCTACATCACTTCCAGCCAAGTTTCAGGATACTTCAATTTCCCTTTCTGATTTTCCAATTTGGTGAATTTCCTTTTAACTATTGATTTTGTCTTTTTTTGTTTTTGTTTTTCTGTGTTTTTTAATATTATTATAGAGAAACAGTGGATTTCTTATATTTCTCTGTAGTTCAGGACATGTAGTTAGCACTGCAGTTAATATAAATTCTCTACATATTTACTTTCATTTCCTTGCACCTGTTACTGAATGCTAATATGCATAGAACTGTTTTTGTTATATGAGGAAATAATCAATTGATTAACTGTATAAGGAAAGTAGCACTTTCAAACTACTTGTATTATATTAAAAATAGACATCTCAGATATGCCCTAATAATTGATATGTTTGATCAATTTATTTATTAAAGAAATTGATCTGACTTAACACATTTAAGTTGCTATATCATGAGTCACCTATCCATGTTGGAAATTCCCAAGGTCAAAATATTATTGCCAAATATAGGGGTGCACTTTCTTGTGTGCTCCATTCATTTATATCAGAAACTGATATTAAGATTCTCACTTTCATTCAGTCTCTCTCTGAGAAGAGACAAGATCCATCCATGTTTAAAAGTTACATCATAAAACAAGCAAAGCACTTAGCCTGCCAATTTTCCTTTCCCTATTTAGATAAAAGCCTATGCAGTTTGAACAAGCCATGATTATCCAGTTCTTCACTTTTCTTTTTGTGGCTTTAGCGGTAGAGATGGATATCTGACCTACTTAGTGCTAACAATTGAAACAGGCACTTCCCTCACCTTGAGAGTAATGGTTCTAATGGCAACTTTCCATCCCAAGGCACCACACTAAGGGCACTGAAGACGTTTGCTGAAGGAAAAAGAGCTGTTGCAGATCATGTTCATTCTCATACCATGATTCCACGTGATTAATATCATTCCTTTATTTTAGAGAGAATCTACAGCTGTCCTCTCTCCTGACCACATTGTTTCAAATATGACCTCAAAATACCACAATTAAAGAAAAGCATTTCCCCCCTCTAGTTTTAACTTGAAAATAAAGTAATAATAATTTTCTGCCTCAAATTTTCTCTTCAATCTTTCCTGTTAAAAGTTAAACAAATATTGATTTTTTAAAAGTGGCTGTGCAGATGGAAGTAATTTCTCAGATTATTTCATAGCACACCAGTGTGCTTTGTATGCACAAACACAACCCTAGCATCAGCAGACTCCTAATGTGCACTCTGGGGTCATAGTTCTGCAGGAAGCAGAACTATATGGCCACTTCTGAATTTCATTTCCCTGCTATGGCCTCTGCAATTCTTATCCCTGTAAGGCTATATTTTATGGGAGCAAAAATGGCCTACATTTGTGGGGGAAATCAGTATATGCTCATTACAAGTGCTACAAGGCAGAACAAAGCATCATTACTAAATAATACAACCATTTCTTTCTGCCTCAAAGTGATTCACATTTAACTTCTTTTCCCTTTAGTGTAGGACTACTATTATTCTTCCTAAATAACTTGAGGCTTCATATAAGAAAAATAAATCCTAATCTAAAACTGGGAAAAGTCAGAATATAGGGGAAAAAAACAGGCTATAGCATAGTTTTGATTACCTTAGAAGTACATTTTCCAACAGGTCTCTATAGCTTAGATATTAGAGATCTTATTTGAAAACTTCAACTCTTCATTACTGCCAATAAGGCTATATTTAAATGATTGTAATGGAACTTCAGAAATATTTAATTGTGATGGTTTCTTAGGTGTTATTTAAAGAATCGTTTATTATAATAATCTGATAAATTATATAAAATGAGATAGATATTTATTAATATTATTGTCTTAATAAAAATGATACAATTAAAGTGCAGCTTCAATCATATCACATCCCTCATCAGAAACATTCATTCACTCCCCACTTACCTGCAGAATAAAATGTGAACCCTGTCAGCTTACTTTAACACAACCTCCCAACATTATGTCAGTGGACCTATGCAGTCTGTATAATCTTCTGTCACACTCTGTATGTATCAGCCAATCTTATTCTTTAAAATATTCAGAAATACTCAAGAGCCTCCCTTGATAACCTGTGTCCATGTCAAGCATTCTTATCTTACTTTAATTTATCTCTGCTATCTAATGTTCTAAGAAAATTAGAATAAGAACAAGAGTACAAAATAAGAATAAAACATGCTAAGTAAATATTCTGCTTTCATTCAAGACTGGGCAAGCTGTCTTGAGGAAAATAGACTACATCAATATAATTAATATGATAAATTTGCAAATAAAGTAATGCATTCTCGCTGTTCCATAGAGCATACCTCACACATACATAATGCTAATATTTTCATAATGAACTCCATTTTGAAAGTATTTCTACTTCTGAGGTGACATGCTCTTTCTGTCTTCAATCCAGTCCCCAACTAGCATGACACTTGTCAGGGTACACTTGTATTATTCCTTGTATCGTATGAAGGCCATCCTGCATGGGAAGTTAGGCTGACTGAGTTTTTAGTAGTGGAATTTTAGAATGATAAATTAAGGGCTTTAAAAATAATATTCTGAAAGTGTATGCCATAGCACCAACTAAAAACAGCAGGATTAGTTCTTTCCTATGTATAAAGATATAGTTTCCCCTAACTTGTTGAAGTTCCATTAAGTTCCATTATTTCAATATAGTCTTGGAATACATTCCCTCGCCTCATAATTATTGATTGTCACATAATTCGCTGATCAATTAAATATCTTACTTTCTCAATTAGCAATGAATTATGTTAAGACACAACCTGAGCATTACAAATCCCTTTCAAAATGGAATGACCCTGTTTACAATTGAATTAAAACTATACTCCAAAAAATCTTTAGAGGTGATGCAATAACTTATTTATGTATAGCACTTTGGAATATTGGGTCCCTACCTCTGACACTTCTAAATCTATAACACCAAGAATAACAATGCTTAAGTCACCTTCTAAATCCAGCAGCTTTACCCCAGCTTTATAGCAGAGGAAAATTTTTGTTTGTGGGTAAAATTACCCAGTATCTGAGGACTAGCAATATTGAAGTACAAGTGACCTTGTGCCACTAAAAATAACGTGACTCATCTCTAGCTCTGCCTCCTCTATGAATCTTTCCTTAAGCACCACCACCATCACCACACACATAAAGAATAACAGTCTTCTCTGAATTCCCATAAAATATTTGTGATGTCATAGCATTATTGGTTTCTTTAAATGCTTATCTTACACTAGCTTAAGAATTTCTAAAGATCAGGGACTTTGTCTTATTCATCTCTGATTCCCTACAATGAGCCTCACAAATAGGTACTCAATAATAACATACTAATAAATGAGTGTAATTTTTCTGTCCTTTTAAATTTTCTTTTTATCTGAACAGATGTAGCACTTTCCCTCAGTATTTTGATAATTAACTGAATTCTACCTTTAGATGTTGCTTAATCATTTAATGTGAGTAGCTACCCCAAGGCCAAGACACTGGTCATATCAAACTTTTTTCTTTGTATTTCACTTGATTTTTAAATAACTGGAAAAATGGTAGGCAAAACACTTGATGAGTAGCTAAATACAGCAATTTCTCATTCATTAATTTATTTCAAACCTTTATTCAACAACCACTATGCCGAGGACTGAGAATACCATGACCGAAAATCTCATGATGAGCAAATCTAAGACAGTTGTGGTCTTCATAATTTCAAGCTTCATTCCAAACCCACTGAATCAGAAATTCTAGGGAAAGAGTTGGAAAATGGATAGTTTGAAACTTTAAAAGTGATACTGATAATCAATACTGATAGTCTCTTTGAAGAGACTTGAACTGAAGTTTGCCAAGAGAGAAAAAAGTATGAGATTGAGAATAAAGAAGACACAGTTTCCCATCTCATTCTCCTGCATGTCTTTACGACCTTAATAGTGCATCTGCACACACAAAGAACCACTACTAAGACCTAAAAGTTGAAACAAATGCAAGGAACCAGAACCATCTTTACAAATAACACATCAATTGCTTATGATAATACCTATTATATATACACATTGGAAGGTTTTAATCTGCAGAATGGTTTCTTGTGACTGATGTAAAACTGAGAAACCCTTAATATTGAATATGGTCTGCAGGTGAACTAAATATTCAAGCCAATACGTATGCAAATTGAGTAAGGAAATACAGAGGAAAAGTAGGAGATTAAATGATAAAATGACAGCTATACCTCTTATTTAGAAAGTGGTGTAGCAAGTTGAGGTTCACAGTGTGGTTCTTTGTGTGGTCCAACATTTCATGGGGTCGTAGAAAAATCTAATCTATTTTAGGTTCTCATTCTTGGATTGCCAGAAAAATCTGCATTTTAAAATATTAGGAAGTGTCTATTGCTAATCTCATAAGGCAACTCCGTGAGCCCAATGAACTAATAGAAGTATAAAACTAGGAGAATTCTGTTCTAACCAGACAAAATAGTTTAGATAGAAATCATGAATCTTTCATCAGATGCAATGTATAATTTCACATCCAGGCAGGCAGCTTGGGACAAAAAAAATTCCTAGAGAAAAATCAAACTGGTTTGAAATTATGCACACAGAATTGACAAAAGTCTACACTGAACTATAAGCAACTCGAGTAATAAAAGGGAGATGGGAATTTTTTATTGTTACATCCTCTCACTTCAAAATAAAAATATACATTATCTGTGGACTTGATTTCTTGATATTTTTAGCTTAAATAGAAGGCCCTCTAATATTACAGGAGTTATTAATGTGTTTATATTTGAAAATAATGTTTTTAAAAATATTTATCCTTGGGTGTTCATAAAAGCACTGCCAAGTATTCATAAGATATTCTGAGCCATTAATTTAATTGATTTACAAATGGATGGCATTTTTTTAAAAAGTCTGGTCAGAGGCCTAACAGATAGTTTGATAAAACTTGAGTGTACATCTTCAGATTGCCAATAATACAATTATAGTCCTGACATTATAAACTCAGTATTGTGCTTTTACCTTCAGTAAGCTAAAGGAAAATTTGAAATTAGCTATTCTTCATTTTATCGCTTCCTGCTCCAAAAATTAAAGCAACCTTGAAACTAATATATGAAATATATATAAGCCGTAATGTATAAGTAGAATAATGGAAAACATTTCACAGCACAAAGAGACATCAGGCTAACTTGATTTACTTTCCACCACAGTACATTTTTCTTCCTTCGTACTGTTAATGTTGTTTGAAATATCTAGAGCCTGCAGAGAAACCCAGTGCATTGTGTTTCATTCTGATTGTGTACAGTCGGCCTTCTGTATTTGTGGGTCCCCACATTCGGGACTTCAACCAATCATAGATCAAAAATACTTGGAAAAAAACAATAAAAATTACAATACAAAAAATGAAAATAAAAAGCAATATAGTATAACAATTATTTACATAGCCTTGATATTGTATTACTTGCATAAGTAACCTAGTTATGATTTAAATTACATAGGAAGATGGACATAAAATGCAAATACTGTGAGATTTTATATAATAGACTTGAGCATCCATGGATTTTGGTATCTGCAGGGGTCCTGGAACCAATCCTCCACAGATTCCAAGGGACAACTGTGCTGCTATAAGCTTCTTACTTCATAAAGGCCAAGCAGTACTTATAAGGACATGAGGTAGAAAAATAAATAGAAAATATTATATCCTTCACTCTGCTAAGTCCAATTGATCCTCCATATTTTTCACTAGTCAATTAAACATATTTTTTTCTTTTTTCTTTTCTTTTTTTTTTTTTTTGAGACGGTTTTGCTGTTGCCCAGGCTGGAATGCAATGGCATGATCTCGGCTCACTGCAATCTCCGCTTCCCACTTCCCTCTTCCTGGGTTCAAGCAGTTCTCCTGCCTCAGCCTCTTGAGTAGCTGGAATTACAGGTGCCCGTCACCCCGCCCGGCTAATTTTTTGTATTTTCAGTAGAGACAGGGTTTCACCATGTTGGCCAGGCTGGTCTCAAATTCCTGACCTCAGGTGATCCACTCACCTCGGCCTCCCAAAGTGTGGGGATTACAGGCCTGAGCCACAGCACCCAGCCCAACACATATATTTCTTAATTACCTACACCATGCCAGTACTATGAACAATATACCCTCCTCCCAATAAGCTGTAACACAAACAAAGCAATGAGATGTTTAGCCACGCATTAATTAGGTAACACTACACTCTGTAGGTTAAGTTCTGAACTGTTTCTTACTGACCCTTAATTCACATTAAGATTTTAAGTAAGTGGAAGAAAAATGGAAGAGATTGGAGATTGGTAGAGTGATAAGAACCTGCAGGAATAGATAGTCAATAAAATGTCATGCTTCATAATTATTAAATTTCCTCCATTTTACTCTGAACCTAAACACAGCTTAGCCTTTTAGGTAAGTACTAGTTCCAGGAGTTTTTATAGTGAGAGGGAGAGCAAGTAAGAACTGGCAATAATTGTTTAAGTATTAACAGGACCACTTTGCTTTTCTATTCTTATTTCCCCTTGTATCATTCCGGCACCCGAGTTCTGTCAGAGAAATAACTAGATCCAGAAATCAGGAGTTCATGGAAAGATTCCAAGACAGTTGTTGGCCTAGTCTGGATTCTTCATTTTGGAGAAAGCAGAGTTTTTACAGGAACCTTTTGATATCTAAACAGGCAAGGAAGGAGATATTTTGAGAAAGACTTGAAAAAAGCAAAATTATAAGGTTGCTTAGTTATTTCCAGAATAATTGGGTTATGTATTCAAAAGTTAGTTTATATGACTTTTTAATGAATTGCTGTACATTTGCATGCCATTTTCAGAAAGTGCTTACTCTAACTGTGTCAGATCAGATCACATAATTAGTTCAACAATGTACAATTGCTGTCTAATTTACTGCTTTTTAAAGTGAAGCTTATGCCCACGGATACTAAAGCTAAGAGGTGGACAAAGTAACTTTAAGGTATAAATCAAAAGAATGTATTTATCTCACAAATTCTTGATCATTTCTAGGACAAGCCCTTTTTGCAAATTTCCTTACAATTAATCTTGTAAACTTCCTAATTAGGCTTATTCTGGGAGGAAGTAGTAACTGTTTTTCTCATTAGTGTGTCCAACTATAAGACAGGAAGGATTTGAGAATAGCCAGGAAGATGAGTAAATTAAGGACATGCTTGCAACTTTTAAATAAGTGTTATATCTCTTCCTGAGTAGTTCTTAAAGGATTATTTATTCACTTAATCAAAAGTCACAAGCATAAATGCTTTTGTAGGGGGTGAGGGCCAATGGGATGAAGTGGAGGAAAGAAAGGAGAATCAGTCCTGATAGGATTTCTAAACTTGGCTGGACATCCATTATCTCAGAGTTGACTGCATCATGAAGGGGAAGTACAAATGACAGGGTGGGAGAAGGTTTTTAAACACAGGCACAAGATGCTCATTAGTTCCATTAATCTGAACCTAATGGAAGTCTTGGCTTAGGAAAGTGGTACTTACACGAATGAGACTAATGTTCTAAACGCAGGATGCTGGCAGAACAGAAAGTAAGTTACCATAAGGTCATGGGCCGTAATCTCAATATTTAGTTTATGGATTCTGAGAGATGAGTGATGAAAAATAACTATGGCTTAAATAAGGTAATGATAATTGGTAATGAGAATTGTTTCCAAAAGTCAAAACACACACACACACACACACACACACACCCTTCCCTCAACAGGTTCACTCTATGATAAAAGTGAGTTAAATTTTGAGAACGTACTAAACTCACCTGGTTGGTCCCCTTGAAAATGTTATTATGTTTAGTCAAACACATTCTTCAAGTCATCTATGTATAATATTTTAAAAATATGAGACCTCTGGAAAGAAGCCCAAGTTGCAAGATTAAGAGTAAAATTGTACATGCTGACAATCTGTTATCAGTTAACTATATTTGGACTCATAAGACTTTAAAAATGACTGACAGCTGAACTGCAAGAGTATCTGAGCTTATAATTTACCATTTACCTTTTTTAAATTATAAAGTAAATTATAGCTGTTGTAGTCATGCTTCCCCTCTGCGTTTATCCTGACCTCCTTCCCTCCCTCCCTTTTTACCCTCCCTCCCTCCCTCCTTCCCTTCCTTCCTTCCTTTCTTCCAAAAACTAGAATTGGAAAGGATCTATGATATCAATCTCTTGCCTTGTGTCCACTAGCAGAGAATAAGTAGAGCATGCTTGAGTGAGTTTTGGTAATTAAAATTATACTGAAAAACTGGCTTACCTACAGACTGTCAGTGTCTGCTTCTCCGTGACCTAAGGCGTAAACTATATCACTTTTCAGAAGCAAATTGATTTCCCTGACTCCTGAAAGGTTTATTTCAGGTAACAATAATATGTTTATCATCAGCAGAAGTCCTGGTGGGAAGGTGGGGGCTGGAGGGCAGGAGGAAAAGATAAGGAAAGTAATATTTTAAAATGAACTAGAACTTGAGTCACTTAGCTTGTGCGCATGACACTACAGAGTCCTCTGCATTACAGTAGAAAGACTTGGGGACTACACAAAAATAAACCCTTTTGCCTTGGCATACACTCTTATTTCAAGCTCTATATTTAAAGGTAAGGAAAGCTGAATCCAAGGAAAGATAAACCGAAGGAAAAGCATGCCAAGAAAAAGAACTCCTCTTTTACAGAATAAGCTTCTCTATAGCTTCCAGTTTTCTTAAACAACAAGTTTCTCAGGTTGGAGACAGGACTAAGTCCATTTTCACCACATCACTATATGATAAGTGATAGTAAGAATCCAAATAAAGGAATTATAAAATAAATTTTTCCCTAAGCACTTGGGTCTTGTCAGTGTCTTAGAAACCAGACCACTGGTTAAAATTATTCAACAAAATGGTTTAGGCTCTAGGAATGTAATATCAAACAAAACGAAGAAAGATACCTCCTTCCTGAATCTTACTTTCTATGGGGGAATGGCAAATGATTTTTAAAATTATTTATTTATTAACACACAAGGGCACTTATGACAAGATGTGTCAGGTCGTGTACAAAATGTCTTATAAGTATGAATGCATTTGATCTTTGCTATAGCCCTGAAGTATGTGAAGTGGGGCAATGCTTGAAGGCAGATTGTGGTAAAGTAATGTAAACTACAAACTCTAAAGCAACGACTATTAGACAAGTAACACTGAGATACCAAAATTTGACAGAAACATTAAAAAAAAAAAAAAAAGAAAATTACAGGCCAGTATCTGTCATGACTGTTACAGTAGGTAGCCAGTCAGACATAAGCAGGGCAGGGAGGGCTCCCCCACCACTGACACACACCAGCAATGTCACCATCAGGTGACAATCAGGCAGCTATCTGTCTCTCTAAAATAATAATTGGTCTCAGCCGGCACCAGGGAAAGGCGGTCTCCCAATAGAAAAACCTGAAACTGATGATCAGCTTCCCAATAAGACGATGGGAGTTGGGTGAGTGGGATCAAGCATGCACACTAAGAGGTAAAATGCCAGAATTTAATGGTTATATGACCTTCCTCTAGGAACACTGAACTGGTAAGTGAAAAACATCTGAAGTGAGCATGCCTGCAACTTCCGTAAACACACTACACATATGAACCCCCGCCCCAAGTGCTGGTGGGCCACTGTGCATGCGGACGGCCCGCCCCAAGCAAAGAATCAGGGGAGAAGGAACGCAACCTTCCAGAAGCATGCCAACATATAAAATCCCAAGTCAAAGGTCAAACAGCGCACTTGATCTCTCAAGTCGCCTGCTTGGCCCTCTTCCAAGTACACTTTACTTCTCTTTGTTCCTGCTCTAAACTTTTTAATAAAGTTTCACTCCTGCTCTAAAACTTTCCTTGATCTCTCATGCTGTCTCATGCCCCTTGGTGGAATTCTTTCTTCTGATGAGGAAAGAATTGAGGTTGCTTCAAACCCGTCTGGCTTTGCCACAACTAACAATGACTATAGATGAAAAAATTTATAAAATTTTAGCAAAGGCTATCTAATAATATATAAAAATGATAATATATCATGTACAAATGGAGTTTATCCCAGGAATGCAAGGTTGACTTTCTTCCTTTTTCCCCCTCTCCCACTCCAGTACTATTTGCTAATTGATATTTATTTTACAAATATTGCCTTCTCTGGGAAGTTTACTTTGATTTCCAAGACTGATTAGTTGCCCTTATCTATAATTTCACAACCTCTTGTATTTCTCTACTTTTTAGGACAATTTTTTGTTTGTTTATAGCTACTTTGTTCATTAAGTTACATGTTGCTGGAAGCCTATATAAGCTGTGTCTTATATATCTCTGAATGATCAAATGCTGTCACACATTTGTTGCTCAATAAATGTCTGTTGAATTGGACAAAACTAGAGGGAAACCTAGACAGGTCCTAACTCCAAAAGTGTCCCTATTTCCCTATTACAAAATTCCTCCATTAAAATTTTACTCTTGGGGGGAAAGCTCTGTCCTTTATTAACATGCAAGTATTTCTGACTGCCTAACACATTTCAGCCTTTGTCAGCAATTTACACTCAAGTGTTAATTGGTTTATCAGGGCTTTTCCACTGCTGTTTTGCTAATTGTTGGTTTTAGTAAAGGGAATGTGTAAGGGGTGTTTGTGTGGGATTTAATACAATGAAGAGAGGGAGGGTAGAGAGGAAAGAAAAGAGAAAGGAGAAATAGCCTAATCTTATTTTGTGCCTGAAGGGCAAGATAATTAATGAAATTGAGCATTGCAGGAGTTTGCTTAGAACCAGAGTGGAACAAAAGAAGTGAAAATTCCCAGTGAGAGTCATGATGTGGTGCCTAGTACAGTTAATAATTTGCAGTCATTAGCCAATATTCTTTAAATATTTGTTCAACCTCCATTAAGAAAGAATGACAAGATTATCCCTTAATTCAAACTGAAAAGAGATATATTCATTTCTCATCTACTTCCACTGGTAGAAATATTGAATTAATGTTATGACAAAAAAAATCTGCAAATATTTCTTACTTCCTACTCACATTTTGATGTTTTTGATAGTTGGCCTGTGTGTGTGTGTGTGTGTGTGTGTGTGATTTTCTTATTCAAGTAATTTTTGGAGGCACAATGAAAGGTTTATACTGTAGATGGTTACAAAAATCGCTCTTTTCTGATAAGTAGATTCATGCAGTGCAGTGTTGTTAGTTTTTTGAATTCAGTTAGTTGTGATTCTACATGAGTCACAGAAGGACACAGGTGTATGAAATCTGTCATATAGAATCCTGGTTAAATCATAAAGGGTCTAGTTCTTGAGTAGTGTATTCAAATCCCAACTCTATTTGTTTTCTTATCTTCGTGGCACTGAGTAATTTCCTTAACCTTTAAACCACAGTTATTTTCTATTTTTTTAAGTGAACTCTTAATTTTTACAATAGTTTTAGATTTACAGAATTATTTCTAAATAGTACAGAGTTTCTTCTCTATATCTCACACCTCGTTTTTCCTGTTAATCAAATGTATCTGATTAGTATGATATATTTGTCATAATAAACAATGAACAGATATTGATGTATTCTTATTAATTCAAGTCCATGTTTTATTTGAATCTCTTGAGTTTTTATCTGCTATCACTGTTCTGGTTCCGAATCCCATCCAGGACACCACATTATATTCGATGTATATGTTTTCTTAGATTCCCATTGACTGTAACAGTTTCACAGACTTTCCTTGTTTCTGAAGGCCATGACAGTATTGAAAGATACAAGTCACATATTTTATAGAAAGTTTCTCAATTTGAACTTACTGGGTATGTTTCTATGATCAGAATGGGGTAATGTGTTTTTGTTTGGAAGACCACAGAAGTAAAGTACCATTCCTCTATGATGATAAATTGAACTTACTCAAAAATTATTTTAAAATTCCTTCTTTGCAAAAACCTGGTTAAGAGGATTTAAAAAACAATCTACAGACTTGGAGAAAATATTTGCAAACATGTATCTGATAAAGGACTCATATTTAGAATCTATAGAAAACTATCAATGTTCAACAGTTAAAAATATAACATTTCAAATTGAAAACGATCAATAAGCAAGGAGACACACTTCACCAAAGAAAATGTACAGATGAAAAAGCAGCACATGAAAAGATCTTCAACATCACTGGCCATTAAGTAAATATGACTAAAACCATAACAAGATATTATTGCACACTATTAGAACAACAAAAATTTAAAAAGTGACAATACTGAATTCTGGTGAAGATGTAAAGAAATTGAATTTCTCATACATTGCCAATGTAAATGTAAAGTGATCTAGCTACTCTGGAAATTAGTTTGGTAGTTCATTATAGTAATAAACATATATTTACTGTAAGACCCATCAATCACACTACTGGACATTTGCCTCATAACAATGAAAACTTATGTCTGTACAACAACTTATACAAAATAACAGTTTATTTGTAATAGCCAAAAATAGAAAGCTCACCAAACTGTACTGTAAGTGGTGAATAGTTAAATTGTAGTATGTCAGTACCATGAAAAGTTACTCAGTAATACTGAATTAAAAAAATATAAAAAGATCACATACTGTATGATTCCTATATAACATTTTCAGTAAGTCAGAGCTAGAGAACCAATTGGTGGTTGCCAGAATTTGGGGATGTTGGGGGTGGGTAGTGCATAGAAGATTAGGTATGACTATAAAGGAGAAAAAAAAGATAGATCTTTGTGATCATAGACTAGTTCTGCATCTTAACTGCTGTGAAGGTCACATGAATCTATATATGTTATAAAATACAATATATTCCAATTTCAGTGTTCCATTTTGATATTGTACTACAGTTCCGTAAGATGGAACCAATGGAGAAACTGTGTATGAAGGGTACATAGATCCTCTCTGTTCTATCTTGGCAACTTCTTGTGAATCTATATTATTTAAAAAGAAAAATAAAAAATTAATCTATAACAGGTCAAATATTTTATTTTTCTGATTGGTTTCCCTTCCAGTTCTTCTGGATCTATGCTTCTGAGTCTTTATCTTTGGCTATTGATGCTCATCAGAGACTCTGTCTTCATCTGTGTTTCACATGAAAACAATCAACAGAGGAAAGACACAACTTATGGAATGGGATAAAACATTTGCAAACTGTTCATCTGATAAGGAGTTAATATGCAAAATATATAAGGAACTCAACTCCATTGCAAGAAAATAAGCCAATTTAAAATAAATAAATAAATAAATAAATAATAAAAATGGGGAGAGGATCTGAATAGAAATTTATCAAAAGAAGACATGCAAATGGCCAACCAGTATATGAAAAAATGTTCAACATCACTAATCATCAGGGAAATACAAATTAAAATCACAATGAGAGATTACCTCACACCTGTTAGAATAGCTGTTGTCAAAAAGATAAAAGGTAAGTGTTGGAGAGGATGTAGAGAAAAGAAAACCACTATACATTTTTGGTGGGAATATAAATTAGTACAGCCATTATGGAAAACAGTATGGGGTTCCTAAAAAAGTTGAAAATAGAACTACCATGAGCTCCAGCAATCACACTTCGGGGTATATATTTTTAAAAATGAAATCTGGGTGTGAAAGAGATATCGGTACACCCATGTTCATTGCAGCATTATTAACCATAGCAAAGATATGGAAACAACCTAAATGTCCATGTGCAGATGAATGGGTTTTAAAAATGCGATATAGACACACAGTATGAAACTAATCATTCTGAAAAAGAAGGAAATCTTATCCTTTGAGACAACGTGAATCAACCTAGTGGATATTGTACTAAGTGAAGTAAGACAGGCACAGAAAGAAAAATACTGCATTATCTCACTTACATGTGGAAACTAAAAACACTGAACTTACAGAGGCAGAAAGTAGAATGGTGATTGCAAGGAGCTGGGGCAGGGGAAGGAGGAGGATATGAAAGATGTTAGTCAAAGAGTACAAAGTTTCAGTTCAATAGGATGAATATGTTCTAGGATTCTATTGTGAAGCATGATGACTATAGTTAATAAGAAGGTATTGTATACTTTAAAATTGCTGAGAGAATAGATGGTAAATGTCACTACCAAAATTAAAAGTATGTGAAGTGATGAACCTGTTAATTCACTTTGATTTAATCCATTCAAAATGTAGACATATTTAAAAAATCTTGTTGTATACTCCAAACATATATACTTTTTGTCAATTATAGCAACACCAGGGGGAAAAGATCTGTTAAATAATAACATCATAATTATTGATTATAATAATCTTTAGTATAAATAGAATAAATTTTTGGTGATTTCAGCTTATAAATTAAAAAGGATAGTTATTTTTTAGCCCGCCATCCACATAAGTTTAAGGATATAAATCTAATCAATGTATGCATTCATGTTAACTTGTGGTAAATGAGAAAGTTTCAAAGAAACAAAGCAGTATTTCTCAGCATCGGAAACAACAACAAAAACAGAACAAATACCATATCTCAAGAGACATAATATAAACAATATGCACTTAAATATTGAAAATAAGTATGTTAATTTAGAATAACTGCTTTAGGTCATCTTCCAACACATGTACAACTTCAGCATGTGGATTCTGCTGCTTTTTCAGATCAGAATTATTGTAACACAACAGGATGTTAAAGTGAATTTTTTTCCGTCTTAGTTCTAGCTGTGGTGACCGAACACCATCAAAAAACAAAAAATACGTGGTGAATATTCTCACATTTCAATGACAGGTGGTAGATATCTTATGCAGTAATTGTAAAAGACAAGGCAAAACACTCTTTACGAGATCATAAATCAAGCACTCATCTCAAAAAGAGTTAGTACTGAAAGGTCTGAAGAAGGCAATTAATTTGGGAAAAAAATGTGTCGGGGCATTTTCTTCTTACCTCCCCACCATGGAGAGAGTGAATAAAGGCCAACTAAGAGGATACTTGCAAGAACTTTGTGCCCTGAACTCTATTCCATACCTTGAAAAGTCTCAATTGGAAAAGAAACTTGCTAGATGCTCTGAATGAGGATAGGTAGCTGCACTGGGAACATTCTAGATTCTGAAATTTATCAGTTCCAAGAATGTATTCGTATTTCTCAGGACCAAATCTGAGTCTCACAGAAGATCACATTGAACTTTGCCCTAGAGTAGTGCTTGGAAGTGAGTTGTAACCCTTGTATATAGGTTGAAGTACTGAATTCCCAGAAACTGAAGAAAGAAATGGAATTAGCCAGCTGGATGAAAATGCATGGCTAGCATCTTGAGAAATACAATTAAATGGTCCCAAAGAGGGTTTCTAGTGAAGCCATAAAAGCACCGGTTCTCTCTTGAAACCACCAAGCCCAGAAAGCACCAATGCAAATTACACAGGTACCAGTTAAGAAAAACTTTGTTGTCCCCTTAATTCTGTTCCTCTCATGCTTCATGTGTGGAAGAGACAGTGATAGCTTCTTAAGTGGACAAGAAAAGAATGAGGAGAAGAAATAAAGAAAGGGACCATTCCCTATTTTCTAAGCCTAAGGCAGAGCTTTTAATTCCTCAGTATGTCAGTGTATATTTCCAAAAACCAAGGACATTATTTTACATGATAGTAAAATCAACAAAATCAGGATATCACATTGATACAATATTATTTCTAATCTACATACCTTACTCAAAAATTTCACCAATTGTCTCACTAATGTCCTTTATGGAAAAAGAACATAAATATATGTATATTTAGTATTCAGAACAATATACAAATATATAAAATAATATACAAAATAATATATGTATGTATGTATATTCTTAATTAAATACTAAGCATCTGTAAGAACTAAAGATATGCATATACCTGGAAAATAGGAAGAATAGGAATTGTTGATTGAGAAAAAAGAAAAACAGTTTATATCCAAGTAAAATTTTGTGTTTGTGTGTCTATATATAGAGAGAACATATCGATATTAGATATTTTACATTATATGTTATATACTATATCATATATTATATATTATTCTGTATGGTAATTACATACATATATTATATATGATATATATTTTATATGCATTCCCCTGAAAGTTACTAAAATAGTATCAGAAAAGCATGTTAGCTAAAGCCATTAATTAAAATTAGTAAGCTGAGTAATGTCATCTATATTACTAAACTTAAAAAAAAAACCACACTCTCCACTAATACAGGAGTTATTAAATAGGTAGAAGTTTATAGGATGGGGTTACCCCACAAACAGATGAAAAAGGATAAAACCTTCACCCTGGGAACGCATCCTCCAATTAGGATGCTAAACTCAGTGTACAGTAAAGATGCATCATCTGCAAGTAACAGAGCAAGAACCACAAAATGTATTAAGCAACAAAAAAATTTATTGACTCATACAACTAAATAGTCAGAAGTTTGCATGTAGGAGAAAGGCTTAACCAGACTAACCTTGTCACCAAGAATTGTATTTCTTTCTGCCTCCCTTCTTCACTGTTAATAGCATCCGTTTTTTACCAAGATGTTTGTAAGATGCCTCCAAGTAGCAAGTGTGACCCACTCTTCACCTTGCTATTCTTGCTTATTCACCTCCAGTAGGTGACAGTGCATCTCTTACACTAATTTTCAAATCTTATGTTTCACTCTAGACCAACTTTGATTACCTTTCCACACAGAATCAAACAATGTAAGCAGGAGATTGCATGGATTTATTATCTTAGACCTATTTGAAATATCAATCACTAGAGCTTGCAATAGGTTCAATCGCACCCAAATGATAGACAGGCTATACAGTGGGAAATGAACTCAATGTTGCAAAAATTTCCTACAATTTGCAGAACACACGGTTCTTCATATGTCTCATTAGATCTATGTGAAAACTGGGAGGTAGGGATACGTTACTCAATTCTTGTTGCTTCACAGACCACTTCCAATGTACAATTCCATGATAAATTTATTTTCCTTAATTTGTGATGCTCAGACTTAGAATAATGTAAGGCTCTCATACTTTGAGCCAAAAATTAAAAACCATATTTTAAATCCTTTTCCTTTCTATATGTTTTGTTATCATTCACTGGATAAAAAGAGGTGGATGAGGTGAGAAAAAAATTATAAAGGTGTTCTCCATGTTTCTCCTTTATTTCCCAAACTCAAAGAAACCTTAAGACTATCTATTAGAAAGTATATTTGGTATGAAACTTGTTT
The DNA here is from genome assembly GCF_028858775.2 of Pan troglodytes. Taxonomy (NCBI): domain Eukaryota; kingdom Metazoa; phylum Chordata; class Mammalia; order Primates; family Hominidae; genus Pan; species Pan troglodytes. The sequence continues at coordinate 67,611,867 of NC_072402.2, forward strand.
AATATATTTTAAGTTATAGACAAACAGAATCCTTTCTTTCCATTTTGTCAAGAAAGTATAGATGTCATCACTAGTTTAATAATCAAACAGTTCCGGCCGGGAGCTGTGGCTCAAGCCTGTAATCCCAGCACTTCGGGAGGCCAAGGCAGGCAGATCATGAGGTCAGGAGATCGAGACCATCCTGGCTAACACGGTGAAACCCCGTCTCTACTAAAAATACAAAAAATTAGGCGGGCATGGTGGTGAGCGCCTGTAGTCCCAGCTACTCTGGAAGCTGAGGCGGTAGAATGGCGCGAACCCGGGAGGCGGAGCTTGCACTGAGCCGAGATAGTGCCACTGCACTCCATCCAGCCTGGGCAACAGAGCGAGACTCCATCTCAAAAATAAATAAATAAATAAATAAATAAATAAATAAATAAATAAATAAATAAAACAGTTCCAAGTGTACTTGTACTGTGACTCAGTAGTTTCAACGTTTCTATTTTCTCTTTAAGACATGTTATTTGACTTCGCAGTGTGGGGAAATTGTTTGTGTAAATGAAAGCATTTAATTGGACACTTTTTGTTTCTAATTTCTTCTTGCTAAATGTGTGTTCTTGTGTCTTTAAAAAACAGCTAGGAGAACTTCTAAATGTAATATATATCTGCCAAGAAAAGAAAAACCTCATTCTTGAGAAAATAGACAATCACATTAGAGTAGTTTGATAAAATCAAAATTAATTATTTGTAAGCCTTAGGGGGAATCATTAGTCTAAGCAGGAATGCTTAAAGAGTGTACTGTTTAAGGAAAAAGGAGGCTCTTTTCTTATTACAGAAGTAATTTATGCAGAAACTAAACATAAATATAATGATCATGTGTATTTGTTTCCACTGCATTGTTTAAATTAATGTCTCCAAGGAACAGATAATCAAGAGAAATCAGAATTAAAAACATCTTTCATGAATTTCAGAGTCCCAAATTAGCATTAACTAATTTTTATTCAGAATATCAATCTTCAAAACTATCTTAATAAAATTATCTATGTTACTGGATTATATTTCTTATTGTTTCTTCAGCATTCTGAATATAGCGAAACCTCTCCAAAGAGAAAAATTATGGGGATGAATTTGCAAATCAAATGCCTTGGAGGACAGAGACTAAAATTCCATCTGGAGTTAATGAGCAGTCTTCACGAGGCTCTGTCCAATGCACAATGAAGAGGAGACAAAAGACTCTACTTCTTGATGTGGTGATAGGCAGTTCTGTGATAAATAAGAGTAATGCCCCCATGAAGTATAAGACCAGCATGGAATCTACCACAATAATGGGGAAGATAGAACCTCTGGAGTTGGGAGAGGTAAAGAGAAGGAGTCTGAAGCCTGTGGGGAGGGAGGGAGGAAGTAGTGAGCTCTCCCTAGCCTCCCTATTGCCTCCGGTGGAGACAGAGTAGACGTTGTTTGGACAACAGTGTGAACTTCTGGCTAGAAAGTAGTACTTGCAATATTTATACACTGCCTTTGGATACTAAAAGCCTAGATTCCTGCTGGGATCTCAAATAATTTATTTGGTGACTCATTCTAGGATCTTCCTCTTTCTCTCTCCCCATCCTTGGAGGGCAGAGGAAACAATTTGAAAATTTAGGTAGAGCTTCACTTCTTGTAGTTCTACAGGATGGGGATGACCCAGAGAAACATTGTTTTATTGCTGGGGATTTTTCTCTTTGTTCGTTTGGCCTGGGGGTAACAACAGTGTACTCATGACTGATGGCTTAAGACACGTGTCAAACACAAATATTCTTTTACATTTTTTCCTTCACTTTTATAAAGGGAGGAATCATTCAATATATCCAGAGTCTGAAACTGTGACCATTAATATATAACTTATAAATTCTTAAATTTGCAGGTACTAAGGCGAAGGATCAACTTTTAAAAACTAAAATTTTGTCCTAAATAAAGAGATATATACAACTAATTTTTCAAGAACTTAAAACACTTAAAAAATATATTTTTTGAGATGGAATTTTGCTCTTGTTGCCCAGGCTTAGAATGACAAAGATGTGCTAATTCAATTTTTTTGGAAAAAATTATATCATGGAATAAACTTGGTCTCAAATTATTTATTTCGTCAGACAAATGGAAATTACATGCTCAAAGGTTGATAATTAATAATTGGTAATCTTTTTAATGGGAACAACACATAAGGTTTCTCCACAACTTGCCAATTTATTCAGACACTCCTTAAACAGAGCATCAGGGCAAAGAAACAGCTGATAATCCTGTGTCTCTTCAAGAATTATACAATACTCTGGCTCTCTCTTTTTCTCTTTTGTCACTCCGAATCCAATTAAATTCACTTTAGTATTTCTCAGGAGTTGCTTATTTCTTCTTTCTCTCTTCATCTATTTTATAAATCTAAAGTAGGTCCTGATTTTGGCAGATATACCTAAAAATAGTACTAAGTAAGACTAAGTCAAAGAGAAAGAAAAACACTTGTTTGGAAGTGAAATGAGGACAAATCTCCATTTCCCCCTTCCCTCAGCCCCTGATAACCACCATTCTAATCGCTGCTTCTATGAGTTTGACTACATTAGGTATCTCATATACATGGAATCATGCAGTATTTGTCCTTCCATGACTGGCTTACTTCATTTAACACGCTGTCCTCCAGGTTCATCTGTATTGTCCTATAGAGTAGGATTTCCGTTTATTTTAAAGGCAGAATAATGTTCTATTGTATATATGTACCACATTTTCTTTATCCATTCATCTGTCATTGGACATTTGGGTTGTTTCTATAACGCAGTTATTGTGGGTAATGCTACAATAAATATGGGAGAGCAGATATCTCTTTGGGATCCTAATTTCCATCCTTCTGGGTAGACATACCCAGAAATAGGTTGCTGGATCATATGATAGTTTTTAAATTTTTCAAGGAACCTCCATACTGTTTTCCATAATAGCTATATTAATTTATATTCCCACCAACATTATACAAGAGTTCCAATTGGTCCACATCCTTGCCAACACTTATCTCTTAAAAGTTTTTGTAACATACCTCCTTAACTGGCATGAGGTGATATTTCATTGTAGTTTTGATCTGGATTTCTGTGATGATTAGTAACATTGAGCATTTTTTCATATACTTGTTGGTCTTTTTATAAATTCTTTCAAAAAATGTCTTTTCAGATCCTTTGCCCTCTGTTTAATTGAATTATTTGTTTCCCTGCTATTGAGTTGTATCCATTCCTTGTATATTTTTGACATGAACCCCTTATCAGATACATGGTTTGCAAATATTTTTTCCTATTCTGAGGCTTGTTTTTTTCATTTTGTCAATTGTTACTGTTCAGAAGCTTTTTAACTTTGATGTAGTCCCATTTTTCTATTTTTAATTTTGTTGTTTGTGCTTTTGGTGTTAAGCAACAAAGAAATCCAAGATGTTCTTGCCAAGACTAATATAAAGAAGTTTTCTCCTATGTGTTCTTCTAGGAGTTTTAAAGTTTCAGGTCTCATGTTTAAATCTTTAATCCATTTTGGGTTTATTTCATATATGATGTAAAAGAGGGTGATGATTTTATTCTTTTGCATGTGGCTACACAGTTTTCCCAGTATCATTTGTTGAAGAAACTATATTTTCCTTACTGTGTATTCTTGGCACTCTTGTTGAAACTCAGTTGACTTTATATGTGTGAATTCATTTATGTACACTTTATTCTGATCCACTGGTCTGTAATTGGTGTAAAGTTTTAGTTATGCAAGATAAATTACTTCTAGAGGTCTGCTATACAGCATAGTGCTTATCATTGACAATACTGTATTATGCACTTAAAATTTTGTTTCAGGTAGATCTCATATTAAGTGTTCTTACCACACACACATGTGCACACCACACACAGGGATATACAAAAATTGGGGGAGGTGATGAATACGTTTATTCATCTGTATTTTCCTATAGAGTAGGATTTCCATTTATTTTAAAGGCAGAATAATGTTCTATTTTATATATGTACCACATTTTCTTTATCCATTCATCTGTCATTGGACATTTGGGTTGTTTCTATAATGCAGTTATTGTGGGTAATGCTGCAATAAATATGGGAGAGCAGATATCTCTTTGGGATCCTAATTTCCATCCTTCTGGGTAGATATACCCAGAAATAGGGTTGTGGTGATGGTTTAATGGGTGTATGTGTATATCCAAACCAATCAAATTGTACACATTAAATATGTGCAATTTTTTGGTACCTCAATTAATACTCCAGTAAAACTATGTTTAGAACATTAAAATAAAGGAATGAGAGAATACAAAAATCTTAATATACCTAAAACACAAAAAATATGGGGAATTAAAACCCCTGAAAGTGGCAAGGATTCATTTCTTAAGTCTCAAGTTTTCTTATTACTTACTCTCTATAAACTTGTAGCTGTTTATCCTTTTGGAGAAACTCTTCCAAAATTTTTTTTTATTTTTTGCCTGTCTAGTTCAATATCAAGGATTGTATTTCAGTGTTTTCTTCATTTTGCATTGTTAAACAAATCAAAATTCCCAATCTAAAAAGCCTTCCCTGAGTCTAATTTATAAATGTGTGACATCCAATGAATATAAATTATTTTTATTGAGGACCAAGAAAACTTAACCCCTAAAGGAACATAGACACCCCAGAAAAATAGCAAGTGTAGGCCGAAAACAAAATATCTATCTCAAAAAATAAAAGATATCAATAACTCCAGCCAGTAGAAATTACTTCTACCCCCTGACCTTTGGCTATTCTAACCCACCACGCTGATTCTCAAGCCTTAGTTGACACACTGGCAACTGCCCAATGGCCAATTTTTCTTCATTTATAAAACTCTGGCAAAATACAAAAGAAGAAATTAGTGCATTCAGTTAATACAAAATTAATACTGGTTTTTAGCAGTTGATTTCTTCCCTCAACAGTGTGTATGTTGCTTCTATCAAGGAAGTGGCAAGCTGGCACCGTGAAGAGCCACACTCTCATCCAAGTGTCCAGGTGAGGGTCCCTTTGGCAGCAATCTGGTATCTAACAAGTGGACTGTGTCTCCATACACAGAGGAGACCCTGCAGATGCAGGTTTAGATGCCTCAGCTTATTGTGATGCAGCATAGTGGCTTCTGCCCTGGATTCCTTGGCACAATTAACCCTCCAGTTCTACTTTCCCTACCATGACTTTTGTAAAGAAATAAGGTAAGGGGTTGGAGAAACAGCTGGAGGCACAGATTATGGATAAATACTTGGGATGAAAGGTTTAGAAGACCCCCAACGTAGGTGAAGGGAGGGAGGCAGGCATTGAGTAAACATTCCTCGGCAGCACCAGCTGGAAGCACCTTTTATTTCTGTTATCAATGAGCTAATTATTCTACTGAAACTCTCAGGTATGCCAAGCTGAATTCTGTTGGGATGATACTTCCATCAGATGACAGTAGACCCTTTATTCCCTCATTCTCTAGATTTCCAGCCTGGTTTGTTGATTATCTTCCTATATGAATAGTTTTCTAGTGTAGACTCTCTCCAAATACTTTTTAATCCTCTTTATGTCTGAGATTAATTGGCACAGATTACATGTTACAATTTCTAACCAAAAGCCCTGGTTGAATCCAGATTAAGATGGGTTCTTTGTTTTATGCAAATGTATTAGTTTCCTAAAACTAAGTGAATGGATGTATACAGGACTTCATTTTCAGAATGGATGGACGTCCTTGTCTTTTTATAGAATAGTCAGGAGCAGTGGATGGGAGTGAAACCAAAGTTATAAGAGCCTGAGAAAGAAGGTAACTTATAGAAGCAACATAAGAAGAAAAGTAACCATAGGGGTATCGGACAGCAATAAAGTTCATCTTACAGAGAAGGAAGCCAGAAATGTTGAAGAAGAACCATTGAAAAATAGGAATGGCAGAGGTTAAAAATCTGCTTTTTCACCAGGATTTGGGACTAAGTTTACCCTCTTAGTGCTTTGATAACAATTCCAAGGGCAATCATTAGTAAGTGTTTAAATATTTTACCAAAAGTATTTTATTTAATAAACCATTATGAGTCTGAGATTAGGTCTCTAAAAACATGCCACAATAATTTTGTTTTGATACTGATCTCCTTAATGTCAGTTAGTATCAAGTAATCAATTACTTGTGCAAGAGTGTATGAGTATACTTATAAATAGTACCTTGGATATAAGGGAAATAGAAACTATTTTAGCTGAGTCAGCAATTATATATATATATATATGTGTGTGTATATATACGTATATATGTGTGTGTATATATATACGTGTGTGTATATATATGTGTGTGTATATATATGTGTGTGTGTGTTTTTATATATATATATATATATATATATATATATTTTTTTTTTTTTAGATGAAGTCTTGCTCTGTCACCCAGGCTGGAGTGTAGTGGTGTGATCTCGGCTCACTGCAACCTCCATCTCCTGGCTTCAAGCAATTTCCTGCCTCAGCCTCTGGAGTAGCTGGGATTACAGGCACACAACACCATGTCCGGCTAATTTTTGTATTTTTAGTAGAGATTGGGGGTTTCACCATATTGGCCAGGCTGGTCTTGAACTCCTCACCTCAGGCGATCTGGCCACCTCGGCCTCCCAGAGTGCTGGGATTACATGCATAAGCCACCGCACCTGGCCCAGCAATGACATATTAACATAATTTGCTACCTGATGATGTGGGGTGATCTAACAAATTAATATTTAATATTTATAAACAATTTTAATGCCTTAATTATGATTGAAAAACCAATTGCTTAGCACAACTTTGGGGGTGTGGGGTGGATAGCTTAGTCCAGTAGGTATAAATAAAATGCAAGGGTCTAGGTCTACTGGAACTTTAACATAAAGCACCTCGGTGAAACAAATGTTAGAAAAAATTACTGTTATCTTATGCTACCCTAATAGATTTTCTAAGTCAGTAACATTATAGCTCTTCATTCAGGGTTAGGCATCACAGAAAAGCTGTTTCTCACTCAATAGTGACTGGCCAGGATGTGGAAGGAAATGAATAATGTGGCAGAAGGCAGGATAGGTGGAGATGAAACTCCTAATCCTCCAGAAAAGAAGACAGAGGAAACTTGAAAAAACAATAAAAAAGAGAATTCTCTTCAAATATTTAAATGGCCCAGCTTTCAATTACAGAATTAGTTGTAGACCTAAGAGTTTGAACTTGAAGCATCAGAAATAAGTCCATTGAAAAGCAATTTGAATAACTATATGAAAAAATTTTATTGTTTTTAATATAAAGTTTATAAATAATACAACCAATAGATATTTATAGCAGACATTTTATAAAATCCAGACAATTTGAAAGCAAAAAGAATTGCACACAATTCCTGGTATGTAAAAAAAAAAAACACTTGTTTAATGGAAGCAACTGAATAAAAGTGATTTATTAGAATTGATGTCTCTGTTAGAAACCCTACAAATTAATTATTTCTGATACATAGTTTCTCACTGAATTGGGGAACAAATTAGACATATATTCAAGCAATCAGAAAATTAAGCAAAATCACAGGGAAATTAGAGAATTCCACAATAGGTGTAACCACCCTTATCAGCTTGTCTTCTGGGATAGGGTCTGTTTTGTTAGGGTGAGAATTATTTTGTTTCTGTACATCATGAAATATGCAATTATTCTCCCTCAATCTCATCAAAGAAAATAACACTATAATTTTATATTCTCTAGAGAGTAGTCACCAATGTTATGTAAAATATATCTTATACAAAATACTTGACAGTTAGAGTAGAACACTAATTATTATCTGTTATTAAGAGCCTTTTCTATTTTTTCATAGTAAAGATTATGATTGTGTAAATGCAGGCATCTCCAAGCTAATCACTAAGCAAAAAAAGTAGGTCACTTAAAACTCTCATTTCCTCAATTCATTGTATCCATTCCTCAACCCTTCTAAGCTGTTAATTGTATATTGTTTCAGCCAATATCTCACCAGAATCCTTACCGAGGTAAAGTTAATAAATCATTTCATAAATGTTGAATTACAATTTTAGTTGCCTTTTCTATGCTTGACTGACTCTCCTTTCTTTGTGACAATACTTAGAATTGTTCAGGAAGAGGTTTCCTGTTTTTTGTCATTTTACACCCATTATCTTGTTCCATTGCTATCTTGACATGTTCCCTTCTCACAGCTTTGAATAAGGAGACTGAGATAATAAATGAGTTTAAGTTGTGTTTGGAAGAGACTAGAAATTCTCCAGAATGATACTCTCCTCTGGAAAGTGTGCAAAGCCTCACTCTGCCCCCATTTGACTCTGCAGGCTGCCAGGGCCTGTTTCCTCTGGTTAGCACATTATTTCTTCCCCAAACAGAGTTTACATTCAACTCTTGGGTGGAAGAACTGACCGCTGTGCTGAATTTTTTTTTTTTTTTTTTTTTTTTGAGACAGAGTCTCGCTCTGTCACCCAGGTTGGAGTACAGTGGCAGGAACTTGGCTCACTGCAACCTCCACCTCCTGGGTTCAAGTGTTTCTCCTGTCTCAGCCTCCCGAGTAGCTGGGACTATAGGCGTCCACCACCACACCTGGCTAATTTTTGTATTTTTAGTAGAGACAGTGTTTCGCTATGTTAGCCAGGCTGGTCTCGAACTCCTGACCTCAGGTGATCCACCCACCTCGGCCTCCCAAAGTGCTGGGATTACAGGCGTGAGCCACCACGCCCAGCCTGTGCTGAATATTGATGTGCACCAGTTGAATCCATTGCTCAAATGAACCCCTTAAAAACTCAGACAAAGGTGTAGACATGTCATGCATAACCCTGCTAACCATCTCCTCAGGGGTAATTTCTTAGGATGGACAAGGAGTCTTCCATTCAACACTTCATTCTATGTCACCTTCTCTGGACAGTCATTCTAAAATTGGGTTTCTTCCATCATCTTTTCCTTTTATTCTGCTTTAATTTTCTTCTTAGCACTTTCACCATCTGATTTATTACACTATATTTTGTAATTCAGTTATTGTTTGTCTACCTCCTCCCCTCTCCTGGAGTGTAAGCACCAAGAGGGCAAGGACTTTGCTTTTGCTTCAGCCCCAGTGACTAAAACAGTGCGTAGAACATCATAGAAGTTCAACAATATTTGTGGAATAAATGACCTTGCTGGAAATAGATATTACAGAAACACCAAAGAATATGATGGTTTGCTTATATCATTTCCAGCCCTGCATAAGGACACACATACACATAAACACACAGGAGAGAGTGGCCTGCGTGATTATCTTCTCCTGTTCTCAAGGATATGTACTCCGTAAATATTTGTTGACTAAATGAATACATTCATGAAAGCATGAGTTTGACATAAATATTTGTTGACTAAATGAATGCATTCATGAAAGCATGAGTTTGACAACCAGTCAATTTTTTTTTCTAATTAGGGCTCTAAAAGAATAACCAGCAAGAAAAGAGAATAAATATGCAAATAGGGTGATCCTATTATATTTTCTTCTATAATTGTGGAGATGTTATGAGGAGGACACTGATTTCTACTCATTTTTAATTAGAAATTATGACAGAAACTTAGATGACAAAAAAAAAACTCAATGTGTTCCATTAGGTAATAAATAATTTGAAATATAACCAAATAGTCAAAGAAAATCTTCAATGTGGTCTCCATTTCACTGGAGGCAAAATTTTAACTTTTTGGTGAGAGGTGATGACAATTTTCTCATCACAAAGGCTCATCTAAAGGGAACAATAAGGTCTGCCAGAATGTCTTCCTTGTCAAGGTCCAATTTAAAATTCACTTTCTATCTTCTCTAAAGATATGGAAACTGTGTGAGGAGTGCCTAAGCAGGCTCCAGTAGATAGAGGGCTTTTCAGTTCATTAATAAACATTGACATGACCTGCCCTTTAAAGACTGACCAAACTGGTCCCCACCACATTTTCAAGCTCGCTGTGTATCCTTGGGACTGCAAGGAGGACCTGGAACAGAGGCTCAGCTTCCAGGATCCCAAGGATCTAGTTACATTACATTACCTTCCTGTTCATGGAAACGGCTTTTTGGTTTATGCCCACACACTAATGTACAAATGCTCTCTGCAGCCTGGCAGGGAGCCCAGTACAGGAAAAATGTTCTGTTTCTTTTTGCGAAGTGCCATTAAAAGCCATGGTCCATGCCCAGACTGAGCTGTGAGATGCTCCTTAGCTTTTTGCCTCACTTGATTTGTCTTTCATGGAAGTGCAAGGTTCCCTTAGCCGTTTCTCAGTTCCTAAATTCTAACCAGGAGAATTTGGAAAAGGATTCGCCATCATGCTTTATAACTAATAAAATATAAGAAAAACTGGATTCTGAATACTTATTTAAAAAAACAAAAACAAAACTTGCATGCAGCACTGCGTGTGCAGTGTTACCTCTATCTGGACCTCTTTAAAGAAAAACACTCGAATTTTTGACAGGCTTTAGTGGATAGTCCCTAACAATAATTTTCTTTCTTTCCCACCCCAAAAAAGAAAATTTTGACTTCCTTTTTCCTCAAAACGTTATCTTTGTTTTCTTCTTAAGAGCCCTTCTTGCTCAGAAAGCAAATCCTTCAAACCATCTATTTTTCCCTGGCCAAAAATAAACATTACTGAACCACAGTACTTATTACACTACTGGTTTGTCATTAGTTTTGATGAATTATAAGCCCCAAACTGGTATGGACCGTGTTTTACTCAGATCTTAGTACCAAAGGAGCAATCACAATGATATTAACCACTGTATTTATTGAGAGTTTGTGCCAGGTACAATTTTAGACACTTTGTATACATTAGATCATTTAATCTTCACGATAACTCCAGGAGAAAATTATTTTTGTGTAACCGAAGTAACAGAATTATAAAGAAGTCACACACCTGGTAAGTTGTAGAGCTCAGATTCAAAACCATGCAAAGATCACCAGATATTCTTAACTGGAATGTGTGTAGTAGGCCCTCAAATATTTCAGAACGAATAGTTATTTATGTCTTGAGTATAGAACTATTGGGAGTGCTTGGTGTAGCTAACATGATCACATGCCCTCCAAAGTAATTTTGGAAACACTCATGGTCCATTTTTTAATAATTCCATTGTAAGCCTGTCCCCCAAGTCTCCCAGAAGCTACATTTATGCTTCAACCCTTGTGTCTTATGATTACATCCCAGTCCAGTCTGGCTTATGTTATTGCATCTACAAGGAAAGGTTCTATTTGGAGTGGCTTTGAGTTACACTTTGGTGCACCTTTGTGTGTCTCCTGTGCTCATCTCTCTTGGAATTTAGCTCCTAATACTTATTAAATCTTAATTTAATGTCCTGTTATCATGTTGCTAAGAGGTGCATACCCTTATTCTAGACCTTCTCTCCACTTGGGCTATGTTATTTTTCATGCATCCTGTACCTTTTTCCTGGCAGAACTGCCTCTTCCAAGTTCCCAATCCAATCTTTAAAAGCCCAAGTTCCCAATCTAATTTTTAAAATCAACCAGAGGGCTCTGTTGTTGCTTGGAAAAGTCAACTCATCATGATCTAAAAGAGACAGTTTATGGTTTGCAGCATTAGAATCAAGTGAAAACACCTAACCCATGAAGAGAGCTGACAGAAGCCTCTAAAATGTAGCATGTTCCACCTTAATGAGAGTTGGCTGCAAAGGGCTTGAAGCTAAGAGCCACCACTGTTAACAGTGTCACCCTGTAATGGTTTGGAAAGTTGCTACAATTACAAATACCAGATTTTGTGGGTTTTTTTTCCAAATAAAAATCATTACAGAGTCCTTGAAGTGAAGCTGGTGGTAGCTTATTTTGCAGTACAGTATTTTAGATAAGTGGTTATATGACCCACTGTCATCTCTGACCACAGTACCACATGCAAGGTGACCAGAAGATAGTGGGTAACTAAGCTATTCTTTACATGAAGGCAGTAATTGCTAGTATTTTCTTGAGTGTTTGCTGTGCACAGGCAAAGTACTAAGTACCTTATATGTATTATATTTAACACTCATGATTACTCAGACAGATATTAATATAATCACCTCTATTTTGCATATGCAGAAACTGAGGCATAATAAAAATAAGTTATTCACTCAAGGTGACAGAACTAGTGAATGGAAATCAATGGAAGTAAAATCTAAACAATGGCAATAGAATTGTTGCAATGTCTTTTTGCTAGCAGGCACACACAAAAAATACCTCTGGGAATGTTTTTAAGGGGTACTTGATTAAAGGGGTACAATATAAGACTGGATAGTCAAGAATTCACTGTCTTGGGAGTACCTTCTCAGGATACAATATTTAAAATTCTGGCAAGGACCCCAGGGAATGTGGTAAACTCACTGTTAAAGTGGTTTTTGGAGGCCTGAAGAAAGTGATGGCCAATGCTGAAAAATTAGAATGTCAGAGTTGCCCTGGAGGATGATAGAACAATGAATAAAAAGATTGAGGGAAAGGGGCATGCAAGAATAGACATATTACTTCCACTGCTCAGAAAATCTCTTATATGGAATGTTAATAGAAGAGCTCAGAGGATCCACTGTTTACCGAATTTATCAAGAATGAGTTGGCAAGAAGGTCACTAACGTCATTAAGAAGTTCAGTGGTGGCTCTCCTCTGCAAGTCAGGACTGATGGTAGAGGAAGTAACTACTGACCTGGGCTCATTAATATCCATGGAGATGATGACTCTCCAAAGTAACAGAGGTCAAGAGGTGGTTCTCAGCTGCCCAACAGTTACAGTAATGGCCCACAAGTTGGAAGGGATATCCAGAGGGTGTGGCTTGACTTGCATTGAGTTGTGGAGATGGTTAGTGAAACATTACATTCTGTAGAAAAGTAGAGTTCTGGTCAGGGCAGTGAAACAAGAGAAAGAGATAAAGGGCATCCAAATAGGAAGAAAGGAAGTCAAACTATTCCTGTTTGCAGATGACAGGATCCTATATCTAGAAAACCCCATAGTCTCATCCCCAAAACTTCTTAAGCTGATAAACAACTTCAGCAAAGTCTCAGGATGGAAAATCAAAGTGCAAAAATCACTAGCATTTCTATACACCAACAACAGTCAAGCTGAGAGCCAAATCAGGACAGAACTCCTATTCACAAATGCAACAAAAAGAATAAAATACCTAGGAATACAACTAACTAGGGAGGTGAAAGATGTCTACAAGGAGAACTACAAAACACTGCTCAAAGAAATCAGAGATGACACAAACAAATTGAAAAACATCCCATGATTATGGATGGGAAGAATCAGTATCGCTAAAATGGTCATATTGCCCAAAGTCACTTATAGATTCAGTGTTATTGCTATTAAATTACCATTGACATTCTTCAAAGAACTAGAAAAAGGTATTTTAAAATTCATATGGGACCAAAAAAGAGCTTGAATAGCCAAAGCAATCCTAAACAAAAAGACCAAAGCTGGAGGCATCATGCTACCCCACTTCAAACTATACTACAGGGCTACAATAACCAAAACACCACGGTACTGGTACAAAAGCCAGCACATCAACCAATGCAACAGAATAAAGAACCCAGAAATAAAACCACACACCTACAACTATATGATCTCCCAAAAACCTGACAAAAACAAGCAATAGGAAAGGATTCCCTATTCAATAAATGGTGCTGGGATAACTGGCTAGCCATATGCAGAAGACTGCCATTGGACCACTCTCTTACACCATACACAAAAATTAACTCAAGATGGATTAGAAACTTAAATGTAAAACCCCAAACTACCAAAGCCCTGGAAGACAACCTAGGCAATACATTCAGGATATAGACATGGGCAAAGATTTCATGACAAAGACACCAAAAGCAATTGCAACAAAAGCAAAAATTGACAAATGGGATCTAATTAAACTAAAGAGCTTCTGTACAGCAAGAGAACCTATCAACAGAGTAAACAGACAACCTACAGTAAAGGAGAAAATTTTTGCAAACTATATATGTGACAAAAATCTAATATCCAGCATTTATCAGGAACTTAAACAAGTTTACAAGAATAAAACAAACAACCCCATTAAAAAGTGGGCAAAGGACATGAATAGACACTTTTCACAAGAAGATATGCATGCAGACAGCAATCATATGGAGAAAAGCTCAACATCACTGATTATTAGAGAAATGCAAATCAAAACCACAATGAGATACCATCTCACACCAATCAGATACTATCTCACAGCACTGTTATTTTTTATTAAAAAGTCAAAAAATAACAGATGTTGACAATGTTGTGGAGAAAAATGAATGCTTATATGCTGTTGGTGGTAGTGTAAATAAGTTCAGCCATTGTGGAAGACAGTGTGGCAATTCCTCAAAGACCTGAAGACAGAAATACCATTCGACCCAGGAATCCCATTACTGGGTATATACCCAAAGGAATATAAATCATTCTATTATAAAGACACATTCACACATAGGTTCTTTGGAGCACTATTCACAATAGCAAAGACATGGAATCAACCTAAATGCCCATCAATGAAAGACTAGATAAAGAAAATGTGGTACATATAAACCATGGAAAAGAATGGAGCCATGAAAAAGAATGAAATCATGTTCTTTGCAGGGATATGGATGGAGCTGGAGGTCATTATCCTTAGCAAACTAACACAGGAACAGAAAACCAAATACCACATGTTCCCTCTTATATGTGGGAGCTAAATGATGACAACACATGGACACGTAGAGGGGAACAACACAGACTGGGGCCTTTCAGAGGGTGGAGGGTGGGAGGAGAGAGAGAGTCAGGAAAAATAATTAATGGGTAGTAGGTTTAATACCTGGGTGATGAAATAATCTGTACTACAAACCCCCATGACACAAGTTTACCTATGTAACAAACCTTCACTTGTACTCCTGAACTTAAAACAAAAGTTTACATACACACACACCACACACACACACACACACACACACACACAACACTTTAAAAGCAAAGAAAATTAAGCAGTATTTTTTAAGGCGCTTTGAATAAAAAGCCACAGTTCCTTGCCTAGATCCCAGACCTAAGCCTATTTCAAATCCAGAACCCATTGATAGAAGAGATTATTTCCCTGGGTTAACAAACAAAACAAAACAAAAAACCATGGAAAATATTTACTATGATGACTTTCTCAGTCATTTTTCAAAGAAAACTTGATTATTTACTTAGGTGTGTCTACCCTGGGGGAAAAAAGAATACTCAGACATTCTAAGGATTGTTGTATGTAGTGTCTGGGTAGACAATGATATCTGAAGAACGAAAGCATCATCATGGCCATTGTTATAGGAGGGGCTAATGGGAGCCAGGTGATAAATGTAGCTCTGGCTAAAGCCTGCCTCACAAGGTCAATGCTAGGTCTGAAGACACATCGACTGGCCATATTTTCAAGTCTCAAGTGTATAACTGAAATTAATATACTTGGTTAGAATGACCCTCACATTAGGTCTATGGCCTGTGAGTTAAAATCTATCCTAATGGAGAAGTGGAAACCTCTGAAATTTTTCCGCAGCCAAGATAGTAAATTGAGAAAAATATCACATCCTAGGGGGAATAATGGATATTAGTGTAACCACAAAAGACCTAAAAGATACAGGGGTAATAGGCCTTATCATCTCTCGATTTAATTTGCCAGCCTTCACCCATAGAATTCAGATGGATGCATGAGAATGACTGTAGACTGTAGACTACTGTAGGTTTAACTAAACAGAGGCCCCGATTGCATCTGTTGTGGCAGATGTGGGATTATGTCAAGAGTATACACTTTCTCAGAGACAGTTCTTGGTGTATAAATAGGCCCTGGTATTAATGTGTCAAGACAGAGTACTTGATGGGGCATCATGTAACCATGTATCAGGGGCTGCCCATTATATTGTTCCCACCAAGTCACAAATTTGGACAGGACCAGCAATAGTTTACAGTGAAATATAAATGATACAGCCAGGATTTATCCCAAAGAGGACCACAGGGGACATGTAAACTGCATACAGTGGGATCTCAGGTTCCCCAGTGTTATAAGTGGAATTGTGTCCCTCCAAAATTCTTATGTTGAGATCCTAACCTTCATTACCTCAGAATGTGACCTTATTTGGAAATAAGGTCATTGTAGATAGAATTAGATGAAGTCATTAGGATGGGCCATAATCTAATTTAACTGGTGTTCTAATAAAAAGGGAAATATTTGGACACAGGGACAGACAAGCACAGAAGAAAGATAATGTGGAGAACACCATGTATGAGTCAAAGAATGCCTGGGGCTACTGGAAGCTAGAAGAAAGTCATAGAACAGATTCTTCTTCACAGATCTCAGAAGAAACCAACACTGCCAATATCTTGATTTCAGACTTCTAGCTCCTAGACTGTGAAACAATACATTTCTATTGTGTAAGCCACTTAGTTTGTGGTACTTTGTTAATGCTCCCCTGGGAAGCTAACGTAGCATGTCACCCATGAGAGATAGAACAGAAACTTCTCCTCTTCTGCACCCTGTGCAGACCTGGCACAATTGGTGCACACATGAAGCAGGCCAGGTAGCAGAGACAGATACCTTTGAAAGTTCAATCTTTCATGTCCCTGCAATGGACGTGATCTTGTTCCTTTTTTGGCTGCATAGTATTCCATAGTGTATATATACCACATTTTCTTTATCTAGTCCATCACTTATGAGCATTTGGGTTGATTCCATGTCTTTGCTATTGTGAATAGTGCTGCAGTGAACATACACGTGCACATATCATTGAAACAGAATGATTTATATTTATTTGGTTATATACCCAGTAATGGGATCGCTGGGTCAAATGGTACTTTTAGTTCTAGGCCTTTGAGGAATCGCCACACCAACTCCCACAATGGTTGAATGAATTTACATTCCCACCAACAGTGTAAAAATGTTCCTATTTCTCCACAGCCTTGCCAGCATCTGTTGTTTCTTGACTTTTTAATAATGGCCATTCAGACTGGTGCGAGATGGCATCTCATTGTGGTTTTAATTTGCATTTCTCTAATGATCAGTGATGTTGAACTTTTTTTCATATGCTTGTTGGCCCCATAAACGTCTTCTTTTGAGAAGTGTCTGTTCATGTCCTTTGCTCACTTTTTAATGAGGTTGTTTGCTTTTTCTTGTAAACTTGTTTAAGATCCTTGTAGATTCTGGATATTAGACCTTTGTCAGATTATCCTCAGCAAACTAATGCAGGAATAGAAACCAAACACCAAACACCATATGTTCTCACTTATAAGTGGGAGCTGAACAATAAGAACACATGAACACAGGGAGGGGAACAACACACACTGGGGCCTGTCGGAGGAGTGGCGAGGGGAAGGAGAGCATCGGGGTAAATAGCTAATGCAGGCAGGACTTAATACCTAGGTGATGGGTTGATAAGTGCAGCAACCCACAATTGCACACATTTACCTATGTAACAAACCTGCACTTCCTGTGCAAGTAACCCATAACTTAAAATCAAATAAAATATTTTTAAAAGTTCAGTCTTACAGAAACAGATCCCAATGTTGATCCCCACGTGTGGCAGTATTCCTTGTGGCTACCAATTAGCCATTTGGTGGCAAGTCAACTAAATTGAAGCTCTTCCATTCTGAGAAGATAAGTGGTTTATCCCACAGGAATGGATACCTATCCATTCCTGGTATGGATCCATTTCCTGCTGACAAAGTTTCAACTAACATCATAATCTAGGAGCTTATAGAGTAACTTATCTGTAGGAATGAAACCTCATATAATAAACTTCAAATAGAAACTCATTTCACAGGGAAGAAGGTACAGGAGTGATCCATTAACATGGGATACACTGAAGGTATCATATTTTACAATCCACACGTGATTTTCACAGAATGTTGGAACGGCTTCTTAAGGTGCAACTAAAACACTATCTCAGTGGCAAAACATGGGAGAGGCTGCAATGCCATCCTTTAAGATGAAGTATCAGAGACCTCTGTGCCATGCTGTGTCTTCCACAGGAAAAATTCATGAGCCAAGAAACCAATGGATATCAGCAGGCTTAGCTCCATTTGCCATCATTACCAATGACCCACTGGGGAAGATTGTGTTTCCTATCTGTCTCCACACCTCTAAGGGTAGGAGGTCCTTGTTCCCAAAGTGTCATACCCATGCTAGGGAACACATTGAACAAGCAACTATAGCTGCTGGCAGGGCACTTGGGACTCCTTCTGTCCAGAAAATAGAGGTATGGTGAGGAGTCACCAAACAGGTCAGGGTAGTTGTCCCTGATTAGTGAAAGGAGGTAGGACTGCTTTTACACCATGGGAGCAGGGGAAATATGTGTAGAGAGCAAGTGATCCACCAGAATGCTGGTAGGGACTCCTTTACTCCATTTTAACTGTTATTGTTGGACTCATGCAGCAAACCTGGCCTGAGACAAGAATGATTATGAAGGGTGTACTCTCCTCTGGAAGGAAGGATTAGGTCATACTATTATGACCTGTACAGATAATAGCTGAATATGCTGGAAATTGAGAATGGATGTGCAGGAGGGAGAGGACAAGGATCAGAGGTTGGCTTTAGAATAACTGCAGTGACCAGGGCTGCAGTTCATCCTACTAACCTTCCTCCTCTAAGTTTTCCCTCAGGAAGAGAGGCTCATGGATTTGTTGATATGTGTCTCCCTAACCCTGTCAGGAGCACACAAAACTGTAGCACACAAAAGTGTTCCTAATGTTCCTTTCACACCTCCAACTGCAGGAAGTGTAATTGATTGAGGGCCCCAGATGCTTTGCTTGAAATTCATAAGTGCATTTACATCAAGGCTACACTTCCCATGGCCTGCTCCTAGTCAGTGACTAGCAGGAAGAAATTGTAAGTCAGGCCCATTCCTGGCAGATGTAGGGCTCCTTCAAATGGCAGCCTTGGCTCAAGGACTTCCTATTGGCTTTATCAAAATGCTCTTAGGACTGCACATCTGTTTAAGATTTCTCTGATCCAATTTTCCTCACAGGGGTTAGGCTTGTACCATGATCTCTTGGCTCTCTCAGCCCCCTACATTACAGGTGTTCCCTGTGCCCCAAATTTCTTGCATGTCTAATCATGTCTAGATGTCTTCATCTTAGAGGAGCTGAATGGAAAAAGAGAGCCTTATCTTCCAATTCTGTCTTGGTTTGGGTTCTTCCTAGAGCAGCCCTTGAGGGAAGTTCTTGGGCTCTTCAGCTTGTTTGGGAAGTGATCCCAGGAAGCTGGAGTGATGGACCAGAGGATTGAGACAGCGAAGGAGGAAGTCAACATAAGGATATGTTATAGAGATTACGGTAGTGGACAGTGGGGGCTGGTTTCTGGCAGGACCTCCTGAAACAAGCATAAGATGCCTACCAGAATTTTCCTTCTGAATGACTGGAGCTGGAGCATTTACCTATGAGCCGTGTTGTTCCTCATTGTTTGAGGATTGCCCCAATGTTCCAGCTGTGCTGAGCTGGCTTCTACACATCAGAGAATACCCTAAAGCAGAGTGCAGTAATATGCATAGTGCACATGAGAACAGGGAAGTTGTCGATCTTTTCATCATGGATTTTCCAGCACCTTATGCATACTTGTTTCTCAATAAATAATAAATGAATAAATTGAATTTTAAAGATCATGCACTTTAGTGGTCTCCTAGTACTAGTCTATGGATGGGCAGTATCAGACTTGTCTTTGAAGATTAAAAAATTTAAGTATTATAGAGTCCTTTTTTTTTTTTTTGAGGTGGAGTCTTGCTCTGTTGCCCAGGCTGGAGCGCAGTGGTGCAATCTTGGCTCACTGTAACCTCCACCTCCTGGGTTTAAGAAATTCTCCTGCCTCAGCCTCCCAAGCAGCTGGAATTACAGGCATGCACCATGCCCAGCAACTTTTTGTATTTTTAGTAGAGATGGGGTTTTACGATGTTGGTCAGGCGGGTCTCGAACCCCTGACCTCAAGTTATCCACTTGCCTTGGCCTCCCAAAGTGCTGAAATTACAGGTGTGAGCCACTGCACCTGGCCTAGATACTATTTTTGAGTAGGGTATTTGTGATTCATTAGGCCTGAGTCAGTCCAATATTCTGTATATTTAAAAATATCTCCTGTGACTTATGGGAAGAATTTGTACTGGGAATTATTTATTTGATTCCATCAAGTAAAGCTCATCTTTGTTTGCTTCTTGTGGAACATATTTTGTGATCTGTTCTTCTGAATGTCCAAGCTGTATCTTTCCAGGTTTTGTACGTAAACTTTTCACCAAATTTGATAACTTTCATTTGTCAGTGATTGAGGACAGCTCTCTAGACAGAAATGAAATTACTGATAACATGTCATTTCAGGTATAGACACAATAGTTTTTCATCATCGATTAGTACTAAATAAGAAAGTTGACTAATATAGGTTTCACATATTTCTGTTTTCTAGTTAGAAATTACCAGGAGAACCTCACCTAAAATACCAGCTTTTCAAAAAAAAAAAAAAAAAAGTCTCAGTGCACATGGGCTCTGGGCATCATAATTGGAACTGTACCAAAGAGAATAGAAGTCTCAGAAATGACCAGATAGGACAGGTTTTCAGCATGTTTAGTTTCACCACTGATGACTTTTAATTCAGTCTGTCATCTAAAAGTATAAACTAAAGCAGGGGTCCCTAACTCCTGGGCCACTTACCAGAACCGGGCTGTGGCCTGTTTACAACCTGGCCTCACAGAGGGGGTGAGCGGTGAGCAAGCCAGTGAAGCTTCATCTGTATTTACAGCCATTGCTTATTGGGGGAAATTCACCCCCGATATTCCACATAGGTTTTTTTCTATTTTCCCTAAGTGTCAGCCAGTCTGAGAAATAAAGGGAAAGACTACAAAGAGAGAAATTTTAAAGCTGGGTGTCAGGGGGAGACATCACATGTCAGCAGGTTCCGTGATGCCCCCCAAGCAGCAAAACCAGCAAGTTTTTATTAGTGATTTTCAAAAGGGGAGGGAGTGTATGAATAGGGTGTGGGTCACAGAGATCACATGCTTCACAAGGTAATAAAATATCACAAGGCAAATGGAGGCAGGGCGAGATCACTGGACCACAGGACCACAGGGCCAGGGCAAAATTAAAATTGCTAATGAAGTTTTGGGCACGCATTGTCATTGATAGCATCTTATTAGGAGACAGGGTTTGAGAGCAGACAACCAGTCTGACCAAAATTTATTAGGCGGGAATTTCCTCTTCCTAATAAGCCTGGGAGTGCTATGGGAGACCGGGGCTTATTTCATCCCTTATCTATGACTGTAAAAGACAGCCGTCCCCAAAGCGGCCATTTCAGAGGCCTCCCCTTAGGGATGCATTCTCTTTCTCAGGGATGTTCCTTGCTGAGAAAAAGAATTCAGTGATATTTCTCCTATTTGCTTTTGAAAGAAGAGAAATATGGCTCTGTTCCGCCCAGCCCACAGGCAGCCAGACTTTAAGGTTATCTCCCTTGTTCCCTGAACATTGCTGTTATCCTGTTCTTAAGGTGCCCAGATTTGATATTGTTCAAACACACATGCTCTACAAACAATTTGTGCAGTTAATGCAATCATCACAGGGTCCTGAGGTGACATATATCCTCCTCAGTTTATGAAGATGATGGGATTAAGAGATTAAAGTAAAGACAGGCATAGGAAATCACAAGAGTATTGTTTGGGGAAGTGATCAATGTCCATGAAATCTTCCCAATTTATGTTCAGAGATTGTAGTAAAGACAGGCGTAAGAAATTATAAAAGTATTAATTTGGAGAACTAATAAATGTCCATGAAATCTTCACAATTTATGTTCTTCTGCCATGGCTTCAGCCGGTCACTCCTTTTGAGGTCCCTGACTTACCACAACAGCTCCTCATTGCTTGCATTACTGTTTGAGCTCCAACTCCTGTCAGATCAGCAGATCAGCAGTGACATGAGATTCTCATAGGAACATGAAATCTATTGTGAACTCTACATGTGAGAGATCCAGGTTGCACACACCTTATGAGAATTTAATGCCAGATGATCTGTCACTGTGTCCCATCACACCCAGATGGGACCACCTAGTTGCAGGAAAACAAGCTCAGGGCTCCCATTGATTCTACATTATGGTGAGCTGTATAATTATTTCATTATATATTACAATGTAATAATAACAGAAATAAAGTGCACAATAAATGTAATATGTTTGAATCACCCCAAACCTCCCCCGCCCCTGGCATGGAAAAATTGTCTACCATGAAACTGGTCCTTGGTGTCAAAAAGCTTGGGGACTGCTGGACTAAAGGACAGAAAATGATATCTACAATTTTAGGAACTGAAGTCTTAAAGAGGAAGGGAAACAGGCATGAGTAAAATGGGTTAGGAACTTTGGGATATAAAAGCATGGATCATATGTGTCCTAGAATCTCTTGGGCACACTTTTTAGACTAATCTACTCAATGAAGCAGCTCCTTTGACATTATGTTTTGGCCACTCCAGAGCCCCTCTTCGGCTGGCATTCTTCCTCACAAGTTCCATCCAAATAATCTCATGTGTAAATTACTATGTAAAATAAGGACTTCTATTGTCTGTCTTAGGCCACAGCATCTCAGAACCAAGTGACAGTAATAATGGATCCAGGAAAAGGATGTGACCCATAAACATCTCCGTACTGCCCCTGATTTAAATATATTTTCACATTATAAAATAATGTAGACTCATAGGAAAATTCAAAAGATTCTAAAAAGGAGCAAGTAGAAGCCAAAGCATCTATATTTCTACCAAACATAACCAGAATTTTGGTGTTATTTCCTTGTATTTTTAAATTTTAGATGTGGTTATTGTTTTGAGTAGCCTGTTAAACTCAAATGAAAACATGAAAAAATAGATATAGATAGATACTGAACAGAGCCAGAGATCTGATAATGTCATTCTCCTGTATGTAAAATTTTGTATACTTATTTTATTCAATAATATAACACAACAAACTTTTATGCATTGAAAATATTTTATAAAAATACTTTTAATGGCTGCCTAATATAGTTATGTACCTATTCCTCATTGTCATTTAGTTTAATTTGTTCTTTATTTCTGGTATCAGTCACATAACCTTTATCATCTATGTACAAAATGTCTTTTCTATGTTAAGAATTCTTTCTTTAGTTTCACAAAAAGGAATCATGGTGTTGAAGAGTTGGAATGCTTTTATATTTCTTGATATGATATTTTTAAACCCCTGAGGAAAAGCAAAATTAAAGAGAGAAAACTCACATAAAGATATATGTGGATTCCACATGTTTATATTTTTAGTAGGTAATTGTTTGGACTTTTGCTGGAGTAAAAGGCAAAAGAAGAGTGGGTCTAAAAGGGTGTTTCCCTGGAAAGGATGATGGCAGCAGGATGAGTTTTCTCCTCTTCTCCTCGCACACTGAAACAGCCTTCCCAGATTATCATGTTGTAAGTCTAGGAAGCTGGCTGTGAACTGCGGGGCACTAATCAGCAGATATCATCTATTCATTCACTCAACAAATATTGATTGAGTACCTACCATGTGTCAGGAAATAGCCTAGGTAAAGGAGGTGGGTGAAAGAGAAGGAGAAAACCTACTGAGGAATAAAGAAATAAGTGCAAGGCAGGGGATTTAAAGGAGGTCAAGTCTAGAGAGTGACTGATTTGCTGCTGTGGTTTGGGAGGTCAAAGAAAACCTTTCCATTGAAGACAAATTGAAGCTGGGATGTAAAAGGCAAGTAAGAATCAGTTCTATTTTAGAGAAAGATCATTCTAGGCAGGACAAACAATGAGTGCAAATTTTCTCAGCAAGGAGTTATTGTCTCATAGGAAACATTAAAAAGGGCAGTGTAAATGAAATATATTATTTTCTTCAGTTATGAATATAGGCAAAAATAACACAATATAGTATTTGAAGTATCTGTCATTTTGTTATTGTTAGAAACCTCATATGCTTTCATAGTGAATTACAGTTTTTACAGATACATTTTAATAATATTTATGCTCATCATTACTTTAAAATTATAGTAGCTATTATATCTGTGGCTATGTACTATTATTTAATTTTTAATAAAATAGCATATATTACTGCAACACATTTGAGTAATATTTTGATATCTATGTCAATGCAATTGGTTTGCCTTTCTTACTTTATGCTTTTATAACATTATTCTGAGAAAAAATGTCCATAGCTTTTTCAGAGATTGAAAAGGTCCTTGGCACCAAAAAGGTGATGGACTCCTATCTACAGGAAAGTGGATGGTAGATGGAATTTTTTCCAGTTATGTCAATGTGTCAATTAACCCAAATAGCAACAGTAAAATTTGGGTTATGACCTTTGTTTATTTTTTAGTTCATGAAAATGCAGAGTTTCTTCATGGCAAAGGACCTTCCATTAGAAGGTGGCTGGTAAATTTTTTTTTAGGTAATTGGATTTGGCTGCAAAGAATGTGGAACCGATCTTACAGGTGATTTCCCAACTCAACAGTTAGCTGCTAGTCACTGAACATCTGTTTTAAATATTTAAATGACAATCACAATAAACATTTTCTTTTAGAAACTAGTGAATAGAATGGACTTATAGGGAACACCTTCAGCAAACATGCTTTATTCTAGGGACATAAAATGTATCAGTAAATTAAAAGGATAGTTTATCAACCTTCCCATTGCCTTTTTGTGGTGGCTCAAAAATCATTGAGAGGGCTTCACCCCTTCATTAGATGAAATCCCAACTGGATCATTATGATGTGGCAAGTACTTTGGTATCTTCAACCCTGTCCACACAGGTAGAAAACTGAATGAATGAATTTAATTATTGAATATCAACCTGTGTATCTGTTATTTCCCATGAGCAAAGAACAATAAGTATTTTCTATTTACTCTTGGTGAAAAAATATTCCTTTGAATTGATTGAGTCTTTACTAATTAAGTGATCTCCAGAGTCATCATTTTAAATGTCTTAAGTTAATTTGGTACAACATTTGGCATTTCCCGAGAAAGTGAAATAAACTTATTTGATAACTGAAGTGCTTGAATTGTGTATGCTTTAATCAGAAAGCCATGAGATTTGCATTTAAATTTTACACTCACAGGTAGGAAAGAAGAAATGGTTATAAACATGCATAACTAGAGATTTAAAATGTTGTTATTTATCTAGTAATTTTGAAAAAAAGTTTGATTCTCTGTGGAGATTTCCAGTACATTCCTATTGCCTCAAAAATAATTGAGACTTTTGTTATGTATAGCAGATCATTTAAAAAATATCGTCTATTTTCATAAATTTCTGGATATTTAATGGATTAGAAATGCTACTTCCAGTAATTCTAGAGTTTTACTCTGTGTTTCTTAACAGTTTCATAGAGGCATATTTGATAAGTTAATTTATTAATAAATATTTTTGTTTAAGAGTAGTTTTAGGACTATGGAAAAGTTACAAAGATGTTCATAGATGTCCCTCACACATCACACCTATTTTCCCCTATTATTGACTTCTTTTATTACTATGATATATTTATCACAACTAATAAGACCATAATGATATATTATTATTAATTAAATCCCATGCTTTCATCAGATTTCCTTAGTTTTTACCTAATGTCCTTTTTCTGTTCAAGATCCCATCCAGGATATCATGACACATGTGTCCAGCAAATTTCCCATATGTGTCTCTTGGGCCTGACAGTTTCTAATAGTGTTCTAGTTTTTAATGACCTTGACCGTTTTGAGGAGTACTTCTCAAGCATTTTGTAGAAAGCCCTTAAATTGGAATTTGTCTGACATTTTCCACATGATGAGAGACTGTTTTTGTATGGATGACTACAGTGTCTTTCATACTACCCCATATCCAGGGTACATACTATCAACATAACTTATGACTGTTGATGTTAGCCTTGATCACATGGCTTGAGTTGTGTCTGTCAAATTTTGCAGTGTTTCTTTTCCCCCTTTCCATACTGCACTCTTTGCAAGGAATTTGACACTTAAGGGGCCCACACTTAAGGGGCAATTATGTTCCCTCTCCATGAGGACAAGGTATTTACAAAATTAATTGGAATTCTTCAATAAATGTTTGTCTATTCTCCTTATTCATTCATTCACTCATTTCTTTATAGAAGGATGAACTCATATATTATTTATATTATACTTCAGGTTATAATCTATGATTATTTATTTTTGTTAGCTCAAATTTTCCGTTTTTGGCCATTGAAAGCTCTTTCAGTTGATTCCTGTATCCCTTTCACATACTCCATCAGTATAACTTAGTGAGTACTTTTTATTTTCAGACAGTAGATTTCAAGGTCATCTTGTATAGTCCTTGCTCCAGCACTAAAATCTGCCATTTTTCCATGAAGACTTGACTTACTTTATTGAAGACTGATGTTAGAAACCAAGATTTGTGTGCTAGGTGTGCTCATTGGTATTGGGGTATTACTGTTTCAAGACTCTTAACTGGCAGAGCAAAAAAATATACATGTGTATAACTAGCCCATGTATGTACATATATCGATAATTATGTGTATATTCATCTGAATAAGCTTAAAATGAGTTCACACTGGTGTTTCCAACTTTAATTCATTATCATGCATCATTCTATCCTCTCCTCTTTTTATCTGCAATCTTGCCTTCTGACAATGAAAACCATGACTCCCACTACATGCTATTTACTTAATTGTTCAAATCCCGGTATACATGTATGGTGACTTCAGAATTCTTATTCCTTCTCCCTACAGAAAAAACTTTAGCATCTAACTAATGGCAAGCACAGATACTTTGCCACTTAGTTTTACAGTCTCCACTAATTTTCAAAGTTACTTAGGTCAATACATTTCTGACATACCCCTCAGGATATTTCGTACATCTGTAATATAAGTTAGATTCTTTTGTCATAATCTGCATTCTCTTTTAGGATCCTCCAAACTTCTCAATTATATTATCTTTAATTTGTATATTCTAGATTTTACTTTTTGTACTGTAGAGTTCTATGGGTTTTTGACAAATGGATAGTGTTATGTATCTATTACTATATTACACTTTGTAAATGAATTTGAAATAGGCTTAGATCTAGGATCTAGGCATGGAACTGTGACTTTTTATTCAATATCTCCTTAAAAAATACCACCTGATTTTCTTTGTTTTTTAAGTAGTATACATTATACATATATATGTAAATATATATGTAAACTTTTAAGTTCAGGAGTACAAGTGCAGTTTTGTTACATAGGTAAACATGTGTCATGGTTGATTGTTGTACAGATTATTTCATCACCCCGGTATTAAACCTACTACCCATTAGTTATTTTTCCTGATCCTCTCCCTCCTCCCACCCTCCATCCTCTGAAAGGCCCCAGTGTGTGTCGTTCCCCTCTATGTGTCCATATGTTGTCATCATTTAGCTCCAACTTATAAGTGGGAACATGTGGTATATAGTTTTCTGTTCCTGTGTTACTTTGCTAAGGATAATGGCCTCCAGCTACATCCATGTCCCTGCAAAGAACATGTGATCTCATTCTTTTTCATGGCTCCATTCTTTTCCATATCCAGTGTATCATTGATGGGCATTTAGGTCGATTCCATGTCTTTGCTATTGTGAATAGTGCTGCAATAAATATACGTGTGAATGTATCTTTATAACAGAATGATTTATATTCCTTTGGGTTTATACCCAGTAATCTTATTACTGGGTCTAATGGTATTTATGTCTCTGGGTCTTTGAGTTACTGCCGCACTGTCTTCCACAAAAAACCTATTGTAGACGAACTAAAAATGAAAAGCAACAAATTAAAACATGCTACAAGATAAAATCACTTAACCACCAAGGAAGACATTAAAAAGGGAGGAACAATGAGTCAATAAACAGTAAATAAGCACCAAAATAGCAGTAGTAAGTTCTTACTTAATAATAACACTGAATGTAAATGCTGCCATCTATGACAAAACCACAGCCAGTTATCATACTGAATGGGTAAAAGCTTAAAGCATTTCCCTTGAAAACCAGGAGAAAAGAATGCCCACTCTCACCATTCCTATTCAACATAGTAACAGAAGTCCTAGCAAGAGCACTCAGGCAAGAGAGAGAAATAAACAACATCCAAGTAGGAAGAGAGGAAGTCAACCTACCTCTCTTTGCAGATAATATGATTCTATGCCTAGAACACCACATAACCTCAGCCCCAAAATTCCTTGATTTGATAAACAACTTAAAGTTTCAGGATACAAAATCAATGCACAAACATCAGTAGGATTTCTTTACACCAATAATGTCCAAGCTGATAGCCAAAACAGGAATGTCATCTCATTCACAGTAAGCACAAAATGAATGAAATACCTAGGAATGCAGCTAACCAGTCAGGTGAAGGATTTCTATGATGAGAATTAGAAAACACTGGTGAAAGAAATCAGAGACAGCACAAATGAAAAAAAATTCAATGCTCATGGATAGAAAAAATCAATACTGCTAAATTGGCCACACTGCCCAAAGCAATGTACAGATTCAATACTATTTCTATTCATCCACCAATGACATTCTTCACAGAATTAGAAAAAATTAATTTTAAAATTCATATGGATCCAAAAAAAAGCCTGAATAGCCAAAGCAATCCTAAGCAAAAAGAACAAAGCTGGAGGCATCATATTACCCCCACTTCAAACTATATTGCAAGGCTATAGTAACCAAAACAGCTTGGTACTGGGAAAAAAAAACAGACACATAGGCCAATGAAACAGAATAGAGAGCCCAGAAATAATGCCACACACCTAAATTATCTAATCTTCAACAAAATCAACACAGCAAACAACGGGGAAAGGAATCCCTATTCAATAAATGGTGCTGAGATAAATGGCTAGCCATATGCAGAAGACTGAAACTGAAGCACTTATTTATACCGTATAAAAAAATCAACTCAAGATGGATTAAAAACCTAAATTAAAATCCAAAACTATAAAAACCCTGGAAGAAAACCTAGGAACCATTTTGGACATGGGCACGGGCAAAGATTTTATGATGAAAATGCCAAAAGCAATTGCAACCAAAGCAAAAATTGACAAATGGGGATTAATTAAAGAGCTTCTGCACAACAAAAGAATCTACAACAGAGTAAACAGACAATCTAAGGAATGGGAGAAAATATGTGCAAACCATGCATCTGACAAAGGTCTAGTAACCAGAATCTATAAGAACCTTAAACAAATTAACAAGCGAAAAACAAGCAAACTCATTTAACAGTGGGCCAGGCCGGGCATGGTGGCTCATGCCTGTAATCCCAGAACTCTGGGAGGCCGAGGTGGGCAGGTCACGAGGTCAGGAGTTCGAGACCATCCTGGCTAACTGAAACCCCATCTCTACTGAAAACACAAAAAATTAGCCAACTGTGGTGGTGGGCGCCTGCAGTCCTAGCTACTTGGGAGGCTGAGGGAGGAGGATGGCGTGAACCCAGGTAGCGGAGCTTGCAGTGAGCCGAGATCTCGCCACTACACTCCAGCCTGGATGACAGAGTGAGACTACACCTCAAGAAAAAAAAAAAAAAAGACCAATGATATGAACAAACATTTTTTAAGAAGAGATACATGCAGCCAAAAAACATATAAGAAGATACTCAACATTACTAATCACTAAAGAAACGAGAATCAAAACCACAATAAGATGATACCATCTCATACCAGTCAGAATGATTATTATTAAAAGGTCAAAAAGTAACAGACGCTGGTGAGGTTGCAGAGGAAACGGAATGCACATATACTGCTGGCGAGAATGTAAATTAATTTAGCCATCATGTAAAGCAGTTTGGCAATTTCTCAAAGGACTTAAAACAGAATTACCATTTGACCCAGCAATCCCATTATTAGATATGTACCCAAAGGAATATAAATCATTCTACCATAAAGACACATGCACATGGATGTTCATTGCAGCAATATTTACAATAACAAAGACATGGAATCAACTTAAATGCCCATTGACAATAGCCTGGATAAAAAAAAAATGTGGTACCTGTACACCATGGAATATACACAGACACACATACAAACAAAAATCATATCTTTGCAGCAACGGAGATGAAGCTGGAGGCCATTATACTAAGGGAATTAACACAGGGATGGAAAACCAAATACTTGTTCTGTTTTATAAGTGGGAGCTAAACATTGAGTACCCATGAACACAAAGAAGGAAACAACAGACGCTGGGTCCTACTTGAGCGTGAAGGGTGAGAGGACGATGAGAATCGAAAAACTACCTATCAAGTACTGTGCTTATTACTTGGGTGATTAAAATAATCTGTACACTAAACCCCTGTGACATGGTATTTACCTACATAACAAATCTACACATGTACCCCTGAACCTACAATAAAATTTTAAAAAATACATTAAAAAAGTCAGCTCAGATTCAACAGAAAGTACATAACCTCCACCTGCCAATGACAGGAGCCTTAAAGAATTTGTGTATATATTTTAAAACCACTGTAGTGTTATACTATTTGTCACAACAATTACTAATTGCCTATTTTTATTACTTCAATTTTGCAGGTGTGAAAACTGAGGATGAAAAAGGAAATTTTTCATACGTAAGTTCACACAGTCAGAAAGTGGCAGAAAGTGGTGGAAATAGGACCCAAATCTAGGTCTGTTTGGCTTAAATTCCAGAGTTTTAATCCATATGCAATAATTCTTCACAAAACTCTGTTGGGGAAAGAACTCCAAGGGCCGGAAACATCATGGGAGAGTTTTAAGAGTAAAAAAAAAAAATCTGAATTCCATAGTAATAATCAATAAAAATGCCTGGAACACTTAGGTGCCTATTTGGTTTTGTCTTTTGAATCAGCGTATGGTACATCAGAGGAATTAATTCTAGCAATTTTAAGTGGGGCAGCAGAAAAATTATATAATTCCATAGGGATTTGTTTGACATGTAATTCCAAAAAAAGTAACTTTAAAACAGCTTTTTTAGGCCATCTATTCCAAAATTGCATTTTAGAAAAATAACTGAAAGGATAAACACCAAAAGATCAATAATCCCAAAAGATCAATGATTATTGATATATAGTGATATCATATATGATTTTAGTTTTTGATTACCCTTTTCAAAATATTCTATAATGAACAAACAGATTTTATAACTTAGAGAGAAAATATGAGTAAATTATGTCAACCATTCTTTAGATTCTAGTCTAGATAATATTAATATTATTTAACAATGATTTTATCACAATTTAGATGTGATTCTACAATTACAGATATTGATGCTAGCTACAGTTATTCCAGAATGCATTCACAATTTTTCTACAATCTGGTCAGTATTGTTTATTGACATTTTTATCTATTTACATTTGCTGTTTTCTAAATAAAAATAGATCTCATACTGAAGGGCGATTACAGAGCACAAAGCCCTCATGTGTAAAAGAACAGAAGTTGTAACACTAGGCAAGAAATATGACATACTAGCATCTAAAAGCAAATTGACCTACTCATTAATCTTATTTTAGTGGATTTAACTTGTTTGGTTACTGGTAACTATGTAACCCACTAGAAATAAAAGAATATATTCATTCTCTAAATGAAACATTTTATACAACATAACTTTGCCTTGAAATTCTTAGCTACATAGTGAGACCTATGTCTGAGGGTCTTCTGAAGGACCAATTCACTTCCCTCAGAGATTGGTCTTGAATGAATTTGTGAAGACACAGAGTTTTATGTATCGCACCCAGCTAGTTTAGAGACTATGACAACTGCTAGAAGGATAAAATTGATTTCAATCTAAGCAAATAAGAATTTCACTCAATCTGAAATGAAACAACATGCCTAAGGGATAAAACCAACTCAGATCTAAAAGTTTAAAGACTTAGCAGCTGCACTCTATGAAACAGCTTTCTATGGAGATTATCTTGGCTTTAATTGAAACTGGTCTTTGTCTTCAGCCTATCTGACTTCTCTAGTTTCCATTTTTTGTACCTTTGCTGTGTTATTTTTGTGACTCTGCTGGTTCCCAGCTAATATTTTGCATCTGATTTTCTAGTTGGTCTGATGTTGGGTACTACCTGGTCACTATTCTGGTTCTGAAAATCAATCCTGCCTTTTAGTATGAGTTACAAGTTTGTCTGGCTCATAAAACCAACTTAAGGCCAGGCGCGGTGGCTCATGCCTGTAATTCCAACAGTTTGGGAGGCCAAGGTAGGTGGATCACGAGGTCAAGAGATCGATACCATCCTGGCAAACATGGTGAAACCCTATCTCTACTAAAAATACAAAAATGGTGGTGTGCGCCTGTAGTCCCAGCTACTCAGGAGGTTGAGGCAGGAGAATAACTTGAACCCTGGAGGTGGAGGTTGCAGTGAACTGAGATTGTGCCACTGCACTCCAGCTTGGTGACAGAGCAAGACTCCGTCAAAAAAAAAAAAAAAAAAGAAACGAAAACAGAAAAACAAACAAAAAAAACCTTAAAAGCTCAACAATTAGAAACAAGACAAATATGAAGTGAAAGAAGATAAAAGTATTCCAGAAATGAACATAATCGATTTATTTGTTTTGATTTTGATTGGTAAGTACTGCATATGCAATTGGCCTGCAAGCTTACTAAACATGTACAGAAAGCAAATGCAGGCAGATGTCAGGAGATATGACAACTGGGTAAAGAAAAGAGAAAGGATGAGAGGAGGTTATTTATTTTTTGCAAATATTTACTGAATTCCCACAGTAGGTCAGATACTTCTGTAGTCACTGAGTGCCCTGACTTTGTGAAGCTTATCTTCTAGTGGGTATAATTAGATGATAAACAAGTAGACAAACAAATAAGATACTTTCAGCTAGCATCTGCTGTGAAGAAAGTAAGAAAAGATAATAGGGTAGAGAAAAAAATCTTAAGATTTTGTTATTGGATGACTTTTGAACTAAAAACTGAATGAAGAGAAGAACCATCCATATGATATTTGGTAGAAGACTATTTCAGGCAAGGGAAATAACAAATGCAAAATCTATGGACTAATAAAGCAAATTTAGCTCTGCCATAGCAAAGTGTATTAGTTCACTCTTGCATTGCTATAACGAACTACATGAGACTTGGTGATTTATAAAGAAAAGAAGTTTAATTGGCTCACAGGTCTGCAAGCTGTGTAAGAAGCATGGCTGGGGAGGCCTCAGGAAACTTACAATCATGGTGGAAGGCAAAGAGGAAGGAGGCACATCTCACATGGCCAAAGCAAGAGGAAGAGAGGAAAGGGGGAGGTGCTACACACTTTTAAACAACCAGATCCCATGTGAACTTACCCAGTATCATGAGAAAAATAAGGGGAAAACCTGCCCCCAAGATCTAGTCACCTCCCACCAGGCCCCTCCTCTAATATTGAGGATTACAGTTTGATGTGAGATTTGGGCAAGGATACAAATCCAAACCACATCATTCCATCCCTGTCCCCTCCCAAATCTCATGTCTTTCTCACACCTAAAAACACAATCATCCCTTCTCAACAGTCTTCCAAGTCTTAACTCATTTCGCCATTAACTCAAAAGTCCATAGTCCAAAGTCTCATCTGAGACAAGGCAAGTTCTTTCCCTCTACTATGAACACGTAAAATAAAAAAACAAGTTAGTCACTCCCAAGATACAACACGGGGGTACAGGTTTTGGGTAAAAACACCCATTCCAAAAGGGAGAAATCAGTCAAAACAAAGGGGCTACAGGTCCCATGCAAGTTTGAGACCCAACAGGGCAATCATTCAATCTTAAAGCTCCAAAATACCCTCTTTTGACTTGATGTCTCACATCCAGACCACACAGATGCAAGTGGTGGGATCCCAAGGCCTTGGGCACAAAGGTTATTTTTATGTAAATGGCATTTGGTATCAACTTACATTTTCTAAAAAGGAAAGTGAAAGAATTCTTGAAAACTCTGTTCATAACAGATTTGTAGGTCTGTATCTGGTATAGGTTTCAGAATGCCTAGTTTCCTATTCTACAAAAGGCCATTTTATAAAATGATCCAGGAACTCTTACCTTCTTTCAGTTCCTACAAAT
Organism: Pan troglodytes; assembly: GCF_028858775.2. Lineage (NCBI taxonomy): Eukaryota > Metazoa > Chordata > Mammalia > Primates > Hominidae > Pan > Pan troglodytes. Next base: position 67,645,753 of record NC_072402.2, read on the forward strand.
GCACATGCTCCTTCCATCTTGAGGGTCTTTACATGTACGCCTCTTCTTCTTGGAAAGCCTTCATCTTTCTTCACTTAGTTATGTCCTACTTAACAGTCAGCTCTCAACTCAAATGCCACATCATTTTTAGTCCTTACCTCTGCTTGCAAATGACTTATGTATATAACTAATAGGCCCCATGAGGATAGGACCAGTGTCTGTCTAGCTCAGTGGTTTCCCCAGCACCTAGCAGAGTACCAGGGGCCATTTCCATGAAAGCCAGCTTTAAAAATCACATGAGAGCTGAGCAATATTTTGTGGAGCCTTTTTTTTCTTATGCTCAACATGCCCTTGTTGATTTTAATGGAAGTAGACAGGGGCACAAAGTTGAAATAAACCAGTTCCAGTTCTGAAAATGGTTTACAAATGAAATACAGAATACCATACACAGCATTTTGTGCTTCCTGGAATTAGTTAATTGAATTTTATTTTTTTTCATAAAAGAATACCAAAAAACCCTTAAATGTAAAGGTCTGCATGTCAAAGTGGGGGTCTATCTCAAAAAAAAACTCACAGAGATGCATATCATCAACAATTTTTTGGAATGTATTCCAGATGACTCTTTAGAAACAACTCCGCAAGAACACATCTGAATATGGAGGGAAGGATAAGTAAGAGTCTTATATATCATTTGCTACTCCTGAATGTTTTTATGTATTCTGAAAAGTCTTTCTTTTTGTAAAATATGTTGCCTATCATGGGGACTGCATATACTGCCTATTATGGTAATAGATGAAGAATAACATGCTTGATTTAAGTAGAGAGCCTTAGAAAGTCTTAGAACATCATTAAAAAAAAAAACTCTTCATGCTCTGTTTTCTTAAGGACTTATGTGGAAAAAAAGTAAAATGCGTCGCATTCAGCATTCTAATGTTTCATTATTTAGAACTCATTTAAATTCAATGCATTATTTGGACCATAAGACTTTTTTTCTACAAAATTGACCACGCATACACACACACACACACACACACACACACACCATATAAAGATGTATGTGTCTCTGCATTGTTGATATAAAACTTTGGAAGATTTGGGTTTTCTTACTTGCCAGCAATTGAGCTGAGCAAGTCAAGGCAGGTTAATATTGTTTTCTCTTAGAATATGTCATGTCAAAAGTCAAAAGGACAATTTTCTTTGGAGGAATAGTCCCATGGGTGATCACTTATGGCTCAAATAAACTGCCCAATATAGGTTAGTATTTATTCCATCACTAAAAATTACTTAACACTGTCTATTTATAATCACCCTATTTGCCTGTGTTTGTAATTAATAAGAACAATAAGGAACAATAGGAAATGTTTAATACCAGAAATAAGAACTCAAGCTCAAGCAAGAGCAAGTGTTAGGAAGTGCAGGGGAGGGGGAGTGATGCTGATGTTAGGCTGATGACATGTTCCATAGTACAAAATGTACTTTTGACAATTGGGTGATGAAAGGGAAATACATGAAATTGCTTTTACATTGTTTATTGACCTTTAAATTACCTAGATGTTGAGTTATGGCTCAAAGAATAAAGAATTGTCACTATACGAGGTCTTAGAATTAGAGAAAGAAAAAAATGTATCTGAGGCACAGAGGTTTGTTAAATTTCAAAAGTCAGGTTAATATGAACATATTTTTAAAATTTTAATACTCAGGAACTAAAAATAAATTTAAGTGCAAAAGAACATTATCTTGAGCCTACTTGAAGCCAACAAATTTTTCCAAATAGTTATCTAAAAATTCCTTCTAACAACCAGTCTAAATGGTAAATATGGAACGAAAATCTTGGAAGAAAGTAATAAAAGATGCTTTTCCCCCCCTCAGTAATTATTTATAACATTTTGTTCTTAATGATGGCCTAAATGTCATGCTCCCATTCCATTGGATTCTGGAGTTCATGTGCATTCAACACATATTGATTCTGTTTCTTTAATGCAGAACTGGGGTACACTAATTAGATAAAGTATGTAAGTGTCTTTATATATGGCTGATGCTTTTAATAGGGGAAATAAATCAATGCAAAAAAAATTATAAATGAATGCAGGCCTATGTGTTTAAATGGCCCAAATAATGTGAGTTTAAAAAAGAGACTCTGCATACTGAGATTGACCTCTTTGCTGATTCTTAAACGCACTATGCTCTTGTCTTAGTTAGATGCTAAATCCAGGGAGATGCTTTCCCTGAATTTAGCAGCAGAAAATTGTGTCAGGACATAAGACAAACACAACAGTTTAGCAAAACTGTCAGTCATACCAATGGACCATTGTGTTAGCATATTTCTAAGCCTCTGGTTAGAAGTGGAACTTTTACTGCCTGAAAGAAAAGGTATCTTTAAACTCCATATAAGATCTAGCCTGGAGACAAGGGAAAAATTTCTAAGATTTTGCTGTATATTTGAGGCTAACTCCTGAGAAGCCCACATGCTATTAGTTCAAACCAGTCACTTCCCTGAAGAGTATATTTATTAACATAAGTGTCATTGGTTGAATGATGGCCTCACAAAAAATATTACTGCATATTAACAGCAGGAGCCTAGGATTATAACCCTATCTGGAAAAGGGTGTTTGCAGGTGTCATTAAGTTAAGGATTTTGAGATGACATCATTATGGATTACATGGGTGAGCCCTAAATTCAATGACAAGTGTTCTTATTAGAGACAAAAGAGGAGAAGATTCAGACACAGAGAAGACCTCATTAAGTGAGTGGCAGAGATTGGAATAACATAGTCATAACCCAAGGAATTCTGGGAGCCACTAGAAGCCAGAAAGGCAAGGAAGTATTCATTTCTAGCGGCTTTGAGACATAGCAGAGACCCCTTTTAGAGGCCTGCTGTCCCTGTCTTAAGCATGGAAATAAAGGAAAAATTTTGAGTCCCATCAAGGGCAATTCCAGGCATCTAGCTAGCCTTAAAAAGTAAATGAGCAACCTGATTAACAGAAAAGTAATGATAGCTTAAGCAATATCCACCCAAATCAGTTACAGTCACACGATGTTTGCCTCCGTATAGAAACTAGAAATAACATCTTAACACATGTCCCTGAGCTGTCTTTTGGAAACCTGGAACCCCACCAGATAAAAATTGCCAATGGATAGATTAGGAAAAAACAGACAAACAAACAAACAAACAAACAAACAACCTCTGCCATGTAAACCTCACATAAGTGTGAACAGAAGTCTGAACTCTTACTCTTGCTTTTTGTTCTAAATTTCTTCCTGACGGGCCTGCAGAAGTCATGCCCACAGACTAAACCTTAAGATTTCTTTCTGCTGGCTGCAACTTTTTAGATAAAGCTTATCTTCCTTAACCAATTGCAAATCTAAAATTCTCTGAATCCACCTATGACCTGTAAGCTGTCTCCCCCCGACCCCCCAACCCTGGGTGCCCACTTCAAGATATCACACTTTTTTAGGTCAAACCAATGTAAATCCCTATGTCTTGATTTATGACTTTGCCTGTAATTTCTGCCTCCCCGCCCTTAAAAAACCTTATATGCAAGCCATCAGGGAGACTGGGTCTTAAGCATCAGTGTGGCACCCTGCAAATAAATGCCCTTCTTTCCCTTGCTGTAAACTTTGGCGTGGGTGTTTGGCTTTACTGTGCTGGGCGAGCAGACCCAGGTTTAGTGCAGCAATATCATCAGAGGGAGCATAGCTTTGTGAAAATCTTGATTTCAGATTTCTAGCCTCTAGAAGTACCAGAATAAATTTTTGTTGTTTTAAACCACCAAGTTTTTGTTAATTTTTTGCAGCAGCCACAGGAAACTAATACAATGAGCTTCGAGGAAAACTTGGCCTCTTTGCTGATCCCTAAATGCATAATGCTCTGGTCTTAGGATTTGTTACTCCCTCTGCCTGAACACTCTTCTCCAATTATGTGGAGGACTCCCCCATTCACTATATTTGAGTCTCTGCTCAAATACCACTTGACAAAAAGCACTCCTATAACCTAATCTAAATTAGCAGCCCTATCCCACGTTTCCCTGTTCTATTTACCTTATCAACTCTGACTATCTCCTATCCCTGCCACCATGAATGGTGATCCTAACTGTCTTGTTCACTCTGTGTGCTTTAAGAACTTTCCTTGCACATAGGAGGTATTTAATAAATACCTGTTGAAATACAAGCTAAGTCATTTTTTGTTGTTTTTGTTTGGTTGGTTGTTTTTTGAGAGAATGGGGAAGAGATAGGGATGAGAACATCAAATTGGTGGAAATCCAATATGCTTGTGACAATAATTCATAGCACCAGCAACATTATGTAAGTGGCAACCTCTAGTTACCTACAATAAGCTCATTAACCATTGCAGGAGACCAGCATATGGCTCTACACAATATGAAGGATTGTTGAGCTGAAGACAAGAAGAAGTAGATGCGGGAAAGCTCTTTGTCCTCCCTCTGTTTCACTAAAAGCAATACATAGATTTTCAAAGACAAAAGGTATCCTGCCCACCTCTCTAACAGGAGGAACAAAAGTTAATCACTGAAGACAGTGTTAGCCCCTTATCGTCTGGTGTCACAGGATATGATACCAAAGTAATCTATTTTAACAAGCTTTACTAACTTTTATCTGCCTGTTATTTGCTTTCTCCCAATTTGCCACCTGTAGAGATTGAAAATCCTTTTCCTCTGTCCTGCCACTACTCTAAAAATTTACTGCTGTTTGCTTAATATGCTATATAAACTGAAATTTAAAGCCAACTCTTGGAGAACAACTCATTCTCTGGGTGCCTCCAATGTACATATGAAATATACCTGCTAAGAAACTTGTTTTTCTCTTTTTAGTCTGTCCTTTGTAACAAAGGTCTGTTTTAAGATCCTATGTGAGTTACTTTTCCCCTACACATAAAAGAAAAAGCCCCAAAAGTAATTGCTGATGTCAGAATATTGGAAACGTGTGTCTATAAAGTTAGGTGTAAATGGACTATCTGTAAATTTAATCATTTTAATACTGAGATGCTTTATATGACTAATGTTTCATCTTTATCTCTGATATTCATATACAGTGGCTCTTAATTCTTAGGCATTAAGTTTCTGTATCCCTAATTCTCATTCAAGTAGTTAACAATGTGTAAACACATTTTAAATACAATAGGAGAATATGCTATTAAAAGAATCACTGCTGGCTTAGATGACTCCTTTTTAATATAATAAGATGGTCAATATTCAATCCTTTCAAATTAATTGATTTAAATAACATGTTTGCAATGTGGGTGACAGATGAGCTCGGTTCTTTAAATAGAGCTATTTCTCCCCATGAGTTGGAGAAGAATTAAAGGGGGTGATGTATATATTTGCTGCTGGGAGAAAGGAATGGCAGGACCAGAGTTAAGCAATTTCATTTTTATGCAATGCTATTGTGGAGTCCATTAATATTCATAATAATGAATCATTGAATCATGAACACTTATTTCTTCAGAGATCACCTTTGCTTCCAAACATTTTGGAATACCATAAAAATTACACATATTCTCTCACTTTTCAAGGATGAAACTTTATTAATTTATAATCTTTAGCTAATTGCAAATTAAATAGGCTTTCAATTATCTGATGAATCTTTAGAGAAGATGCTACCTTCAAAGATCTTTGTTAAAATTGATCAAGTGAAAAATTTATTGTACTTTGTGTTAAAATTACATAAAAGTACATTTTTTTTTCAAATCTGTTTATTTTAGTTTGATTCTGTTTAAAGAGTCAACTGGGTCAAATAAACCATTAACTTTTGCCTTTCCTTTCATTCAGAGTTAGAATATCAAAGAGTTGTCTTCAGAAATTATTTTTTTCAAGTAATAAGTATCACAATATTGACCCATCTAATCAACTGAATTTTATTTTCTACTAATAAAAGGGTAAGATAAAATGTTGATTTAATATTTTACTCTGGTGTGTAGTATACAGAAATTAAGACAAAAAACTACAGGACAATTTTAGAAATATGTTACATGGGGAATGAGGTAGTCATTATAGAAAATGCTGTCAGAGCAAAAATTTCACCAAAGTTAGATGAGCAGGGAAGACCTTATTATACAAGGCTGTTTCTACAACGTGAGAGGGCAGAACTCAATCTGAATTGAACTCCTCTGAAACAAAGCATGAGATGGTCTTTAAAGGCTGGGATGAGCTCTTGGAAAAGTACTAGAGGACTTTAGGAAGGTTGATCAATGGACTTTGAGCAGATTGAGTTATTTCCTGAGTTTACAAATGTTTTCCTCTATGATTAGGCCATCTGTGCTTGCTAATCAGCATCTATTGAAGTTAGGCTCCTACCCTTTCACAGAGACTGGGAGATATGGACTGTATCTTGCTGGATGACTGCATTTCAGTGGGATGGCTCTCAGGTCCTTGGGAAAGACGTTTGTTGGGTTACAAAACTGGCAAGACAGTTTTAAAAGAATTTACATCTCATAGGGAGAGAGAAATAACTTTCAATTTTAAGTTTTCTAAAGAAAATAAGAAAAGGGAAGGGAGAGACTTCTGTGATTAGGCCATCTGAATTCTGTAATAGCCAGCTTGAGAGGGAGGGAGGTCAAGGACTTAGAGGCAGGAAGAAACCTGGCTTAAGTTCAGTCAAACCTTGGAGAATGTCAAGGCCATCTTGGTCAATGGTATCTTAAATTTTTTTAATGTGCTACACTAAATGGTAGAATTTGTCCTAAAGATCTACTTTCAATGCCTTAGAGAACTACATTCAATTGTTATAAAGCAGTAAACCAGAGGTGCATATATCTATAATTCTTAATAGTTATTATAACTATATAATATTATTATAACTATATAAATATTATGTATTATTTTCAGTCAGGGACTCACTATTTATAATATGAAGGAAGAATATTTAGGTCTCACAGTTCTACCTGTAACCATGGCTGACCCATTTATTTCAACATTGATCAACTATAATTATAAGTTAATGGCAATTTCTTTAGTGCTAATAATAAGATTTGGGCCTAACAGAAAGGGTAAAACAAAAATCATTTCGATACTGTCTTGTTGCTCTGTTATTTTGGCCACACCTTGCTTGGGTTACATGGACAAGCATATTAATAAATAAATATTCCAAAATAAGACATAAGACAAAGATGATTGTTTAAGCATTTAATGTAATCTTACAATATTGTTCAACAGGCCCACCTCAGGTCATCTTACTCTCTAGGTACTTGTAAGTTTGTTTAACATACTATTTACTATTGCTTAGGTCTAGACATTTCTTACCTCTATAAAGTCAGTAGCTAACTTATAGAAAGCTGATAAGATACAGTGATTTTCTTATTGGTCTACTGGAGAAGATAACATCAAAAATTAAGATATTTTTATACCCTGTAGATAATCATCCAATTTTATAACTAATATCATGTATTTAAGAATTTATTTTCTTTTTTATACATTACAGAATGCCAGTTTTCAAAATGTCTTTGGAAATAGCTTTGTCATCTTTCTGGTTCCATAAATCATGACATATGCTTACTATTGTGTGATTATTATTTTTTTTCAGATTTATACTTTGACAAGGAGCTGTAAAGAAAAACCTTACATTTCTTTAGTTTGGGCATATGATGAAACCTATTCTTGATTATTTTCTTTTTCTTTTTTTATTTCTTCTCTTTTCCAATACTGATTATTTCTCATTGCCACTTCTCAACCTCTAGATCCAGAAATTTATTCAACTACCAGTTGGACCAAAGAGGTAAGGTGTATGTGTGTGTGTGAAAGTGTGCATATGTGTGTGCATATGAAGTGTGTGTTACCGTGTGGGCAAAACACATTGATGAAGCAGTAAAGCAAAGGAAAACAATCTTCATTCTTACTAGGTTTGCTTGAGGGCCTCAGAATTTGTACTTGTAAGTGATAGAATTACCATTATGTACAGAAGACTCTCTAATCTAGGGAAAATAAACCCGTGGGAATAACCTCATTGTTATAGACAAAATTGTACCCTCCCTGCACACCAAATACATATCTTGTAGCCCTAGCCTCCAAAGTTACTGTATTTGGAAATTGGGACTTTAAAGATGTAATTAAGTTTAACTGAGGTAAAATGGGTTGGGCTCTAAGCCAGTTGGGCCCAATCTTTATAGGAAATAGAAAAGATACCAGTGATGTGTGAGCACAGAGAAAAGACTGTGTGAGAACACAACAAAAAGGTGGCCATCTGCAAGCCAAAGAGAGAGGTCTCGGAAGAAACCAAATCTACTGAAACTCTGATCTTGGAATTTCAGCCTGCAGAACTGTGACAAAATAAAGTTCTGTTGTTTAAACCACCCAGACTATGGTTCTTGGTTATGGCAGTGCTAGCAAAGTACTAAGCTCATTTTTTTTTATTACTTAGAGTCAATTTATCTTGAATTTTTCAAAGCATGCCGTGCATGCATATTTAATATTTGTCGTTACTCGTAACATTCAACTTGTTCTTAAGTAGACGTGATAAGCCAAACTAATTGCCACAAAAGCACAATTTCAGTGGTTACGTGATAGTTGCTAAATTAGTTTTATTCACATACAGGTTTTTGTGATTGGTGAAGAGAATCTGTTCAAAAAAAGAATTGCTAGCTAATAGTTATGCATACCAAAATGAGTTAAATAATATGGCTGTCTTTGCTGTCTTGGAGCTTCAGTTCTCAACGTATTTTGTTTCCCAAGCACAATCACTTTCAAAAAAATCTTCGAATGATTTATTTTCTGTTAAAAATATCCTCCTCAATGAGTGTCATCTCTTGTCTTGTAGCCATATTTAGTAGACATTGTGGTGCACCACTCAGATTGTGCATTCAAGATCAAGCCACACATTCTGGCTGTCAGAAATGTTACCTGCTAATAGTACAGAACTGAATGTGATCGATTTAAGATGAATGTTGAAAGCCAGATGACCTCTTTGGCAGTTGATCTCCTGCAGCTGACAGAAAAAGCTGGGAATCAAGCTCAACACTTAATTATTAGGCTATCAGGGCTCTAGAGAATATTTAATTTTCAACTCTAGCCAAGACTCCTATGTTATGATTATGTTCCTGATTGGAAAGAACTGGAACTCTGAGACTTTGCAAGGAGATATACGGGTATTGTGCTCAGAATCTTGAATCTCTACATTATTACAACCATTCTAAGCCTGCAGAAGCAGCATACTCCTCCTTACTGGAGACGAGAGCTCACCCCTTGCTTGAAGATGATCAGAGGACACTGCCTTCCAAATATGGCCAACCCGCCACCCATATCTCCTCTCCTCTCCCCTCTTGGCCAGTATACTAAAGACTAGAGACAAATCACAACATAACCTGATCAGAAGATTGTTGGATTGTATAAGAAAAGAGAGAAATTAAACATGAAGGAGTTGTAGGATATGACCAACATATATTGTCAGGGTCCAGGAAAATATATATGGATGCTGGATCAAGAATGGTATACTGGGTCGGCACGGTGGCTCATGCCTATAATCTCAACACTTTGGGAGGCCAAGGCAGGGAGATCACTTGAGGTCAGGAGTTTGAAACCAGCCTGGCCAACATGGTGAAACCCTGTCTCTACTTAAAAAAAAAATAAACACAAAATTAGCTGGGCATGGTGGCCCATGCCTGTAGTCCCAGCTACTTGGGAGGCTGAGGCATGAGAATCACTTGAACCCAGGAGGCAGAGGTTGCAGTGAGCCAAGATTGTGCAACTGTACTCCAGCCTGGGCAACAAAAGCAAAAAAAAAAAAAAAAAAAAAAAATGGTAAAATGTAAAATTGGATAAAAAAGAGAACATTAAGGGATTACTCTCTTATGATTCAAGATTTAACCCCCTGGCAAGGACGAGAACTTTGGGAGATATTGCTAACAAATGTTTTTATGATTCTTGGAAACTTGGAGAAAGTAATGTATCAAACTGAGTGATGTGGAAATGTGAGAATTGCTATAGAAGACAGTGGAGGATCAAAGGCTCAGAGTGGGGTTGCTAGAGCAGGTATACTATGAGAGACTGGAAACCCACCAATTGACAATGTTCCATAGAGAGGTCCAGAGGATTGCCCATCTATCAAAATAATATGGAATTTGCTAGTGAATGGAGCACAAGCATCACTGATAATTTCACGGATGGATGTCCTCTATTGGCCAGGACTGACAGTAGGCGATATATTTGTAGAACTGGCATCTTTAGCAGTAATGAGAATGCCAGGATCCTGAAGTAATAGAGACTAGTTGCAACAGTTAGTTATAAATATCATTTGGGTGCAGGTATTATAATAAGCAGCAAAGGCAAACAAGGATACAGATACCCAGGTAACTGTGGAGAAGATTAATGAACACAGGGCACTTAGAAGCATGACAGGTGCATTCAACAAAGATATTGCTTGAACTGTCAAAGAAAATCAAATTTGAGTGGGTGGGAACCTGAGGACAGAAATCCCCAAGTCAGAATCTTTTACTGAGTTTCTATACTTGAGCCAGTTTTGGAACTGAATGAAAATCATTGATTGGAGTAAAGACTGTGTCCCAAGAGGATCCATGCCAAGTAAAAACCATGGCGAATATATGTAATAAAGATTCTTTGAGATCTTTTCCAACAGGACCCATAGACATTCTCAGGTAATCATTGGACACAGGATCTAAGATGACATTGATACTCAGGACCCTAAAGTACTATCATCAACCCCTGTTATTAATGAGTCGGAGCCAGGTTGTAAATAGAATCCTATCTCAGGTCCAGATTAGTGGAGTTCCACTGGGTCCACAGACCTACCCACTTGCCATTTTGCAAGTCTTTGCATATATAGGTGAAATGGATATATTGGAGGGGTTGTCAAGACCACCACATTATTCTGTGGCCTTTATGTAAGAGCTATCTAGTAATGACGAAGCCCAAATGGAAATCTTTGAAATTAGCCCCCATGCCTATGTCACTACGTAAGGAAAAAATGCATTAAGTTTTTTTCATCCCAGATGGAGTAGCAAAGATTCATGTCAATTTTTTTGTTGTTTGTTTGTTTTGTTTTGTTTGTTTGCTTGTTTGTTTGAGATGGAGTCTCCCTCTGTCACCCAGGCTGGAGTGCAGTAGTGCGATTTTGGCTCACTGCAAACTCCGCCTCCTGGGTTCACGCCATTCTCCTGCCTCAGGAACCCGAGTAGCTGGGACTACAGGCCCCCACCACCACACCTGGCTAATTTTTTGTATTTTTAGTAAAGATGGGGTTTTACTGTGTTAGCCAGGATGGTCTTGCTCTGCTGACCTCGTGATCCGCCCGCCTCTGCCTCCCAAAGTGCTGGGATTATAGGCGTGAGCCACCGCACCTGGCCGATTCATACCAATTTTAAAGGCATAAAATATGCAGGGATTGTAGTCTTCCACATCATTTACTTCACCAATCTGTCCCCTACAAGAAAGTAAAAGTATAACAAATAGGATTTTCATAACTATGCCAAGTAGCCGCACCTGTTTTCTTTATTTCATGTGTATTCACACATCAGCAGAGTAATGTCCCCTTTTTAATTCATAACATAATTTACCTCAAAACTGTATTATATAGGTGCAGTGAAGTTAATTTTGCAAGAGAACCTTTTTTCTTCATTTGTGTTTAATTATTTTAGGGATGTATTGGTTGTAGTCTTATTCAACAGTATCATACTTTTTCACAATAACTAAGGCTAGCTGTTAGTTCACTGGGAACATTTACCTTGTAAAGAGCAAATAATACATTCCATTTAAGATTCTGCTTTTGTGTTTGATATGCAGTACAATAATTTTACTCAATATTGCTGCCTTTACTCTTTCTCTAAATTAGGAAGAAAAAAAAGACTTAGTAATTTCTTTAAACTAAGTGGTAGTTATATGTGTTTTGTTATATTTCTGTTTTTATGCCTTTTTGTGTGTCTGAACTATTCATTAGTATAGAAAGAAGGATAAAAAAAGAATAATTGTGTTATCCAATTACTTTGGAGCCTTTTTTAACTCTGAAAATGGTAGAAGAACAAAGAATAGACAGTTCAGTGACTGCTAAATCATGCAAGGAATGATCAAACCTGTACCTCCAATTTGTTATAATTACTATGAATCTAGAATCTTCTAAAATTAAATAATTAAGTAAGATGAGATGAGATTATAAGCATGTTAGAGATAAGAGTGTCTGTTAAAGTACAGTTCTTGTAAGATGAACCCGTGCAATCCAATTAAATTTCTAGAATCCCAAACACAGCTCTGAATAAAATGGAAGATTCTTCTCTGATCACTAATGAGAAGCCCTTTGAGTGATTTTGCCAGAAGATTATTTGTTAATTAGAACCATGTGGCATTATGTCTATGGGATTCAGAAACTAAGTGAACTGCTGTTACATTAGAATGCAGGCAAGGACAGCAATTACAGGAACCACTGAGCAGCTATTATTAGGTGATGACCATAGATACATAAAATTTTGCATGCAATTGATTTTATTGTAATAGAAATGTATCTCTTTCATAATCTTAAATGTAAAAACAATGTTGCCAAATATTTCATTTCCTTTAATACAAATGTAAAGGCAACTTTCAAAATATACATATAATTAATTTTTTTCAAAGTGAAATGTACAGGGAAGGGTACTCTTATTGCCCATAAGACAAAGTAAAGTTGTAATTTCAGAATGGCCTTTGACTTTGATATCCCCTTTTATTTTAATATCCAGTAATTTTTCACTTATTTTATTGCAACATGTGCTTAAATCCTGATGCACAGAGGTATAGAGTAACAAAAGGAATCAGATTTCCCACCGAAACAGAGGTATAGGCTTATGTCAAGACATACCATTTTCTTGAAGACTATTAAAAATGAATTAAAGTTGCTATCACTTACTTTATTCTCATAGCAATGAGATCATCTTTGGAAATGCATCTCTCTTTGAGCAATTTTTGTAAGTAGGATAGTGTCATGGACTGAAGTGCATCTCCCCAAAATGCACAGGTGGAAATTTAGCTCTTAATGTGTCTGTATTTGGAGGTAGAGCCTATAAGAAGGTAATTCAGGTGAAATGAGGTCAAAAGGGCAGGGCTCTAATCCACTACAATTGATGTCCTTGAATTAGAGACACCAAAAGTGCACACAACAAAAGTAAGGCCATATGAGGAAAGAGCAAGGTGGTAGTTTGCAAGCCAGGAAGACGGGCCTGAGGAGAAACCAACCCTGCTAGCATCTGGATCATGGACTTCCAGCTTCAAGAACTGTAAGGAAATACATTTCTGTTGTTTAAGCTACCCAATCTGTGGTATTCTGTTATGGCAGCCCAAGCAGACTAATAATACAGATTTGAAATTAAAAATCTATATTTCTATGTTAATTCTTCAATGGAAATAAAATCAAAGAGATTTTCTTTGGTGTCTGAGGATTCTTATGTGTTTGGAAACTGAAAGCCTTTGTAATTGTGGATTCTTATCCAAGCAAGCACTGCTCCAGCATTGTAAACTCTTAAGAAGAATACAATCAAAGTTCCCACCTCTAGTATCCTCTTTCATCTTGGCAACTGGGCCAAAGGCCTCCAGTTTTCTGCAATATTAATTATGGTGGCTGCAAGGCTCTGATCAAAAGATTCATTGTATTCAAGTGAAGAAAAATATTTGCCAAATTCTCCATTTGAAATTATTTTAATAGAAGACTTCAAAAAACGTGAAAATTCTGTCCTCAGTTTGATCTTGCTCTTTAAGACTTGTCCTTGAGAGTAGAGTGAACTTATTGGTAGTGGGAACGGGCTTCAAATTCTGCACTGATTTTTGACAGTACTATTTAAGAAGGAAGTGATTTAAGTCCCTGGTGCCGATGAATTTGATAAATCTTACGACAGTCGACATTTGTTTCAGATATTTTGGCTGTGTTTTTAATGCTAATGCATGGCAATATAGAAGACAATAAAACTCGATGTGTTGCCAAGCACTAGAAATACTTCGTCAATAAAAGAGTTTTCAAAATTTAGCCCAACTAGAGGTTTAACATTGCAAGTAAATCCTTCATCACTACAAGGACACTGCAGCCCTTGAAGCTTTTTAAAGGGTCTCCTAAGATAAAGAATCTTCTTGGACAGCATCACAGTGAACATCATAGATAAATACCAGTATCTTACTTAACTGAAAGACCATCTAGGTTCATGTTTATAAAACTGCAGGCAAATTAATAGCTTTTTGTTTTCAAAGACCTGTTTTGATATATAATATAAATATATTATCTTTTCGGGAAGAAATGGGGTCATTTGATTGCAGCATTGCTTTAATGTTTCTTTTCTCTGACTTAAGCTATAAACCAGCTTGACTGTTTCTAGTGGTTAGGGCTTCACCACCAATCTAGATTCACTCAAAGTAATTTCCAAGAAATTAATATTGCAATGATCTGAAATGATTTTACACTTCGCTCCCATATATTTGTCTATTTAAAATACATACTAAACTGTCAAAAAAAAGTGGGCACCAGTAAGTAGATTGGAATATTTTTCAAAAGACTTTGTTAGAATTTTTGAGTCATAGTGTGCAGGTGGTCAAATAAAGAAAACATATCCGTAGTTTAGCCATTACTGTCATCCAAACAGATCTGCAATATTTCTCTCTGCGATTTCTGATGTTTACCAGGATTAAAGCACGGAAGAGAAAAAAACACATTCGTGCCCTTTGGTGCTTTTCTCAGAAAAAATATTCTCAACACTGATACATTGTTTCTTTTTCAACCCTCTTCATCTCTTCGACTTAGAGGTCAGACCAAATTTCCTTTCAAACTGGAAGGGTTTTCCCCAAACCTCTATTATTAATCTTAACGTCACTTAATAGCTTTTTTGTTTTTCAGGAGAAACAAAAAAAGTGACAATAAAATATGCTAAACAAATCCAGATTATTAGATATGATGTTCCAAATGGTACTTTGTCCTCTTGTGTTCATGATGACTTTAACAATTTTACATTGATGTAAAGATAGACTTTATTCGTTGTATCATAAAGGATATTCTGAATCTCTTTGCCCCAGCAACACAGGTTTAAAAACAAAGTAGCACATTCTCAATTCACTTCTTCAGAACATAAGGCATAGCATGATTTATAGATTATTTAAATAGGCAAAAAGTTTTACTGTGATGTCTACAATGGTTTTATTAGAAAAAAAAATAACGATGGGGAGAGTGGAGTAGATAAATTTGATGACCTTTCCATTTTTACCTGCCAAAAGGAAATTGTAAGCAGCTCAAATAGATTTAAAAATTCTCTGAATATAATGAGCATGTGCTATTTTTATTCATGTCCCTCTGCAGTGTTAAGTACAAAGAGCTCCATAAGTTCTCATTACACAATGCATATGTATATGGCATCATTATGTTGTACACCTTGAATATATTTAATCTTTATTTGTCAATAAAATATTTTAAAATAAAAAATGAAAAATAAGATCATTTTGAATGAAGAAATGGCAGAAAATTATGCTGTAGCTATTTTCATCAGAATGTAAAATATCTTTATAATTCTGTGGTTTTGCTTTCTGTTTATATAAAACATGTATTTGAAAAGACGTCATTTCTACTGTGCCAGTCAGCTGTCTTAGGATAGATATGGTCATTCATCATACCTAGATGTAAGTATTCCACAGTAAGGCAAAAGGCCACAAATCTATTTAATTACATATTTTCTACTTTTGCTATTTTCTTCCTCATTTTGTTGCAATCAACTTCATACTAATTATTGCTTTCACAAAAATAAATAGAAAATATATTATCATGCGGTATTTATTTTGCTAAAGATTTAGATTTCTAGCTCTAGTAGAGTTTGAAGTATGCAGAATTACTAGCAATTAAGGATTCAAATTCTTCATAAAATGTGTTTTTAACTTGGGGTCAACTGTCCTTCTAGAAAAGAATTCTTGAAAATTTTATGAAAATTTATGTACTTTTGTTTATATACCTTTTTCTAAAGATAAAATCTAAAACATTTCTTAGACTCTTAAGGGGTACGAGATTCCACAAATTTAGAACTGTTGCTCTAATATACGCTAGTTAATTCCAGGTTGTCAACTGGGAACTAGATTCACATTTTTTGAGATGAAGAAAAGTGACATTAATACAGTGAAATTAATCAAATGCCTATACAATACCATTCAGTAGTTTTAATAAAACCATAGAATTGAGCAAGGTATATTCTGCTGACATTTTTTTAAATTTCTTTTTCAATCACATGGAGAAAAAAAGTATTTATAAATTCAGGTTAGTTCTTCCACTGGTACATTTAAGTGTGAGCCAAAATAGCGAGTCTAATGATTTATTTGGAGCATGTACTAAAGACTGACAATCAGTGACTCTTTGTCTACTCTTTCACTACACCACATCTTGTGAATGATCTACAGCCACTGATGTCTGCAGAGGACCAAAATGAAACCATGTCAATTGGAGAAAGATTGCTATTTAGGACCATGTTAGTGAGTGAAACTTAGGAAAATGCTTTAACATTCTTATATTCTTAGAGAGCAAGCAAATAGTGAGCTGTAATTAAACTTGTTTGAACTGGGTTATGCCCATTTCAGTAGTACATTATAATAATACTCTACAGATAAAAACAAAACAAAACAAAAAACTTGGAGAAAAATTGCCACTGCATTTAACTGGGGCATAGTTGGCCAGGAATGCTAAAAGATAATATTTGCACTGGATTTATTGGTATTCACTGGAAACATAACTTTTCCATTCCTGCCCAGCACATGATGAATTCTAACTTTCATACTTACAACTACTTACATGTCAGCATTAAGTTGTGGAGAGAAATTAATTTAAAATTTTGAGAAGATAATTCAACTTAAATGAGAAAATATTTTTAAAACTCATGTGGTGACTTGTTCTATAGGTAAAGTGTAAATAAAGCAGGTGTATACGTGAATTTGGTCACTTGCTAATGCTAGAGGAATATAAAGATAAACATAGTTGCTCTTAAGATTACATGATTAGTAAAGGGATATACAATTATGAAGAACAAATATGTAGCAGAAGGAAAAGAAACAAATTTATGATAAACCTACAGTCTACCTTCCAAGGCAACAACTATGGGCAAGATTATTAGTTTTTGAGTCAAACAGAATAAGAAAATCTTAATATAGAGAATAACATCTGACCTGAATCTTGGGGAATATGCAGGACTTCATTAAGAATTCCTTCTTTAAAAAAATATTCAGGGGCAAATGCAACAAAATCTATCAATAGCTAAATTTTAAAAACAATAAACAGAATAAACAGTTAAGAATGGGCATGAACAAAAAAACACACCCATTCTAGTGGGAAAACGTACATTCCATACTATGACAGATTATGGAGATGAAATATACTCTGTTCCACAAACACTGTTGGCCTAAACTCTAGTGAAGAGCATATAGGGTGTTACATTAGAGGGAAAATGCCATCCGACTCTTTTTTTTTTTTTTTTATACTTTAAGTTCTAGGGTACATGTGCATGACGTGCAGGTTTGTAACATATGTATACATGTGCCATGTTGCTGTGCTGCACCCATTAATACGTCATTTACATTTGGGTATATCTCCTAATGCTATCCCTCCCCCCTCCCCCACCTCACAACAGGCCCTAGTGTGTGATGTTCCCCACCCTGTGTCCAAGTGTTCTCATTGTTCAATTCCCACCTATGAGTGAGAACATGCAGTATTTGATTTTCTATTCATGTGATAGTTTGCTCAGAATGATGGTTTTTTGCTTCATCCATGTCCCTACAAAGGACATGAACTCATCATTTTTTATGGCTGCATAGTATTCCATGATGTATATGTGCCACATTTTCTTAATCCAGTCCATCATTGATGGACATTTGGGTACGTTCCACGTCTTTACTATTGTGAATAGTGCCACAATAAACATACGTGTGCATGTGCCTTTATAGCAGCATGATTTATAATCCTTTGGGTATATACCCAGGAATGGGATGGCTGGGTCAAATGGTATTTCTAGTTCTAGATCCTTGAGGAATGGCCACACTGTCTTCCACAAAGGTTGAACTAGTTTACAGTCCCACCAACATTGTAAAAGTGTTCCTATTTCTCCACATTCTCTCCAGCACCTGTTGTTTCCTGGCTTTTTACTGATCGCCATTCTAACTGGTGTGAGATGGTATCTCATTGTGGTTTTGATTTGCATTTCTCTGATGGCCAGTGATGGTGAGCATTTTTTCATGTGTCTGTTGCCTGCATAAATGTCTTCTTTTCAGAAGCATCTGTTCACATCCTCCACCCACTTTTTGATTGGGTTGTTTGATTTTTTCTTGTGAATTTGCTTAAGTTCTTTGTAGATTCTGGATATTAGCCCTTTCTCAGATGGATAGATTGCAAAAATTTTCCCCCATTCTGTAGGTTGCATGTTCACTCTGATGGTAGTTTCTTTTGCTATGCAGAAGCTCTTTAGTTTAATTAGATTCCATTTGTCAATTTTGGCTTTTGTTGCCATTGCTTTTGGTGTTTTAGTCATGAAGTCCTTGTCCATGCCTATGTCCTGAATGATATTGCCTAGGTTTTCTTCTAGGGTTTTATGGTTTTAGGTCTAACATTTAAGTCTTTAATCCATCTTGAATTAATTTTTGTATAAGGTGTAAGGAAGGGATCCAGTTTCAGCTTTCTACATATGGCTAGCCAGTTTTCCCAGCACCATTTATTAAATAGGGAATCCTTTCCCCATTTCTTGTTTTTGTCAGGTTTGTCAAAGATCAGATGGTTGTAGATGTGTGGTATTATTTCTGAAGGCTCTGTTCCATTCCATTGGTCTATATTTCTGTTTTGGTACCTGTACCATGCTGTTTTGGTTACTGTAGCCTTGTAGTATAGTTTGAAGTCAGGTAGCGTGATGCCTCCAGCTTTGTTCTTTTGGCTTAGGATTGTCTTGGCAATGAAGGTGCTTTTTTGGTTCAGTATGAACTTTAAAGTAGATTTTTCCAGTTCTGTGAAGAAAGTGATTGGTAGCTTGATGGGGATGGCATTGAATCTATAAATTACCTTGGGCAGAATGGCCTTTTTCACAATATTGACTCTTCCTATCCATGAGCATGGAATGTTCTTCCATTTGTTTGTATCCTCTTTTATTTCATTGAGCAGTGGTTTGTAGTTCTCCTTGAAGAGGTCCTTCACATCCCTTGTAAGTTGGATTCCTAGGTATATTTTATTCTCTTTGAAGCAATTGTGAATGGGAGTTCACTCATGATTTGGCTGTCTGTTTGTCTGTTATTGGTCTATAGGAATGCTTGTGATTTTTGCACATTGATTTTGTATCCTGAGACTTTGCTGAAGTTGTTTATCAGCTTAAGGAGATTTTGGGCTGAGACAATGGAGTTTTCTAAATATACAATCATGTCATCTGCAAACAGGGACAATTTGACTTCCTCTTTTCCCAATTGAATACCCTTTATTTCTTTCTCCTGCCTGATAGCCTTGGCCAGAACTTCCAACACTATGTTGAATAGGAGTGGTGAGAGAGGGCATTCCTGTCTTGTGCCAGTTTTCAAAGGGAATGCTTCCACTTTTTGCCCATTCAGTATGGTATTGGCTGTGGGTTTGTCATAAATAACTCTTATTATTTTGAGATATGTCCCATCAATACCTAATTTATTGAGAGTTTTTAGTATGAAGGGCTGTTGAATTTTGTCAAAGGCCTTTTCTGCATCTATTGAGATAATCATGTGGCTTTTGTCTTTTGTTCTCTTTATATGATGGATTACGTTCATTGATTTGTGTATGTTGAACCAGACTTGCATCTCAGGGATGAAGCCAATTTGACTGTGGTGGATAAGCTTTTTGATGTGCTGCTGGATTTGGTTTGCCAGTATTCTATTGAGGATTTTTGCATCAATGGTCATCAGGGATATTGGTCTAAAATTCTCTTTTTTTGTTGTGTCTCTGTCAAGCTTTGGTATCAGGATGATTCTGGCCTAAATAAATGAGTTAGGGAGGATTCCCTCTTTTTCTATTGATTGGAATTGTTTCAGAACCAGTGGTACCAGCTCCTCCTTGTACCTCTGGTAGAATTCGGCTGTGAATCCGTCTGGTCGTGGACTTTTTTTGGTTGGTAGGCTATTAATTATTGCCTCAATTTCAGAGCCTATTACTGATCTATTCAGGGATTCAACTTTTTTCGTGGTTTAGTCTTCAGAGGGTGTATGATGTGTCCAGGAATTTATCCATTTCTTCTAGATTTTCTAGTTTATTTGCATAGAGGTGTTTATAGTATCCTCTGATGGTAGTTTGTATTTCTGTGGGATAGGTGGTGATATCCCCTTTATCATTTTTTATTGCATCTATTTGAATCTTCTCTCTTTTCTTCTTTATTAGTCTTGCTAGCAGTCTATCAATTTTGTTGATCTTTTCAAAAAAACCAGCTCCTGGATTCATTGATTTTTTGAAGGGTTTTTTATGTCTCTATCTCCGTCAGTTCTGCTCTGATCTTAGTTATTTCTTGCCTTCTGCTAGCTTTTGAATGTGTTTGCTCTTGCTTCTCTAGTTCTTTTAATTGTGATGTTAGGGTGTCAATATTAGATCTTTCCTGCTTTCTCTTGTGGGCATTTAGTGCTATAAATTTCCCTCTACACACCGCTTTAAATGTGTCCCAGAGGTTCTGGTATGCTGTGTCTTTGTTCTCATTGGTTTCAAATAATATCTTTATTTCCACCTTCATTTCATTATGTACCCAGTAGTCATTCAGCAGCAGGTTGTTCAGTTTCCATGTAGTTGAGCGGTTTTGAGAGAGTTTCTTAATCCTGAGTTCTAGTTTGATTGCACTGTGGTCTGAGAGACAGTTTATTATAATTTCTGTTCTTTTATATTTGCTGAGGAGTGCTTTACTTCCAACTATGTGGTCAATTTTGGAATAAGTGCAATGTGGTGCTGAGAAGAATGTATATTCTGTTGATTTGGGGTGGAGAGTTCTGTAGATGTCTTGGTGAAGAGCTGAGTTCAATTCCTGGATATCCTTGTTAACTTTCTGTCTTGTCAATCTGTCTAATGTTGACAGTGGGGTCTTAAAGTGTCCCATTATTATTGTGTGGGAGTCTAAGTCTCTTCATAGGTGTCTAAGGACCTACTTTATGAATCTGGGTGCTCCTGTATTGGGTGCATATATATTTAGGATTGTTAGCTCTTCTTGTTGAATTGATCTCTTTACCATTATGTAATGGCCTTCTTTGTCTCTTTTGATCTTTGTTGGTTTAAAGTCTGTTTTATCAGAGACTAGGATTGCAACCCCTGCTTTTTTTTTGTTTTCCATTTGCTTGGTAGATCTTCCTCCATGCCTTTATTTTGAGCCTATGTTTGTCTCTGCATGTGAGATGGGTCTCCTGAATACAGCACACTGATGAGTCTTGACTCTATCCAATTTGCCAGTCTGTATCTTTTAATTGGAGCATTTAGGCCATTTACATTTAAGGTTAATAATGTTATACGTGAATTTGATCCTGTCATTAAGATGTTAGCTGGTTATTTTGCTCATTAGTTGATGCAGTTTCTTCCTAGCATCAATGGTCTTGAGGTTCTAAGATGGCCGAATAGAAACAGCTCCAGTCTATAGCTCCCAGTGTGATCGATGCAGAAGATGGGTGATTTCTGCATTTCCAACTGAGGTACCAGGTTCATCTCACAGGGGATTGTCAGACAGTGGGTACAACCCACGGAGTGTGAGCCGAAGCAGGGCAGGGCATCGCCCCACCCAGGAAGTGCAAGGAGTCGGAGAATTCCCTTTCCTAGCCAAGGGAAGCCATGACAGACAGTACCTGGAAAATCAGGACACTCCCACCCTAATACTGCTCTTTTCCAATGGTCTTAGCAAATGGCACACCAGGAGATTATATCCCACGCATGACTCAGAGGGTCCCTCACCCATGGAGCCTTGCTCATTGCTAGCACGGCAGTCTGAGATCGAACTGCAAAGTGGCAGCAAGGCTGGGGGAGGGGCATCTGCCATTGCTGAGGCTTCAGTAGGTAAACAAAGCATCCCACTGCAGCTCAAGGATGCCTTCCTGCCTCTGTAGACTCCATCTCTGGGGGCAGGGCACAGCTGAACAAAAGGCAGCATAAACTTCTGCAGACTTAAACGTCCCTGTCTGACAGCTTTGATGAGAGTAGTGGTTCTCCCAGCATGGAGTTTGAGATCTGAGAACGGACAGTCTGCCTCCTCAAGTAGGTCCCTGATCCCCGAGTAGCCTAACTGGGAGACACCTCCCAGTAGGGGCCGACTGACACTTCATACAGCCAGTGCCCCTATCAGAAGAAGCTTCCAGAGGAAGGATCAGTAAGCAACATTTACTGTTCTGCAATATTTTCTGTTCTGCAGCCTCTGCTGGTGATGCCCAGGCAAACAGGGTCTGGAGTGGACCTCCAGCAAACTCAAGCAGACCTGCAGCTGAGGGTCCTGTCTGTTAGAAGGAAAACTAACAAACAGAAAGGACATCCACACCAAAACCCCATCGGTACGTCATAGTCATCAAAGACCAAAGGTAGATAAAACCACAAAGATGGGGAGAAACCAGAGCAGAAAAGCTGAAAATTCTAAAAATCAGAGCACCTCTTCTCCTCCAAAGGAATGCAGCTCCTCGCCAGCAATGGAACAAAGCTGGACAGAGAATGACTTTGATGAGTGGAGAGAAGAAGGCTTCAGAAGATCGGTAATAACAAACTTCTCCAAGCTAAAGGAGGATGTTCAAACCCATTGCAAAGAAGCTGAAAACCTTGAAAAAATATTAGACGAATGGCTAACTAGAATAAACAGCATAGAGAAGACCTTAAATGGCCTGATGGAGCTGAAAACCATGGCATGAGAACTACTTGATGCATGCACAAGCTTCAGTAGCCAATTCAATCAACTGGAAGAAAGGGTACCAGTGATGGAAGATCAAATGAATGAAATGAAGCAAGAAGAGAAGTTTAGAGAAGAAAGAGTAAAAGGAAATGAACAAAGCCTCCAAGAAATATGGGACTATGTGAAAAGACCAAATCTGTGACTGATTGGTGTACCTGGAAGTGATGGGGAGAATGGAACCAAGTTGGAAAACACTCTGCAGGACATTATCCAGGAGAACTTCCCCAACCTAGCAAGGCAGGCCAACATTAAAATTCAGGAAATACAGAGAACGCCACAGAGATACTCCTCAAGAAAAGCGACTCCAAAGCACATAATTGTCAGTTTCACCAAAGTTGAAATGAAGGAAAAAATGTTCAGGGCAGCCAGAGAGAAAGGTCGGGTTACCCACAAAGGGAAGCCCATCAGACTAACAGTGGATCTCTTGGCAGAAACTCTACAAGCCAGAAGAGAGTGGGGGCCAATATTCAACATTCTTAAAGAAAAGAATTTTCAACCCAGAATTTCATATCCAGCCAAATTAAACTTCATACGTGAAGGAGAAATAAAATCCTTTATAGACAAGCAAATGCTGAGCGATTTTGTCAACACCAGGCCTGCCTTACAAGAGCCCTCAGACTCTTAAGTTAAAATCTGGGAGCAAAGGATGCTCCTAAAGTCCACTATCTGGCTAAATGTCCAGGAATTAGTGGTTCTAAGCTGGCTGAAGACTGGTGGAACTGCTGCACTTGACTTTACAAGGCCATAACTCTCTTTATTGAATTGTGGGGGAAAATAGCTCTAAGCTGAAGACACACCTGAGATATGCTAAGAATACACCTAGGTGTTTGCTGTGAACATAAGAAAAGTAGAAAGCAAGGGTTAGAAACCTACTTACTTTATTACCTCACTGAGCAAGAGCAGCAGGCAGGCTGCGAACAGGTGAAGGTGGGAATTCTAGCCTGACTTCAGTGTCTGAAGGGAACTGCTTTGTTTGCTATCTTTTTCTTTCATTTCTCATTAAATATACATATATGTATGCTTGTTCACAGGTAGGAATTAATATTTCCTCAGAGTCATTAGGATTTTTTCTAAAGCATTCATTCAGCATAAAGAGCCAAGTTCTTTATTTGACCATGCTCAGTGGTCAAGGTTTTCTAGAGGGACAGAACTTACTTATATATATACATATATATCTATATACACATATATATATACATATATATATATCTATGTATACATATTTGGGAGTTTATTAAGTATTAACTCACAGCATCACAAGGTCCCACAATAGGCCATCTGCAGGCTGAGGAGCAAGGAGAACCAATCTGAGTTCCAAAACTGAAGAACTTGGAGTCCCATGTTTGAGGGCATAGAGCATTCAGCACCGGAAAAAGATGTAGGCTGGGAGGCTAGGCCAGTCTCTCTTTTCACCTTTTTCTGCCTGCTTATATTCTAGCTGCACTGGCAGCTCATTAGATTGTGCCCACCCAGATTAAGGGTGGATCTGCCTTTCCCAGTCCACTGACTCAAATGTTAATCTCCTTTGGCAACACTCTCACCAACACACCCAGGATCAATACTTTGTATCCTTCAATCCAATCATGTTCACACTCAGTATAAACCATCACACTCAGTTTGATTCTACATCCTATGACCTTTACATTCTCAGGATGTCTACACTACAGGGGCTCAGGAGAGGTGAATTCCAAGATGAGGAACCAGCCCATGAAAAGGTGTAGAGCCTCATAAGGCCTTAATCTACAGTAGATGTTTCTGGGAGAAGCAGTGAGAGAAGAGAGCAATAAAAGTGATTGAATCCAGAATATAATGACATAAAAGAAGAC
This sequence comes from Pan troglodytes, assembly GCF_028858775.2. Lineage (NCBI taxonomy): Eukaryota > Metazoa > Chordata > Mammalia > Primates > Hominidae > Pan > Pan troglodytes. Next base: position 67,670,381 of record NC_072402.2, read on the forward strand.
AATCCAGAATATAATGACATTATACTCATGGTCGGTAAAGAATTATTAATATGTTATGTATGGAATTGATAGGATTTGTGTTTCAGCTATATTGCTCCAATGGCAGTTTCAGGGACAGATTAGTCTAAAGGCAAGACACAGGAGACCAGGTGGGAAAATAAGGAAATAAAACAGGTTAGAGACACACAGTTTAAATTTAGGAGAAAATAGTGCTATGAAAAGTTAAAAAATGATTTTAAGTGACATTTTGTAGTTCACACTAGAGAGCTTGGTTTCTGATTTTTTTCTTGAGGGAGTTGGGGGCATTAATAGCAAACCAAAGTTTACAGCTTGAGTAATTGGAAAGACAATGATGCCATCACTGAAACCACAAATCTTGGGGAGAGGAAGAGAAGATTTAGGGAGAAAAATTATGGGTTAGTTCCATTTTAGATACCTTGAATTATATGTGCTTGTGACAATTCCAGTATTACATATTCAAAAGGCAGTTAGTTATTTCACTGGCTTAACACAAGAGAAGTTTGTTTCTTCCTAATGTGGATTTCAGAAGAGGCATTCCTAGTCAGCAGACAGCTCTTATGTAAGTACTAATGGAAGAAATCAGGCTCATTCCAAGTTATTTTTAACCCATGGCTGCCAAAGTCACTAAGTTCATCTGCATCATTCCTGCATCAAAGGAAATCAGGAAGGATCAGTGTGGGAAGTTACTGTGGCCTCTGCCTGGAGGTAGTGCTGTAGTGGACTCCACTTCCTCTCACATTCTGTTAGCTGGAAATAACTCACATAGAAGCGTTCTCTCCTTTAGTTATTATGTAAGGTGCAAAGTGGTATGAGTCAGCTGGACAAATCAGAGCCCAAGACTGTTATGGAGGCCTCAGGATTTCTGGGGTAGAAGATTCAACAGTTTCGTATTTTTATGGTTTTGTATTGGGAAATGTCTCTGCATTTTTCTTTCATTGTATCATTTTAATGTGATTGACCTCCCAAATAAAGCGTGTTCTTTAATTCTAACTGACATGAATCATTTCTATTACTCCATCAGTTTAAGTGGATACTCAATTACCTACCTGTTTGGTTCTATTCCATGAGGTGATTTGAAATGAAGAACTTTGATTCAGGTAATAACTCTATTTTTCAGGCAAGAAAAGGAACAGAGAATGGGGCCCTTTCGTTTTAGTGTATAATGGAATTTCATTCATATTACCTAAATAGCATGGTTCTCCATACATCCAAGTATCAAGTCTCAAGTGGGAAAGAATAATTTTTATAGGGAAAAATAACCAGTTTGTGAGGTCATTTTTGTTTAGTTGTTGTTATTGTCATGTTTATGCAGATATTCCATTATCAATAACTCTATCACTTATTTTATAGAACAGAACTGAAGGCTATAAAAAACCTTCAAAAGTTCACTTGCACTTGACATATTATTCAAAATTCAATATTGTGTTAAAATTGAAAACTGCATATTTAATAAAATATATACATACTTAGTATGTGCCACGAACCATCCTATGTAATTTATGTGTACTGTCAAACTCTTCCCACAACTCTGTGAAGCGTTATTTACTCCTTTTTCCCTTCGTTTTATGATGTTGGACAATAGGACAGTTGCTACTGTCCAGCAATTTTTGACCTATAAAAATGGAAATTGCATATAATTCAACCTAATACTTGTGAGAGGATTTTAAGCCACTTGCCCAAAATCACAGTATCACAAGCTGGTAAAGGGAAGAAACTATATTTGAATTCGATAGTCCATTTTTTTCTTTATACTGTATACTCACTCTTTTATACATACATAAACACACGCACATATATACAGACATATGTTTTATATATATACACACAAAAATATATAGAGATATGAATATATACAGAGACTTAGTGTGTGTGTGTGTGTGTGTGTGTGTGCATGTGTGCATGCCTATACTTCTATTTTTTAGGAAGAAGGTGTCAGGCCTCTGAGCCCAAGCTAAGCCATCATATCCTCTGTGACCTGCACGTACACATACAGATGGCCGGTTCCTACCTTAACTGATGACATTCCACCACAAAAGAAGTGAAAATGGCCTGTTCCTGCCTTAACTGATGATATTATCTTGTGAATTTCCTTCTCCTGGCTCATCCTGGCTCAAAAGCTCCCCTACTGAGCACCTTGTGACCCCACTCCTGCCCACTAGAGAACAACCCCCCTTTGACTGTAATTTTCCTTTACCTACCCAAGTCTTATAAAACGGTCCCACTCCCATTTCCCTTCGCTGAGTCTCTTTTCAGACTCAGCCCGCCTGCACCCAGGTGATTAAAAGCTTTATTGCTCACACAAAGCCTGTTTGGTGGTCTCTTCACACGGACGCGAGTGAAAGAAGATACTTTGTTTTTTTAGGTACGTCTGTAAAAACCCAAATATATATAGATAGGCAATCTTCTACTTTCTGAACTTTAATCCTAAACTATAAAATGATTCATTATTTTTCACATGTCATCATCACTGGTATTCTCCCTCCCCACCTCCCACCCCTGTACTTTAATTTTGTTTTTTCTTTTAACCATACTTAATGGCTAAGTTTGTGACCTCAATGCTTAAAAACAAATTACATTTCCATCCACTCATCTCAATCCTTATTATCACTGCAGAGCACTTTCTCTGGGCAGAGGGAGCAGAATGGATTCATAGCTATTTGGGCAGCTTGTTTTCTTCTCTGTGGGCCTTAGGGAACCCATTCTTTATTGTCATACAGAAACCAGTCTATAATTATTAGTGGGAGCTGTTTACAATAGAGTCACCTATATCCCCTATATATTAGAGTGTACACACCATGCATGAGGAGGTAACGTTTAGTGAAGACAAAAAAATAACCATTAGCAAAACTGTAGGCTCTGTGGTTCCTGGACATTTTTATTTCATGAATTAAACATTCTCATCTTTCAATGTCTTACACTATTTTTAATCTATACTTATTAGGTATCTGCAACATGATGTTGGAGTTTCTTTACAGGAGGTAGATTTTATTATTCTTAATTGTATTATGTCACATAGTGCAAACTGGTATAAGTTAATTATGTAGATAATAAAACTAAATATATTTTTGCTTTGGCTGCCCCAAAATGTTAAGTAAGTAGAATAGGTAGAATTTACATTTTACATTTTTAAATTTAAATTATCAAAACAAAGAATTATTCTGAAAATTTTATATCTAGCTCACACAATTGATTGGTAGACAGATTTTTATATATATATGATACATAAATGTGTGTGTTTATATATATGTGTGTATATATATATAAAATGTGGATTTTCTATTTATCTATGGAGAAAATTATGTATAATCTTATACATACTTTGTGCAAATCCCAATTTATGCACCTTTTAGGAAATCTTGGTCCCACTTGCCCACCTAATCCCATCTGCTTGTTTGCTTCCTGAATTCGGTGGCTTCTTGATGAATCCCACCATTCCTCCCCAGACACCTCCATCATCTTCTCTTCCCTTATCTCTGAGTGCTACTGACTATCTCACCCTCCCTGGGAATGAGGGTTGAGCTTTAACAGAGTCTTTATTGCTGCTGCTGACAGGCACAGAAACTTCATCTTCTAAATCCAAAGCAATGTGATCTAAAGAGGCTCTTTTTTTATCCATTGGAGGTGCCAGACAGGGTCTTCTGACCAGAGATTGTAGTAGAATTGAGATCCTAGGGGGTTAACTTTACCAGTGAGAGAACAGAAAGAGACATCTAGAGAATTGCTTGCTTTTTATATTTTAATGAACTGTTCTTAGACCCAATGGTTCTATTTGGACTTTCTGGGAAGGTTCCAGGAGGCCTGAGAGCAGCTATGTTTATTTGAGTTGCTTGATCAGCTTGGTAACACTAAATAAAATGCACAATGCTAAACCAAGAACAGGATTCAAGGCAGAAATTTGCAAAGATTTTTTAGCTTCATGTGGCCAATAAATTTGTTTTCCTCTAATGAAGAAAACTTCAAAGTGACTACCAGAACATTCTACATAGTATGTATAGAATCTTTTATGTGGAACATAAAAATAAAAGTGTGTTTAGAATTCCCTGCTTTTCACAAAAACATTCCCTCCTTTTCAGCTTCCAAAAAGTCATGAGTCCTGATGACTATGTTTTTTGCTTTCTGGAGCAGTGATACATAGGATTGCAAATGAGTAAAGCAGTTAGATCTGCAAGACAAAGGACACAGCTACCCAGAGAAGCTTCAGAAAGAGAGAGAAGACAGGAGAAAATGAAACAGGGAATGACTAACTTAAGCAAAAGCAGGGACAAATGAAGAAAAAGAAATGCCCAGAAGATATGAAAAAGTTTAAAACGGTTCTGCAAACTTTACCCTTAGTATTCTAAAGAGACTTTCAAAAAATACTTGTATTACTATTTAAGGTTTGGCGGTTTAGCTTAATGTGGCACAATGCTAAGAAGGATCTGAAGGCAAGAACAAGATGGCCCACTTACACTCAAATTTCATATAGCCATCTAGGCAATTCCATTTTAGTTAACTTTTTAGTAATCTTTGTGTAGTTTATTTCATAGTGCAGGTATAGTTATCCTCTACTATTGGGAGGTGCCTCAATCTAAAGTCCTTAATTAAAGAATCATTTCTGGGTTTACTGTGATCCCAGTGGTGAAAATCTAATGATACCCATTCCTAACTTGACAGTGGATTTCATCTCTAAAATTTAAAACCCAGACACACAGCTTGCAAAGCTCAAGTGACAGGGATGTTATATATCCTGTGAGCTGACATATCCCCCCTTTCTGCCCCATCCCTGAGTCACTGAAGGTGTGCTTTTTGCAACTTACCTTCAGTCTGTGCTGGATTGTCTTGTCATTTCTGCAGCCCTTGTTCTGCATGCCAAATGTACATCTGCCCAGATGCCTGCAGTTAGGTGTGCAATCTCAGGTCCCGCCTCTGATCTCTCTCCCTGGGAAGCAGAAATCTGCTGAGCTTTCCTTTGAGGCCAGTGGACTGGTGGCTCAGCATGAGCTCATTGTTAGGGGCTCTTACTTTGTTCTTTGATGTTAAAGGTGAGAGAGCTGTAACTGTAGCAATTCATCCCAAAACTGGATGTGAGAACTCTGGCAAGTTCTATTCTCATATTTGTCTGTGTTAAGTTCAAGATGTACAGAAGTGCTGAGAGTGTAGGGCTCAGCTCTGTAGAGCAACACATCCCTAGGCATCAAGCCTAAGACCAGGCAAATGTCTGACAAGTTGAGGTCACACATAAGACAACCATACTCTGCTTTTCATTCACCTGTTTCTTCTCAAATCTACTCCTCTTCCCTAACTATTCCACTTCTGTGTAATAAAATATATTTCCCAGGCTCCCTGGTCCTCTGGCTTCCAATTAGCTTGGTCAGTGGGAAGCACTGACAGAAGACTAGAGGGCAGGATGATGGGATAAATTGGAATATTTCTCTCCCTCTCTGTTTCAGATGGATTCTCAGGATGCTCCTGAGACTCCTCTGTGGCTGCAGCTCCTGCCTTATAGACCTGCTGTTGTTCCATCTCTCACCAGACAGGCCAACCCCTGGGATCTAGTAACAGGCTTCCTCCCTTTGTCCCTCTAGTGCTAAGGTGATAGCAGTTCCTTAATGCTGCTATTACCTGAGTTGCCCCACCATCCTTTGTTTAGTTTTTTGGCTTTTCTGTTACATGTAAAGAGTTAGGTGAAATAACTTACTCTGTTTAGAGTGAAATTTTAAATTAGATGAAATTGCTGATATTGAATTGAATCTGACCAGTAAAAATGGCAATTACCTGTGTTTTAACCACCTCTAGTAATTTGCTTTCTGTCTGTATCCAAACTGATATATACCCCAAAGTTAATTTAGGAAAGTTAGCACAGCTGAAATCTCTACCAGAAGTGAAACGGGGTAGACTTTGGAAAAAGTTAAAGAAAGGAAATATTTATTTAAACTAGTATCTGAAAGATGAGCATGAGTTTGCCAGGTAAAGAGAAAATGGATTTGGGGATGAACAAACTCTGGGGAAGAGAGGAGTTAGAAGGCACAGTATCTTTGGTGGAAGAAGAGCAGCTTGCAGTAGCTCTACTTAATGACTTAAATAAATCTGATGGCAAAGAGAACATCAAAAAACAACTGCATTAGTTTGCTAGGGCTGCCATAACAAAGTATCACAAATAGCATGGCTTAAACAATGGTAGTTTATTATTTCAGCGTTCTGGAAGTTAGAAGTTTAAGATGGAGGTGTCAGCAAGGTTAGTTTCCTCTGAGTACTATGAGGAAGAATCCGTTCCATGAAGTAAGAACCTTCTAGTGGCTTTCTGGCAACTTTGAGTGTTCCTTGGCTTGTAGATACATCAACCCAATCTTTGCATTCACATTCACATGGCGTTCTCCCTGTGCGTATGTGTGTTTCTGTGTCCAAATTTCCCCTTTTTATAAGAACACTAGTATTACTGGATTAGGGCACACCCTAATGACCTAATTTTAGTTTGATTACCCTTATAAAGACCATATCTCTAAATAAGATCACATTCTGAAGTACTGTGCTTAGGAATTCAATGTGTGAACTTGGGGAGGATACCATTAAACCTCTAACAACTGGTTATAAGACTTTACCAAAATTTAAGCAAACAATAAGGGACCAAAGCTCAGGTAATGACAGGGATGACATTGAGGAAACAAATAATATTTAAACTGTAAATTAATATGAATGACAAAGTGAATATGAAGATAAGGTGAGAAAAAAAGAAAATGTTGAGGTTTGGCATAAAATATTCTCTCAAGGAAACTTGGGAGATAACTGGCCCTTTCAAATCTCATGTCCTCACATTTCAAAACAAATCATGCCTTCCCAACATATCCCAAAAGTCCCCTAAAGACTTGAGCAGAAAGCTAGCTAGATATCAGCAGTTAGAATGCTTGATATCTCTTCTATTTCTCTCCTCGTAACCTTGTATAAAGTATGTATCCTGTCTAAGCTGCAATTTCCTTATCTGCAAAATGTGTATGTTAACAATGTTCCAGTGGGTTGTTGGAGGATTAAACATGTAAACCATGTAAAGCATTTAGCTTAGTACCTGACACTACAACAGTGCTCAATATTTGGTAGTCGTTTTCATAACAACTATTGTTACCCTTATCAATATTAGTATTAGGAACACGTGGCCGGGCGCAGTGGCTCACACCTGTAATCCCAGCACTTTGGGAGGCCGAGGCGGGCGGATCACGAGGTCAGGAGATCGAGACCATCCTGGCTAACACAGTGAAACCCCCTCTCTACTAAATATACAAAAAATTAGCCTGGCATGGTGGCAGGCACCTGCAGTCCCAGCTACTCGGGAGGCTGAGGCAGGAGAATGGCGTGAACCTGGAAGGCGGAGCTTGCAGTGAGCCGAGATCACGCCACTGCACTCCAACCTGGGCGACAGGGCGAGACTCCGTCTCAAAAAAAAAAAAAAAAAAAAAGAGAACACATGTGCAGGTCAGCAGTAGGAGAATGACCTGGAAAAGGGTTCTAACATCCCTGCACAATAGAAAAAAACAATAATACACAATAGAAGGGACACCAGAAGTTTAAAAGAAGTCTCAGGAGCAAGGTATACTCCTTTCTATCTTTGTACATGATAAGAGGGGTGGAGGAAGAAAGAATCCTGCCATCTTTGCTCAATATATTTACTTGATCCTCGTGTCCAAAACTATACCCAGTTTATTATCCAGGAAAATAGTAAAATAACACTTTAAGAATTATTAATGCCTCTGAAAAAACATTTAAGCACCCTATGAATATATAGGTAAAAAGACTCTGTTTCTTTACCTACTGATGAGAAATCCTTTTCTGTATTTAATTTTGTTACCCGGACCCACTCACCACTATGAGAAGATGATCACAACATACAAGAATTGAAAGGGGGCCGGATGCAGCGGCTCATGCCTGTAATCCCAGCACTTTGGGAGGCCCAGGCAGATGGATCATCTTAGGTCAGCAGTTCGAGACCAACCTGACCAACATGGTGAAACCCCCATCTCTACTAAAAATACAAAAATTAGCCAGGCATGGTGGTGTGAAACTGTAATCCCAGCTACTCGGGAAGCTGAGGCAGGAGAATCACTTGAACCCAGGAGATGGAGGTTGCAGTGAGCCAAGATCATGCCACTGCACTCCAGCCTGGGCAACAGGGCGAGACTTCATCTCAAAAAAAGAAAAAAGAATCGAAAGGGAGCTTGATACAGGAATTTCATTCTATTAAGAGCAGTAGCAATCACTGTTCAATAAGCACACATCATTTTTATTCATAATCTTCCTTCAAAAAAAGAGATAAAACTTTAACCTGCTAAGCATATTATTGCACTTACAGTGCACATGTCATGAAAGTTTCTAAACCTACTTCTTTCTTGAAATATAAAGAGAGGAGAGCTGAAGAAGATTGGAAAATTAAACAAAATGCCCAGGAACTGCAATTCACTGCATGTATTTACCCAAGTGGCAATGTGCATGTGTTGAATTGAGCATTTGCCCATTAGAAGGCAATGAAATTGGACATGAGCCTGCGTGAAACCTGACAAGGATGTTTCTCTTCCTCAGTAAATGTTTAAATTTTGTAACATTAAATGCTTAGAATCTTAGATTCAAAAAAAAAGCTTTCAAAACTTGTTTTGCTCAACAGCTCTCAAAGAATGCCTGAATTGAGACTTCTGGTTAAAGCTTTTTTAGCAGGAGAACAGGGGAAGTTGAGGAGAAGTGTTTATTCATTTTACACAACCATGTTTACTTGACAAATGAAATCCACACTGAGGGTGATAGGAGTTCAGAAAAATGTGACACAGAGTGATAAAAGTTTTGAGCTAGAATGGTCCTTCCATGAACATCCTATCTGATCTCCACATTGAGGTTGATAGGAGTAGTTCAGAAAAATGTGACACAGAGTGATAAAAGTTTTGAGCTAGAATGGTCCTTCCATGAACATCCTATCTGATCTCCACATTGAGGTTGATAGGAGTAGTTCAGAAAAATGTGACACAGAGTGATAAAAGTTTTGAGCTGGAATGGTCCTTCCATGAACATCCTATCTGATCTCCACATTTTGTTTTGGAAGAAACTAAACTCAGAGACTTAAGTGATCTTTTATGAAGTCATAGTGACCTAATGACAGACTGGGGACCAGAAATGACATCTTCTGATTCTGAGACTAGGGCTCCTTCCACAATATCGTGCCGACCAACTGAAGAGAGTAGTAGCATGAAAAATAGCATCCATCCATGAATGTATCATGTTCAATGCTCCTAGTCCAATGGGTGGGGGTATAAGATCTCAATTTTCCTGTTTCTTTATCTACTACACAGAATAGGCAGAGTATTATTTAAAAGACCAGACAAAAATTAAATATAAAATTATCTTTCCTCGTATAAAGAAGCCAGAGTGGAGTAGGGAAGCACTTGAATGCTGTGCATGAATGACTGTGTCCCAAATGAAAAATACAAAAAGCCTCATTTTCCTAGTCTGGTGCAGCTGTCATGATCCGTGGGGAAGGTAGTGGGATAAAAAGGGAGAAGATAGGTGAGGCCAGGGATAGAGGCAGGGAGAAGGAATTACAAACTTGCTAAATTAGATATAGCCTTATTCATGCTTTGCAAACTTTAATTATGATTTCAGGCTGATTCCTTGGCAAAACAAGTCATGTGAGCTTGAAAAATGCTTCCTTATTCCTGAGCTCCTTGAAGAGGAACAAACAAAAAACAAATCAACAAAACACACACACAAGATGTATTCATCTGTTTTCATGCTGTTGATAAAGACATACTGAGACTGGGAAGAAAAAGAGGTTTAATTGGACTTACAGTTTCACATGGCTGGGAAGGCCTCAGAATCATGGTAGGAGGAGAAAGGCACTTCTTACATGGTGGCAGCAAGAGAAAATGAAAAAGATGCAAAAGCAGAAACTCCTGATAAAACCATCAGATCTTGTGAGACTTATTTCATTACCACAAGAACAGTATGGGGGAAACCGCTCCCATGATTCAAATTATGTCCCACCAGATCCCTCCCACAACACGTGGGAATTATGGAACTACAATTGAAGATGAGATTTGGGTGGGGACACAGAGCTGAACCATATCATTCCACCCCTGACCCCTTCAAATCTCATGTCCTCACATTTCAAAACTAATCATGCCCTCCCAACAGTTCCCCAAAGTCTTAACACCTTTCAGCATTAACCCAAAAGTCCACAGTCCAAACTCTCATCTGAGACAAGGCAAGTCCCTTCCGCCTATGAACCTGTAAATTCAAAAGCAAGCTAGTTACTTCCTAGATACAGTGAGGGAACAGGCATTAGGTAAATACAGCCATTCCAAATGGGAGAAATTGGACAAAACAAAGGGGTTACAGAGCCCATGAAAATCCGAAATCCAGCAGGGCAGTCAAATCTTAAAGCTCCAAAATGACCTCCTTTGCCTCCAGGTCTCACATCCAGGTCATGCTGGGCAAGAGGTAGGTTCCCATAGTCTTGGGTAACTCCACCCCTGTGGCTTTGCAGAGTATGGCCCCCCTCCTGGCTGCTTACACTGGCTGGCATTGAGTGTCTGTTGCTTTTCCAAGTACACGGTGCAAGCTGTCAGTGGATCTACCATTCTGGGGTCTGGAGGACAGTGGCCCTCTTCTCACAGCTCCACTAGGCAGTGCCCCAGTAGGGACTCTGTGTGGAGGCTCTGACCCCATATTTCCTTTCTGCACTGACCTACCAGAGGTTTTCCATGAGGGCCCTACCCCTGCAGCAAACTTTTATCTGGGCATCCAGGCATTTCCATACATCTTCTGAAATCTAGGCAGAGGTTCCCAAACCTCAATTCTAGACCTCTGTGTACCCACAGGTTCAACACCATGTGAAGCTGCCATGGTTTGGGACTTGTACCCTCTGAAACCATGTGCTGAGCTGTACCTTGGCTCCTTTCAGCAATGGCTGGAGCAGCTGGGACACAGGGCACCAAGTCCCTAGGCTGCACACAGCATGGGGACCCTGCGCCTGGCCCACAAAACCATTTTTTCCTCCTAGGCTTCAGGGTCTGTGATGGGAGGGTCTTCCCTGAAGACCTATGACATGCCCTGGAGACATTTTCCCCCTTGTCTTGGGAATTAACATTAGGCTCCTTGTTACTTATGCAAATTTCTGCAGCCAGCTTGAATTTCTCCTCAACAGGTTCTCATTTCCATCTGAGACCACTTCACCCTGGACCTTACTGTCCATATCACTAACAGCATTTTGGACAAAGCCATTCAACAAGTCTCTAGGAAGTTCCAAACTTTCCCACATTTTCCCATCTTCTTCTGAGACTTCCAAACCATTCCAACCACTGCCTGTTACCCAGTTCCAAAGTTGCTTCTACATTTCTGGATATCTATTCAGCAACACCCCACTCTACTAGTATCAATTTACTATACTAGTCCGTTTTCATGCTGCTGATAAAGACATACCTGAGCCTGGGAATAAAAAGAGGTTCAATTAAACTTACAGTTCCACATGGCGGGTGAGGCCTCAGAATCACGGTGGGAGGTGAAAGGCACTTCTTACATGGCGGCAGCAAGAGAAAATGAGGAAGATGCAAAAACAGAAACCCCTGATAAAACCAGGTCTTGTGAGACTTATTCACTACCTTGAGAACAGCGTAGGGGAAACCACCCCCATGATTCAAATCATCTGCCACTGGGTCCTTCCCACAACATATGGGAATTATGGGAGTAGAAATCAAGATGAGATTTGGGTGGGGACACAGAGCCAAACCATATCACAAGACAACTGCTGCCTAAGTAGTATACAACAGTATATACCTCTCACAACTTAATCCCTCAGTAAATATTGTTACCCCTCAGTAAATGTTGTTTTAAAAGTGAAAACCTGAACCTAACCCATTTCTACTCTATTTTAATTTCCTATCTGATGTTTCCAGTGTCTCAAGATTTCTGCTGCTGGCACTAATTTTGTTCTTTAACCCCTAATGATACTGAACAACATATTTTTAGTGTACTGGAACTACTGAGGTTGAGAGAAAATAACTGATACTCAATAAGAAATAAGCCTTATTTTTCTGTACTTTCAGCAACAAGGAGGAGAATCAGCAATTTCTGAGCACGCTCTCTGTGACAAGCAAGGCCAGAGTCCTTCATGCGTACTGTTCCATTTGATCTTTTCAACCATATTGTGCAGATGAGAAAACTGAAGCAGAGTAAGTTCACATGACTTCCCTACATGACATAAGGTGGCAGAGAAGGTTTTCAGACAAAGTCTGCAAACTGAAAACTAGGCATTCCCCCATGAGATCTCAATGCCTCTGCACAACTGATTTGCTAGAATGATTAGAGTGTATTAATATGTATATTTGTGGCCAGGCGTGGTGGCTCACACCTGTAATCTCAGTACTTTGGGAGGCCGAGGCAGGCAGATCATGAGGTCAGGAGATGGAGACCATCCTGGCTAACATGGTGAAACCCTGTCTCTACTAAAAATACAAAAAATTAGCCAGGCATGGTGGTGGGCACCTGTATTCCCAGCTACTCAGAAGGGTGAGGCAGGAGAATCTCTTGAACCTGGGAGGCAGAGGTTGCAGTAAGCCGAGATCACGCCACTGCACTCCAGCCTGGGTGACAGAGCGAGACTCCGTCTCAAAAAAAAATATGTGTATATATATATATATATGTACATATTTGCATCCATCTACACATGCAGACTTTGGATATTATTCTTTGATATTATAAATATTGGTTTTTGCTGCATTTTTTCTCCTGAAGAATACGAATCTTGATGCTACTAAACCACTAAAACAACTTGTTAGTATGTGTCCTATCCTATGGTGACAATGATTGTTATGACAATCAGTTTTCATCACTTCTATAAGAATTTTGTTATAATTATAGTATCCTTTTATAAACAGCTTATCAGAATAGTTTTATAAATGTAGCCCAGAAAAGCTTGCATTTCACTTTTATCATGTCTCTTGGAATCAGGTTCAGAATAATGAGTTGTTCCTTTTACTCTTTCGGAAAAATCATGTAGTACCTAAACTTTGACTCACATGACATGTTCGTATTCTCAAAACCTGTGAAAGCATGGGAACATTTTCAATATGCATGTAGTGCTTTTCTGTAATGTTAATGTTTTCAAAAGTGTCCTTGCATAAGAATTGAAGCTAGGTGCAAAATGGTGGTTTTTGCTTACGAAATCAGCTTGATTTTTGTAGCTTACACAAACTGATTCTAATTAAATTTTTACCTACCCAGGTAATGTGGCAGATAAACTAAATTTCTTTAGAAGGGGCTTTTCTTAGTAACTGTAATTATTTGGATTGTAGTTTCATTGAATTCTTCTCTCCCATGTCATCCAGCATTGCTCAACTAGATGACTACATTTAGTGCCCAGGCCATTCATTTGAACATCTTGTGATATTGCTGTGTCCAACATAAATGACAAACACACACGCGCTGCAAACTTGGCCTTAGAAGGCCATAGAGATCAACATCTTGGATTCCTCTGGGATAAGAGCCTGTGTCATGTTACCACCTAAACTACCAAGACCAACCTAGAGACCAGCTGATGGTGATGGGTATGTTGAATGGATAGTGGTAGAAGAGCTGACCAATTTCGTTCTCAAGAGCAGCTGCAGAGCCTGTGAAGGGAGCTGCAGTTCCTTTGCTTCTAGATTTTCCTGTGAAAGAAAGATTTGATGGAGTCCTGGAAGAACTGCTCCCAGAATGTCTATGAACAAAGATGATGTGAGAGGCAGAGGAGTGAAGTGTGGTGGACATGGAGGGCACTGTACAGTTCTCATTAGTAAAGGACTTGCACCTAGCTGTCGGGGTATATGGTCAGCAGAAACCATCAACAATCATCCCCTCTAAACTTGCCTCTGCTGCTCAAACACCTTGCTGAAGGCTATGCCCCTTCCTGAGACAGCCCATCTCCAGTGATTAATTGTATCTGTCACAGGTTCTGTACTGGCATACAATAATTTTTTGATCAGTCGCATAATTTCCAAGCTAAAACTATTGTAAAACCAATCTTATTTTCTACTACTTTTTGTGCAGTCTGTGGTCCGGAAAAACATCTTATTTCAATCTCATTTCATTGTTTTCTGATTTTTGCATCTGTTTTAGTCATGACATCATTTATCAATTCTTCCCTAACCATCACCCACCTGAAGTTAAAGTCTGGTTTAAAGATATTTTTCTTCATACAATTTTACCCTGGTCCCCTCAATTACAAATGATCTTTTCTCCCAAGATTGTTTCCCTCTCTCAAGTACATCCTTTGTGTCTTTTTTTATCCCCATGATCAGATTCTGCTTTAGAGTAGTTCTTATACTTGTCTTTACATCACTGTAATTTTAAACTCTTGAAAATCAGAGTAAAAAGATACTCTTTATCTTTTGAGTTCCTGCAATGTACTCTAAGTAAAGGGGATCTTTTACAGTAACTGTAATAATTTGGATTTGCCTGTAATAATTCAATAAATGTTTGCTAAATATATTATTTAATATATTCTTAGGAATAGTAAGAGAAAAATGAAGGAGAGTGACCACTAATGGGAAAAAATAAGATGATTGTAAGAATATAAGGTGATTTCAAACCCTTGAGCTCTATTCATTTCCAAATGGTTTATAGGATCTTGCAATTTGGTTTAAGGCAAGTCAAAAAGGATCAGAGGAAGATTCCATGTTCCCTTTGTGGAAAGACCTGCTTTTCTCATGTTGTATAATGTGTGAAGCAGTATTCTTCCTTTTTTCCACTTAATATACTCTTTACACAGGCTTGGAGGAAAATAATTCTCAGCAGCAGGATTTAAAATATATATAAAATTAAACTTTAAAGTAAAGAAACTCTAGGTAGAAAAAGTATTCTGTGAGGAAAGAACTTGATGAAGCATAAATAAAAACTATCTTCATTTGTCAGTTACCTGTGTTGCTAAGCAATTAAAATGCTAACCTTAAGTACAGTTGTTTCTTTGCCTTTAAAATCAAAAGCATAATTGCCTGTTTCTGAAAGTACGCCCTCAGTCAAATCTAAGTGACCTTGGATTTTTAATGGTGTGCCATTTGGGCCGTAATGATAATTCCTGATGACTATTTGGTGTACAGCAAAACAGCTAAGTCATTTGTAGAATATGCTGACTTTGGCGGGTCACTTCATGGAAGAAATACTTCATAAATTGTAGCTTCTATGTTCACCCAGATTATAACATTTCCTCAATAACAGAAAAAAGATGACATGCTATATTAACATTCCAACATCATTTGTAAGTTCTTTTCTTGTTCAAAGGAAAATTGGTTCTTTCTGAATAATGTGTTCTGCCTCAAATTGTGCACATGTGTAATATATAAGTATTTCACACGATAGAGGCCAAATCTCGTGTTTCTGTAGTTCATCTTCTCAAAGAGCTAATGGGATTATCTACCCTGAAATCTCCACCCAAAACACATCAACTGACTTATTCTTATAGAGACACTGGCTGTCAAAGACAAAGACAAAGACAAAAATAGTACACAAATCATTGTTTCCCCTATCTAGCCTGCAGAAATGCATTTCTCCACTGCCAACATTTTGCAATACATATGTATTTTGCATTACAACTGGGTCCCTTTCTTTTGTGCCAATTATTATTATCATTAGGGGAAACACTGAAAATAAAGGTGCCAGAATTTTCTGTAAAAGTTCAGACTTAAAGCAATGTAGTCACTGTCCTTTTTACAATATTACTCTGTAAGTGATCATCTCTATATTGATGGCTACGAATACATGGGAGATATTTGCAGGAAGTTGATTATTCTTATGGGTGATGAACAATTTACTGATGGGTTGAGAGTGTAGGACTAAAATTCTGTGATTACAATATTCAAAAGCATCCTCATGAGGAAGCTACATGGAAGTTCAATGTATTGAGATGGCATGCTATAGTGAAGAGGACAGGGTTTTCTTTCAGGTAAAGGAAAGCTGGCACATAGGCCCTGATCTTTTCAGGCAGAGTTGACCTTGGTCTATGCACTCAACCTCTGAGTTATCTGTTGCCTCATCTGTTCATTCAGAGTGGTTGTGAGAACACATGCAAAGTACCTTACATGATGACTGACACACAGGGAGGGAGCACTTCGTTAATTTTGGTTTCCTTTTCTTGACTAAGTATTTAATGCACTTTTTAAAATGTGCTTTTGCCAGGCATGGTGTCTCATGCCTGTAATCCCAGCACTTTGGGAAGTGGGTGGATCACCTGAGGTCAGGAGTTTGAGACCAGCCTGGCCAACATGGTGAAACCCAGTCTCCACTAAAAATACAAAAATTAGCCGGGCATGGTGGCACATGCTTGTAATCCCAGCTAATCAGGAGGCTGAGGCAGGAGAATGGCTTGAACCCAGGAGGCAGATGTTGCATTGAGCTGAGATAATGCCACTGCACTCCTGCCTGAATTGGAGAGTGAGACTGTGTCTCAAAAAAAAAAAAAAAGTGCTTTTACTTCCTGTCAGCAGGTATTGAACAAAATAATGATTCCCGCCTGTAATTTAGAGTACTGAAGTATTTCAAAATTGTTTCAGAATCTGAGCATCTATAGTAAGTGGGTTGTCCTGAGAAGTCCACTCTTTACTGTGGCATTCTATAAGAAGTTGGTTTTGATGTGGCAGCATTTTCAAGAATTTCTCCTCATCCCCTGCTGCTTTAACACTGAGATAGTTAGGAGTAACTTCCAGCTCCACTCCAGAAAAAAGGCTTTTGTCAGTTTCTCCACATGGGGATCATCCCTACAGTAGTGAATGGCAGGGCTTCTATACCAGCAAGATTCGTAAGCATGAGCAGATTTGATTCAAAACCATACAGGCATCCACTCTAGAAAATAAAAATTAAATCACTGTCACTGGGCTTTCCTGGCATGAGCTTTTCATTTTAGTTTCTCTTCACATACTATCTAATAAGCATTTGTTCACATTATTATCTTTGATTTAGCAGAGTTTTAGGAACTGAGCTTATTGGATGGTCATTTTAGTTCTTTATTTCACATGGCCAATAAAAGAGCAAAGCAAGCTGGGCTCATCCCCAGCATCTCCAGAGACAATAGGGCCCATTTCTCTTTCTGTCCCTAAAACAAAAGGATCCTAAAGAAAAAGAGGAAGGAAATTAACATCTACTGAATTTAACCAAGTGCCAGGTTCTAAACTATTTACTTTATACATTATTATTTATTACATTTCATTCTCAACTGAAACCCAAATGAAGTTGCTCTGGTTTCTGTTTTTGTTTTGACTGCTTTAGATATGAAGACAATGTTTCAATTTGCCTCAGTACAGATTCCTCTGAGGGTCAAAAGAGAAAAGTGAAGAGTGTTACTTTGGAGTACTTTTTGTGATTATGCCGTTTAAAATTTATTCAGAACGTTAAAACGTAAAAGTTGATTAACTTTTTATGTCTATTATTATAAAAATTATTTTTTGCTGACTCTCATATTAATATATGTTAAGAAATATTTGGAAAACAGAGAGAAAAAAAATTTTGTAAATATACTGCCAGAGATGGCCACTATTAATATTTTTGTATAACTTTCAATAGGTTTCTTATTTTACATATATATAGCCATAGTCTAAAAATACATAAATATATAGATATATATTGCATTATTTTATTCAGTTTTTTATATTAAATGTAATGCATATTTGTCATAATATATTTCAAATTCGATGAAAGTTCTGTATTCAGTAGCCATAGTCTTCATCCCTAGAGGCAAATACTGTTCTTGTATCTTCCACTGAATTTGCTATGCATATTTGAGCAAATTAACCAGATACACATACACATTTTTTTCTCTTAACATAAATGGCAGCATGTATTACACATAAGTCTATGCGTCCTGCTTTAAATGTCAGGTGGGCTCCTATCAGTGTCTATAGTATCACTGCTGACTGGTATTGTATTGATTTTATCTCTTCTTGATAGACATTTATATTGGTTAGAGTGAAATTATAATTATCATGATGTTGAAAGCTATACACTCAGAAAAGACTAGAGCCATGTTTCACATAAGCGTGTTCTGATCATGTATTGTAGTCTTGGCACCTTTTTGCTATTGATGGTCAGGAATTGCAGATGGATGCATTGCTGATTCCCACTGTAGTGACTTATTTCTGGTGCACCTACAACACAGCCTAGCTGCACCGTACCTCCCTGTTGGATTTTCAGCTATCATTGAGCTCAATTGTTTCTGCTCCACCCTTCTAAATCACCTAGACGGAGTTCTATCCTGAGAATCTCAACACAGTTGTGAGAGTCATTTGTTGTTTCCAAAAACCTTTCATTTAGTTAGAATTCTAAATCTTCTGTTTTATATTCCTTTGATCCTGTCATCTTTTTCTGTTTTATTATTTCCCATTTATTTCTAAACTGCTGTCTTTTTATCCTCAGCTCAAGCAAAACTAAAAGCCAAAACAAAACAAAATGAAATACGGCTTTGAAAGGAGGCATCATAGTTAGCAAGTTTCTTTCTGGTCATTAAATCTGCTCCTGCAATGATCTTGAAGTTGGCTGTATGATCATGGTCTCTTGATTTTGTCTTTGCTCCCTCACTAGGATGTAAGATCTTTGAAAGTTGTATCCAATTTTTTATCTTTGTGAGGGCCATGTTTAGAGTTTCAAATAAACGTCTTTTCGTTTCAGAGACTACAATTTTAGCCAATAGACTATGTGGATTCCACCATTTTTTTTCTGTAGCTCCTCAACATTACAAATGAATTTGATTTCTGGGTATTTTATCTTTTTGTTAATCTTCTTTTTCATAGATTTTATAACCTCACCAAAGTATCTTATAGTTTTTAATATGTTTAACTCAGTTTTCTAAGTAGCATCATATCTAAATTTTCTAAGTATCGTCATATCTAAAAATAGTGACAATTTTTGTCTCCTATTTTCCAATTTGTATATCTCTTGTGCATTTCTCTTATCAAATTAAGTTGAGCAGAACTTCCAGAAGAATGCTAGATAATAGCAATGGTGATATTCATGTGTGTCTTGCTACTGATTTCGAAGGAAACTATTATTTTTAAAAGAAATCTTATTACTATAAATTTAAAGATTAAAAAGTACATTAAATTTAGGGCATCTAATTTTTAAAATAAGTTTAGTTTCCTTTTCTCTAATGGAATCTACACATATTAGAAAGATGTTTTTCAATCCAGTTGGGAAAATCTATCTCACCCTATGAGATAGAGATGCCATTAGAAGTGATTTTCTTTATTCAATGTTGTAATTTGTTAGAATTTCACATTTCTAATAACTAGAATATTTTATGTCTAGTTCAGAATAAAGTTTATTTGGAAGAAAAGGCATCACTGCCTGGGTCTTCCACTAGCAAACCATCACTCGGTTGTCTTTCACAATAGTAAAGCCTGTGTCAAAACACCTCATACATGTTTCATTAAACCAGGCAAAGATAACATTACAAAGTACTTGTCAGCACACAATATGATGACCCTTGCACTGCCACAAAAGATTTTATTAGTTAGAAGTTTAGAATTCCAATACCAACATGGACTTTGCAACTTGAACATTTTAAGGTTATCTTAACTATGTATGTTTTGTAAACATTTATTCAAATAGGAAGAGAGGAAGTCAAATTGTCTCTGTTTGCAGGTAACATGACTATTTTTAGAAACCCCATCGTCTCAGCCCCAAAACTCCTTAAGCTGATAAGCAACTTCAGCAAAGTCTCAGGACACAAAATCAATGTGGAAAAACCACAAGCATTCCTACACACCAAACAGACAAGCAGAGAGCCAAATCATGAGTGAACTCACATTCACAATCACTACAAAAAGAATAAAATACCTAGGAATACAACTTACAAGGGACGTTAAGGACCTCTCCAAGGAGAACTACAAACCACTGATCAATGAAATAAGAGAGGACACAAACAAATTGACAAACATTCCATGAACCAATAGCATCATCATTTATGATTTTTATCACGTGTTATGTACTCTACATAATTGTATCTGCTATACTTTTACATGGCTGACAACACAGTAGGTTTGTTTACACCAACATCACAACACCAACATCACAACAAACAGGTGAGTAATATGTTGTGCTATGACATTATGTTGGCTAGGATGATATCACCAGGCGATAGGAATTTTTCAGCTCCATTATAATCTTATGGGACCACAAACATATATGCTATCAGTTATTGACCAAAACATTGTTATTTAGCACATGACTGTAGAAATAATACATTAAGCTTTATTGCTCTACAGGATAAAGATATGTGACAAATTGAAACTGTTTTCTAAAATAAGCAATATCTATATTTAAAACTTTCAGAAAAGAGAAACATGTTTTTTACTGAAATCCTGGACAATTATTTATGCGTCATTTTATCGAGAGATTTTCTTTAAGAAACTACTACTTTTCATATAAAAGATCATTATTAAATTGTGATGTATACACAAGTTCAAGTCATAAATATTTTACTCAGCGCTGAGATGCTATCTTTTTTTAAGCTTTACAAAGCAAAGAATATTATCTAATTACAATCAGTTTGTGGTTAATGGCTTCTGTTTGGAAAGACGGAATTACTTCCCTTTTTAAGCCTAACAGAATATATTAACATTGCATATTTCCTCCCTCTTTTTGTTTTTATTGTCTTTATAAATCACATTATTCCTGTTATAATATTTTCTGAAGCCTTAATATTTAGCTATCTTAAATAAAAGTTTTGGATCTGATTATCCTAAGCATTTATAATTATATTTACATATTAATGTTTAAAACAGAAATTAATACTCATAAGCAGATAAGAGATACTTATAAGAATGTCATCCTTTTTTATGATGCATATACAAGCCTCGATTTATGAAAGATAAGAAATTAATAGCCCTAAAACAATAATTTTCTGAAAATGCAAAAATGTAAAACATACACTCCATATGCTCTTTCTCACTTTCTCTTACTGCTAGTCAGTAATGACTATGAGAAAACAAAAGCTGGAAAGGCTTTTGAATAAATAAATATCACATTTGACATATAAGTGCAAACATTGATGTAAATAACCCTTGGAAACAATTATTCAATTGTTCTGTTTTAGATCCCTGAATAGAAAGTAGGAGATTTGAGTCAGTAACCTGGTATTAATGGACAAGGCACTTAACATATTTTGACTTGTTTTCTCAGCTGTGAAGTCTCTCTCACTCTATCTCTGTGTGTGTGTGTGTGTGTGTTTGTGTGTGTGTGTGTGTATTTGAGGACTAGATGGGGCAACATTACTAAATGATGATTACGAACAATCTCTTTCTACTTCTAACCTTTCATACCTGTGAGGCTGATTACTGAGTCTTTATTCAGTTCCACATTTATCAAATTTGATCTATCTTAGACTCTCTTCTTGCTCTACATCTAATTTTTTTCTTTTTTATCATTACTGACCAGCAGTGAGAAAAAGTGAGAAAGTGCATATGGAGTGTATTTTTTAGATTTTTGTGTTTTTATAGAATTATTGTTTAGGGCTATTAATTTTTTTCATAAATTGAGGTTTGTGTTATCATAATAAAAAGAATGGCATTCATGTGTATGCAATGGCATTCATATGTATAACTCTTCTCTGCTTATGAATATTAAATTCCGTTTTAGGCATTAAAATGTAAATACAAATATAAATGCCGAGGATAATCAGATTCAAATCTCTTAGGTAGGATTGCTAAATATCAAAGCTTCAGGAAAATTTATACCATGGGACTAACATGAAGTGTCCAAAGACAATAGGGACAATAAGGACATCCTCTAATTTGGTGATTTAATCTACTCTCACAGTCCCAGTCTTTACTTTCTAATCCTGACCTCTACAGCCTGGTGGTTACAACCTGTAAGGTTATTTAGTAACTCCTTCATTGATTCAAAATATTTTAAACAATTTTTTAATTTATTGTATTATTTCTAATTTATGTTTATTTTATGTCTGCTATAGGTCAGGCCACAGGGATAAAATTGAAAGGAAGACTAAGGAAGATGTCCACTTTCACAAAATCTTCAATCTTCTGAGCTTAATTATACCACAAAACAAACTTCCTTCTAAAATCTTCATTTCTTTCTCTATCTCCACCAAGCCACATCTCAATTTAGACACTGCCTGAGACATGGTACCATGAAAGTCTTGGCCACTTCCTTTAATTCAGCCCCCAAGTCATAGAATTTCTACCTCAGAAATAATTTCCCAGCATCACTGCAATTGCCCACCTGCACTGAGTACCTACTTTGTTAATATTATTCTCCCTAAAGATTCACAAAGTCACCATACATTTTCATTTCCACACGTCACCCAGGCTGGAGTGCAATGGCATGATATTGGCTCACTGCAACCTCCACCTCCCAGGTTCAAGCGATTCTCCTGCCCCAGCCCCCTGAGTAGCTGGGATTACAGATTTTATTTATAATAAAATAATAGAAAATAAAAATAAAGCTATTTCAAACAGTGAGATTTGTTTTGCAGAATGCTGAGCTGAAAAAAAAATCTTCAAAGTTTTTTATTTCACAATTGTGAAGTATTTTCCTCAGAACAAAATGATAGAATTATTTTAATGCTGCCATTCTTTATCGATGCATCTATTTGAAGAAAAATTATTGTCCAATAACTATGATCCAGAGTCCTCTTCACTACTATAACCATCACCAGCACGCTTTTCTTTAAACTTGTATTTCGTGCTTTCTTTCCCCTTACAAGATGGTTCTTATTGATAATTTTTCCAATTTTTATTTCCTGTGTTAGCCCTCCTCCCACCCTTATCTCAAGATGAGCTCATCAAAACCTTTAAAATCAATTCTTCAAAATAAATACAGCATTCTTGTCTGTATTTTATAAAAACAAAAACTTATCAGAGCTTTCCAAATACAATAAGCAACTTTCCTTTCCAGATTCAAGAGTAACATTTGTTAATCCTATAAAAGAATACACATAGCATTGTACTCTTGCATCCAGTCAATTTCACTCTGGGACCTAGAATTATTTTGCTCTTCTTCCTTATTCTTTTAAGTTAGCACTGTTCATTCAACTTACATGTTCTCCTATCAGTTGATGTTGACATACATTTAAAACTCCTCACTTGCTATTAAGAAGTGTGTCTGTTTGGAACATAGGTTTAAAAGCATATCTTTTAGCCTTTCTGATTTTTGCCAAACTGTTGT
Organism: Pan troglodytes; assembly: GCF_028858775.2. NCBI lineage: Eukaryota > Metazoa > Chordata > Mammalia > Primates > Hominidae > Pan > Pan troglodytes. Next base: position 67,693,556 of record NC_072402.2, read on the forward strand.
GTGTGTGTGTGTGTATATATATATATATATATAATTTTTATATCAGAATATATAAGTAAATATATATTTCCAAAACTGAATTTTTGAACTTATTTATAATTATGTAAATATGCTTATTTTTTCTGAATGTCAGCAACAGATATCTAAAATTGTATGTCTAGCATATGTTGACCACATAATGTATAGAATATGAGATCTGATCCAATTATTTCCAACTGTTCCTACCACTTTAAACATTATTTGATAGGGAGTAAATTGCTGTAGCTCTCAGACAGAATATTTGGCAAATCATATGTGAATTAAATCTAGACTTTCCTATATTTAATTCACAGTTTTGTAACTAGAATACATCCAGTCCTAGGTATCATTCAGTGCTTCCATTTTTATTTATAGAAGAGACTTCTCCTTTACCCTCTTCTTGTGTGTACTAGGGCCTATCAGGTGACATTGCCTGCCTTAGTGGAAGGCATTACAGTCAGTTTTTGGTTTTCCTCTGTCACATCATCTTTTTTCCACACCAAACTATTGTTTCTGCCTCTACCTGAATCAGAGAGTGGGCAGGTGCAGGAGAGAGAACTGTTTCACTTGGCTTCATAGTTCTGGCACATGCTTCCTTTGTTCTCTGGGGAATCCCACTCCTGGGCCCTTTTCTTTGTATACCTCAAGTGATGTATTTCATTCCCTGGGTTGGCCCCTGGCAGTTCTTATTACACAAGCTCACATCGTTGTAATCCCCTTAAAATAGGTTGTCAAGCCAGTACAAATGTAGCCACTCATTACAAAATGTGGGTCTCTCATAACAACAACAAAAAAATTCCTTTAAGGAAATCTCTTCACAATAGTTTTAATCTCCTCTACCTTGACTATTTCATATTATTTGTAGGTAAATGAATTCAAGAATCATTCTGCAGATCATTTTATTAGTATGTTCTTAGTAACTTTGATATATGACGTTCTGCCTTTGGAATTTAACATCTTAGTGTATTTTGAATATGAATGAAAAAATCTTATTGTCTATGTGAAGAAGATAAATCAATGAAACTTTTTTTAAAGATGGCAGACAGCTCATTTGGTCCCTCATATTATGAAAAAACTAGCTCCTTTAGGTAGTAAAACTGTGAGGATATTTCAATATAGATTTATTATTCTTGTCACTATTGATAGTCACTCTGGAGAGCCTGTACAATGACAGTAAAAGGTGTCAAGAGGGTAATGGTAAGCCCACATAGAAAAAGCTAGGAAAAACTAAATTCCACAAAGTCTTAATTTCTGGGTCTATTTCCTATTGGACGTAACCCCATTTTCATGTTTGTGTTCATCTTTTATTTAAAAGAAAAATTCACTGTCTAAAACCCTCTGTTTATTTAATATCGGACCATCATGAAAACATTTATCATGTGCTAAATCATAATGTTGGATCATTGAAATCACTGACAAGATCCCTTTTTAGCTCAATGGCCTTCTGGGTGAGGTGACAGTGTGAGGAGATGCTCCAGAGGCCAGAGATATTATTGCAGGTAAAGGAAGCAGCAATGGTTTTCCATAGTTGGAGTGTCAGGTAAGTGGAGAAGAAGTGGGAAGTGAAGCCAGGCAAGCAGCAGTAACCCAGGAAGCAGGAAGCCTTGTGAGCTAGAGATTAAACACATTCTAGGAATGGGTGAAAGACACTGAAGAATTTAAAATAGATACACGACATGACCTACTTTGAAAAAACAGAAAAAGAATGAAATCCTATAGTTTGCAACAATGTGGATGGACCTGGAGGTCATTATGTTAAGTGAAATAAGCCAGGCACAGTAAGACAAATATTGTATGTTCTCACCAACCTGTGGGAGCTAAAAAAAAGTTGAATTCGAGGAGATTTTTCAAGAGAGTCCAATCATGGTTACCGGAGACTGGGAAGGTACTGGGGAGGAAAGGATAAAGACAGGATGGCTAATGGATACAAGAACACACAGAGTAAAGGAATAAGATCTAGTATTTGGTAGCATAATAGGGTGAGTACAGGTATCAATAATTTATTGCATATTTCAAAATAACTTAAAAGAATGGAATTGAAATATTCCTAACAAAAAGAGATGATAAATGCCTGAGGTGATGAATAACTCAATAACTCTGATTTGATCATTTCACATTTTATGCTATGTATCAAAATATCACATGTATGCCATAAATATGTACAAATATTATGTACCCATAATAATTAGAAACTTAGAAAATATTTTTAAAGTGTAGAAGCCAACTCTGCCCTCTGGGGAGATCTGTTAAGAGTTGAATAATGCTGATAAATGTGGGTTCTCTTATGTGCTGGGACAAGATTATAGCCTTATCATCTTCTGAGTTTCTACTTCCTCTTATCCACCCCCAAAAAAGTGAAGGGAAAGAAAGAGCCAAAAATCTAAAAACTTTCTAAAATGATGTAATTAACTATAATGGATGATTACCAGGTATTTAAAAAATAGGAGTTTTTTAATTTGACATATTTTGAGATGTTATATCTGCCACTTCAGTGTAATATTACGTATGTATTTTTCTGTAGGCGTAAGTTTCATGGGAAAGAATCAGCCATGTTGAAACAAAGCTTCTGATTTATTTTGATGTTGTCCTTATAGGCCGTAATTTCTTTATTAATGAATTTGAGATACTCTTAGTTGACTACATTTGGCTTAAAGTGTGTAAGTGGTAAATTTGGTTAAGAAACAGGAAACATCCTGTCTGTACCAAACAGAATGGTATGTAATGTGAGAATCCACTGTTTGCAAAAGACTGGATGATCAGAAGTCAGAAAAACACATTTTCAGCTTTCAGGAACTCAGGCAATTCCAGGAACTTCAAGAAACCGCTACTCATGAACTTAGTGCCTATAGCAATTAAACAGGTAATCTGCAGAACGCCTGGAATCTGCTAACAAATCATCTGTTTGTTCTCAGCTGAAATTCAAGCAGGTACCCACCATTGTTGAAGGAATAATGATGCATACTTCCAGGCTTCCAGTCCTTGTCACACAAAGGACATGTGAGGAAGAAGGGAGAAAGGTGTGAAGATGGCCGCAGACACAATGGAACATATGTGTTATTCTGGGGGTTATTCACATTGTATTTGCTTACCCTGGAGCCCAGGTAAGATTCAACTTATGTACAAAAAGAAGCTCAAGGGTCAAATGGAAAGTGAATAAGTTCTAGTGAAGTTCAAAGATTTAATACATACAATGTAATAATCAACACTAATTGTAACTAATTTAGTCATTTACCAATTTGAAAATTACTTCTTAATGGTGATATTCAGCTTGAATATTTATAAATTTCATTTTTATTTTTTAACTTGTGAACACTTACAAATACAAGTTGAATTCCATCTGAATAAAATATTTAGTAATCTGTCAATTAATATAGGCATTGCACAGAATACTATTTTGAAGACACATAAAAATAACTTATAATGCAACTTATACAATGTAGTTAATGTATGCAAAGAACGATGTTTTTCAAGGATGATTTTGAGGGATTATTTTTATTTTAGAGTTTAATTACTAAGACATTTCCCATATAGACTTGTTTACTTATTCCTTATTTTTTATTCCACTGAGTTAAATTAAACAATAATGACTTTGTAAAGATAAAATAGGTTCTCAATTTATTATCTTTCTTATAAATCTATAATCAGAAACTATTGAATTTATTTTCTGTTAAACTTAATCTGAAATAAGCTATACATAAGGGGATATTTTATAGTATTTTTCTAGAAATTAATTAATTCTTTCATCTTACATTAAAAATTTTTAAAAGTACTTACATTATATACCCCTTTAACAATAATCTAATATATACTGTGGCTAATATAATAAAGATAACTTATAAATGTGATTCTAATTATACTCCTTAGCATTGAACAGGAAAGTGAAGTTCTTATCATAGGAAGGAATTATAATGTTACAGCTATAGCATTCTCATGCCAATAAGTAAATACATAAATAAATGCCATTTGCAATTATGAACCCAAATAATAATATCTAAAATTCCTCTTCTATCTAAATTCCACAATTAAAGAGTTTGCTTTTCAATATCCTCTAGATAATAGTAAATTACAAAATTTACAAAATGAATACCATTGCTATAATGAAAAATCAAAAATATAAAGTTTGAAAACAAATTACCTACATAAATATTAAATCTAAAAAAAATACTTTTAACATTTCTAATTTCATTTCTGACATACGGTAAGAATAACAAGCCTTATTTTACCTTATATTTAGAACCTTGTTAATTAGGAAGTTTTTCTAGTGGTTCTAAGAATAGAAGATAAATAGTTGCCTATATTATATATTAATCACTGACATCAAAGAGTTATAAGGTCATGGCAAATGTTAACATGTAAATACTGAGGTTACTAAAGAAAGTCTATTTATTATTTTCCCATGTATACATATACATGAACATCATACTCACTGCCAAGTACTATTTAGTCATTTGGAACACAGAATGCACTGCAGCTTGGTAACACAATTTAGTAGAAAATGCAATATAATAAAATATGCATTATATATATGCAAATATAATATGACAAGTACTAATTAGAGAAGAAGAATATCAATACTGATTGGGGGAGTCAGGAAGAGAGAAGTTTTGATTTGTATTTCTCTAATGACTAGTGATAACATCAACATCAACAAAAAGGACGTCCACACAGAAACCCCATCCGAAGGTCACAAACATCAAAGACCAAAGGTAGAAAAATCCATGAAGATGAGGAAAAAACAGCACAAAAAGACTGAACATTCCAAAAACCAGAACACCTCTTCTCCAAAGGATCACAAATGATATACATTATATATCAGAAGTTGATACATAAATTTGAGCAGGAATTTATACCGAGAAAAAGAGAAAGATGGTATTCTTGGTAGAGAAAACAGTCCTTACAGTCATAGTTTTGGACAGTTACTTGATATTAGTGACTAGTAACCTCAGCATAATTAAGATCTTAGGGTACTGTCAAAAGAATGAGGGGAAAAAGGATGAAGAGGTAAGCTGAAGCTAAATTGTGGGAGAACATATTTCTTGACTACGGGCTTAACACAGAGTGAAACCATGGTAACACTACTACATGGTACACACTTATTTAAGTTGAGATTATTGGGGTATAGTTATTAAAATACAGATTTAGGACTTTACAATAAATATGAGAATGAGAACATACATAATGATATTTTCATCATTACCACCATTATTTTTTACTTAACGTGTTGAATTAATGACTATTATGAAGCAGGAACTCATTCAGCACTGGAGACACTTGGGAAGTATTTTTACTGGGGGATGAAAAAATAATTAATATGAACATGGTTTATTGGCGCTTATAGTTGAATGGTGGCTAGAGGCACTGGTAAATATTTAGAAAAAAATCTCTATATTTGAATGTTGGGCTGTCTTGCTAGGTTGGGGAAGTTCTCCCAGATAATATCCTGAATAGTGTTTTCCAACTTGGTTCCAATCTCCTCAGCACTTTCAGGTACACCAATCAAACGTAGGTTTGGTCTTTTCACATAGTCCCATATTTCTTGGAGGCTTTGGTCGTTCCTTTTCATTCTTTTTTCTCTAATCTTGTCTTCACACTTTATTTCATTGATCTTCAGTCTCTGATATCCTTTCTTCCGCTTGATACATTCGGCTATTGATACTTGTGTATGCTTCACGAAGTTCTTGTGCTGTGCTTTTCAGCTCCATTAGGTCATTTATATTCTTCTCTAAACTGATTACTCTACTTAGCAATTCCTTTAACCTTTTATCAAGGTTCTTAGCTTCCTTGCATTGGATTAGAACACGCTCCTTTAGCTTGGACGAGTTTATTATTACCCACTTTCTGAAGCCTACTTCTGTTAATTCGTCAAACTCATTCTCTGTCCAGTTTTGTTCCCTTCCTAGTGAGGAGTTGTGATCCTTTGGAGAAGAGGTGTTCTGGTTTTTGGAATGTTCAGTCTTTTTGTGCTGTTTTTTCCTCATCTTCGTGGATTTTTCTAACTTTGGTCTTTGATGTTTGTGACCTTCGGATGGGGTTTCTGTGTGGACGTCCTTTTTGTTGATGTTGATGCTATCATTAGTCATTAGAGAAATGCAAATCAAAAACCACAATGAGCTACCATCTTATGCCAGTTAGAATGGTGATCATTAAAAAGTCAGGAAACGAGGCCGGGCATAGTGGCTCATGCCTGTAATCCCAGCACTTTGGGAGGCCAAGGCAGGTGGATCACAAGGTTAGGAGATCGAGACCATCCTGGCTAACACGGTGAAACCTGTCTCTACTGAAAATACAAACAATTAGCCGGGCATGGTGGTTGGCGCCTGTAGTCCCAGTTACTCAGGAGGCTGAGGCAGGAGGATGGCATGAACCCAGGAGGTGGAGCTTGCAGTGAGCCGAGATAGTGCCACTGCCCTCCAGCCTGGGCAACAGA